>NC_064871.1:14771875-15428750 GCF_943734695.1 Anopheles maculipalpis | reverse complement strand
TTTCTTTCGGTTGCTTGCTGGGAAACCCTTTGCTCTGGCGTATCCGAGGCGCGATTCCTGGAGAGCGATTCCGATTTCGGAAGGCAGCAAATCTTTACGATGTCTTGAAACGAACCCGCCCTACTTAAAGGTAGTGTACCCGAAGGTGAAGAAAATTGTTTCAGTGCGAAAGAAGCAGCACCAAAAAAAAAAAAAAAAAACTCACCAAAAGCACTGAGCACCGGGTGGAGATGGATGTAATCACAAGGTACCGCAAATTGCTAAGGCGCATGGCACTGTCGGCCACCGATTTCGATTGTGAGTGAACCCTTTTTTTTCGCTTTGCTTTGCTTTCGGGTTTCCTGGAGCACTTGGGCAGGGTATAAGTGGCAATTTGTGATGGTGACAAAAAGCACACGAAATGGACTTTGGAGTTCATCCACCATTCCTGAGGGTGTGCTGAGAAAGAGGTTAATCAGTGAAGGATGCTTTCTTCAGGCAGGTTGGAAATGCTTTATAAAAGATGTGATCGCAAATATACTTTAATGGCGGATATGATGTGGGATAGTCCCAGAAAAATGGGTCAATTTATGTACCAAAATGCTTTCAATTTGTTATGATCACTATTGGGCACGGCAGGAAGGAGCTGAGTTCAAATCCCATTCGGACCGTTTGTCCCGTAGCTAGAACTGTCTCTCTAATTACGTTATAGATGAACGTCGTAACTGGAGAAGGTCGTTAAGCCAAAAAGAAAACTATTTATTTATTTATTTATTTATTTATTTATTTATTTACAATTGACTATGACGGCCCAGAGCCGTATTGTCACCAAGAAGAAAACTATTGGAATAGAAATATGTTCATAAAGCTGTATAAATATTATGTAATGTTATTATACTTCAAACTTGCCAATCCCTGTGTCCTCTGCATTTATTTTACCATCACCATTTTGCTAATGAATAATTGATTCTGCTTCTGACCATTGTTTTATGCTCATATAATGTCGGATGGGCTTCCAAACTTCCGGCCTTTAAAAATGCGAAACTCAAAGCATCGCTTTTATTGATTGTTTCACTCGTTGAATCTAATCCATGAATAAATATGTAATCATTCCGTTTTTCCCGGGGACCCAGTAACCCCTATACCCTGTACCAATAACTCATCCTATCCAGCCCCAGCATCACATTCCACCGACATCGGGTGATGTGTGCCATCCCATCGAGTTTCTTTCCATTCTTTCTTCCCTGGGCTGCCGGTACTTTTTCTCTCGTTCTAATCTTTTACCCTGCCCAAACAAACCAACCACACAACCACCACCACCACCCAGGGATAGTAAGTTACCCTTTAATGGAATGCATACCTCGGCGCAGAAGGATCAACTCACGGGCTAAAATATATGATTTATGGTATTTTAATAATGCTCGCCAGCCTTGTGCCTCACCTCGGTCGGAAACATTTGGTTGGCATTCGGATTAAGGAAATTCGTGGCAGCAGCAAGGTAGCAAAAACACTCTGCTAATGATGTGCCCCGTATGCCAGTCCATCAATCCTAAAAATTTTCAACCAGAGCCCATTCGCATCAAAGTGAACTTTTGCTGTGCAGAGAATGAAAATGAAAGTTTCGATTTGGCAACCCCCCCCCCCCGCCCCGCCTTTGCCACCCCCGAGACGGAGGTACGGAATGGAGGTACGAGTGATTGCTTTAAAGGTTCAGCATAACTGGCACAACTGGCAGTGGAATGTTCGGTTAATATTCGGTGGAAAACACAACAACAAAACCCTGAATAATATCCTCCCCCCATCCGTTTACTGTACAGTCGAGGTAGAATTTTTTGTGGGGGGAGGGGGACCTTTTTTGGGATTTTGTATTTAAGTTAACTTACCAGCATAACCTACATTGTTCCCACATTCTTTTGGGAAGAGTTTTTGTTTCTAAACAATCTGTTCATCTTGAGAACTGTGCACAGTACATTGGAAACAACGTTTATTTGCTATTTTTCTACATGAACAGCAAACAGCCATCTACAGAAAATCGAGCATTCCCAATTTATTAGACCCTTTTTTGATTTATTTAAAATATTCAACATTAAAGTCTTCTTTATCGCATTCAACCCTGTCACGTTGCGCTTGCGAAGTAAGTCTGCATATCCCTTTTGGACTTGTAGACGACAATTTTCACTAACCACTGAGGTACGTGGTCAATACCAAACCATCGTACTTGGAGGTGTAATCCACACTTTCTAATAAACGTCGTCACTGTCACTTCCGCTCCAACTCAAGTGTTCAAGAATGTCACATTAAGCGAATTCTTTCCCTCGTCCTTAATGTCAAGTGTATTCTAGACTTAACAATAAAAAAAAAATGCCACTTCAGTAACCAAGCCCAGAGAGATCAACTCAAATAGCGTCAAAAATAAAATCAATCGGGTGTGAAATCATGTGCCACCGGACGAAAAATCAATTTGCAAGGAGTGCGGAATTCTGCAAACTATAAATCCCCCGTAGGCTCTCGACATAACGAGTGCACACAGCATCATCGATCATCCCAATCACCGTTTTCTTAGCTCTCCCATCCATTTCGTTCAGTTGGTGGAAAGACAGCAGGTATTGAGTTTTGCACGTAGGAAAAAGGCTACAGTGACTCAAACGGAACTCCGGACACCTTAAAATCGGACTCTTTTGACGCATTAGACAAGGACTGAGATTCCAAAGACGTGTTCCCAATAATATTTACAGTTTTCCTTTGGCCATGAGCTTGTTATCACGACATATCGTACGAGTTAGGAATGTAGTACAAAGCATTATATCGGAATAGCCCCAATGAAGTACTCAATTTTCTCGAGCCGGCCTAACAAGTCAACTATCGGTAAGTCGTATGAGAAATCATTTTTTTATTTGACCAACATTCTGTACCTTTATGCTCGTTCAATAATTTTCAATTATGTCTTCAATTTTGGATCTCTCATATAAAAGAGCCATGTGAATCTTACAAGAACCTATTTTTGAGATTTTGGTAAGTCAATACTAATCATAAGAGGCTTAGATTTTAACTGCGTCTCCAGCAATCTCACTGATACTGTAGTTTTTGTCATATTGCAGGAACTGTATTCTTGCACCACATTCCATAGCCTCCTGGTCCAGCTTTTTTGTTTGATGGTTTGTTAAATGGTCGACCTTGCATTAATTATGGAAAATTCTCTCAGAATAACATATTGTTTTAGGTTTTAGAATGAAAAGCTATAAAATTCGGTGACACTAGAGCAGCTTGACGCAGCTTTATGACCAAACCCCAAAAATGTAGCACCAGAATGCTCATGACCGCTATGCAAAGTGATCCATTATCTAGCATTTTAATTAAATTAACAATATCAATCATTTATAATTTAATTTTACATTGCAGAAAACGATATCGTCCAATTTTCTCGATTGACCTTGCAAAAACTGCATTTTTCGCACGCTTTTGTCCATTTAGGCTGTTTTTCAATCGATTTCCATCAGCCTTTTTGGAGACTGGTTAGGTGTATTAAAAGATCAGTTGAAAAATAATTGCAGTATTTCTGTTCTGGTACTTTATTCTTGGAATCGGTCCTATTCCGTCGGCTGTTGCTTGATAAGTGGCGAGCGATCGGCGCATCCGATTATTCATCAATGCTTACTTAGATCGGCTGATCCCATTTCTCTCTCACGAGGATCGGCACATCCGATCGCTGTGTCGTAACTCCTCACTATTACTTACTGACTATTACTATTACTGACAAACAGATGTCGCCACGATCACCACAGTAATCATGAATTTTACACTTTTGAGCTAAGAAAATCGCCCTCAAAAATCAAGCAAAACGATGGATGTGGTGTACGAATTTCCGTTTGAGTCACTGTATAAGTTGATTTCTAATCGAACAGTTGATACCATGTCACCGATTACTATGTTCTGGAAATCATTTTTCTCCCGTTTCTCTTCTTGAACTCTGTAATATTGCTTCTACAAGACATCATTCAATTTTTCTACACAAACCTCTTCAATCAGTTTAGTCAAACTCATCATTTTAAGCCAACCAAAAACCGGACCAAAAAAATCAGTTATCAAACACGGGCACCTCGGTGAAATGTTTGAGCACATAATGATAGAAAATTTGATTCCCTCCTGATCGCAATCGTTCGCTAAACAGTTCGCTTCCGTTGATTCAATTTTTCCTTCCACTTCGCTGCAATGTTGAGACTGCGAAGGAAGGCGATTCCGCGGCATTCCTTTAGCCCAAGACAACCTCGATTAAGTTTTCGTTGAATTGTTTCCCAACATAACGGATGAGGCTGGAGCAAACGGAAACAGTATGCAGAAGGAAAAGGAACGATACCTCATGCAGACGTATCCTAAAGTCAATACGAAACTGCGCGAGCACTGATAATACCTTCAGCCTCGGAATTTACCTATGCAAAGGAGATATTATACGGTGGGACTTGTCCTCAAAAAAAAAAAAAAAATGAAAATATGACAACGAAAAATGTTGAGTGCCCTATCCTTCGTTAGACATTTCTTGGTTAGAGCATATCAACCATCACTACCGACACCACCCTATTCGCCCCGGATCTGTGCTAACAATCCAAATATTTAGTCTGCGGATTGTGTGCCTTATGACATGATATCGGGGGCACCGGCGGTACATGTTTGCTCATCTTGCGTTTCCATTCTTGTTTTCATATTTTCTCCCACTGTTTTCTGCACGTTCAAGTCCTGCTTTTTTTTTGCATAAGGTGTAACGGATGTTGGAAAATCTTCCACATGTTTGCGCATCCGGCTGTCATGTCGCCAGTTATGTTGCTTTTTTGCAAAGCGCAAACTGCACCACCTCCTGTCCTTCTCTGGCCGTTTTGTTATCAACCCGTTGTGTTGGTTTCTCTTTTTATTTTCTTCGTGCTTCTCCTTATCGGGTGAATGAAAAAAAAAGCCGACCTTAGCTACCATACCAACGCCATTCGCTGCCGTATCGTAGCAACCAAAGGTTACGATGTTGATGCTTGGAGGGAGGAGAATGATCCCGACCGGAAGCGATACTACGCACGGCAAAATCAGTGCAAATTAATTCTATAAAAAGACAATCTTTTCCCCCCCCATCACATGTGCGTTCTAGTAGGCTGTTGCTAAGATACACGAAGCAAGAGAAGCTTTCGTGGTTCATGTAAAGAAACTGCCTAAAATCGGGTGAAAATGAAAACAAATCAAGAGTATAAAAAATGCACTAAACTCCCCCTCACTTCACTATGTTACAATGTGATAAGCTCACCTTGATACACCTTTTAAACATCCCAATTGTACGTCATGTTTGAGATGTGATTCTTTAATTCGTTGAACCACTAACCCGATAATACCTTCCGACTCACGACAATCCATCTTTTATTTAACCCTTACATGTGCTTTCCTTCCACCTACATCCTATCCATGGAAGCGACTGGCAAACTCAAATGCTTTTTCTCACTCTTGCTTGCCCATTTGTCGTTTCGCTCTCTCATAGAGAAGGTGGAAAATCTACATATTCTCTCCCGTCCGCTCACTTTAAACGCGATGCTGAAACACTGCCAGACCGTGAAAAATATGATACATGATTTCAGCGTGTGTGAGTGTGCGTTTAAGTGTATGTGCCCGTGTTTAACCTCTTCCCCGTGCCCGGCCATACTATTACGAGCTCCGTTAACCATGTCGGCACGGGAGGAAATGTTGAAACCCTTATCATGTTTCCGATTGTTCCGGGCCCGCGGTCCCGTTTCTATCATCGGAACAGAACCACTTTCCAGCGTCCCTGATGCCGCCAGAAAGCTTTTTCGATGGGGTGGAGATGGCTAGTGGGGGGGGGGGGGGGGGGTGATGCTGATTATCGATGTTGCTGAAATCACGCCCCCAAACAGGGGATGAGTGGAGAGAAGGAAGAAAAAAATGTCATGATTTAACGTGCCACGCCGGTGCCGCTTGTACAACGTTTATTTAAATCATGGGAATGTAATGGGCAAGTTTACTGCTTCTATTTCCGATTTTTTGTTGTTAGCCATTTTTTTTTTTTTTTTGTTTCGGGGTCAATCGAGACCTCTTTTGGCCTGGGTGTGGTACATGTGTGAAAATACATTAGTAGGGTATAACAAAAAAAATCATGGGTAAAACGTTCAAGGCACGTCCACGAATCCTTGATGAATTATTTTGGGTTTCGGACCATATAATGGACATCGGTTAGGCGAATATTTCAAATGAATAGTGAAATATTGCACAAGTCGTTTTGTGGAACTTTAAACTAGTTTTTCCAATTAATGTTTGCGTTAAATCCGTTTTCAAATGTGGCTGGTACAACGTGCTGCAGTAAACAATCTATTGGAAGACACTTATTATTAGCAGAGCTCGGCAGAAATTACTACCGCAAAGCTCCACAGTCGAGTTTTAAATGTCCCCAAACTGAATGCAAGATTCCTCTATATGATTGCACTAAGTTCCACAAAAGGCTTACTAACGCTTTCCCGCCGAGATGCCATCCGCTTCACCAACAAAATAGTCTTCAAACAATGGAACTCCCCCTGGACCAATGTAGAAAGCACACTACCGCTTTACGGGACGACACTGAGGACCAACGAGGTCCTATTCCGGCTACAAATGGAACACTCTCGCCTGATCCACTTCTACATCCTCGACAAATCCAGTCATCCAGACGCTGCAGCTTCTGTAGCCCGTTGGCATCAGGGTCCGTCACAACTTCACCGATTGTCATGAATACACGACGCAGCGTATTCACCGAGCCTTACTAGATATCTTACTAGACGTAGTGATTCCAAAGTTCTATTATATGGAACAAAATCGCAGTGGTTAAATATCTATTTTTATAATACAAAAAGGGCACAGTCTTTTACACGAGTTTCTATTTCTTCCTTTGTGCGTTGATACTTAAATAAAAATTCGTGAAATTTCTACCAAAATATACATTCGCTGCATTGCATTCTGCATGAGTGAAACCAACCGTGGCCCATGTTAGTAAATAAATATTTAAAAGCCACCGACTGAAACCCACTCCGCAAGTATGGCCACTCGAGAAGTTCGGTGCTTTACAATTGAAGCTCGCAGCCAATGCAAAAACTCCTTCCCAACTATCAGAAGTTCATTCGTACACATTCGCTCGCAATTTACCCTCAATCTTCGGCACAAACGTTGCTTTCCTATCTTGTCTTTTGTCTGGAATCGGTTACTGAATAATTAATCTGGCAAATTTCTGCCCACAGTATTATCCTTTCAAAAACCAGCAAAACACAAAAAGGGGAAGAGAGAGAGAGGGAGGGATACACAGGATATGGAAAGTTTCTCGAAAAGCTTTCGCATGACTTTCCCACCAGCGTACCGACGGGGCTGATGACTTTGACACCGGAAGCGAAGCGTACCGGAAGTGGAGGAATAAATGCAACGAAACAATGTTATCAACGATCCCTCAGACGCGGTAAGCTTTCGGGCAAACCTCAACCAAGTGGTCGTGGTCATACCATGCGCCATTCTTCTGGCCGCAGAGCCTGTGTGGAGCATGGCCGGTGGCTTCGGGGCAATATTTTAAATCCATCCCGAACGAAAATGGCTGCCGTATTGCTGCAACGAACCAAATTTCAAATTGTAGAGGCACGCTACGTCCAGTCCTTGGACGGTTGTGTCCGTTTGACCAACCAACTTCGGATGGGGTGTTTGTGGGTTTTTGGAGTCAAAACAAACGAAATGAAAAAACAAAATCAAATGCTCCTTACAAAGTTTTCGTTTTCCCACAAGAACGACGGAACGAAGTTCTTTCCGGAGATTAATTAATTTCCCGTTCAAACAGTGGCGCTTTCCGTCTATCCGTGCCCGTGACCAGTGGCCCGCAATAGTGCCCCGAGAGGTTTAAATGTTTATTTTTTAAAATTATTTGTAAGATGTTGGCCCCTGCCTTTGTTGCCTTTGAACGGTTCACACCAAAATCGGGATAAATGAGATTTTATTTCTTTCCTTCTTTTGTGATGTTTCACAACGCAAAGATAATTAAATGGTTGCCGCAAGAATGAGCTGAGCGTGCATACCGTTCGGCAAAAGAAGCGCAACATTTCGTCACAACTGCTATTTAAATTATCCTGCTCGATTTACATGCCTTGTTCCGTTTTCTTTTATCCCATTACAGCCATCTGCCTTTTCCCTCGGCGATCTGTGCGTGCCGCCGATGGCAAACGTGCTCAAAGTGTTCCTCGAGAACGGTCAAACCAAATCGTTCAAGTACGACTCAACCACCACTGTACAGGTACGTATCGCTGGCACACACTTATATTATCCTTTCCGGCATCGCCAGTTCGCATCGGACGGAATGAGATTCTTCAAAAGCGAACCACTTCGATTCCGAACCGACCACAAACTAATGGGGTTGCACAGCTGCCCCCTCGCTTTGGGGCAAGTACACTCATCTTGTACTATTCTTCTTTACTTTCTTTCCTTCCACGTGTTGATCCTCGGACCTGCTGGCTGAAAAATGGCACTGCGCACAGAATGTTGTTACTTCGTTACGCGATAAGTTATGCCTAACCGCCGGTGAGCATTTCAGTCTCGTGGTGGAACACGTGAAAAGTCTGAAACGGAACAAGCTAACCCTTCTGGATCCCCAGGAAACGGTTGCACGGGTAAGTGTTTTAGTAAAAGCTCTGAAACTCCTTCACACAAACACACGCACACACACACACACACACAGGCTTGTTAATTGTTAGTCGTAAGTTCATCAATCTTTTCAAATTATGCCCCGTTTTTTTTTTCTCAAACATTGTTCTTGTGATTCTAGCAATGAAAAATGATTGAATCGAGGAGAAGCAATGCCGATCCATTATGGGAGAAGGAAATAGTTTTCCTTCTTATTACTAAAAGCCTTACTTACTTGCAATCATTCATTAATCTAACTTTCGTAAGCCTACATAAAAAATCACATTTATTCATTATTTTTAAACCGCTCTACACAACGACCACATATGAAGCATTAACGGTCTGCTAAGGTAGGGAAATAAATAAATAAATAATGAACAAACAAATTGTTTGCCGTCCAACTAAACTAAATTACGTAGAAAGCTGTAGAAAGAGGAGCTAAAATTGGTCTGTACTTAAAAGTGCCCTAGGTATGCTCATAAATAATGCTTAAAAGTGCCCTAGGTATGCTCATAATGATAGCCTCAGCGCTGTCGAAGCACTGAAATCCGTCGAGGCATTAAGGAGCTTTGATTACTTTATACAAAAAAATACTTAATATTCTAAGCTCTTTGTTCAATAAAACATTCAGAATATCGCTTATATGGCTGCCTGCTTGCATTGCGGGATCCCCGCAAATGAAAAAGCAGACTCCTTGGCCAAACGAGGTGCCTCCGATGGTAGCATTTTTGAGAGGTCGATTCCCCCTCACGAGTTTCTTCGCACCACACAACAGCTGTGCAAGGCCCGCTGGCAGAGCATATGGGATGAGGACGAACTCGGGAGGTTCCTGCACTCCATCTCACCTCAGGTTTCCCTGCGTCCCTGGTTTCACGGGCTCCCGGTAGATCGTGCGTTTATTCGCATGATGTCGAGACTTATGTCGAACCATTATGCGATGAATGCACATCTTCAACGTATAGGTATTGCCGACTCCAAGGTTTGTAGCTATAGCAACGGATGCCACGATTTTGACCACATCCTCTGGTCAGGTGTGGAGTTCGATCCGGCTAGATCCGGACTCTTAACAACCGTTCGGGCATCAGGAAGATCTCCGGCGGTGCCGATGCGCGATATCCTGGAACAGAAGGACTACAAATATGCGCGGATTCTGTTTGACTTAGCCAAAGAGATGGCAATCGTCCTTTGATCCGTTCCCCTCTCCCTTCCCGTAGATTGTACGCACTATCGTCCTATAAGTGGATTGTAGGCTGTTATTTTTGTTTGTTTGTTTTTTGTTCTTCGTTTATTACACGTTCGCAACGGTAGCGTCGACATGCGCCAGTCGCAATTTCGGCACCAGAATCGGTAAAAGTTGATTTAGGAGATCTAAGGTCGTAACTGGCGACCTTGTCGTTGGCGGGATGTCTGGTAACCTTACAGGGTTATTGTGGCTGTCGGCTCCTTGCGTTTTGCTGGCGTCAGGCTCGCCAGCGAATACATTAGATCGCTGAACCAATTGAATTAGGTTTGGACGACGTGTATTTGTGACTGGCGGCTTTACTGTTGGCGAAATGCGTGAGTTGGATGCTACTGTAGCTTCACAAAGTTGTAGTGGCTTTTGGACTCGTGCGTTCTGCCAATGGTGAGGCCGTCAGCCTTAACATGCTAATGCTGGCAACTATATGGTGTGGAGAACACCAAGGAGTATCCACAAGAACAGGGGTTTTCTTGGGAGCCTAGAAAGAGAAAGAGGACTAGAAAGTGGCGCCAACCCCTTTGCAGACATAGAGAGCACAACTTTGGTACCATACCTGGCAGCAACAACATCCACAACCGAGCTCACCCGGGATAAGGTGCACTTGAATTGAGGAAGAAGGAAATGTGTACCCTCCGAAGAGGATTTAAGTTTAATGAATTGTTAAGCTAGATATAAGATTAGATTTTAAGGAATACGGCCTGGCCGTCATTACGAAATAAAAAAAAAGTGCCCTAGATCC
Organism: Anopheles maculipalpis; assembly: GCF_943734695.1. Lineage (NCBI taxonomy): Eukaryota > Metazoa > Arthropoda > Insecta > Diptera > Culicidae > Anopheles > Anopheles maculipalpis. The sequence goes on along the minus strand of NC_064871.1, from coordinate 15,418,125 downwards.
AAAAATCTTTCTTCTCTAGGATTCCATCTAGGAAAATTAATCTTCTCTAGGATTGACGGGGAATGGTATACTACCATTCATTAGTTTATGTGTAAATATACACTGTGCCGTCAGACTTCCATGTTCAAACGGTTCTCGGCGAAATAAAAGACACCTAGTACGATACGTATGACGTGCAAAGACACAGGGAAGACGATAAAACATAGATAAAAAACGATTCTATTCTGTTAATCGAATAGGGTTGTGCTGATGTCCACCAAGAGGGACGCAAGTACTAAAATCAATGGGATTGTCCCATTACAATATCACGTCTTAAGACTAAATGTATCCTTAAAATCGGAAAAAAAACACTTTAAACGCAGCGCAGGGCTTTTCAAATCATCAGCTCACAGTGGCCTGCTATCCAAAGGGACGCTTAAGTCACGAACAATATTAGTAAGGGCATCGACACAGAAGCATCAGCTATTTCATTAATCAAATTCAAATTCAATAAGTAATCTTTTGCTTGAAAACGTAACAATATCTTTAGGTCGTCGGCATATACAAGCTTTTCACTATCTGGGATGGCATACACCGTGTCGTTAATAAATATTATCAAAGGAAGATAAAGAACCTAAAATACTACCGTACGGAACTTCAGCTGAATTCGTGAACGGCACAAAAAAATCATCTGCTATATTCACAGTAATGTCTCGATGGCTTAAATAGCTGGCCATCCATTTTACCAATGCTTTATGAAAACCATATCTTGTCAGCTTTGATGTTAGTAGAGATTAATTCACAGGTTCGAATCACAGGAATTCAGCATGGAAAGTCGGTTGGAATCATTTGAGCGGTTGGGCAAAAACCCGGTGTTGATCTTTCGATGAAATATGTTGAAACCTTGTTAATAGATGACGTGACACAAGGATTTCAAATATTTTACTATAGAACAGAGCATAAAGATGCCACGGTAGTTGGATATAATGATCCTTTCTGATTTTTTTATATACTCGAAAAATGAAGGAGGCTTTTCTAAACTAAAGGCAAGCATTTCTGGTTAAGAGACTTGGTGAACAATGAAGAAAAACTTGTTCTCATTCCGAATATGCCCAATGTGTCCCTTCCTGTATATATTTTTTTAATATAAAGTATAATTTATCCACACAAATACAAACATGTACAGGGTGGCTCGAGTATTATTGACGCTTTTCCATAGTTTATTGAAGATTGAAGGTGTTTTTAAAGTTTTAGCAAGATTTTTTATGTATTCAATTATATACTTTTTTCAACGTTCAGAGGTTTACTTAAGGTTTCTCAAATGTTTTTGTTTCCATCTCACAATTTTACCGGTTTTTGATGATGAATATTTTTATATAATCTTACTCGGCATACTCTTTTCTCAAAATGAAGAAAAAACTCCATTTAATTCTGCAAAATCTCAAAGATTCTTGCGGATTAAATCCTTGAGAGGAAGATCATCATCTTTCATTACACTAACAAGAGAACAGCATAACACAAATAACACTCCCAGTTGCTAACACTTCTCTTTTCCCTTCCCCATTGCAGATAGCAGCCCGGCCAGGAGCTCACAAACTGCGCTGCCTGTTTCGGGTAACGTTTGTGCCGGTGTCAGCTGCTGCCCTCGCCCAAAAGGACCTTAACGCGCTGGACTATCTGTTCCTGCAGTGCTGCAATGATGTCACGCAGGAACGATTTGCGCCGGAGCTGCAACCGGAGGTCGCCCTACGGTTGGCTGCACTGCACATGCATCAGCACGCGCTGGCAAACAACATTTCACCTACAAAATTAACTGTAAAAACTGTTGAGTAAGTGTACAATTAACAACGGCGATTTTAGCCGAGATTTAGACGGTACAACGCAACGCAGCTTGATACAAGCGGTTTAAATTGCATGGAGTTTCTTGAAAAAAAAAAAAAGATCTAAACTCGAAAGAAACATTTCTTGAAACTAGTCACATACGTTTTTTTTCCTGCACCATTCCTCGATCGCTCACTGTGCGCCAAAAGGAGAAGCTTTTGCGAAACTTGAAAGACAAAAACTAACGACGTTGAGGGCATGAAAAAGTTGTTCGTGTTTCTTAACGCTTTCAAAGACCAAAGGTATGCTGTGGAGCTAGAGATCCTAGCACTTGCTTGCTTGCCTGCTTGCTTGGTTGGTTCGCGAAACCAACTTCTCCTACTTCAGACAATGACTTGCAAACACATCGCTTCCGTCCTGACATGCCTGCAATTAGTTCAATTTGTGAAAGTGTTCCGGCATTTCGGAAATTTTCTTCTTCGCAACCACCAACCCGAGAAAGGGGATCCGCCTCCATCGCTCCATCGGCCGGTCGGATGGGTTGCTGACGGGAAAGTTTCGGCACGATCTCTTCTTTCCCAACACCACACCGGCAACCGTCCAGATTTGTCGAACAAAAGCAGGCAAAGTGTGTGTGTGTGGCCTTCCGGCGGGGACAAATATTTGCAATTGCAAATGGAATTGGTGTCTTGTGGTGTCGGAACGAGAGCGTAGCGTGGCCGGATGTCACAAACTATGTGTGTGTGTGTGGGTATGTGCGGTTTAAGAACTTGAGAGCAGCATAACTTTGGTCGAGATTTTTTCTTTTCTGTGTGTGCCCAGTGTAGAGATTTGCCGACTTTGTTGCTAGTGTGTGAGTGGTGTGTAAAAAGTTTTCGATAAAGATTTCGCGTGGAAAGTACTTTACAGCATGTAAAACAATTCCTGGCTGAAAATTCGAATAGAAATTGTAATCGTGTTACCCCAGAGGAGGGGGTTAAGTGTTGCATTTTTGATACACTTCTCCATATCAGAGTGGCAATTGATTTAATGGCACGAAATGCCATTCCATGCTGGAAAGTTTTTTGAGTTATTGTTTGACTTATTTCTTTTAGGTTTTAGGTCTTTATTCGAATTAATTGCAGGGCAATTCCTTAAATCCTGTTGAGTCCCTCTGTAAGTTCTCGCTTGGTTAATTCGTAGCAGAAAGCTCAGGTGTATCAATTTTGCCTTTTAGACCCAGTAAACGTCATCTGGTCTTATATATTGAAGGCTGTTCCATATTCCATATAGAAGACCACGATAGAGACGTTCTTACGGATGAAAAGTCTTCCTTGGGAAATTCCTGACAAAACTTCTTATTTTTCTTCTTCTTCTTAGTGACCTAACGACCCATTAGTGTGGTCTAATAGTTGGATAATCAAGTCCCCAGTACGGGGAAACGGTCCTGATGGGATATAAACCCTGGTTCTTCTGCCTTGTGAAGACCGGCAGTACTATTGCCTCGGCAACTGGGCCACCCCAACTATTGAACTATCTAATTACTACCGAACGAAATAATAAACATACAAATTTCGCGAGGAATATTTCCTGTTTCAGAAGCACAAAAAAAACAATAAAGTTATCTTTCTCCAATTTACCGCACGCCCTACAGACGAGAGTTTGGACTGGATCGCTTTGTGCCTGCTTCGCTGATCGAAGGAATGAAACGGAAGGAACTGCGAAGGCTGTTAGGTCACTTTCTGAAGCTAAACTCACAGATGACAGGTTCGTCGACCAAAACGCTCACCCAACTACAGGTAAATAAGAAACAGTAAACGTCCAACATAACTACCCCATGCTCACGTTTACTGAACTTTACTTTCCCCTTTTCTCTACTTTCTAGGCAAAAATTCACTATCTCGACATCATATCCGGACTACCCAGCTATGGGGCAAAGTGCTTCAGTACCAACCAACGGGACGGTGTCGAGCGTGTCCTGCTCGTTAGCCCACGGTTCGGTTTGAGCCAAATTGCAGGCGTACGCAACACGGTGGTAAGTTGTTGAGAATTAATTTTCTTCCTGCACCACTTAATTTGATAATGAACGCAAAAATCTTCCCTATAAAAAAAAGCTCTACATGAAGCTACATCAATCAGGCGGCGTTAAAGAATTTCGCTCGCGCCAGAAAGCAAGCGGCAAAAGAATTAAACGTCGTGTTGATACGAAGCTCCCTCCGTACCGTGCTCCATCCACGAAACAGAATTGGGATGGCCTTAAACTCTCTCACCCATGCTGCCGTCCCCCTCTCCCGAGCAGCATCTAATTTGGCCGCGAGGTGTAATTAAGCACCAACTTTCAGGACCCCTTACTGCACCCGGTTGTACTCCATCACCCCAACAACAACATCAAGTTTCGAGGATTGTAGGTGCCTAATTTCTTTGGCCTCTTCTCTGCTTCCCTGCACCTGGTCAGCCAGATTTCCCCACTGGCCAGGGCGACTGAAGGAATGATGAGAGGCGGCACTCAGGCAGCCACCGTACCGCGATCTGTTAACGCAAAATCTAGGGCAAATATTTAATGAGAATTTATTATCCACCACGCACACCGTGTCCCAGGCACCACGTTCCGTTAGGGGGGGATATGCGTGTGTTTATGTATGGGTAATGCGAACAAGGAGGGTCGAGATGCGTATGCCATTGGTTCGACGAATTTTCCGTTTGGCTCGAAACACAACCAAACCCAAAAATTCACTGATTTCTTGAGCTCTGTTTAACTTTGCTTCGTTTTCCTGCTCCCAGAGGACAGCTTTTGGATGAAGTTTTGCTAGAAGAAAGCATTTTTCACCCGGCAACAGAGCAACAGCTACAAATCCCTTGTAGCGGGATTGATCGACGGCGGAAGCCTGATTTGTTTGGCTTTGAAAATACTGTTTGCCAAGACATTAGTCTTAAAATTGATGGTAATTATACAGTTTTTCGGTGGTGACGATCGTGATTGGTGGGGTGGTGTTAATCACGGTGCGACTCCCCATCTCCCCAGACCAGAAGCAGTTTTCATCAATTCTATTAATAAATGATTGCTACTTTTTTTTGCGTATTTCAGTTTATTGTGAAAAAACTACGCAAACGATTAATAGTTAAGAGGTAGCAATTAAAATTTAATTATAAATTAATTTACTGGTATATATAAGTATATAAAAACCGCGCCACCATTTTCCTATGGATCATGGATAATCCTTACTTCGAAAAGATATCTATATCCACGACCTTATTACTTCTTCCCACTAAGTTCTTCGATCCCGGGGGATAAGCTGACAGTTTCGTACTTCAAGCACGGTACTGAGCACCAGAAGTTTGAAAAGTTTTCCGATTATAGTGCAGGAATGACTTTCTTCTGCAATCTCCGTCTATTCTAACAGGCTAATGCTGTTGCTTCATTAGTGTAGACAGCTTTTTGAAGCAGGGTTAAGGATGATACGGTTACGTACGTTTGCCACCTGTCGGAAAATCCATCTCAGGCAGACGAAAAACTTTGCCCCACCTGAACCATACGAATGGGTAGGCTTTTCTGCGAATGGTTTGAATCAATTTGGCCAAGCACAGAGACAGAGCCTGCAAATCCAAGCGAAAGATCTTACATGCAACTTCTCGTTGCTAGCCGAAGGGCGCGAAGGAACACAGCACGAATGATATACAAAACGATCTGTGAAGCAAAACTTTGCCCGTAAACTTTTCAACGAAACAGCCAACACGGTACCATGATTGATTCTTGCGGGTGAAATCTTAGCGCGCGCGCTTCACACGGAGAGTTTGTGTGAAGGATAATTTGCCTTAAAAGCAGGAAAAGCGGCAAACATGGCGCCCGGGCGACTGACACCTCATTTATCTCAGCGAGTTCGCACGATATCTGCTTCGTGTACGGGCCAACGTCCAACTTTGTTCGGGGGATAGTAGTGCCAAAGTGTTGTTGCTCTTCTTTCCTTTGTGTATAACTTTGTTTGCTTGTTGTGCTATTAATAAGGATGGATGCAATCGATAAGGAGTGAGGAGATAACCTCTTCCTTTCCCCCTATTCGGGACAAATTTGCTCTCAACTTTGGGGAATTCTGTATGAAGAAGTTTTTTTTCTTTTCTTTCGTCCTGATAATGTGTTTATCAACTCGTGATAATTGCATTTGTCTGATGCGTATTTTATCAGGAACTAGTTGGGCTTGAAGTAGTTGCTAGTTTGAAAAGCGCGCTACCTTGTTACCATCAAAATTCTTGCCTTCCAGTATGGAATTCGAGCATTAAAATCTTCTTTTTGGATTGTTTATTACAGCCCCAACCGATCTGCAATCTCGAGGAACTGATCCGTGTGGTTGTAACGCGCGACGATGACGTGTCGAACACAGTCACCGTTTTCATTAGTCCTGATCGAGTCATCAACTTTTCGATGGAAGATCGTGATGCGTCCGAGTTTGCGATCGTACTGGCGGGCTACTATCGTCTTATGGCCGGTAAGTCACTGAAGGACTTCCACAGGAGTCCTAAAAAGTCATTCATTCCAATACAACATTATCTTCTGTTTTTATTTTTTACTCCGTCCGGATAGGCAAAGAACTTCCACTGGAACAGGAACGGGACACACAGATTGAGGATATTGCACCTCCGTACCTTTCGCAGCACACGGTTGTCAGCAATGGTTGGAGCTATATGCCCTCCGAGAAGCCAACACACAGCATAGCCTTCCTGATGCCACCACCGTACCATTCGACCGGTTTCCGTAGCGCGACCGGTTCGATCAGTTCCTCCAGCCGATCGGACGAGTGTGATCGCAACGCGAACAGTGCACGCATCTCGAACAAAAACGCACGACCAAGCCTGCAAGGGTACGATTTCGAGCCGAACGGTAAGGATGCGCGCGTGTCCAAGGATGGATCGATCGGTGGTAAAATCGGCGGTGTACCGATGGCCGTATCTGAAGCGCGCAATGAAGAGGTATTGCGACGTGTAGCAGAAATGCAAAAGATGGTCGAAAGTTCGGAACGCTACCTGAACGAGCACGGTGACTATGGGCACGAGTTTGATGTGAAGTCAACCGGTAAGCTTAACTTTTGGCGTGAAACTTCCGTCGATGTAGACGAGAGTGATTGCGAAAGCCTAAACAGTAGCAAGCAGAGCTCAAACGAGGATGGTCCTGGTGTGTTGAAGCACAGCGACTCCCTGACCTTACTGACCGAAACTATTAACCAAGGATTGGACGGAATAGCGAAAGGGCTTAGCTCAATCTATACGGCCCCGTTCAGTGAGTTAAATGGTAAACTCGAGCCTATGACCGGTTCAGCACAAAACACCCCCAAAACCCAACGGAAACTGTCCGGACTCAGCCAGATACTGAGCGATCTGCAAGCGTTGGGTAACGATCTATCGCAGAGTGAGAGTGATTCGGAATCACTGTACACACCGAACAGTTCGCCCATACATAAGACAACACAGCATGCGAGCCCATTACAGCAGCAAACCTCACAGCAGCAGATGCTACAGCTGACGCAGCATCCAACTGCAAACAGTGCCACCAATTTGCGAAACAAATCTTTCCGCACCAGCTTCGGACTGCACAGTCCGGACAGTGGAAATGAAGGGCGTGACATGAGCTTGAAGGATTATCTTCGTCAGCTCAAGGAAGCTAGTACGGCAAGCGAACTCGGTACGGCAGGTACGGATTTGGCCGCGAAAAAGCTAGCCGATCTGTACGGTTACGAGCTGCTTGGGGATGATTCGATCATCGAAACGGATCCGGACATTATCGATCTACGATCGATCCCTCCGCCCCAAACACCGGACGAGCTGGACAATCTGAATGTGCTGAGCGTTCCTCCAAGCGGGTTTGACGATGGCACCGGAGCTAACAAAGTCACCGAAACGAAGAATTCCACCATATCTGGTACCAACAGCGGTGCAAATCCTCCCAGCCTGGGTGCCGGTGATTTGGAAGAATTTCTCAAACAGGTAACAATCGAACCCCCGACGCAAAAGATCACTCCGGCTGTCGAGCTGACACCGGAGGAAATCCTTTCGTACATTATCCCACCACCGCCCGGACTGAACGATCGAAACGAGACGACAACCACAGGCCCAGACTCCCAGAACTCCTTGTTCGCACGGCATCCCGCTCAAACCCATACCATCCCCAAACCGAGTGCAGTGGTCAGCACGAACAATAATATCAATACGCTGAAGAACCTTAACTACAATACTGATGGCCCGGTGCCAAGAGCACGTGCCGCATCCATTAACGGAAGCTCGACACCATCGACCGTAGCAAACGGAGCGATCGCCAGTGCGCTACTCGCGAAGTATGCGTACGATCCTACCCGGTTCGAAGTGTACTATCCGCCGAAGGAAAACAGTAGTACCACCACCGGTGCGACGACCGAGTACGATCTTTACAGCAATAGTGCCGCCGCTGTAGCAGTTACGGCCAAGAAACCGAACGGAACGCACGATTCCAAGGGTTTGGCGAATGGTGTCGCTGGTGGTGCCTCCAATGGTCACGTGATCGAGTATCCTACCGTTGATCGGAAGGGTCCCTTCTCTTGCTGTGCAAAGTCCAAATCGAAGGATAAGCAAAATGGCGACCCAGAGCATGAACAGCCACGAGGTACCTCCGACACCCCACTGGCACTTCCGCCGAAACCCTGTCCACACACGGCCACAGCCATCAACCAACCTGCACCCCCACAGCGCCCTCCAAAGAGTGCCGAGCTGCAGCTCCGGCTAGGGTCGCCCATTCGCTCGCCCCCATCATCCACCGGACAGTATGGGGCGCGGGCGAACGGTAACTACTACGAGCTAGGTCCCAGTGATCCTCCCTCATTGCCGCCTCGTTTCGAACAGTCACCACCCCCGGTACCGATGCTGGCCACGTTGCCACCGAAAAAACCGCCATTACCTCCGGTACCAATTAAGCCCTGCATCCTGCGCAGTCCTGTTCCAATACTGAAGAACACCACGACGACGCATGCGGCCACTACCTTCAACCATCTGCACCAGTTTCACCATCACCATCAACAAACGCCCCCATCGGTACCACCGTTACCGCACCACCTGCAACAGCACCACCATCCGTCGGTCGGTGGTGTCTCCCTATCCGCTAACTCCTCACCCGTTCGGACGGCCGGTATCGGATCGCCCCATCTTCATCGCAATTCCAACTGTTACAGGGAGATCGACCGGGCATTCAATCACCACTGTGCGGTGGACGAGGCCGCACCGGAGAAGACGAACCTCCCAACCGGTCCGTCAGCAACCGTCGGCCATCAGCGTTCGCACAGCGACTGTCCGCCGGTCTGTCTGAAGAACCCGCCTGCGGACAGTAGAGCACAGCTAACGCTTCTTTGCTCGCCTCAACTATCGCGCAAAACTTCCCTACCGACCGCAGCACTGTCCCCGGCACTCGTTGGAACTCTCGCGAACAACCACGCCACCACCTTCAGCAATCCGGGCAGTCCGATACTGGCAAACAAAAATGGACACGTGCTGAACGTCGATACGCTAATGGCCAAGACGGACGTAGCGATGGCCGGGTTGCTTGTGAAGCTGGACCAGGTAGCTGCGGCCTGTTCAGCGGCACAAACAGCCGGCGGAGGGACTGCAATCGATGAGGATCGTTTTCAGCAGGCACGGGATGAACTAACCGACCAGGCACTACAGCTAGTCACCGCCTCGAAGCATCTGGTCGTGTCAATGTCGGACGCTAATCTTACCCACCTGCCCGAACATCTAACCGCCTGTCTGTCCGCGCTCCGGCGCATTACTGAGCTGGCACAGGACTTGACGCGTACCACCTCGGCACCACTGCAAACGCGCAACATCGTACTAAAGATACATGACGTTGCGTCCAGCTTCCGAGAGCTGGCCTGCGTTAAGGTGGGCCCGGGTGGCGCCGGTCAGCTTGCACTGAACGCCGAATGTTTGGCCAATGTGCTCGCTACGCTGCTCCGAAGTTTGCGTGTGTTTTCTCCCTAGCAGGAACCACAGGACCAGTGTTCGGATGGTACATGATGGGCGAATGACTGCCGGGGCGACACAGAACAAAGGTTGTTTAATATAGTTGTTAAGTTTCGTGACGCGGAAGACTTTGGGTAAGAATACTCCTTTGCTATCTCATAACATATCTTTTGTGGAACAGATCTGAACGAAATTCTCCCCCCCATCATATCGATCACCATATCCGTGAGACGCTATGGGCGAAGTTTTATACATCTGGATACGTCAAAACTTTGTATTTATACTCAGATTTCAGGCCATATTTCTTGACTTAAAAACCAACATTAGGATCAACATATCTCAAACCAATCTCAAATCAAAGCATCATATCTCCCGGACATTTCAACCATTTTTCATTCTAGTATAATCTTTTACTTAATTTCCTCAGCTACAGTGAGGAAACAAAGGAAGAAATATAAGTTTACTATAATGCAATGGCGGATTTTGCCCCTCAGAAGCACTAAGCGGAAATGGAAGCTTTGGGCGGATCAAGCTGTTTCAAGGTCCTTGACTGGATGGACATTGGGACCCATTACTATCAAAATCCAATACGTGTCCAATCCTGGCCCCTGATACGAGGCAGCTCTCGGATTAGGCGGCCACCTAATCCATCCACCGTTAGATCCGCTACTACTATTATTTCTAACTTTTTTAAGTTTTTTGACTTCTTTCTTACCATTATTTCTTGGAAGTAAGAAAAAATTGAAAAATTTGGAAGTAGAAAATGACGACAATATCTATATCTAGCGCATCAGCTCGCGGCAGGTGTTGGCCTTTCTTTTCTGAAACTTATTTATTTTTGTTTTGAATTCGACTAGTGTTGGGTAGTGAACTCGAGAGCTACCGGGAGTCCTCGCCTCAATTATCTGAGGACTTCTGAGGAACGCTCTTATTTTTCAAAAACGTAGCTCCGCACTCATCTCAAATCCAAGGTATGTATTTCGGGAAGTAGTAGGAAAAAAATCGTCGTCTACATCACCTTTTCCGTTTACCCATCGCCCTCATGTGGTTGCTCTTCGCACTCTTCGAGCTTTCTGCCCTCACGAGGTAGCTCTTTACAATCTTCAAGCTCCACGCCCTTACGAGGTAGCTCTTTGCCCTCCTCGAGCTTCAGAGCCCTTCAGTGAGCGTGGAGTTACCGGGATTGTAAGTGGAATTAAATTCTGATTCTGATAAGACAAAATTTTTTAGACGCCATTTACCTGCACTCGGTTACCATTTTGCGCTCGGCCTTGCACAAGAGCAGCGAAGCTAAGAAAGCGCGCTTCATGATATGAACCGAAAATATACTTCCACAACTTCCATAGTCGCTCATAAGGACACTGGCTACAGTGTAATTTAAGTTCGCTACCGTTTAGACAATCAATGTTTCATTCTCGAGTCCGAACCGTTGGAAATTCCTTGTTGGTTGTTAATTTAGTTTCAGACTTTAAGTAATGTTTTCATGCCAATTGTTATGCGTATGTTTCTTATTAGATAGTAACCCAAAACCCGAACTAATGAGTAAATTGCGATGCTAACACACACCACAAAACATGTGTTTGCCAGCAGATGGGGGACATTATTAGAATACTTATCAATTCAAAATGTTAACGCCTGTACATACATAAAAGTAGAGATTCAGTACCATGCATACCATGCAAAAGCAGCAGCAGCAGCAGCAGAGTGTTAAAGATAGTTCTGCAATATGATACAGTGTTAGACGGCGCTGCAGCGACGGGTTTGAAGCAAAAACAAAAAAAAAAAACGATATAAAAATGAATGTAAATTGTAGATAAGCAGCACGAGCATGTGCATGATGAGAGTGGACGGGCATTAAAAACCCACAAACGTACCACAGGTCCCATTAGTGGTTCGATTGACCCACATTTCAAAGTGTGTGCCACAAAGCACAGGGCACACACTGGACAGAAAAATGGTTGTTAAATTAAAAACAAAACAAAAATAAAAAAACCCACTCTCCAAACGCTGATGGCATTTGTTTGGAGTTATTTGTGCTGTACAATAAATATCAAAAACCCACGGCCTCGAATTGCCTCTAGTAATTGCCCCGAAAGGAGATGAGCGCAATGTGACGATTAATTAGATTAAAAGCCACCCTCGGGCACCGGGGCCTGGACAACATAGAAAATCAATCACGTCGGGTGTTTTAAGTTGCGTTTTTTTGGTTGTTGTTTTCATGTACATGTGTGCTCCTATCAACACAATGCATGATCATGATACTCCTTGTTAGATATTAATCCGTAACACATCCGTTGTGTTCTACTCGTCCGGTTTGTTGTTATGTTGAGTCAATTGGATAGATATTATTTTACCTACATACATAGACAAGCGAGATAAGCGCACTCGATTTAATTAATATCAGCAATGACAGAGTGAAATGTGCGTGTACGGGAGACAGGATCGGGTCCTTCCACTTGCAAAAAAAAAAGGAATAAAACATGATAGAATCATTGAGTAAAAATGCTCACATATCCACACGAATGGAGTGCAATTATGTTTTAAGATTTTTGCTTCTTCTTGGCCTAAGGCCCGAAAAAACAACCTATGAAAGCAGGAAACATGTTCATATGGAAAATGAGTTACATAAGAAATAGTGTTATTCAGTTTTGGCTTTTGTTTTGTATACCAAAACCAAGATAAATCTCCTATCCAAGTGTCATTAATGTGGATTTTTCTTAACAGTTTGTAAGCCGCTAATTGAACCTTTTTTATTTGATTCGTTTTTAGTTTTTTTTTTGTTTTCTGTTTTATCATAACAGCTAGTCACATCCAACCAAACAGGTGTTTTGAAAAATTTAAATGTATAAAACTTTGTTAATGTTTTTATGTTTAAGACCATACAAAAGAAAGGGAGCAGTTTTTTTTAAGTTGTATGCTCTGATGGTTTTTAGAACCCCTTAAAAGCACCCTTTAGCATCACACAGTACACAGTTGTTGAGTATAATAAGTCTGTTCCCCGTTGCCATTCCATTCACACTGTACGACGGAAGCACCTGCGCATGAGACGTGTCGGACCCGCAACTAGGCACATCAAGAAAAATGAACATAAACATATTTATTAAATAATGATTAACAACAACAAAAAAAACGCGTCGTTTTGTTTTACTCTCTGTCTCTAGATGAAGCTGTAGAGTTTAGATACATCACTTATGATCATTCACAAAAAATAAGATGGCAAACATTACCCGATCACTTTGGGTTTGTTGGTTTCTCAGTGAAGTAAATGCTTCGAGCTGTACTTTAAGCCAATCTCTTAAGACCTTTTCGGAAGATAGAAGCAAACAAAAAGCGATGAATTTAAATAACAAAAACACATCATGAATACATTAATTACATTAAAACGTAATTTAAAAAAAAGCGTAATACTGCTAGCAAACACAACAATACTAGGAAAAATAGAACAGAAACAACGGCAAAAATACTACTAACATTGCAGAGCGTTCAGCATGGTAAGTGTGATTTCATACTGTTGAATATGGCTATGCTAACCAAAAGGAATCGACCAAAACAAAATAAATAATGAAAAAACAAACATGCAAAACGTAAGAAAAAGCTGTACAAGCGGAAAAAACCATTAGATAATTGACTAATAAAATTAGTTAACATATGTAAAACACAAACCCAACGGCTTTTGTCCTGTGGCACTGATTCGAAATCCGAAAAGGGTCAGCAGAACTATAATGCCATGTACCAGTGGAGGGCACATTTAGCCTTTCGGAGAGAGCCTGTACGGAGTGGAAATTGCCTCTATCACATTGAATAAGCGGTAAGTGTCAGATTTTTGTTTATTGATCGTTGATCGTTGATCCTAGTTTGAACAAAAATCCTATCTTGGCTGTAAAAACTGCATGGCGTGGAGCCAAAATAGTTAAATAAAATGGTAAAAAAATATGTTTACTTTAACCAAAGGTCGGCTTAAGCTACCAGTACTTTTGAACGATTTATAAAATTATTACATGACTGCCGAGAAGAATATTTTCCGCTGGTGGTTCGTATCGTTCTGTTAGAATGGAGGAAATTTGCATGTTTGCATCAAAAACATTGTTTAAGTGTGAGTAAAACTTATATAAAAATATTCAAAATTTGTGTTTTATTATTCCCCACAACTTACTAGAACATCAATTTTCGCTATCTCTTGTAGTTTTTGTTTTGTTGTCCAAAAATAATTATTCGTAAATTTTTGTTAAGTTATGTTTAAAAACGGCTTCGGATTTGTGCTGTTATCGTACAGCACGAGAAAACGGATCGAATAATTGTAAAGGTTGCAGCAAAAACCCCGACTTTAGTGTTAGAAAACACTTTGTGGAGATCGTTGTGTAAGATACTTAAAGAAAGAAACAAAAATGATAATAATTTTTTAGCCAATAGCAGCTACCTCCTCGATTGCATGCTCTCCTGTTGCTACCAGTCGCTGCTGGTAGCGAAATTGGCAGCAAAACGGAGCGAATTTCGGTGCGGCAAAATTTGACCAGGCGTAACAGGAGAGCATGAATCCGAGGAGGTAGCAAATGGAAGTTTAAAAAGTGGACAACAAATTTTTCTTTCTGTCTTCTTTTTAAGTGTGTTCTTCGAAATTAATTTATTCATCCTCATTTTTGTTTATTTTTTTAAATACCTATCAAAAAGACTTCCACAACGTGATTTTTATTATCACAGGGGACAAAGGGGGATTTTACAGAAACTCCCGGGAAATTCTGCCAGCAGCATTCCCGTGGAAAATCAAAGATAACTCGCTCCCGTCAAAAATCTACGATAACTCGCTCCCGTCAAAAATCTACGATAACTCGCTCATTTTTGGTCTGATTGGAACGTTCTGCATACCGTTGGATACGTCTTTAAGTCGCGCAACTTTTTGTGGAACACTCCTCCCGGATTCCTCAACAACCTGCGCAGTTATTCTATAAAAAAGGGGATTTCTGCTAAAAATCGGCGATAACTCGCTCGTTTTTAGTCCGATCCGGGCGTGCAGCATACCGTTCGATGCGTCTTTGGACCGTGTAACTCAAGGCCTTCACCTCTGCTCAGTTGTTCCACGAAAAAGGGGTTTTCTGCGGAAAATCTGTGATCTCGTTAGTCGTGTCAATATGGGACGACACGGTTCAATATTGTTGTTTAATATCGTTCTTTCTTTTGTAAATGAAATGAAAACCAGTACCACAGGCAAACACATGGATTCTTGGTTCCTCCATCGTTCTATTATTCATTAGTATTGTTCGCTGTGCTGAGAGCTGACTTTACAGCTACCATTAGATTAGATACGCATTACATCTTAACCCTACAAGTGATGCAAGTCAAAAATTGCATTCTAGCCCTTAGATAATCGAATTCCCGGTTGTAAAGGATTTTCATTTCTTCTTTTTCTTCCCAGCGTAGCTATCCACCTGTACGGCTACGTTATGTACTTTGTGCGATATTTTGTTCACATAGTAAAGGGCAGCAATGGAGAACAGAACGCTACGAAAAATACAAAGTTCCAATCAGTAACAAATCATAAACACAGAACAGCTGCTGCCCACACTTACCACGAAGTGACACAAACACGGTGAACCATACCACAGGCAAACAATGCCACCACTAGACAGAATGAAACTTCCGGAAAGAACTTGGCCTGAAATCCGTAGCCCAGTACGACCGCTTCCAGGTTAGACACCGCCTAACAATAAAGCAATAAATATTAATACGCGCGTCTTTTCCTTTTCTCCTCGTCGGTACAACGACTGGCAATTACTTACGGTAAGCGAAAGGATAAAAAGCCACGATCCGAGGTACCCGCCAAAGATGGTAGCCATTTGGGAGGAGGCCAACAGGGGTCGATACATCTGCATGCCCGAAAAAATAAGCACAGCCGACAGCGAAGCCAGCACCAGCGACACCGTTGTTGATACCGCTGAAATGACACCAAAATGCGTGAAGCAATTGTTAAAATGAATTGTTTCGTTGCTTCGAAATATGAAAACATTTACCCATTTTTACAAGCACCGGCGTTTTCTAGGGCAATAGAAAATACTGAATGTAAACACTTCCTTGACGTGGAATCGATCTTTAACTGTAACAAAATTATCTCACCAACACACGCACACATGCCAATCTCCGCTCCTGCTGTCAAACGGGAGCAAATCGTGCGGGTTTAGTTCACGCGTCGATGAAACTCAAATTGTGCAATATTCAGAAAGGATTTTAATGCCTTTCAACAAATAGTTTGATTCAGTTTTCTGCACAAAACATTTTATGCATAAATTATAATAAAATTACATTTATCGTCTACACCAGTTGAGCTTTTTGAGTTATTTTTGTGCTGATGCATTTCATGTTCATCGACTCGTTATAACTTCATCGATTTGCGCTATTGTCAAGGAAAGTGCATTTATTTGACAACATCAGAATAAATGAACAAAACAAGGCAGAAGAAAAAACGTCAATACAGAGAACAGGTGCAAAATTGTAAATTTTACAGCGTTTTGTGCGAAACATTTCGAATCACATTTTCCCATTTGTTCTCTATTATTCTAATTCTAAAGTTCAAAGTATGTCTACCGTATAATTCTCGTGCCTTGTTCGTTTTGGCACAGTCCCCACCAATAACGCTACAAGTGAATGTTTCTCTGCCGAAAGCTGACCGAAATCGATAAAATGTTTGGAAAACTATCGGAAGTTTTGCAAACGGCGGCCGACGTGGTAAGTGTGCGAACTTTCGGCAACAAAACAAGCAACTTTATTATGCCACCAAAACAAAGCTTTTGCGTGTTACCGGGAACGCTTGGAAAGGATAAACAAGCTGCCCCACTGTTTACAGTTAGCAAGGAGAATGAAACACAAAAATTATATAATTTGCGCTTTGTTTGTGCTAATTCTTGCAGCTTGCACCACCACCAACAGCACTGCAAGACTTTGACTACCACTACCGAATGGTGAAAAACTTTTACATCGCCGATAAAACCCTCCCAAAGATACACATCAACGACACGAACATTCCTACGCACCTGGACCAGATGCTGCAAATATTGATACGAGAAGAGCAACGATTAGAAGCGCCCGGGAAAGCGGACACCCTTGACGCATCGTCGAGCAGCACGGAAATGTCTCAGAAATCCAATCCGCCTGCACCGAAGGCAGAGTGTATGGAGTTTGTGCTAAGCAATCGACCGCTCGATGTACTGATCGAGTTTGCCGTCAACGATACACCGCCCGGTGCGCGCTACATTGTGCTGAACTGGGTCCGGCGGTTTCTTTCCTGCTTAAAGTGTCCCCCATTAGGTCATGCCAGCATTTTCCAACCCGTACAAAGGCTGGTGGAAATCTGCAACGGTACGTACGCTTCGCCGTACGAACGGGAGGAAATTTTGTTCCTCGAAACGGTGGCCGGACTTGTACGGAAGGATTCGATATTGGTCAATTTGTTCCTAAAGTCTCACCACCATTCCGCACAAATGTTGGCCAACTGGAAGGGACTGGGCGTGAATAAGGCACCAGTTAACAATCCACTGTTTGTAAGCACAAAAATTGAGTATGATACGCGGCGAATATCGCTCGTAGCGGAGGAGGATGGAGAAGACGGCCCATCAGCTAGTAATGAGGCTGGCCGAGTGGAACATCAAACGTCCCTTGAAAGTACCATCGGCGTGGGAGAGTCGGAAAGCTGTGATTGTGATGAGGAAGATCATTTTAGTCTGTTCGATGCGATAGTCAGCTACTTGGATAGTGCGGTTAGTAGAAAAGGACATCACTCCAGATGGGAAAAAAAGAATTTACCTTTCAACACTTATCTTCTCTTGCAGGATAGCACAATAGTTGTACGGGCGTGTGAAGGTGTGCTTATACTGGCCTCACTACCGACGCTACAGCAAGCCTGTAAAGCGATCCGGAACACGATCAGTCGGTTCGCCACCATGATGGCTGGTCGGCTGGCATCCAACTGTCAGCAAATACCGGAAGACATGGACACGGGTGATATCGAAGATGCCAACGTAACGTGGGGACTGTTTCCAAGGGATCCGGAACAGCCGCACTACATTGGACGCTACCAGCTAACGGCTTTCCTCTGTTGGCTGGATTACTGTGATTGTTTGCTGAAGGAAAGTGCACTGCTAGTACCGGAGCTCGGGCCCCGTATTCGGGACGAAATGCTGATTAACTACGTTGAACCTGCGTTGGTAAGCTGTTACGCTCCCTTTATGCTGGTACTAACGGCCAAAATTATCAAAAAAACGCAATCGAAAGCACTGCTTGATGGTATGTATCGCAGAAGGGTTGCTAGGAGACAGGTGGCTGTGATATATTTATTTCCTTATTTCTCTATGTACAGAAATTGCCAACTGGCTGATAGGTGAGGATGAGCTGATGGACGTGAACAACTGTTTGCTAACGATATTGATAGAAAATGCACACGAAAATACGGACATCCTTCTACCAACGTTACAGTTCGTTGAGGTAAGTTGCAAGATCTTTATCTCCGCCGCATAGCACCTGATTTTTCAAAAAAAAAAGGTAAAGAGATAATAGTTCAAATTACATCTTTCTATCGGACAATACGGCACAGGACCGTCGTAATCAATTGTAAATAAAATAAATAAAATATCTTTCTATCACAGTCATTGCTGGATAATCCACATGAAAAGATTCTACACGGAATGCTTTTCTTCTACATTAACAACCGAGGCTATTACGATGGGAACTCGCAAACCATCCAGTCGTGGTCGGACGAAGAAGACAACCGGGAACGACGGCGAGGCAGTGCAGAAGATCCGATCAAATCACGCACCCTGGCTCCAAGCAATATATTACGAGTTATCAACCAGTACGTGTGATGTTTTGTGTTGAAACGCATGATCCCTTTAATTGGTTATTTTATATCCTTATTTTTGTCACAGCTTCCTGTTGCTACTGCCAAGGCAAATAATTAATGACGCCGGTGGTATTTGCTACGAAGAATACATGCAAGACGCTAACCGCCATTACCAGACATGGATAAAGAAAACGCACGGCTTTAGCTGGCCCGTCGAAGCTATCTGGCCAAACAGTGGCGAATCATCACCACTTGCCGGCACCAGTGTTGAACCGGCGACGTTGTCTACCAGCACCAGTACCGGCCTCATGACGGTCGTTCCCCTTGCCCCAATGAAGCAATCAAAGAAACAACGAATCAAAAACAGTACCGACAGTCAGTCAAGCTTCGATCTACAAACGTGCGGTGACAGTGGCATATCGGAGGAAAGTTTCTACGAAGGCCCGCTACTTAAGCTACTGTTCTCACATGTAAAGCAGATGAACGCACAGCCGTACGAACTGAATCTAGCCGTGATAGCGATCCTGTCCAAGTTGGCACTTTTCCCGCACCCGTACTTGCACGAAATTCTGCTCAATCCAGAAATTCCGGTAGCAGCCGGCGCAACGACGCTTTGGTCGGTGATGCAATTTCTTGCCCGTCAGCTACTGAGCGAAATTCCGCGCGTAGAAGGATTTCAGGAAAAGATAAAGGAAACTGGACGAAGATTACTTTCCAATCCACCGCTTTACCACAGAGACTGTGAAAATGGAGAATCTACCACGGGACTTACCGATCCGTCGTTGGGTATGCCGATCGAAGAGGAGGACGAAATTAACGATCCGTTGTTCGAATCGATCGTTGTGTTGGAAGAGTTTTGCAAAGAGTTGGCAGCGATCGCCTTCGTCAAGTACCATCATGCGAAAGAGTAAGGTATCGTTCGCAATTTGATCGTTGCCACTGCTAATCCAGCTTTTATCCCAGTCTTTGATGCCGTAATTGTACGCATCTTCTTAAGTAGCACAATATCGTTCGTGGGCCAGTCCGCTGGTTAGGAACGCAATAGTTTTTTTACGGTCCATTATTATCTAGTCTTTGCCAAAAAAAAAAAAATCAACGGGCTACAGTGCAAACCACGAAAAAAGTGTTGAAATATGTCTTCGGATTACTAAAAGGAATCAATCTTCAGTTAGGGCGCGTTCGGTTAAGCTTACATTAATTGAAATATTTGCTATTGTGCGCGTTTATTTTATTCCCGTAAAATATAGCTGAATTTTAAACACAATAACCATACAATAATTAAGAGTAGCAATGTCTTATTTCAGATACGCGCCTCATGTTGGGGTGTTGAATATTTTCACACCTTTACAGCTCCTCATCATGCTCGATCATGTGCATGTTTTGATCTCGTTTGTGTGTATGTGTGCGTGTATCTCTCTCTCTCTTCTCCCGTTCTTTCGTTCGTATAATATGCTCTCGAGAATGCGGCAGGTGAGAGCGTGCTAATGCGTTTTGCTCTATCTCCCGTTCCCTTACAGTGAGCTAAGGGCAAAGACGTACACACATATGAAAATTATTCATTTGCGCCGTGTAACAAAAAGGGGTAGGCTAGTACCCCTTTTTGTTAGCAGGTTAGCAGGTTAGCAAAACAAGCATATTTATGAAAAAAAGTCATTACCGAAATATTCTTTCAACTTCTGTTAAAACAAGAGCTTTTAGATGAATATTTTCCGAAATCACATCTGGACCGTCGCCCCTAGTGGGGACTGACTATCGAATTACGTGGTATCGGCAAGTCTATTGAGCCATTCGATGGTCGGCGTGTCCTTAAAAGGTCGTTGAGCCAAGAGAAAAGGCTTCGATTTTTTGTCAACATCAGCTGCATTAACCTGGCAAAAACTGGTACAGTTTCCCTATTTGCTTTTCAAGTCGAAACATTCAGTCAGCAACGGCGATTAAACACGATAAATCAATCTAAAATATAAGCAAACATGCTCGCGTCCCATTATCTGCCTGTTTCACTGTATTGCGTCTGTTGGGCATGATTTCCGCTCTGAGAAAAAATACCCTTTACCGTACGATGCGTTTTCTGTTCGTTGTTTTCCATCGCCGCGAGTGGACGTGTTTTCTCTGCCGCTGTTGCCCTCACACTGTGTGTTGCCCCGTGTAAACGTACGTTTCATCCACCCCTTACTTGCGCCGAAACCGATTTTCACCCCTCCATCCAACCGCGGCTCTATTCATTGCCGAGTGCGTGTACACCGCCGCCTCTATGTTTCTCTGTGCATGCTGTGTGTAGTAGTTGTGTGGTTAATTTTCCTATTTCCGTCCCGTTTGGGGAACGCGCGCCCCATATGTGTGCTGAACGTTTTTCATGTATAGATATATCTGTCGGTGGCCATAGATTCCAGACGAACGCAGGGTAAAAGAAACTCTATCTTGCACCGGACAGCCGAAGCCTTCTGGAGCCGCACAGATTTATGGAGGGCCCCCGTGCGAACCATAGTAGGCAGAGAAAACGAAAAGAAATAGTAGCAAGAGGGAAGGTAAAGTGTGCCACAACCGTTCGAACGAAAGCGTGCGGAATGGCACACTTGATGGGGTGGTGATGGGTTGCGATACACACAAAACAGGGCAAACATGGCCCTCTCCGTGCATTGTGTGTGTGTGTGATAAATTGATGAAAAATGGATCCCGATTAGCAATGGAAAAGCGCAGTTTTCGCGCGAGTTTCGGATGCTGTTGTGGCACAACTTTGATGGCTCTAAAACATTTCCATGGCTTTTAAGTTCTGTGCAAAACGTGCTGCTAGTGTGTGATATAAGTTTCTCGAGGCTCTTCCTCCCAATTGGTGTTGTTTACCCAACTGAACCCAACTGCTCCATTCCCTGTTGCCCTGTTTAAGTTCTGCTTCGCTACGGTTGTATAATTTTCCGTTCCGTCGCTTCTCGGTTTAACAGGGACGACGGTCTCGCGTACGGTCGCTTAGGATCCGTGTGTGGAGAATTTTTGTGTATGAACCATGTGTGCGTTATTTAATGGCGAGGTGGCAGCCATTATCAACTATCATCGGTGCACGATGGAATTATCATAAAACAGAACACTCGCAACATAAATCGCACACCCTTCTCGGATGGTGCCAGTGCCACTCACCCTGCTATCCAGTGAAAAACCGACTTGCGTCAGGTTGTATAGCAACTACACCCAATCGCCCAAAGTGCAGTGAAAGTGGTGCGAAACGAAGGAAACGTGGTTTTATATGCGATTCAACAGGGGGAAAACTAGCAAACAAATTTGACATACCCAGGCCGGTAAACCGCGACCGATAAAGCGACCGGAAGCAAAGACAACCGAGGCACACACACACACAAACGTTGGCCGTACCCATTTTTCGCCACCCCATATTCTACGGTTGCTAGACTTTTTTTTGTCTTCTCTTTTCAATGAACCATTTTCCCCCTACTCTTTGCGCACGCTCGGTGTGTGTGTGTGGTGGAGGAAAACTCGCATAAGAAAATTAAATTCACTAGTAGCTCTCCGCCAAGGGTGGGTTTATTCGGAACAAGTGAATCGTAGCAGCCAAGTGCTTTACATTTTAACCGGGGAGAGCAAAAGAGCGAAATAGAATAGATCGTCGAGAGTGAGCAAGAGAAGATTGAAATGATGATAAAAAAAAACTCTCAACCAACTGAAAACCTGCCCAACAAAACAACAACCTTTTGGCGAAAAAAAGGGTAAAATATCGGACACTGCCATCCCTTGCGATAAGAATGGCGCGTAAAAGGAATCAAAATTGCTGGAGTTAGAGATGATGAATGATGAAGAAAACGTAATGCCAGTGAAAAGTCTGTAACGATACCGAATAATGAGATGATGGCAGAGGATCGACGAGAATTCAATGTAACGCAGAAACATACAAGAAAAATGGTCGAAAAATACCGGAAAACTAATTATTCCCTTTTTTGTGATGAATGTTTATGTGTGTGACTCAGAAGAATTCGTACCGGGGTTCATGTACCGGACGGTGTTGTTCACCGTTAGAGGAAAACATACCAAACACGACGACCGTGACTTTTCCGTTCTTCGGTTGTCGTCATTTCGATCGTAAGATACAGCTAGACTTACAAGCCCCAAATGTAAGAGAGAGAGAGAGAGAGAGAGGGGGGCAAGCAAGACAATTTTATTTTTAGGATTTTTACAGTTTTCCATCGGTGTTTGAAAGTTCGATCCCCCCCTATCTTGCGATCCTGTCCGGATGGATGGTGCCGTAACGTTGCAGTAACAGTGGGTCGACACACCCAACGCCACACTGATCACGGAACCAATGTTAAGCGTGGCCAACTCCCTACACACATGCACAGATCCGTCCGTTGACGTGTGGACGTGTAAGAGAAGTTTATGCTAGTTTAAAGGATGCTGTTTTGGTGACGGCACAAAATTAGTCTCAATTGCCACCACCATGGGCATGGGTAGAAGTTGTCGTAGATCGTGGTAACATGATTCGGGCACAGTGTCATCAACTAGGATTATGCAAGCAATCAGTGATCTTGTACGTTTGCCCTGCTAGCAAACACTTCATGCTCGCGAACAGAACGACACGGTTATTTTAAGTCTTTGTAGAAAAAACTAAGAGCGAAGATTTTAATACAGGGTTTCGATCCATAAAATGGGACTTTTGGATCATTCGATGGCATTTATCAATTGGACAGCTCGTAATTTGCCATCATATAGTGGAAGATTGCATTAGACTGTGGTACTTTCTGCAATCAGATTAGGATTTTCTGCCGAGCATTTGGTCTACAAATGCGAATAACAATTATTTTCAAGGAATTAATTCACTCTTACTCCTTCCTTATTGGGATTCAATTCTTTTAGCAACTCATTTAGGAGCCATTGTAATGAAGCTCACTCTGACGGAGTTGATAGTTACAAGAGAGATTCGAATTTCTTTCTAGCCTAACGTCCTTCTATACAACCGAGCACACCCGGGATATGGTGCCCTTTCACGGCTCGGAGAAGGAAATCTTACTTTTAAGTTTATTGTAAGCAATACGGCCTGGCCGTCCTTTATGAATAAAAAATAACGTTCTTCTATTGATCACGCCAATAGAAGCCAAATGGCTTACTAGATTTATTCCTCTCTGTGGGAAAAAAATGACAGCAAAGTCCTACAATCGAGTTGCAAATCTCCCCTAGCCAAGTGCTACATTGCACTAAATGATTGTAAAGTTCCACAACGGGTTAGTAATATTCCACTAGCCAAACCCTGCAAGTTAGTTCCAGCAGTACTCGTCTGAGAGGCGTATGTATGACCATAATATTTATTGTTATTACACCCCTTACGATCGTTTCGCGATAATGATGGTTGTGTATGATGGTTGATAATAATAGTCTACTCAATCGATAGAGTTTGTGGTGTGACATACAGAGCATCTGCACTTGAAGCTTTTGACCGATACGATTGTTGTGACGCTTTCAATAGGTATTTGATGTTTGATGTTACCGATTGCAAGTATCAGATAGCCTCGAGTAGAAGTGGGTAGATTTTGACGAGCAATCAATTCCGTTTTCCCAATTTTCTTAAGAAATTTTCATAGCTAGAAATATTTCACACTTGACCGTGATCGTTCTAGATTCAACTGGATTGCTGTTGTTTTGTTTAAAGGGAGTTTGTAAATATCATACACATGTGACTTCTTCATTTAAAGATCTTTCACTAAAGATCCGATGCAAACAAGTATCCGAAGAATGTTGTTAAATAAATAAAGCCATCAAAAAAGGGAAAACCGCCTTCACGGTTGAACTTGAAAAGAATGTTTATTCATCCCTTTTCGTTTGTTGAAGCTGCAACGATCATCCCAAGAAGAAAAAAGTTTGACGTACTTTAGGTTCAATAGTCTGTTCCACAGCTCGTAACGACTTCTTTTCCTGGAAGATGAAGAAGCATAAAAAAAACGTTCTCTATGGCACCTTAAGTATACACCCGAGTGGCTCATCAAAAACGAGCTTTAATGAGCAAACCAAACATGATCAGCCTGTGCCTGCACACTAATCTTGTCCGCTGTTTCAAACGGTTGCGGTTTCACCCTAACCATCACCGAAATGCCAATAATCGTTTCTACGCCACGTGTTGCATCGGCAGAACGTGTTAACTAAAAGCGCAAAGAACCATTACGAACGCACGCATATTTGGTTTTGCGGTTCGCTGCCTTTTGCGGACACTTGTTGACCGAAGAGGCGAGAGGTATCGGCGTTCCAACGGCGTAAAAACCACACACAGTTTACTATGATCGTTGATTTATAGTTTCCACGAGAAGACACAACGTTAGTCTCATTCGTGGCGTTTCTAAGATCGGCCATTGCCCAATTTCACCAGCGCTGGCTTTGCCGGAACATTGCCCACTTCCGTTCATTCCCTGCACCCATAATCGAATTATAATACTTTTACATTGCTCCCCGCTGGAGGAATCTAATGTTTGCCACGATCCAAGGGTGCTCCGATGGTGTTGCTGTCGTTGTCGACTACATAAACGACTAATGCCGGGTGACAAACGAGTTAAAAAGGAGGCGAAATCCAACACCGTATCCACCGTTCTACGGGAACGCGCTTATCCTCACCCGCGTTTGCGAGGGGGGGGGGGAGATGTGTTACAAATTGGATCAACAAACTTCTCGGCCCTTTCAGACCGTTTGTGAGACCCTGCGAACCAGCCGCCCTTCCCGGTGTCCGCTAAAAAACCGGAAGTCAAACGTGATCGAGATGCAAAGGAACGAAACGAAGCGAAACGACACTACAACGCGTACGGGAAAGATTGTAACGTTGGGCGTTTCTTCGTTGTGGACGACCCCCCCCCCCCCCCCCCCCCCCTATGCCCTGCTAATGAGTTAACGAGTTTGTGTCTAATTTAACACCGAAAAGTTGAAAACCATTCGCGCCACCCGATTTGACGCCAATGTCACGCAAATGATCACTTTTCTAATCGACAACCGCACATCCCTAGAGCTCGGCGATCCACACGTTTTTCCCTCCAATTTTTCCAACGCTTTGGTTGCTTCACGACAGGTGGTTCACCGATTAGTGGTGTGTGTCTCACAAAAAGTGTACATTTTCTTCCAGTGAAGATCGTTCTGCGTGCTTCCAACCAACGACCAGTGGCGTTGCCTAGTTAATGCGATATTGATGAACCATCATCGATCGGCAAGTGGGTTTTTCTATGCGTCTGCATATGTAGGAAAAGTGTAAAGTGTATAGCTCGAGGAAAACAAAAAAAAAGATAACCGCCAATCTGTGTGAATTTGTAGAAACCCACCGACAGCAAAAGAGCAACAGCAACCGATAGACGACGAAAGTAGCACAATATCAGTGAGAAACCGTTGTGCTTGAAGGAGAGTATCAGCCCAGTGCTAGAACTGTCGGTTTTTATTTGAAAGCGGTGGAAAATTGTGCGAAAGCAGAAATAAAAAAAAAAAAAATAACACTCGAAAAGTGCGATAAGTGAATACAACGGTCGATAGACGGAACGGAATGGCATCTCCAACACCAGCTCCCGTGAAGAAAGTGCCGATTCATCTTCAGGTAAGAGAGATGCTTTCGGGGTGGGGAAGATCGTGAGAAATTCATAAAGTTTTACACCTCATTCAATGCATATCAGGAAGCATAGATAAACCGCCTGTAGGAAACCATAAAATTGTATGCTTTGTTTTGGTTAGAGTACCGTACAACCGTCTAAAACTTGGTTCGATTTGACTTTACTTGACGGTAGCGAATATGAGCATAGCGAACATTGAACATAGATGTGAATTATGATGAAGATCCTGTTAAAAAAATTTAGTAAAAGGTGATAAAATATAACAATTCGTGGGATTGCGTGGGATTGGTGGGGGACCACCTGCGGTTTTTGGTGCTCCAGTCTGTCACAGTGGTCAACGTATCCTTAATGACTGCTTCTACCATTAGACTTTCCTCTAGCACTTAGTGACCGTCAAAATTTGACAGCTTCATCAGTAGGTAACAAGTGAACATCGAAAGAATTTTATGCTAAAGTTTATCCAAACCGAATGCTCAATCCGGGGCTAACAAAATGCATTGTGTCACACTTCTTGTCAACCAGGTACGATCGGGTATATAGCTTTAACATTCTTCTTCTTCTTGGCTTAACGACCGCTAAGGTCATGCCGGCCATCGGAATGGCTTACTAGACTGCCGGTACTACGTAGTTGGTTAGTCAATCCTCACCACGGAAGGACGGTCCGGATGGGATTTGAACCCCGGGTCCTGCCGTTTGAAGACCGGCGCCGCTGTCACCTTCACCGGCCCCGGGTGGTGAAGGCCCCAGGCCCCCTACAAGATTCTAGCTCTTTTAGCGAGAAGGAAAAATCTGTCGAATGAAAACCTGGATCTTGCCGTCCGACCATTTTAAAGGACTGGAGCATTCAACAGAAACTGTCGTTCACAGTCAATGAAAAGGGTTAACATATTTTCTTCAAGGCTGGCAGTGATCAGTTAGATTTATAGTACTATAAGCTTCCCAAAAGTTGCTACCGGAAATAAAAAGAAGCCAAAGAGTATGATAGTGACGTTGTCATCCACTCGATTCCTAACATACCAAACTTTGTGTGTTCCAGTTTCGCCTGATCGCGAATATCTGGTCCAATGTGACGAGGATTTTCTTCTTCTTGTCTCACAACGAACCACGTAGTTGGATAGTCTGTCCGGGAATTTGCGGACGATATTATCTCTTAATAATTTCCTGAATAAAACCACGGATGAGTCGATAAAATAGACGACCTTTTAACTTTGAAAAAATCTTTAAAAATGGCTAAAGCGCCGCCCTATTACCCGCTAGATGATGGGGCAGAGAGAAGAGGTATTTTTGTGAAATTATAAGATTATCTTAGTATAGATTTGATCTACTGATCTTTAGAGTATGAAACGATCTTTACACGACAGCACCGGCACCAAATCCCATTCGTTTTCGTCATAAAAAGCCAGGAATATCAGGCCAAATTTTCCTGAAGTTTTAGTCCCTTTTGGTACCTTAAACGGATCCCCAAACGAGCCAGAATAACCATATTTTTTTAAAGTAAAAAGCACTTTACGAAATTAAGTTCAACTTGTGTTCGGTCTTTTTTAGTTATTACCAAACACAATTAAGGAAAAATTGTTTGCGTTTGTGCTCCACATAAATACATGACTCACAAAATTCTAAACACAACAATATTATAGAGTAACCACCGCGGCAAATAAACATGATCCCTTATGGAATCTCATGCTTAGCTCTTTACACCCAACACACAGTCCGGAGAAGCGTTAGCTACCGGGTATGTCTATGAATTATTAATAACCCAAGCAAGGCATCGTAAATAATCCATCCCGCCTGATTCATTGTCGCAGCTTTTCCGACGCACACACCGTTTTAGATGGGTGAGAGTCATTATTTAGGCAGCCTTTTTTTTTCGAACCTTTTTGCATTTATCAGTCGACTTGAGCGCTTGAGCGTTTTTTTTTTTGGTTCCGAAATCAAATCGATACCATTACGCTTTTTGAAGCCTTCGTTGTGGCCTGTCTACCCGGCGTTATCGATTTCTATCCTCACGAATAGAGCTCCTTGGTAGAATGGTTGTCGCTGTGCAGGGTTGAGAAGGTTTAAGCTTCATATAGTAGTTTAGCTTCCATTTGTCGTACCTTGTCAGTCTGCCAATTTAAATCAATTCGAGCGATTCTCCCTCTTGGAAGTGTTGTTTCTTTTGAGGAATGGGAAAATTATTATCCAAACCGCCTGACCTTCGAAATTGAGCTTGCAAAGGGTCCAGATTACTACTATTATAGCAGCAGCAGCAACAGACCTACAGAAAATGCTTCCTAAAACTTAGTTTCCACCTGACGTGCGTTCGGCCGGCTTGTTTCTGGAGCTTGTTGTGCTCTGAAGCAGCAGCTACAAAACAACAACACCAACCATTTCCGGTGCTAGTTTGTAAGCAGTCTCGAATAGAAGTAAGCTAATAGAACAAGCCAGAAAAAAGGGGGTTGAATTTAAAAAACAGTACTTCTATGCAACGACTCCACAAAACAGAGAAAAGCGCAAACCCCCAACCCCACCATCGTGTTGGTGGTTTATTCTGATTAGTTTGCAATGCAGCAGACCGGAACTGGGGCCATCGCCACCCGATGCTTTTACAGGTTCTTGCCTATGTATTGAAATGTAAGCGAATGTACTACGAAAGCGAACGATCAGACTGGATAGTCAGTCCTCACTAACGATCCAGATGGGATTTAAACCCCGGTTGCTGTCGTGTGCTATCCACCAAGATAGTACGCCACATAGTTTTATTTATAAAGCACATTTTTTCCCGACACATGCCATTCAGAAAATTAATTACATTCGTTCGGTAAAGTTACTACCACACTGCGCCTGTTGAATCTTCCATGCAGTACAATAGCGATTACAATTGACAATCAACGATACAGCCAGGTATCGCGGCCACAAATATAATCGTTACACCCCACGTACACAAGTGCCACAACGGTTGTGTTGAAGTGGATCTCAAACAAATCCACCGGCTGCCTGCATAGCAAGCAATAGGAAATGCTCAAGTGCATGATCATGTGTGCTACACAATAACACAGCTGTGAGAAGAGTGCTGGAACACGTGGCATTAAAACATAGGACGTGCTTCAGCGCTAGCCCCAATTCTCAAGCACTTGTCCTTATCCCATTATGTGTTAATGCTCCCAAAACGCATTCATGCTGGCTTCTCATTAATTCGGCTGTCTTCAAACTCCGAGATGACGCTCCCCAGCACTGATGAAGTGATTAGTTGAGAAAAGGAAAGGGAGAGAACCCTTGGGGGCCGCAGAAAATCGCTTTTCTTTCGATTTTTCCACTCCACGATTCTTTTTGTTTCCTTTTTCCGTTTTTTCCCAAAACACTTGCCACCTACAAAAGGAATTAAAAATCAATTATTTATTCGCCCCGAAGCAAATCATTCAACCGGTCGGATGAAATGTTTGAATGTTTGTGCTTCTTTTTTCCCTTTGGCCATCTCAAACCGTCCGCCAGCGAAAACATGGCGATAAATTGAAATCTCTGGTCAGCGTTAACTGTTAACTGTCGGACGGGTTTTGGGAGGGATGGGGTTTTGTTTTTGCTTTTGATTGTTTTTTGGAACAGGAAATAAACTTGAAAAAGCACATTGTTTTCCTTCTTTTCTTTTTTCTTCTACATGTGACCATTTTTTTGTTCATCCCTTCTTCTTCCACCGTAATCCAATGCATTTCCATTTGAACATCTCTTTTTCCGTTGGTTCATTGGGGAAAAGTCTTATTAGCTTCCATCCAAATTCATTGATGAATTTGAATCGTGACTAAAGGGTGTAGACTAATTCTAGTTGACTGGAACAGGCCAAGGTATTTCGAGAAAATTGACAATTAATTTGTTATTAAACCATTAGGCACGAGCATGCGTCGAAACGTGTCGGAGTGTGGGCATTACATTAGCTTTCGTTTGACGGTCAATGCTTGATGAGCCAATGTTAGATAGCAATGTACAGCGGATCTTTGTAATTGGGGCTTGAATGAGACCAGGACAGTTACGAAATTCTATCTGTTTCTCTAAATATAACTACAAACTAAAAATAATGTGACATAACCCCAGCCCGGACTGCACTATTATGTTCGGAATTTATACTCTCATTAGTGGCTTAAGTCAAGCACTTTAATCGCATAGTCTGACAATATGGTTAAAAATCAAAACCATACAAACAACTGTTTGTTTGCAAATAGATAAGGAGTTGTTGATTTATCGGCAGCATGGATAATTATTATAACTGTATGACGAATAACTCTAAATATTTTGTAGCTGCATGTTAAATAAGCAATACGATACACTCCGAAATACGTCTCTATCATGTTTGGAAATTTGTGAGTTTTAAAATTTATAATTTAAGAGTAATCATAGTTGATTATTTGGATTTAATTTTTGAGTTTAAAAAACCATTCATAATAGGTTTGGTACATAGAACAAAAATGGGTTAAAGTCAGTAAGTTTCGTACGAGCTGTTCAAAAGATTTATGCATTTTTTATAAAAATTGTTCCAATCGTTGCTTTTTCTGGACTTACCGACCTTCTAGGTTAGGCTGGCTAACTAATGACTTACTAAACTTGTTGAAAGCAAGGCGCAGTTGGTACTGCCATGCATTAGAGGATTAACCTATGGGAGAAGTTGGGCCTTGCCGGCCAGAAAACCTCATTAGTCGCAGTTATGCAACGAGCACGGGCCTCCTCTGGGTCATCCTAGGGTCAAAAGCCTCGAAAGCTGTCTCTCACATGGGTCGCATGTCGCATCCCCCTATTTTGATGGATCTCAATATCCATTCCGCCTAGCGTCTGGAAATTAGGATAACATTTAGTCGAAAATCCAAATATTCTAATCTTGGTAACCATTGACACACTCTTCAGCAAAGAGTACGCATATCGCTCGCTCGTGCTTTCAAGCTAAACTATCGCAGTAACCTTCTCCTGAACCGATACGAACCCACAACCATTCCACATCCGTACCAATTTAATCTGTGATCTCAGCTATAACTGAACGTTTGCGTGTTTAAAATATTTGCCATTAGCTCACTGTACACCGCCGGCTTTCGATAAGATGTCCGTCACTTTTCGTGATAATGGTGCTGATACGTTCAAGTCGGAGACAAAGTCTGTTGAGCAAGTCTGTCCAGATTTGTCGTCTGCTGCTACCGATGGTAACAAACCCATCGGCGTGGCGGACGCTTCTACACAAGTCCGAACAGAAACTTCCGAATCGTCTACAAACACGGTATCAACGGAAGACACTTCTCTAATGGATTCGGCAGCAGAACCTACCAAAAAAGTACCAAAGGTGTGACATAAGAACTCTTACGGGAATTGCAATTCAATCGCCTATTGCCGTCAACGTGATGGTCGACCGATGTCTGGGGAATTTAAATTAAATTTAAGAGTTCCACCAACTAATGAAATTGTTCTTTTCTTCCCCTTTCTCTTCCGGGCAGAGTGCGCAAAATAGACTGTACATCAAGCGTGGTCACGTCGTAAACCATGATGGAATGCAACAGGCGGATGTGTACATCGAGGATGGAACTGTTCGGTAAGTGGGAAAGCAAGGAATGGGTTGGATTCTACGGCAATTGCGACAATCATGGAACATTCAATCCATAATGCGGTAGTTCCGGACAAAATCGTTGCCAACTTGCTTTGGAGTTTATCATCAACGTCGCGCGATTGTTTGGCGTCGGTCCAACAATAAAATTATACCCACGAGAAGTCGCATTGCCAAAAATCGATTCTTCGGAGACCGCTCTCACCAGCGAAGAAACTATTTCTTGTTCGTTCGAATATAGGTACGTTGGTTCTGGTGCGGACTTTGTAGTTCCTGGCGGCTGTCGCACGATAGATGCTGCTGGTAAGCTGGTTCTGCCCGGTGGTATCGATCCGCACACACATTTCCAGCTAGAGTTTGGTGGCACTGTTTCGGTAGATGATTTCTACAAGGGCACCAAGGCCGCCGTAGCCGGTGGCACCACAACTATTCGTAAGTAACGCAAACCGATGGATGCGGCACAAACTTGCCCTAAACGAATATGCTAATCGTTTCTTGCTTTCTTTTTGTTTACACCAGTGGACTTTGTGCTTCCGAAGAAGGGTGAATCTTTGCTCGAGGCGTACGATACTTGGCGGGCACGGGCCGACCCAAAGGTGGTGTGTGACTATGGTCTGCACGTTGGTATTACCTGGTGGTCCAAGTCCGTCCGGGATGAGATGAAGATCCTGTGTCAGGAACGTGGCGTCAACTCGTTCAAATGCTTCATGGCTTACAAAGGTCTGTATCAGCTGAACGATTCGGAGCTGTACGAAGTGTTTGAAACGTGCAAGGAGCTAGGAGCAGTGGCGATGGTGCATGCAGAAAATGGCGACATCATTGCGAAAAATGTTACCAAACTGCTGTCCGAAGGTGTGACCGGACCGGAAGGACACGAGCTGTCCCGCACGGAGGAAGTCGAGGCGGAGGCCACCAATCGCGCCTGCGTAATTGCGCATCAGGTACGTCAGTATTTTCAGGATGGAAACCCCGGGGGGGACAGGTTGAGATATGGATATGCTAGTCAACTGGCAAATTCATAGCAGCGCCAAGCACTTCAACTCAACGGGCTAATGACACTGCAACGATCGTTCAAAGCGAAGACGCGATAAGATTAAAGAGAGCAATTGTTTATGCTTCTTGAAAATGATTATGTGGCCCCGAATGGGGCACCTGTAATGGAACATTCGGCATTACGTGAATAAGGAGATTTTTTGGCTACCCATTAATAGTCTATGAGATTAGATTAGAGTGTGTAAGAAGTAACATTAAAGTATTATTAAGAATATTAAAGTTGGTATGTTGTTACCATCATGTTCTCATATTACTGCTGCCTAATTTTGTAAATCAACTGACGGATTGTTCTAATAGATCTGTTTTATACAATTTAAAATTCAGTTGAAAATTTATGATCCACGTGTGCGATGTTTCCATTATGACTGCATTGCAGATTTTCAAATGCTTTATCGCCATTTTGTTCTCAGGAACGAAGTTGCTCAATAAAAAATAACAACTCTTACACTATAAGCGAACTGCGTAAGAACACAACGCTAATAGTCTACATTGAGTTTAGAAAAAAAGCAAGAACGTCAAACATTGAGCTTGACCTACTTGTACCTTCCGCTTAACCCTCAAACAATGCTACAAGAATCTACAAGCGTCTAGCATTTGTCCATACAAACCTCAGGGTCAAAGGCAAAATAGCTTCACAACACGCAACAACGCTCTGCACGAACTTGAACTTTCACTTTCTTATTGCACATTCGGTTTTATACACATTTTCACTTTCATTCACTATAATTTCCATCGCTTTGATTTATTTCTCCTTTTTTATGTTCTACAAATGCCATCTATTATTTTATATTTTCTTACTATCCTTTCTTCATTTGAATCCTTTTCTTCTCGGCTATGCTCGTCTTCTCCTTCTCCTTCTCGCCCCTACCCTTTTGAAGGCTCACTGCCCATTGTACGTGGTGCATGTAATGAGCAAATCGGCCGGTATTGAGGTAGCACGTGCTCGTCGCCGTTACAATGCGGTTGGCATCTTTGGCGAAACACTGGCGGCTGCACTCGGCACCGATGGTACACACTACCACGACAAATGCTGGCATCATGCAGCCGCCCACGTACTCAGCCCGCCGTTACGACCCGACCCTACCACGCCGGAGTTTATGATGAAACTATTAGCCCAGTAAGTAAACTTTTGGCGGTTTAAACCATAAGTCTGAGAGTGTAAGGATCTCTACTACTATCAATAATGCGATCTATGTGTCGATCGTTATTACATCCTTTTACCTAAACCAATTGGCTTTACAAGAATTGCCTTTACTCTCAAATGCGTGTCATTGGCTGCGTGTTGTACTTAAGTCACTTAAGGTATTACCAACGTTTTGCTTCGGATGCGAAGCAACGCTTCAATGCTACTAAAACACTAAAATCATTTCGTCCATTTTCATCCCTGCATTCTCTGTTTCCTTCATGCTGCTGTCCGGATTAAAATTAAACGCTGTGTGAAATGCATTCTGACCTAAATGCTTTAATGTGTTGCTGATGTTGTGAAAACGTCCCACTACTCCTAATCAACACTATATGAACTTCGTGGCAACATTTGACAAAATACCTCGACTCACCGAACATCGAAAATGAAACTCACTACACACCTTCATCCATCCATCAACACCACTGGGCGGGTACACTCGATGGAAACACACGAAAAACTTCATCCACCTCACCGCAGACAAAGGCACCACTGTACGTTACACGGGTGACAAGTAAGCTGGCTGCCGAACAACTGTCGCAGGCGAAGCGCCGTGGTCTGGTGGTTTACGGCGAAACGCTGGCCAGCTCACTCGGTTGCACACTGACTAACGTGAAGCCGAACGCATTGGTCTACTACACGACCAGTCCACCGATTCGAAAGGATCCAGAAACTCCCCGACATCTGGTGAAGTTCCTGGCGCTGTAAGTTCATACTAAAAATTTGTTCCTGGAATGGCAGATGTTTTAACTAATTTTGGGTTGTCGATATTTTTAATTATTTTAAATCTATATTTTCTATTGTATTTGTTTCTTTTTTTACCATTTCAAAATGTTCAGTCGTGTTGGTATTTATTGTATTTTGTTGTAGTAACTCTTACTACTTTGCAACTATAATTTGTATGATCTAGCACTGATTAATATGTGTTTCTCATCTGTAGGGACGATCTCCAGACGACGGGCAGTGATAATTGCACATTCAATCGAAACCAAAAGGAGCTGGGACTGAAGGATTTCTCGAAAATTCCCAACGGTGTCAACGGTGTTGAGGATCGTATGTCCGTAGTCTGGGAAAAGGGCGTTCAGTCGGGATTAATTGATCCACAGCGTTTCGTAGCCATCACTAGCACGAATGCAGCCAAAATTTTCAACCTCTATCCAAGGAAGGGACGCATTGCTCCTGGCTCCGATGCCGATTTAATCATCTGGGATCCAAAGGCAGTGCGCACAATTTCGGCCTCCACCCACCACCAGGCGTGTGATTTTAACATCTTTGAAGGCATGAAATGTCACGGCGTACCAGAGTTTGTGATCGTTCGAGGACGTGTGTGCGTCGAGTACGATTTGATTCGCGTCGCGGAGGGTCAAGGTTCGTTCCTGGAAACTCCTGTCTATCCATCATTCGTATATGATGCATTGAATGGAGTATCCCGTTCGGATGATGGTATGGATGAAAAACATGCCCGCAATGGGATCCAAAATCTTGACCTAAACTCCAAATCGAGCCATGATGTCGATATCCCCGATGCGTACGCACTTCCCGAGAAGTACATTCCCGGACCGGCATTGAGTGTTATCTCGGGCGATTCGCAGCTCAGCACTCCCCATAGCGCACGCGGACATCGTCCCGATGGGACGAAGAATATGCAGGAATCTACCTTTTCCATCAGTGGTAAGTGACTTTCCTTCGCGTCTTTCTTTCGCTTCCGGCACGATTCATTCTCATAACCTATGTTTCATTTGCAGAGGAACTCGACAAATCGGAAGCACGCTCTTGTATTCGCGTAAGAGCTCCCCCCGGTGGAAAGTCTTCCGGATTCTGGTAAGATGGTCCTAGAGCCTAGTGCGAAAGAAACGAATGAATGAATGGTATGCAAAGTTACCTCTCAACGCTATCACCTCCAACCATCCAAAGAAGTACACGCGTGCACTGAGTATAAGAACATAGTTGCACGACGAGAACAACCACCAGAATACACCAACTAGGAGATACTTTCGAAAGAATAGCCGGACAAAAGCAAATGGACATAAACTGGAGAATAGAACTGTTTAGAGCAAAACCATATCAAAGCGACCAAACAGAACTGATCGCTGCGATCAAGAATTTGGCTACGTTTGACATTGGTCCCCAAAGGCGCTGGATAGAAACCAAACAATCAGCTAAGTAAATTAACTATATCTATCTATACGTTTTCGAGGTGACGCGCGGAGCGTTTGGGGTTTTTTTGGCGAATTAAAATATTTGTCTGCAGTCTTCAGCCTTTCCACGAGAGCTACTGAACCGTTGTACTAGGCTGATGTTTAAGTTATTTAATTTATTTTACTTTCTTTTCCTTTGACTAATTAGCTGCTAAATGATTCATTTGTACATCCGTACATTTTTATTATACAGTTTAGTTTAGCATTGTGAAACCTACAAAAAACGTTTGCTGAAAATGTACTTCAAGAGAAAAGGAAGATTAAATATGTGCAATAGACGGTAGGGCTCTTTAGTGGCTAGTTTTATTTTCAGCAACCATATGAACATCATCTCAATAATCAGCCAAACATGCATAATATATTTGTTTACGCACAATGTCTTGAAAACAAAAATCAGGCTTTAGTGATAAACAGTAACATTAATGACACGCCCTGGACAGGACTGAAACTTTCAAAGAGAAGGATCCTTTTTTATCTTTCAAACTAGTAAAAGATACATGCTGTCTGTTAGCTTTTGACCTATGCTGCTTATTTGTACTAGTAGCTAGGATTTCAAATTTATAATTTCTAGCAAGAACAAATCAATCGGATGGAAATTATGAGCAAGCCAAAGTTATGAAGAGATTTAACGAAGAATGATGAAAACGCGATGGGACCGAAAATATGTTTTTGTGTGATTAACATGTGTAGATTGCTACATTTGCCTTGTTAGATTTTTATTTCTTGGCTAGGAGTCTCAGGTTTTTCTCATAAACGTATGCGCGATATACTGTATGTGTGTAGTGCATTTTCTCGTCACACTTGTACCGGCATTGGTTTGGCCTTATGCGAAGCTGATCGTACTATTAGCTGTACTAGCGATAGCATGTGTTTATTCGCAAAAGCTTCGTTTGTTTATTTTTTCCTATTACTAGCTCCAAATATACACTCTACTCAAATTAAGCGAGCGATTTTTCATCGTAAGATAAGAAGTATGCGTTTAAAACAAAAAAAACCATTAAATACTACTACAGATGTAATCGTATTGGAACTCTGATTACTCTGGGGATCGTGAAATAAAGAAGAGAAAAAAAAATATCGCACGTGACACACAAGTATGGAAAGAAAGGGAAGGACTTTCGTTTAGTACTGTTGAGCACCATGATAGTGTCATTGCATCATAGTTAGCTTTATTGTCATGGAGTAGCATAAACAGTTCGAGAATAATTTATAATATTCACTGCACTAGCGATGCTATATTTACTACCCTGTAAAATACTGCCAATATTGCGCGGTGTGTCCGCCATGTAGTGAGCTCACCCGAACGCCCTCAGGTCTCGCTAGTAAACAGCATGGATGTTCCAAAGTTCCAAGGTACAGTCTAGAGCATTCCACCATCAATCAGCTCTAGCACCAGCATGGTCATCTTTTGTCGACACAGTTCATTCGGCGGAACGTTCAGTTCGGGAGGCGTTGTCGCCGTATCAGTCCCGCTGGCATACAGATCCGGTGCCTCCTCCGAGGAGCAGGTGCTTATTGGAAGCATGTCCATCGCTGTACCTAGCCCAAAGCGGGCACACACTTTAAAGTCATCGTTGATGAGCTCCCATAGCCGTTTTTCCGACCCAAAAACATCGTCAAACGAATCACCGAGAAGGAACCGGAGCGATTGTACCAGCTGCTGATGATACGTCTGGAGCCAGTTTTGCAGATTCTTCTTGCGCAGCGAACCGTCGGTACAGCAATAGATCAAATAGGCTAAATCGAGTGCCAGTGAGCCGTGACGAATAAGCTGAAAGTCCACCAAACATGTCTGCAAGATGACAACAAGATTATTAACAGATTGAAACCAGAATGCAAGTGGTTGCTTCTTCATTCCTACCTCAGCTATTGCGCCATCATCCGCGTACCGGAACAGTATATTATTGGTCCAACAATCGCCGTGGCAAATGACCGAAAGTTCACTCTTGCGGTTCACCAACTCTACCAGATGTCCGAAACAGTTGCTTAGAAATCCTTCCAGCTTCGCCAAATGTTCCTTCTTCTCCGGCACCGTCTGTCGCACCATCTGAATGGCGTTGCGCGTCAAGACGTCGTAGTACTTGCGATACCATTCGGCATTAGCTTGCGAGAATATACCCTCTTCTAACGAATTGGCGAGCTTTTGGAACTCCATCGGATGACGCTGCTTGTAGGCGAGACTAACCGCGTGGAACTTTGCCAACTCTACCAGTACCGCTTCCAGTTGCTTCGGGCCCAATCCTGCCTGACGATCGGGCATCGTAAACGAACGCACCCGTAGATCCTCAAGCACGATCAAATCGTCACGTGCCAAATAGCATTGTGGAATTGCCTTAAAAATGCGATGCTCCTTCGCATCGGAACATCTTGCTTCGGGGTCTGTTGTGTCTGCGGGATCTTTCTCGAGCTTCTTTCCCGCACTACATACTGTCCCCTGGAGCTGGCCACGCTGGAACTCGATGTACTCGGGCATGATGGTGTTGTAGAATACAACCTCATTGCGGAACAGGGCTTCACTTTTGAACGCTTCCCGCTTGATCTTGCAATCGGGCAGCCGTTTGCAGATAATGCTCTTTTCCCATTTTAACTTTTTCGAACTACCTTTCGGTTGCGTATGACCTTTTAGCGCAATGCGGAACAGTGCGGCCGTGTAGTTATCGCCACGACCTGATCCTTGTGCTTCCTAGATGAAGGGATAAGTAACCTCGTTGTAGATTAAACTTGTTACGAAAGGTGGCAAAAATCTGCTTTTTTGTGCTGTTTGGAGCACATTATTGCACAGTGCCTGTCAACGATAATAGGTGGAGAAAACGCCCAAATAAAAATCGATATTTGAAAAGGTGAAGTACCGAACCAAGTCCTAGGCTGGTAATTATTGTGTACTGCGATTCGGGGTTTTCAGCAGTTACAATGAATTTGATTAAAGTCTAATACAGCTCAATCACTTTATAAAAGATGCATAAAAATGGAAAATATTTCGAAGTACACTACACATTTGCACCGAAAATCAACACGATGTCGGAAATGTACTACCTCGTATGAGTCGATGGTTAAATCTGGTTCAAATTTAACAAACAATCGCTGCAACAACTCCAGGTCCAAATGTGACGAGGACGTCGATGATGTAATGGAATCCTTCCGACTGTCGCTATCGTTTACTCCCATTTTCAGACCTTTCTTTGGCACAGGCTTTGGCACTGAGTTGTATACACTTATCTCGTTAAACTTTACACATTCACTTCATTCCACACTCATGGTATTTATATAGTAAAACTAGCCGTCTTGAATATTTTGTAGTTTATTTGCTCCTCAAGCGCCTGCTATGCAATCTGTACTGTGTGCCACGAAAGGGTAAAAAACAGTAGCAATATCGATTGATTCTGCTTTTGGCTGGCTGGTGCACGTCAAAAAAGTGGGTTTGACATCGAAATCGTGGTGGTTTTTTAAACTTCCCAACCAAAACCGTTAACCATTCCCGATCCCGCGCGAAACTCTGAAGAAACTGAACCGTTCTAGCCGTCTGTCCGTGGCTGCACTAAATCTAATACTCAGCGACAAGACCGTGTGCTCTTTCACTGGAGCAACCAGCAATTGCATTTGAATCATCTTCACCCAAAGAGATTGACCCTTGATCCATCGCCATCACCAGCATCATCATCATCAACATGATGATCTACTCTGCGGTTTCATCGTTTCGTACGACACACGTTGCCGTACGGCACCAACGAGGGATCGGAGAATCTTTGTCGGCAGCCGGGACCGCGCACTTGTGCCGCAAGCGACCCCTTTTGATCGATTCAATTGGACGCTACCACCGAGCGGTGCCGTTTATTAAATTGATGCACAACTCCCCATAAAACATATCACATTTGAGATAAATAGATAACTAATGGGATTGGTGCAGGGGCGATGAGAACGATTCGCTAAGGGCTGTGCTAGGCGGAAGAGACTTGAAATAATAATGATCGCTACTAAACTATAGCCATTGAGCAAGAGAGTAAAAATTTGAAGAAAACCCCCCGTTGTAGTTGCTACCATTAATGTACCTTAATTCAAATTATTAAAACGTGTAAGCTCTAAACGCTTTTATCGAGTAAAGCTGAACATCCAAATGAGGAACTGGCTGGCTTCATCAATACATTCACACAATGAATGATGGTAATGATAACGATTTTCTCAAACTTGTTAACATCTAGGGTGATCGGATCGGTACTGATCGCGAAATGCACTTAAAACAATTGGCAGACAGGCAGGCCCCTGTTGTCAACAGACTTCCTTTTAATTTTATATTCGCTTCTCGCGGCACATGTCCGAGCAATTTGTCTTGCTCAATCAGATTTTATTGACACGTTCGTGCTTTTAAGGTATGTGTGTGTTCAACATTCCAAGCACATGCTACAGCATGGTTTGAAAAAGTTCACGTTTGCTTCATATAGCTGAATTTGTTCGTCCTGCTCTGTTCCTGGTTGTAGATTAAGCTTCCAATTCAGCAAACAAATATCCAATTTCCAGAAGATGCAATGGATGTAAATGTCGTGCAATCCGTTCAAGATCGTCCCTAGTATTTCTCTTTAAAATCTAGCATAACCTCCTTCTGGCTTAGTAAAAAAAAAATGCTCATTCGTGTATATTTTACTCGTTTCTACGATCAACTGCTTACATTCGCCACCGATTTTTCACGTCCATGTCCAACGTTCGTTACAACTTTACAAGCCAGTATGCACTTTTGCCGCCTGCATGGAGCTCCAAATCAACAAAACAACTTTTGTAGGGTTTCTTTAAACCCCTCGATCGCACGCTATAAACACAACGATTGACGTTCAACGCGTGACGGAGATAACAGCAGTATGCGGTGTGTGTGCGCTGTGTATACGGGCGACACATAATATTGTGTGTGTGCGTCAGTAAAAGGCAATCAGTCAGTTTGCCAAATAAAAAAAAGTGCTTCAAGAAATACCAGCTGGGGTGGATCGAAATTGATTGAAGGTTTTACAGCAAAGTTTACAGTGTTTATTGTAAAACTCAACTTCCGCTACCCTTGTGACAGGTTTGTGCAATAGTTCCGCTATTGCATTAAGCAACCAAGGCAACGTTCTAGGTGCGAGAGTAGCTGGTGGTGTTTGCTTTGTTGGTAGCAATTGCGTGTCCCACCGCACTACGACACAACTACGCGATGATAATGAAGCTTCTGCACCTAACAGCATCACAATAGTCGATGGCAAACGGTACGGTCCCGAATTCAACACCACGCGCGAAGGACGACGACTTTTTCGAGTTTTCTGCCCGCTTCTAGTCTGAACGGACTCTGGTTCCCTTGACGCGAGTTGGTGTTCTGCTCGACCTAACATCTACCGTCTTGTATTGATGCTGTGTGATTAGAGAGGGGTCTGCCTATCACCACGATTCAGTGCAATCGACTAGCGTAAGCAGCAAACAGCAGCGTGCTCGGGTGATTGGTTTTGCGTGGAAAAAGAATTGTATCAACACCAACAATTCTCTTTTAGTGTAGTGCGGGTAACTATTCGATGGTGCCATCCGTCGGATAACAAAGAACAGCATCGGTCAAATGACCTCCGAAGGAACGCTTGTGGATCTGGACTTCGGAGACACAAGCAGTAGTAGTCACAACCTCACTGGTATCACCGTCGTCACATCAAACGGTCTCACAGCTCCAATTCTTGTGGCCGGAAACGGTTCGCTAAGGTCAACGGAAACCACCCCACACACGACGCCACTGGAAAAGGTGAATCAGCTAACACCTGTGTCCGGTACGCACGAACCACAACAACAACAACCGCCTAATTCGCATCCAGCATCAAACAACGGTGAACGGGACGTGAAAGATGCGATCGTGAGTGACCTGTTACCGTTGTTTGGCGCCGCGGCAGACAGCAGTAAGCAGAGCGTGAACAGCCAAAGTTCGTCCCGGCTGTCTGCTTCTTCAGCCTCGACCGTGGCCACCACCGTAGTGGACGCCGGGGACGGTACGCCGTTGGTGCTGCCGGACGTTAGCTTCGAAGGCATCACGCTGGATTCCGGTATCGATCGCGAATCGCAACCCCTGCTGGGGTCGCGCGATCATGAGATTACATACAACCAATTTCCCGGTAAGTGACCACACTCACTCACTCACTAGCGTATTTGTCGATGAGTCACCGGTGCTTCTCTCTGTTGGGCGAAGCATGATGAAAGATTTACCGCAAAATGTGACACAGCCACAGCGTTAAGAAAACAACCAAGTGAAGGCATAATCCTAAGGTAACATTTTGTACATGTATCGCAACCCTGAGCTATGTAACATTGGCTCCTAGGGGTTAAAACGAAAATTAATTACGCTCATCTTGTTGAGGCAAACCGCCAGCTTGAGGGATGCTGCTGCTGGTTGTGTGTTGCTTCTGGTGCTGTAGATTAACGCACACAGTAGCTGCCAACCATTTCATACCACTGCTTGAAACGCTGCCATACGAGCGATCGAGCGTTTGTGCATTCGTCATGCAATGACGATGAGCGTCATACGTAGGAAAACCTACAACTGCTCCCGTTCCATGTCATGGCATGATACCAACATCGTTGTGGTTGTTGGGTAACAAAACCATCATCCCCTACGGCAGAGATTTTCTGCCAATCAGTGATCAGTGTCCAGGGGCTTATCGCTTGTCTCACTATGCTCTACGTCTGATGCTGTGTTGAATGGTGGGTACGTTTTAGTGATGGAAATGTTCCATTTTCCCAACAATATCGTGGATCAGGATCAACCTTCCTTCCTTAGAGAGGACCACAAATGCCACAAAATATTATTGTTCACCTAATTTCTTACTCTTGGCAAAACGACCTTCTGATCACGCCGGTCATCGAATGCTGGACTTGCTAATACCACGGAGTTGGATAGTCAGCCCTCACTACGGGAGAAATATAACATAATATAATGGATTTTTTTTTATTTCGGAAAGGGTCGGCCTGGCCGGATTGCTAATTGTATTGCTAATCGTATAATAAAACTTTAAATTGGAAAAAAGAACGAGCCTAATAAATCGGAAACGTTTGTTATCATCACTAGTACGATTCATTGCTCAATTATTCGTTAAAAGTTTGGTTTTGTAACCTTTGTCCACGAGAATCGACGTTCGGAACCGTCTAACTTCCAACCGGCGAGACACATGGTTCGTTCTCTTCCGGTATGTCAGTCTTATCATGCTTAGTGCGACCAAGTAGGCCACAAATTGTTCTACTTTTTTGGTTTGATTTTATATTACATTAATCTCATTTTCGGTAATCAAAACTCGCTCACTGTGCCTTAGCGTTCGAGCGTTCAGCCAGCTACGTCATTTGATCTTAAACTCCAAACATTAATCATGCTGCTTATCAACTTAATGATGATGTTTCATACTTTCCCAAACGCGAAGATGAGTCTGAGCCTTTATTCGTTGTGGAATTTACGCGGTAGTGAAACATTTTATTCCTTTTCTGTGCCAATTTTACGATTGCGTTCAATAATGCCAATGATGTTCGTTATCTAATGAACACAAAACAAAAACTTATGCGACTAAAGGTCCCCATTATATTACTGTGCCTTTACTCAACAACCTACCTACCTACCTCACTGGCTCTCCATGGTGTGCACGCTTAACCTTGGCAGTGAAGCACGAAGTGTATTATTTTTGTTCGTTATTTCGCTACCTCCTCGAACGGAACGATCCTTCGATTGGAAACGATGGTGCAAACGTTACTCATTGGGTTACCTCTTCTACGCTCGAACAGCCAAAAGAAGCTATAAAATATGGCCTTTTACTTAGTCCATCATGCTTCCCCCGTCGCCTCCAAATCAATCAGTACTTCGATGTCCACTAGCAATCTGCTCGCGCTTGCCTTGCCGCCTATACGAGAATAGAAACATTTGATTTATATATC
Source organism: Anopheles maculipalpis (assembly GCF_943734695.1). Taxonomy (NCBI): domain Eukaryota; kingdom Metazoa; phylum Arthropoda; class Insecta; order Diptera; family Culicidae; genus Anopheles; species Anopheles maculipalpis. The sequence goes on along the minus strand of NC_064871.1, from coordinate 15,374,084 downwards.
GGACTGATTGGAAAATCTGTTAGACTTACAAAAAAGCCGGAGAAGTATGAATATTGAGATTACTCGCGCAGCGTTTCTGCATTCCGGAATATGCTTTTTCTTTGGTAAAAGGACAACATTATACCCAAATCAATTGCTAGCTAATAATAGTTATCCCTATTGGAAGTCCAAAGGAACGGTCGTCCCGTGTTGTTTTGGTTTGGACAACAAATGTACAACGAACGGCCGGAGTGTTCTTGCTTGCCCCGTAAAGCTTCTTTGTGTACGCACTGCTCGCGTCGGCAAAAGCTCCGAGTGAGAACTTTTGAGAGCTTTTCCTAAAAACCGCGAGTACACTACATGTTGATGAGTCGAATCCTTGATCCTTGGTGGACTCGTTGTATGCCGACAGCAATGATGACGACACACACGCACAGAATACGTATACGTTTAAATATCATCCACGACAGTAGTGAGAAGCTTTCCATGTCGCTTCATTCACGTTTGACAACCGGGACGGCCGGGAGTAGGTTCGTTTAGACGTCACCGTCAAGCTTTTCCGAGTTTTTCCCCCTTTACTCTGTAAGTTTTTCCTGCCAAGAGACGCATACGTACAAACGTACAACGTGGTACGCGCGTCTTACGTCGTGTCTCGGCTTGCGGGTGTTTTGGTGTGTGAAATGTGGCCTCACGTTTGGTGGGTGGGTGTGTGGTCGTCGTTTTAAGCTCGACTGATTTTCCTTCACCGGTCGGCCACGGTTGCGAGCTTTCGGGCACGAGACGCACCGAGTCGTGGCGCCATTCGCCAGTTGAAGTTTTCACTTTCGAGCGTGTGTACAGCGCTGCACCACGGTCGGTCGGTCCGGTTGCCCCGGGAAGATTTTCTTGTGCTTACTAAACTAGTCCCACTAGGGCAAGCAGTTTTGGTATTGTAACCATGGTGTTTTAGTCGAATCGTGTTGCTAAGACAAAGTCCCTCGTTGAGAGAGAGGATATACGGTTCTTGTGCTTCGTAGTGTTGCATTTCGTTTAGTGTATGCACAAACCCATTAGCAGCAGCAGGCCATGACGACAGCACGCGTCGAGCGGCAAATGAAAATCTGTGTGCAGTTCGGAAAAAGCAAATCACACTCAAGTTACAGAGCATTTTACGTCTTGCTGTGTTAAAGCGCTCGAGTGTGTACGTTCGGTCTGTGTCTAGGTTATGGCCATTTGGTTAGCAGTGTTTTCACATCTGGTGCACCTTCAAGTGCGATATTTGTCAACGTGCTAGTGCTACTACGTCTTATTTATCTTGGAAATTGATGACGTGATCATCCACAGTCTGTTGTCAGGACGGGAATCACCAAACCCCGAAGAGCATTCCCCGTACCCACAGTTTCAGTACGTTTACGTGGGTAGAGCGCTACCTGCCACCAGAGGATTATTATGCCGTCGTGTGTAGGAAGCGAAGGACGCACGTGTAGGAGTGAAGCACATCCCGTAATTAAGTTATTCCAACGCAACACTACCACACAGCAGAACCAGCATCGGGTGGTGACATTTTAAAGTCCGTGCGCCCCCTTTGCCACCATTATCAAACCACTACTGCTCTCCATGCGGTGGCGATGCTGGTGGAAAACTCCAACATTTTCATCCTGGACGATAGTAACATCGTCGCACCGCTGAACGCTGGCGACCTACTGCTGCCCGACGATGAACCAGCCCGAGGTCACATTACACCCTCCACATCGTTGGCGGAAGGATCATCCCTGTCGGTGATCAATCCCACGTACTTGTTGGGAACGGACCTATCAACCGGGACCGGAACCGCTGTCGTTTCCCCCACGACGTTGAACCGGCTGGATGACGGACCCGGACCTGGCCGACCGTGTAACATTATCGCACCGCCCGCTGGCCACCACGATGGTGTGTACGATGTGTTGCGGAAGGAAAGCAGTCGCACGGCCGGGAAACAGTTCGACACGGGACGCACGTTTCACTTCAATACCGCCATCGTTAGTTTGGCCGGAGAAGTGTCCGGCGTGGGCGGCATACACGATGGTGCAACGCGGGTCGAATGCATTAACGGCGAATTCCTTATCAATGACGACGATTACTATCCGTACAACGATATTGCAGGTAACCGGATGTTTTGCTAAAGAAAAGCAAGAAAAATTGAAGCATCTTCAATCAGATGGTCAGTCCAACTTACTGGTCAAGGTTTAACATACCTTCAGGGATTACTATCTCTCACTGTCTATCGGTTTTGTTCGCCCTTTCTCGCATCGCACATATGTGCGCAAACTTTTGTTTGGCCTCAGTCACGTGGTGCTAGTGGCACGTGAAATTCTATCGAGGGTTGTGAGATTTTGTCCAGCTGTGTTTGTGTTTTTTTTTCCATGTTTTAATTTCCATACTATGTGGGGAAAAAGGAGACACCAAGATCGGACCACAGAGAGCCCCGCAAGAGAGGTAAAGGAAGTGATAATGGTGAAGAAAAGAATTGTATCCGCATATTTCCTTTTTGTGGTTACGAAGTTTTGTTGTGGACCAGTTGGCAGGACGTTTCTAGAACAAGAGACCTCCCTGTGAAGGTCCATTGAGGACCGTATACACCGGAAAAAGGGTGGACGGTTTGCATTCGCACCTACGTGGGGCAGATAGCTGGTGGCGCGTTGACCCATACACAAACCGATAGAGCAAACGGAAGGATATCGATCTTGATTATGGTAATGCAGATGGATTTTGTCCTCAAGTACTAGTCTTTTAAGAGTATGAAGTGACTGCAAATGCAAATGCTTACGAGGCAACTTTATAAGAGCATTTAGCTTATTGGAAAGTATCTTGTGTGTTGGCTGATCTTTGTTTTTATGTTTCTTTACTTTTCTACAAACTAAACTGTTCCACCCACCGTACTATATCGATTTATCTTCGTTTCGTTCCATATTACCGTGCCATACTCTAGGCTATCTTATTCTTAGTCGCACCGTTTCAGTTGGCTTTATAAGGTAGTCCGTTTGCTTGTGAGTGTGTCATAAAACATGACCTTGTGAATGGATTTAGTGGGTCCGTACCCACTGACCACCGTCATTTCCGTACTTTCCAAAAATAATTCGTACAAAGAAATTAGATTGTCGTCCCCAAAATAAACGCTTCGAGTGGCCAATGCACAATGTGGCTTTTATAGTTGCTCTCAGTACTTTTGTTGCAACAATTCCCCTTACGCTACGGATGCACTTCCAACCATTATTATTAATCCGAATACAACATCGTCATCACACGGCTACTGGCCACTATTAGCCAACCACACTGCTGTAGTGGTTTTTCCCTACGATACGACCAAAAAGCATCTTAACCACATTTGCTCGGCTCACTGATTGGACCTTCGTCGTGCGGCTAGAAGTTGCATTGATCAGGGGTCGGCATACTTTTCATAAAAAAACGGCCAGACAGTAAAATTAAATAATAATAGATGCTACAGTTTTAGAATTTTTTTTCCATAATTTTAATTCATTCTCTATGCATAATCCTTAATAATATGTATTATATATGTATGTCTGTCCTGAAATTATGCAGTCATTAGACGAGGTTTTGTTTGCGTACTTCCAGCAATTAAAATGGAACGGTGTTGCAGGCGATAACGGTGGTTCAAAGCTCATCCAGACCGTTCCCCCGTAGTATCGGGAAGAGTCTAGCAAGCCATTCAATGGCCGGCGTGAACTTAGAGGTCGTTAAGCCAAGAAGAAGATTTCTTAAAATTATCTTAGTTTCTAAGACTAGTTTTTTTTTGCTGTCGTGATCTGAGTCGCGGACCACGGAATACTTTTACATTCACTTTGCTACTTCAAAATTAACTTTTTATGTGTATGAAATGCTATATCAGTATGATCGGCTTCAATTTCGCGCAAATTGAAATTGTTGATGGTTTAACGCTACTACTTCAACTAACAACATTCGATTTCAGCACAATGATCCTGCCATTATATAGCCGACTTGACCTTAGAAGGTCATGAAGCCAAGAAGAAGAAGAAGAAGATTCTGCTGATAAATTTGTAATGTATAGCTAAAGCATTTACGCAATTCAATTCCTTGCAACTGCGAAATATATACGTCGAAGGACACAAACAGATATGATGTAGTTTTTCCCGAGTTCAACAAACATCTTCCCGCGGTCCAAACTTTGCCGACCCCTGGTATAGATCAAAGCATAACCAGCGTCCAACAGTCAAACGTTCCGCCACACGAACGTGGGAAATCTTTAATCGGCTTTTATAGGAATATCCTTGGTGTGCTGCTAACCTGCGCCATGCCTTTGGTCGATTTCTTTTCGGTAAATAACCACAAGAAACAAACCCCATCCCTCCATTGGTTTGCGAAAAGCGCTACTAATTAAAACTAACAACCCAGTTTCCGTTAGCAGGTCGTCTAACGTCGTGTATTGTAGTGTGTGGTCCGAAATTGAAACGAACCGAATCGAAATGGTGTATTTCTCTTTTCGCGATAACCTCATTTGTGGTGCACTGCCTTCTTAGAACAACTGTGCACAACGTTGCGTGTGTAACACGGTAAGAAGGGAACACGTTGTATTTACGAACGCGACTGCAACGTACCCCACGTCACTGGTGTACGCCAACTAACGTTGACCGATAAGAGCCTGGGGTGCACTTTTCATTTGGCGTTCTCAATACAAAAAATGGCTAGAATGTTGGTGGATGAAGCTGGTGGTGCTTGAAGAAGAATAGTAGGGATTTTTAATGTAAAATTGTTATTTATAGTATATATAACCGTGTCAAAGGAAGTGATAAGAATTGTATATATTTAAGAAAAACGTGGTTGAAATACAACTGCGATCCGTTATTTGAGGGGACAGACTTTTCACACGGCAGGACCAGGATTGCCATCCCGTTACGATCGTCTCGAAAATTCAACAACGAGGTATCAATAAATTTACTAAGCCCCTTCGATGGTGACCTGTGTGACCTAATTGAATCATTAGACCAAGAAGAAGAATTATGTTATTTTAATCTTGAATTGCCTTTAAATAAAGCTTGAATATATCATAGAAAAATCTATCACAATCATTTCTCAACAAGTTTCTCAATAACACTTATAATAGCTAATCCCAACCGTCATCTTTATTCTTTTCCAGATGATCCTCACTTCAGTGACTTAGTATACTCTGCCGAGATAGCGATCGATGCTGGCATCTATCCGGAACGTATCTACCAAGGAAGCAGTGGGTCCTACTTTGTCAAGAATCCCGCCAAAGTAAGTATACGCTTTTTTCCGTCTGTAAACTTTCAAACTCGATAACAACCATCAATTCGCAACTGCTCATTCATCAACGGGACGTTCGTCGGAAAATGTATTGACGCTAAGCGTCCTGCAACGAAGAGCAGATAGTATAAGTCTCACCGTAAACGGTTCCAATTCAAATCAAGCTCTTTTTCGTGATGGTTTGAATACATGGGGAATTTCTATATCATGAAGCGTTTTATATGAAATTTTGGTATGAATCGTACATGTCGCCATTAAAAAAATACTTCTACCACAAAGTTTTCTAAAACAGCAAAAAAGTTCAAAGCAAATGAGTAAAATATTGTTTGCCTTTTGCTTGATTTCATTTCAGAAAGTGATCGCCGTTTTTAAACCAAAAGATGAAGAACCGTACGGAAGGCTAAATCCCAAGTGGACCAAATGGATGCACAAACTGTGCTGTCCGTGCTGTTTTGGACGCGCCTGTCTGATACCGAACCAAGGGTAACACGTAAACCGTTGTACGCACAGGAACTCCATTTTTTAACGATGCTTTCTCGTCTTTAGGTATCTCTCGGAAGCCGGAGCTAGTCTAGTGGACCAAAAATTAAATCTAAACATCGTACCGAAGACGCGCGTCGTGCGGCTTGTCTCGGAAACGTTCAACTACCCGCGCATCGATCGCCAAAAGGCACGCATCAAGAAAACGATCAAGGAGCGCATACCGGCGGCCCGCTTCAATCGCATGTCGCTCCCACCGAAGACCGGCTCCTTTCAGCTGTTCGTCGACGGGTACAAGGATGCTGACTACTGGTTGCGCCGGTTCGAGCAAGAGCCGCTCCCAACGAGGCTAGGGCAAAAGTTTCAACTCCAGTTCGAACGGCTGGTCGTGCTGGATTACATCATTCGCAACACCGATCGGGGCAACGATAATTGGTTGATCAAGTACGATCAGCCATCGATCATACCAACCAGCCCCGCGGCAACGAGTCCGAACGGGGTAGCGAATGGCATGAATGGAGGATATATCCCTCGCAGCAGCAGCCGGCTAGAGATGATGGAACACACGGACTGGAATCTTGTGCAGCTGCCCGAAATAAGGATTGCGGCAATCGATAATGGGCTCGCATTTCCCTTCAAGCATCCGGATTCGTGGCGTGCCTATCCATACCATTGGGCGTGGTTACCACAAGCGAAGCAACCGTTTAGCCAGGATATCAAGGATCTGGTCTTGCCCTCGCTGTCCGATCCGAACTTTTGCGAAGAGCTGTGCAACGAGCTGTACGAACTGTTCAAGCAAGACAAGGGCTTCGATCGAGGCTTGTTCGAGCGGCAGATGTCTGTGATGCGCGGTCAGATGCTCAATCTGACCCAAGCTTTAAAGGACGGCAAGAGCCCGGTACAGCTGGTCCAGATGCCGGCCGTCATCGTCGAGAGGTTGGTCCGGTTTTCACGCACCGCTTCGGACGCGGACACGATGTGCTTCTAGAGTCACAGACGCTGTAGATAATTCCAGACGCCTGGTTGCTTGATTCTATTTACTAACACTATTCTCTTTTTTTTATTATGTTTTGTTTTTGCATCCAACTTTACCATTATTCAGCTGTATTAATTTAACTGTATTGTATTAACAAGTAAACAGTGTTTCTATTTTAACTACCAATTGCATGTTTTACTTTATTTATTTACTTTTTCTGCTTTATTTTTGCACTTTATTAGTATTTAGCCTGATATGCTCTCGAGCAACTGTCATTAACTAACCCGATTCTTCTCTCTTTTCGTCCTATATTTTCAGATCAAAGGTTAATCCGGGATCGTCGAGATTTTTCTCATTCCAGCAGCGCTTCCAAAACAAGAGCCCATTCTTTTCTTGGTGTTAGAAGGATTCACACGGGGGCCTAGATAAAGGCTTACGGCACATCACTAAAGACCATCCCGCCCGCAAAGAGTCGCAACTGTGCAACGAACAGCAACTGCAGTGTGTCAGTGTTACTTGTGCACTATGTGGGTGACACGGTGAGGCCCTACTACTGTACGTCTATTTCGCGGATTGCGGGACACAAAAGGTAACAGGAAGATCTGCATATTCATATATATCACACGCCGGAGAGGACGAAGAGCCAACGTTCCTTCGTGTGTACTTGTTAGGTGTAAAAGTGCAGTTAGTTAAGTTGAAACACACAACAACAAAAAAAAACTAAAAGGGAATTAGTTTCCCCAACCAACAACAACAAGTGCAACGGGGTACATATTAAACATTTATATATACATATAGGAGTATTTAAATCAGGCTGAAATTAATCACAAACACACACACCCAAACTCATCATAGGCCGTATTTGTGTTCGAAGAGCGTAAACTCATACATGGCAGCATTAGTTCGATCACAGAGGAAGGACACTAATCCCTCCCTCCTTGCTTTTCCGCAAGTGATGTGTTGTCTGTGAGGATTTGCGATTTAAGGGACAGGACCACAGGACATAGAGTACACATTAATTATCTCAGGCTGCGGAAGGAACGGTTGGCCCCAGGCACACACCTGTAGTGAAGTGTGTGATCAGTTTTAATTGAAGTGCGTGTGTGTTTTCTTAATTTTTGTTGCCCCCACCTTTTTTCGCCCTGTTTGGCGTTTTCTAGATCGAGTGAAAAGCAGCCTCAATCTGTTGTGTATAATAGGGAAGTTAGGTTGTTTTTCTTTTTCAAATCAAATTCTGATTTGCGTAACTGTAAGTAAGCGCTAAAAGTGAACCGAACAACGTAAAATTATCAGTACCAGGTAACTGCATAATCAAGTTATATTCACCCCTCACTAGTCCCCTATATATATAGTACATAAAATGCGAAGTAAACGATTATCGAAACGAAAGTGGCTGGATCGGGCGTAATTTTCAAACAAAGCAGAATAGCGTGCTCGAGTTTCCGGATTCTCTCACAAGGGAGGACGTGTACGCTGTCGGAGGAGAGCCATAGATTCTTCTAGGGTTCAGGATTTTCATGCTCCTCCTGCGTGCATGTTCGACAGTTTACCCAGCATAGAGTCCTAGGAATGTTCAATCAAAACAGCAGCAGTAGCAGCAGCACCACAGCTGCTGTGTGTTTGTGTGCCTGAAAGAGGAGGTAATTCTGAAACTAGATAGAACAAAGGTGCCACAACGTTACTCGGTAAACATCGTGGGAAGGATACACAGGATACACACTAAATCTATACTGTGCAATTATAATAACAAAACGAAAAAGGTAGAACAGGCACCACCAATCGTTATGTTGGTTAAAATGTTTGCTGCAACAATTAATTTGCGAGCCGGAAATGTGGTAATAGGAATACATATTTATATCTCAATTCTTTCTCTGCTATGAATTTTACTTTCCCTCTTTTTCCTCCTCTTTTGTGTCTTTAGCTGTTGGTGAACATTTCTTTTCGTCTATTGCGTCTTTCTAGAATCTGATTTGTAAAATATATATCTTTCAAAGTACTAATTACAGAATGGTATATCGCGTGTTCCTCCCGCTTGAGTATTGAGAACCAGTGTCACATTACAGTGAAATACCGTAAATTGTAACAGGGGTTTGTCTTAGCAAATCTATTCTATATCCTAAAATGTGGATCATTCGACACAAAATAACTAACAATTCTAAACATTATTAACGTTCTTACGGAGCATCTGTTAAAAGGTTGCTATTTGTTTTATTACGCTTAAAAATATTTTTCCGGATTTGGTGTTGAGACTTTCGAGGCATGAACACACCAAACACGCTCAAGCCAAATTCCAATGAGAGGGGATAAGGTTTACTAAGATACAGGAGTAATTCTCCAAATTCTGTACCCAATTGTCTATCGATGTGCTCGACTGCGCTCAACGAGGCGGTTTCGAACTCCAAGCCGCACCAAATAAGATAGCCCACGTCATGGAATCTATCGTCACATCCACACTCTTTTGTCTAGGCCAGAGTTAAACGCTGTAGATGAGCATACAATGAACGCCCGATCTACAGACAGCGCATCGTAACAAGTCCGCAGGGACACTTGAGATCGATCAAGCGTCCTCCCACATGATCCTTCGTTTACGCGTGTTTTAGCTAGTGAATCTGCCTTCTCCGACCCAGCCCAGAAAGTCCTTTAAGGCCGTCCACACGGACAGAGAAGATTGAGATTGAGGTGGGAGGATGGCGTGCAATCATCATCATTCCGGATCCTGCTGCGGCAGGTCAAGACCGCAAAGTAAATGTAGCGCCTGATAAGTAAGTAAGTAAGTCTGCCTTCTCATTGCCTGGAATTCATAAACTGCCGGTGATTAAAAAAAAACTCAGATAACGACCAGAAAAGCCGCCAAGAAACTATGATCGATGATTTGTTCGTGCTTTGTGGCATTCATCCCCGAGTGAAGAAATTGAACATCCGAACTCACTTTGTGACCATCAACCTACAGTGGAAACTCCTGGAGTGGAGGCTTTCTCGACGCAACGAATCGACAACATCGGTTAGGCAGATGTCAAAGGTATGTACAAAACTCTTTATCTTACATTAAATTGTCCTTTTCCTTCCGCAATCGACGATCACTACATTTCCCCAAGGCGTTCAAGAGAGCCTTTTTGTGCCTAAAGACCTAAGTAGTTTTAAGGCTTTAATAAGTAAGTTTTATAACTTAAACTTTCAATAGGACGCACATGAATCTTTTCCCTTATGCTTAAATAATCTTACTTGCCGGCCTAAAATACCAGACAGTGTCTGCAACTAAACATCTCCAATGCACGCGATAAACTAATTAAAAGTAGCGTAAAATGGCACAACAACTTTGCAGATAGCCTAGTCGCCTATCTGGTCCCTTGCGTTTGCGGTTTAACAAACGAAAACGACCTAATTTCCAAACTTTGGGTCTTCGTAAAACGACGATTGTGAGCACAACAGAGTGTTTGTTGTGTATATATGTGTAAGCTATGCTCAACAATTTTTGCTTCGAGCTACATCCAGCACGAGCATCGAACGAGAACGCTACCGAAAGGTGATCCTTCGTCCTGTTGCACGGAAATGAATCTTTAATGTGTGCCGATGGCATTCCCTTGTGCCGTCCCTGGTCACCACCATGAACAGTAAATGTATGTTTGATCGATGCTAGTGGCATATTTGTGCTCGGTACGTGTCTTTGGTTGTACGTGACCCTATTGCTTTTCTCCAACGGCGAAGAACAGCCCTACCCGTGACGCAGCGTGGTTAGTTTGTTTTGGCTTCGGAACCTACCGCAGGACTGCCCCAACTGGGTAAGAAAATTGAATTGATGATGGTCGGTCGAAACTATGGTTGTCGATTGTGTCGTAAGGTGACACGATGGTGTAATTGGAGCAAACTTTGTCTACGTGGCATATATGGTTGCACTTTCGAATTCAGTGTTATTGCATTATTTTAATCTTATCCGCTTTAGAGGGTTGATCTAATACGTTTAAGCCTATGTAGATGTAGGGTCTATTACGAGTGTTCTCCATGCAACGACAGGTTACTCCACCGATATCACGGAAGATTAATGCAATGCACAGCAAACCAACCTGATCGTGCAATATCAGGAGTAGAATTCATTCAGAGTAGAAGCATCCTGACCTATTATCTCCTAATTCTGAGTAGAACTATTGATTTGGTCGTTGATATCGAACCGATTCTCGCCTAGTAAAGCTTGTGGAAACTAAATCGCAAACTGTTCTGTTCAATAGTTCAATTATTTTTAATACACTTTTAAGTTGTGTACACAAAAATGAAAAGATATTTGATCCGCAGAAAACCAGAGAAGGTAATGATTCGGGACGCCACGGGACCACAAGGGCTTATCGATAAGATTGATCAAATTGTCCCGACACTACGATTGGACGATATTCGCTAGGTGAGCCTGTACGTGGCTTCAATGCTATTTGATTCTGACCAGCCTCTTCTTGATTGTAGTCTCTATTATCCCGTTAGAACCCTATGTACGGTTTGTGTTTCAGATTCTTCGTCATGCTTATGTAGGCAATCCGAATCCTTAGTAAACTAATTACTAATGCCAACTGGACGATATCGTGTGCATCAGTTAGCCTAGATGTGGGCCTAATGCTGACATCAATACCGAAACACAGAATGCACCACCCGACGTATTAAACATCCTGTAGGCACCAAGCGGGATAACGGTCGATGGGCACACATTGTTATGCGAAGGGTTCGCGAGCCGCATAACTACAAAGAAGAAGGTTCCTTCCGAGACCATCCGAGGTCCTCACTGTCTGGGAATTAAAACAACAATCTCAACATACTTCCGACACTTCTTTCTCTTCGTCTATCAGCAAACATCTTGCTACTACTTCCTGCCATCAATATGTTCGAACCGATCGTTCGAAACGGAACTTCCTCACATACGTCCCGTGACAGCATTGCTTCACTGTTCGGTTACTGTTCGGCCGCACTGCCAGGTGTGGAAAAACCCGCTTTGGCAATTTTTTTTTTGATACTCTTTGTCCCACATACATACCCAGCCGTTGTACCCACCCCAACACGTCCTGCGTTCACTCGACCGTGAATGCTTCATGGTTCTTGGCGCCGGCCGCCGTGTATACGCCTGTATTCGTTTAACCACCCTCACACACAGGACGATGCTGGTGGGGTCGAATGATTCCCTTACATTTGACCTGCATTCGTACAGTTTTCCACCCTTAACCATTCGTTCGATTTTCGACGAAAGCCTACCCGAACCGGGCTCTGTCTCCGACGACGATGGCGACTGCATGTTTTGTGTGGTCCTCCGTTGAGTGGAGCGGACCATATCGTCGACTTTTATTTCGGCTTTCGGTTGCTTTCAGTTTCGGTTTTTAGCTCGGTCGCTGCGGCGGTGTACCAATGCTGCTGCTTGTTTGGTGGTGATGTGTCCTCCGGGTCCTAAATTTTAATGAAAGTAAGCTGCTTAGGGTAGTTTTTATTGCTTTTTGGGTGGTTAAAATTGTGACCCTTATTAGTGTAAGAAAGTGTATAAAATGTCCCATGTCTAGCGTATGTGTTATGGGTAGAAATGACCCATCAATAAGCGATGGTTGAAGCTCTCAAGTGTTGTGGTCGATGTTCTTTGTCAGTGGCCAATGATTGATAAAGTGTGCCAAAAAAAAACTTGTGTAAAATGTTTTGTGATAGTGCAGCGGTGCTTGTTTCACGCCTGATTCATGGATGAAGACGCATGAAGTCCAATAAAAAAATGGAAAGGAACATTAATCCTAAACAAGACTTCCGAACATAACATCGTGTTCGTTTTGAATGCTTCTTAAAATGTCTTTGTAAAGTATTTTTACTCCTTTTTCAAACCATGTAGGGCATTCATGGAATTTTTACTATTCGATTAAGTGATGAAACGTAGAGTTTTGATTCATATAGTGGAATTGTTGAATCCCTCAGTTGGATGAAAAAAAAGGAAAAGGATATTGGATAAGCTTCTCCTGGATCTTTGCAATCAAATAGTGGAGTGTTACCTTTAGCTAGAGAACATTTGCAATTCGACTGTGGAACTCTCGGCAATCAGTTGTTAATTTTCGTTTGGTTCCCGTAAAACTGTAATTTTTTAAAGAAAATAATGGAAAAAAATGAATATCCCTTAATTAAATGCAAATTTCCACAATGTGTTTACAATATTCCAGTATCTATTTGAAATATTCCCCTAAACGATCTAACAATTCCATTACATGTATCGAAACTCTGGATTCGACGACTCACCAGAAAATCAAAAGCATAGCTAAAGTATCAATTTCAAGGACCAAAAAAGGGAACTACTCCCCTACTTTATTCCTAAACGCTTTATGGTTTGCGGTATGTTTCCTTTAATAAGCAAAAAATGCATTTCATTGGGCATACATTACACATCCATTTGAATTCCCAAGAACCAGGCTAGTGCTTAGATTTACAAGTGAAACTACACACCAATAGGATGATATTGACTTTCAGGCAACTCTACAAGCAAAAATGTCTATAGCTACAAAACACATAAATAAAACACTTTATTATTGCACACAAAAGAAGAAAAAACACCGTTTAAAAGAAACCAAAACCTGCTGATGATGGCACATACTGCTATTCGCTGTCGTCCCACGTGGGCGCTGTTACTGCTTGACCTGGAAAAGGAAAACAAACTACCGAACCCAACCGAACAGAAAAGCAGGTCACAGATGGCAGTGAAAATCCAAACTGCTCCCCTTCCGTTCGCCTTAGCACACCCTTGGGTGTACAGTAGTGTACAGGCGGTAGTAGGCCGTGATTTTTAAACCCTCGCCAAAAAGCTAATGGGATCCATCCGCGAAGGAAAATGCATATTGAAAGTGCCTGGATGGTGATATCACAGCAAGCTACGAATACGTTAAAAAAAGCTCAAGAAGGTTCATTTTTTGTGAACATTCCATTTCGAACGGATTCGAGTTCCAGTTCCGTTTGCCGTTCAAAAGTCGAAACTGCCAAAATTTAGGTTCGAAATTTTCACGTTGTTGTGTTGTGTGCTGCCTGGCTCTTGAGTTTTCCCTGGTGGTAGAACACTCTTCCCCGTCTCAAACCCTGATGGCCGAAACAATCGAACACGTGGCGGCGGATGGGTGAGTGAGAGTTAGAGAATGGTTGTGGCAAGGAGGCATCCGCTTTTGTTTGGTGATTTTCGAAGGCCATGGATGCTCTTGGCCTCGTTAAGTTTAATGAAGAGTGTCGGGGTAGGGTGAAGAGCAACATAAATATAGGTTTTATTGATTTAATATTCCACTTCACTTGATGATCACGCGTCTACTTCCAATTCCAAGGAGGGGTGGGAGGGTAACCAAAGTCTCGTGTCATTTTTGGAATTGATTCCCGTTTCGAAATGTGCCTTGTTTTTTCCGGAGCTGCGTGTGTTATCCTCATCCATGACCTTCCGAACAATCGAGTATCGTGACGCAACGCCTACTTCCTTGTTCTTCTACAGAGTGTGCTCCGTGCAGGCAGAGGATCAGTGTGCTGTAGAAGGTGTTGCCAGTGGCTACTGCAATCAGCCAGTTCTACTAGGGTCCGAGATTCCTTGCTGTTCAACATCGACGATCGAGCCGTGTGCTGAAAATCCGGAAACCGTGTGCATAAATCCGCCGTACGCTGACGAAACCAATTGCTGCCCAGGACCCTGCGAACAACCTGTCACCATCGTAGACGATTGTGGTGCTGTTTCACCGGCAGATTGTGCTACCGAAATGCCGCAATGTTGTAATTGCGCCTGCGGTAGGCCGGGGTGCGTGCCTATGAAGCGTGTGGTAAGGCCGTACTATCCGTCGAGCTAAGGGTGCGCTTAGCAGATTGTAGATAATAATCAATTCATTTTCTTAACAACACAGCGTTACGTTCAGCCCCCGAAACGGGAGTCCTGCAAACCGATCGTCACGTACAAACCGCCAGAGGTGGAATTTGGTGGCGATTCGACGTACAAAACGTCCTTCAATGCGGATCCTCAGCTGATAGTCAATGCGCGTCCGCTCGCTATTAAACCGCAAAGCCATTTGGTGCCACATCCCGGAAGTTTGGAGAAAACCACTGTTACAGCGGTAAGTATGAATTGTATTTTAAAGACTTCGAAGAGATAGCTCAGTGTTTCCAATCAATAGTTAAGCCCCAAATCACTAGGCTCTCTGTCGAATATCTGTTTGGCCTCGACGTTGGAGTGATCAAACTTCTCAACTTCATAGTTTTTATAATGATTTTGAGCTATTTGAGTCCTTGAAACTGACTCTGTAGTCCGATATTAGAGGCGATATGGTGAGAACTGATTATCCCAAATATGTGGTATCAATAAGTCTAGTAAAACATTCGATGGCTGACATGATCACCTCAGAGGTAGTACGAAGAGAAATCTTTGTGATATCCATACGGAAGGATGGTCAAATCATGCGAATTACAAATTGTATTGCATGGATCAATTTCAGCCATTTATTGTGTGGATCTGCATAGACTGCTAAGACTTTCCGATTGCATTTAGCTATGGACTCTCTCTATATGTTATCTTACATAAATGAAACGGAAACAAATAGCGTTGATTTTACTTCTTTGGCATGTACTTCACCCGACGACTTCTCCAAACATCTTATGCTATCCGTTATGCCGAAGCGGACATGTTAATACAACATTGTAAAATTTTAATGTAAAATGTTCTTCCCACACACATTATTTTCTTTTACCACAGCTCTCCTACCCTGGTTACAACAATGTAGATCGAGCGCAACCGATAGTTCCTACCGGCAATCAGCTGATCCAGCCGGGCCCATTACAAGAGATGACTACCAGCCGGCATGATTATGTGGCCAAAACGACACCAAAGCGTTACAAAATTGTCCCAGCTAGCCATATGCACGTGCACAGTGCCCCGTTCGAAAAGCAAACCATGAACAAGCTGTCCTACAGCTGTCCAAATATGGCCAGCTTTGAGCCGGCACGCTCTTGCAAACCGTTGCGCGAATACGAACGTCCCGAGAGTAAGTGTTCGTGTGATTCCATTGTCTGTTGAACCAGTATCTCGATATTCATTCATCCACTTCCATTTTTCCCCCCAGTTCCAATGCAATCGGAAACAACCACAAAGCTCAGCTATGGTCCTATCTGTCCACCGCCAAAGGAAGACGTCCCATGGGCCCGTCGAGCGTGTTATCAACCTCCGGACGTACCGATGGATAATGAGACGACGTACAAGAAGAGCTTCATGCCCGGATGCGCGAACGAGCGTGTCAAGATGGTGCTGCCGTATAATAATCTTTCCGTATCTGCCGGTTCGGGCTTCGAATCGAAGACAGTATACAAGGAGAGCTATCACAGTGCCACTTGCGGCGAGCGCCCACCAGCGATCAGACCAATCCCCCATCTGCAGGTGCCCAACCAAAAGCTGGAAGACGACACGGTTTACAAGGTATATCCTAGCTATGTTGTGGATCATTCCAACTTTTTCTGACCCAGGCCGGAATGTATTGGACGGCACACTACTGTCCCACCAGTTCGATAGTTAGAGCGTTGTATTATGGTTGAAATTAGTACTACGGATTGTGGCAAAAGTGTAACGCATTATAGACACTTACTATCTAGATTAACCCATCTTAAAGTTGAGTCGTGCACTTTCATGTTAAGTTTAACCTAAAAATGCTTGAGAAGTGAGAGGAGGGCGGGAGGGCAATAGAGCTTCACACATCAGTTCAAGGTAATTGCAGTAAAGTACATCCGTACGCGCCGTAGGAGAATAATAGTTCTTCACGATGCACTCAAAATCCTCTCCAAACAATCACGTTAACGCAATAATGCATATTTTCGTTAATTTTGCTTCCAACTCGAAATGATGTACATAATATCCTTTAAAGACACTAGCCAATGCTGCATGCTACGCGCGGTTTGCTGCTGTGTATTGTATAATATTTAGAAATTTAAAATGCTACCAAAGATACATCAGGCTTACGTATTCCTACTTACGATAACTATTCTTACAGACGTCATTTGCCACCCACTGCCACGCGGAACGTCCGGCGCCTATACTCCCGCGTCCCGCGCCACTAATCGGAGATGGTCCGATGCAGGAAATGACCACACAACGCCATGACTTTGTCTGCAAGGGCCAAGCAAAGCGGGATCCAATAGTGCCCCAAGGTTCGCTTACAATGCCATCCGGCAGGATAGAAAGTGCCACCGTGAACCGATTAACCTACACGGCCAATAAAGAAAACATGGTTCCAACGAAATCGTGCAAACCCATCGTAACCTATAAGCGACCGGAAGGTAAGTATCGGCGAAGGTTGAAGGTATTCACAATCGATTATGTATGTGGTTTCATTTCACACAGAACCGATGGAGAGTGATACGACGCAGAAGCTAAGCTATATGCCTGTCTGTCCACCACCGAAGGAACATTATCCTTGGGCGCAACGGGCTCGCTACCAGCCACCGAACCTGCCGATGGATTCGATGACGGTGCAGAAGTATAGCTACGCTCCACCCGGACAGTACATCGAGGAACCATG
Organism: Anopheles maculipalpis; assembly: GCF_943734695.1. NCBI lineage: Eukaryota > Metazoa > Arthropoda > Insecta > Diptera > Culicidae > Anopheles > Anopheles maculipalpis. The sequence goes on along the minus strand of NC_064871.1, from coordinate 15,356,873 downwards.
CGACAGCTCGATGGCATGCTGCCAGTCGTGCAACCCGGCAGCAGTGAATTGCTGTGCCAATGTGGATACGGCATGCAATGGTGTCAGTTACCCGCGAGCAGCCATTGTGAAGTAGTTCCTCCGTATGTTCCAACCAGCTCTCGTGCGTTCTGTGTGTATTTTGCGGGGTGCCGGAGAGCGTTGAAGCGAAATCCAAATGTATTTATTTTATTTTTTACTTTTTTGTGGATAAGCTAAAACAAAAATCTGGTTTAAAAAACTTATTTGGTGAATTATAAGCTGATCGTTATTTACAAGAAGCATATCACGTACAATCTATTCTTTTGCTAAGTTAGTGGTAGAGTTTCTGCCAAGAATTTACAACAGAAGTCGAGATTTTCTTAACCTTCCTCAGATCTAATTATGAAGCTGGATCAGGTCAGTCCTACGTATGAGGAGACGGTCTAGATGGGTATCAATACTGGTTTAGCATTATGCCTGCTCCAATAGACTGGTTAAGATCGTTTGAGGCGAAGTTAAAAAGGATTCGACGAACTGATTGAGCGAAGCAATCACAAATGAGCAAAATGGTGTTTTGGTCGAAATCGATTCCGGATGGTAACTTCGGCGGAATTGGAACTGGCTCCAGAATTGATTCCGTAACCGGTTCTAGTAATCGGAGCAAGTTCTAAAAAATGGAATCGATTTCACGAATCGTAATGTGTTCTGGAATTAGTTCCGAAGTCGATTCCAGAATTGGTTCCGGAACCAGAAACAATTTCGAAAACGGAATCGAAATCACAACCAGGTCTGAGAACAGAATCGGAACCATCTAATTCCGACTCCGCTTGCCAATAACTAAAAACATTACTTGTAGGAACTTCTGAATTGAAAATTTGTCCATTTTTTGACCGCGATACGTTTGCTGACCTTGAGCTATTAATGCATAATTCATTGCAGCCGTTCACACTGCATACCCAATACCTTTGCATTAACCGATTCGACAAAGGACTTTCTTTGCAAAAATGAACAAAACAGAACAAAGCGGATTTGTGTGTTTTATGTAGGTTGTTTATGTGTGTTATACATATATACGATTTCTTCTCAGTTGGAAATTTGGAAACTGCTTATACAACACGAATAGTTAGTACACTTCCTGCTATCTCTCTAACCACCGGGGCACACACGATTCACCACTTCACCAACTTTTTGATTCACAAAAAAAAACAATATTATACTGAAACGCACAGAAATACACACCCGGTACACACACCATTTCTGCGCCACTCCCACACTACCAACTGTGGCGCAGTTCTGCTTGGTGGCAGTACTGTTTGTTGTTGGACAATTTAGCTGCTGCTGCTGCTGGTACTGCTGGTGTGTAACTAAGATCGGATGTTAGTAGATGCGAGCCGCCCAGATCAGATGGTGTCGATTGCATCGCCTTCCTCCGATGAGCTGTAATCGTCACCGAACTCGATGTCGTCATCCATGTCGTTTTCGACGAACGTCACCGTTTCGTTGATGCGCACCGATTCTGGGAACTCGCCGTACGTCTTCAGATTTCGGGCCTCATCCGGGGTGTATTTAAGGATAACGTCTGCCTTTGAATCCTGGTAGTCTCGCAGGCCGATCAGAATTATGTCTCCCTGGTTGATCCATACCTGCAAGATGCAAACATACACGCATTAAAACCACATACATACACACACATACACACACACACACACACACGAGCGTTTCATTACACCACGCAAGATTTCAGGTGCTTGATGTTGACCTGCATTCAGCACTTGGCAATTGGTAAGACACAATGCGCAAAAACTACTTTCGCCTCCCCACCTCTTTTACTGTCGTCAACAAAGGGAGGGAAACCGTCTCGTTCCCCGCTTTGTACAGGCACGAGACACGGTACATTTCGCGCACCCTAGTTACTACCTTTGTCCGCCCAACAAAAACATTCACACACCACCAACTTCCGGATGCTTACCTTTTTTCGCAGCTTGCCACGGATGTGACAGAGTCGTTTCACGCCGTCGAAGCACATTGCCTCCAGTCTGCCGTTGCCCAACATTTTTGTGACCTGTGCATATTCCTGTTCATCCTCCTTGAAGATTAGTTCGCGCTTCTCGGACTCGTTCTCGTTCTTACCCCTGCGACGGTTTTTACCTCCCTTTCCCTTGTTCTTCGGCATAGCTACCGAGCAATGTGGCTGGTGGTGATCGCTTCACGCAAACGTACTGTTGAAATGGAGAGAAGAAGCGAAGGGAAAAATATTCAATGCATTATACCTTGTGTGCGCGGCAATTGGCAAACAATATGATCCCGTAAAAAGGTCGAAGAATAAGTTACCAGAGTGCTGCCGTCACAGCGTGGATGACCGAAAAGAACGTCGTTGCTTCCTTTGCTCGTTTCGCAAAACTATGCAAGGTGCTGCAACGGAGCAGAATGTGTCATGTGGGGAAGACATTTTTTGTGGTCAGCCATGATGGGTGCAAATGATGGCAGGTGACTGCCACTGTGTGTATTTTTTTAAAACAAAAATCTTCTTACCAAGCTGCTTAAATACGATTTTATTTTTTATACCTTTCCGAACTCAATTGATAAAGTGTTTAAGCTACCCAAATATAATGTAAACTGATTTTGTAAAAAAATATAAAGTTATCGATTTTGGCACGAAATTATTGTTTCCACAATTTATCTACAGCAGACTTTGACAAGAGACATTCCTCATACCTTCCATATATTAACCTTGTGGGATGACAAACCGCACTACTATAAGCACAACAGGACACGAATCGTCAACAAAGTGGTATCGAACAGAACAGATGTGCTGACGGACGTGACCTGCTGGAAATTGGTCTGAATTTATTCAGAATTTCCGCCATTCCGCTTGACTATCGTGGTAGGCCGTTTTCACGCAGTTCACGGCGCGACTATTGCGAAAGATTTCTTGCAGAGCAGAACACAAGCTGCAGGACGGATGTGTAGTGTGAAGAAAAAGTAATCGCCCGTCTGTGTTTTATATCGACAGCCAGTGTATGTTGTGTATGTGTTTTGTGTGTTCATATGGGTGCGATCCGCATTTGCGTCGCAGTCGATTTTTTAGCCAGAACGAGTTTTGCTCGGTGTTTAGTGCGGTATTCAATAAAATGAGTTTTCAGTGTTCCGAAAGCTCTTCTTGCCGTTTGTGTTCGTAGTTGATGAAACCGTGTCCGCTCAAGTGCACGCAGTAGCGGCAGTGGCGGGGAGGTGTGAAGTGTGGACACCAACGTCACACAATCCCTTTCTACGGTGGTGGTATCGTTGGTGGCGTTCTTACAATCGCACTCCTGCAGTTGCAACCACTCGCTTCCGTACCCTTTGCTAGTGTAGTGGTGGTGTGATATATTCGATAAAGAAGCTTTGTGTGTGCTCTGCTGCTGTGTCCCTACACCCTACGCTACGAATCCCATACCCACCGGGCAAAACACATCCCCACGTACGTAGAACGGGAGCTAAATGGTGAAGATGAAATTATTGTGGACGCGTATATGTGGATGCCTTCGACTGTGCATCCTATGTGTAGTGGTGTGACTCCGGATCCGGTGCATTATCGTGCTTTCCAAATATTTTCCGACGAACACGGTTGCTGAGTTTTGAAATTGGCTCACTTTAGTATCGTGCGTGTGTATGACGGTTCCAATTCTGGGATAAATTATTCATCCTAGCAACCAGCCAGTGCCATAGGAAGCTGTTTTTTGCTGACAATGACACAAAACGCAGACAGGGTCGGAAACTAAGAACTCGAACTCGAGCATTATATCAGAACAGCAATTAGCAATAAGTTTAGCAAAAAGCTATCGTCATCGTAAATCAGTATCATCGAAAAAAAAAAAAGGGTTCGAATGAACGGTGAGATCCGCGGAGGTGGCCCTGGCACCAGTGGTTGCGATGATGTTGACCCTGAATATGACGCCCCTCCGGAGATGACGGATTCTGCCACCACGTCCCTACGATGTCCATCTGAGTGGTTGGAGGTGGACAGCTTGAGAGACATCTTCGATACGGCCATTCAATCGAACGTAGACGCCGCTCCGGAAGCTACAGGTAAGTAATGTACAATCGGATTTCTTTGTTTTGTTATGGAACTTCATTTGAATGGCTTATTTTCTATCCTTCCCTCTTCCAATCTAACGAGTGCAGGATCCAACGATGGAGATATTGAGCCATCCCTGTTTGCCAGTGGAAGCAATTCGCTCGATTACACCCCGGTTCCATCCACCCATGTACGGATTTCGCGACCAAACCGGGAGTTTTCTCACGCCATCCAGAACGCCCTGGTAGAGGAATGTCCATTCATGTACGCTGGAAATGAAGGAACCGAACCTTGCTATCCGTCCACCAGCAATACTCGCCGCGATACGGGGATGTTGTTGAGCAGCGGCAACACATCCGCCACCGTTACGGATCCACCACTTGCTCCAACGCCCATAATGCCTATACCTCCGGCTGCAGTGTTTCCTACTGCGCCTTCGTTGTCTTCGTCCTCCCGTACCCGGGTGCGTTATGATTATTCCAAGCACAACAATCAGGTCGGATTTGGTTCGATGTACCGTCAGTACCATCAGCACCCTCATTCGCATCATCATCAGGGCCCGTCGTCGTCGTCGGGCACATTTGGGGCGCATGCAAGCCACGGCGGACGTACCTTTGCCAATGATACACCCGTGCCAAATCAGCACCATTATCAGGTTCACTATCGCCATCAACGGACACCACCGTCCACGGAGCCGTTCGGGTACTCCACCAACGAAAATGCCGACATGCCACCAAGGACGACCAGTAGCGAAATGAGACGCGCACGCAAAAGATACATTGATGGTGAATGTATAGAACGGCCAACGGATAACCGTGACTGGATTGAACGAACACATCCCAGCAATGTAGGAAACCCGGCCCAAACACAGTCTAATTCAGCAATTGGCTGTGTGGTGGTAAAGACCGATCCTGTTCCTGCCCAAAATACGTCCATGGTCAATGGCAATTTGGCACCGATAAAAATGGAACCTAGATCAACAACTCCTGTCCCTGGTCGGATGTGTCGTACACCTCCAACACCGACCAGAGATGAGCCACCGGTGGAGATGTTGGAAGCAGTTAAGATTGAATCTAATGAAGCGCGTCCTCCGGGCGATACGATGCCCACAAATCCAACAGACGGTCCTGGTATTGCTTCAGGTACGTCGCGCGTATTCGGAAGAGTTCAAGAGCAACCAAACGTTCAACCCACGGTATCCAGCAATACGATCAAGCAAGAACCATCATTAAACGGTGAGTGCTTCTGTCAGGAATGTGTTCACCAGCGTCAACGAGATAATGGTGAAGAAAAATACAACCCACCCGTAAAACGCGAGTGTTACTCGTGTGTTCCTGGATCCTCTGTTGACGTTCAATCGCAATCCTGCTCGGAGTCGTCGTTACCGGAACCGAAGCATACGGTCGTTAAATCGGAACGAACGGACCGGCAACCGACGCCAACCACAACGGTATCTTCCGATAGTTATAAAAACGCTGAAACGGCAGTCAAGCGAGAGGGTGACGCTTCTCCTGGGTCTTCCCAATGCTGTAATAACAGCACCCAATCGGATAAGTGCGTAAAAGAAGCGCCGAACGATGCAACTGATACGAATCTGAAGTCTGACCATTCAGCTGGGAAGAACTTGCATGGAACGGAGACGTCGGACGTACGGTCGGACAATCGGAATCAAATCTTAAAGGCTGCTGCGAGCATTTCGAATTCCAGTAGCCCCGCAAAACAACAACGGATACTTCCCTCGGCCAACGGGCCGACAGAAACGTCTATGCCGGGTCCAAGCGGTTTGAATCGGTGTAACATACCAAATGCCAACATTCGATCAACACGACCTGATGCATGTCGCCCTACGTTTGTGCAGAATCGTCTGAAGCGTTTTTCGTTCTGCAGTGATGACTACGAGGACGATGATGACGATGACGATGATGACGACGACTTGTACGATGTTGTGCGTAATTCTGCCAGCTATACTAAAAATAAAATCGACGAAGACGTCATTCTTGTTGAGGATGATGGCAAAAAGCGGCAGAGCCGATGTGTGTCCGGTTCGGTTGCTGCAAAAGAAGAGCACACCTCAACACCAATACCCGTTCCGGAGCAGCCATCGGTTGCCGATAGTAACGATGGAGCAGACTTACCAACATCCGCTGTACCGACTGTATCCGGCGAGCAATCAGCTGGCCAGTCAACTCGCAGATTGTACGGTTCCGAAGCACTCGATCCACATCCCGACTTGCAGCTGGATTGGATTACCGACTCGAGCAGTATCAGTATCAGCGATGACAATGATGACGTTATTATGGTGGAACGAACCGACGGTGTTGGTGCGTCCGTTTCTGCTGTTTCTCCTACTACTAACAACAACTCTGGCCGAACCTCAACTAGCAATCGGGATGCTGCCAGTGTGCCAAGAAAGCAGCGTCGTCGTACCAAGAATCGACCACAAAACACAGCACGTGGTGAACCAATTGATTTAACCAACGATTCGGACGACGATATCGCCATGGCATTTCTGCCCCTCCGGGACCTAGCAACCATATCACGGCAAACCGACGAAATGGTACGGGAACGTAACGCATTGATGTGTCGATTGCGTACGGAGCGCAATAATTCGTTACTGCGACGCCATCTGTTCCGTACGCTGGTGCCGAACTCGATGCTTGCCCGGGGTGTGGAGTTGGTAATGGGTGCACCATCGCGCCGACTATTGACCGCAATGAACAACGGACGGACTGATACACCACCGCCCATCGCGATGCCGTCGTCTCGTGCATACCGTAGCTATACGCCACCACCGCCTGTATCGCCGCGAAACTATCTCGATCGGCGACATCCACTAGCGATGAATGCCACGCATCGAATTTCGCCACCAACGGAATGGGGCGAGGGCCAACGACGTTATTTGCCCCGAGTGCGGCAAACACTTAATCGACGCTGGAACTTTTACCATTCCAACTGTGGAGCTGTGCGAGACAGCCATGGATGGCGCTGTGGGTCGGCGAACGAACCGAGACGCTCAACGGTAGGCTCGCGGACTACTAACCATCACGTGCGCCACCGTCATCATGCATCAGATCGGTCGCACTCGTTCGACGACAGTTCCGATAGTTCGACACATCCAATGCAAACGATCGCTCCCTCGCTTTTGCTTTCCACCTGCTATGCGCCAAGTTCGCGGTCGTTAGATGCCAACCAGCCATCCGATAGTGGACCGACTACTGGCAATCCGGTTGGGGCGCCAATGGCCGATGTAGTTGATCTCGATGCCTCGAACGGGGAGGAGGATGATGGATATGGGCTTCCGCCGCGCCGTTGTGACCGTTTGGGTGGTGCGGCGTTGGCAAACGTTGCGAGTACACACGCAGCAGGGGTCACCGATGGCGTTGCATCCGGTACTGCTGCTGGCACGGTGATTGACAACACTTCTCTTGGCAGTTTCGCGAACAGTGGAAACAATAACCGTCCAACGGGCATTGCCTATACGCCGAACTATGGATGGGGAACTTCCAATTGTCCGTACCAACCATTACTAATGGTACGAAGGCGTGAAAATAGCAACGGTCCTCCACCGTCCGTCATCAACGTCAGCGATAGTCCGATCGATTATTCGGCCTCTACTACGCCGATGCCGGTACCGGTTCCGGACCGTGCCGGACGATTGTTCGCCTTAACGCCACCCATTCGGCGTGGAAATGTCAGTGACTTCAACAACAATGCTGAAACGGCGAGACCTCCGAACGATGACGTCTGGGATCTGGAATTTGAGAATGTGGTCCCCGACGGCAGTACCTGGGGCCCGTCCGCATCGCTCGAGGCGCGCGTTCCGCTAGCAGGGTCTTCCGTGTCACCGCCATCGAGCGGGTTTTCTCATTACAACAATCAGCGCCAGCGTAATCCGCAGTTGCAGCAGCAAAACGATCGTCACGCTACATCAGCGAACCGTTTGCGATCGCAGCGTCTGCCCTACGCACCGCACGAAAGTCTCTGGATGCGGCAGCATCAAGCACTCGAGGCCCAGCGCCGCATGATGTCGGTCGTGAACGGTAATGAGCAGCTTGCTCCACCGCCCCATCCCACCCGGCCGCCCGGCCTGTTCGATTCGGTCTATCCGTACATAGCGGCGGCATCAGCAACGGGTGGAACAGCGAGAACTGGTTCAGGAAACGCATCAACGGCGGCCACCAACGGCTCATCTGCATCTTCCTCCTCATCCTCCTCCCTTTCGTCCTGCTCGAACGTACCGCGGTTAAGTGCAGCTGCAGCGTTGGCTTCTAGCGTCTATACACGTCCGGACATACTTACGCCATACTCCCAATACTTGCATCCTCATCTGCCGTACCATCACGTTGATCAATCCGGATCCGGGTCGGTTAGCTCGGGTGCGAATGCTTCTACCCGCGGACAAGCACCCATGTCGTCGTCCACGTCATCATCGGCCTCGCTGGCGTCTGCGGCAGCTGCCAGCGGTAGTGTAGATAATGACGATTTCGCACGCCTGCAGACATCGTTACGGAGCAATATCATGCTGCCCTACCATCGATATCAATCGACACTGCAGCCGGCAAACCCACGAACGAATCCCAGCGCCGGTTTTGAACAAGGACTAAATCTACGCATGCATCGACCCGTGCGACGCGTTACAAACGATCCCAACTATATCTACCGGTGAGTGGAAAAGGAAAGCTTTTTTTTTCTCATTGTATTTGTATTTATTTATTCAACCAATCGCGGGACCAAGACACTACAATTTGCTGTAGTTAGAGGACAATTTTTCTTCAGCAAGGCAGCGTGGGAAGGGGAACGATACTAACAATCTTTTGATGCGGCAGAACCGCGGCAACATCAGTGCTCAGATTGATCTCATCGAATGTCTTAACGACTGTGTGCATAAGGTCGAATGACGGAAGCAGACATTCCGGGTGATTCTAAAAGTGAAAAATATTCCTCTAAAGTGTTATAACCCGCTCACCCACAGCGATTACCCCATGGAATTCTGCCTTATCTCAAACATAAATGATACGTTTGTACATCATTGTCCATATGCTTCACTAAAGTAGAGGAATGATCTCAGGTTCCACCGATTCCAAGACTCATCAGTGTTTGTTGTATCTCTCATATGATAATGATGGGAGATTCTGATCACGCAGTTGCCCTGAAATGTCACTAGAACATGGGTTAATAGAATTACTATTAGCACAAAATTAGTCTTATTTAACAAAGCTTTAAAGAGTTAAAAAGCATGGCTACGGGGACAACCACAATCCACGTCGACTCGCATTCAGAAGAATCTTGCGTCAACTCCTTCTCCTTCTCGCCTGTAGGTTGTGTCTGCGTCAGAAGTATAGAAAATAACTCTGATCCGATAAATTAGGCCACGAGCTATTAATGTGTTATTCATCATTTTTATCCTAATAACTCGAATCAGTTCCGCAAGCCGACTATCTACACTGATTTTAAATCAGCTTTTGATAGAGTTTCCCATTCCTTATTTTTGGATAAATTGTCTCTATTTGGAGTCCAATGTCACATTGTTTCATTGTTTTTTTCCTGTTTATCTGACCGCTCCTATTCTGTTAAAGGTAAATCGAACCGCTCTTCCCCTGTTTCTGCCAGATCTGGAGCACCGCAAGGAAGTATCCTTAGTCCTCTGTTGTTTGTCCTGTTTATTAATGATGTCTGCTCTATCCCACCTCCTAATTGCTTCCTTTGCTATGCTGACGTTCTAAAAATATTCCAACCTATCTCCTCCCTGCCCGACTGTTCTATCCTTAAGGATATTACATTCGGTTTACATTCTTGTGTCCTCGTAATTTCCTTACAATCTGTCCTGTCAAATGTAATTCCATTTCATTTAGTCGTTCGCGATTTAGACTCCTATTTTGTTCCCTTATGTTCTCATTGGCGTCAGTGTAAATCATGTTTCGGTCAACAAGGACCTAGGTGTTTGGATTGACTCTGGTGTTAGTTTTTCGTACCATACTGATGCGGTGTTTTGGGCCAAGCGAAAAACTAACACCAGAGTCAATCCAAACACCTAGGGGAACACTTGGTTTGTTGAAACGTGTGGCCAGCGATCTTTCCGGCCCACTGTGTCTCAAGGCTCTGTTCTGCTCGTTGGACAGGTAATTTCTGGAGTACTGTCTGTCTGGAGCCCCTCTGTTGGGGTTCACATCGATCGTATCGCTATTCGTAAGTTGCTGGGTGATTCGGCCTCTGTTATTCCTCCCTACGAGTCCAGATGTCAACTTCTAGGCTTCTCAATCTCTCCAAGATCGCCGCTTCCTTGCTCAGACCTCTTTCATCGCTTCCATTCATCTCGATCTACTAGATTCTCCTGCTTTCCCTTTCCTCAATCCACTTCTATGTACCTTCCCGCTCTCTACGCCCTCTTTCTCCTTTAATTATCCCTAAGATTGGTCGCAAAGATCCTCTACTTCGTGCTATCGTCGGCTTTAAGCCTTGTGACTCACGGCATTGACTATAATTCTTCTCTTACCTCCTTCCGTTTAGGACTTAGGTTAGGTTAAGTCGTAAGTCCTTACTTCATTAGTTATTAAGTTACATTTATGTAGCCGTAAGGTAGACAAATTAAAATAATCAATAATAATATTAATAATAATTATCGTAACTAAGACTAAGACTAAATGAAAATTTTGCTTCACTTTCACAGTCGAAACGATCATCAGCACGTGCACCATCACATGTACCATCACATACCGTCGCAAGGAAACTTCCTCGGCAATCCTTCGGAAATTCAGTTCAGTATTGGGGTAAGTGGACAGTGGGGTCGTGCAGCAGCAGCACGAGCAACATCATAACTCAATTTCTAACACTTTCCTTCCCTCCGCAGTTGAGGCCAAGCTTACTGTCTAGCCTGAATCGATTTGTGCGTGTTATGGAAGATTCTTGTACTGGTCGCGGTGCAACACAGGTTCGTGTGTCCCACCGTATGATTCCGTAAATAATTAAAGTGCATTTCCCCATTGCTTTTTTTTTTATTTGTTAGGAAATGATCGAAACGCATACGTTCCCGCACAAGTACAAACGGTTGCGTCGTGTTAGCGAAACGGATGAGGATAGTGAAAAGTGTACGATCTGTCTGTCACAGTTCGAGATTGACAACGATGTTAGGTAACACCGCAGGCAGAAACCTTTCACACAAAATCATGATAATAATTGTGCAATGTTTTCCTTCCACTCACACGCACAGACGTTTGCCGTGCATGCACCTGTTCCACAAGGATTGTGTCGATCAGTGGCTAGTCACGAACAAACACTGCCCGATCTGCCGTGTCGACATCGAGGTCAACTTCAACAAGGACTACAGCATTTGACGACAACCGGCTGGTGAAGAACGTTTTGCCACGGGTCGTGGATCTTCCGGTGGGGCTAATAATGCGTCGGACGACCACTACTATTATGCCGTCCCGCTTCCTGTCGTGGTTTCTGCTGAACAGCTGAACGATGAGACTGTGGATGAAGAGGAGGGAGAGGTAGAAGAGGAAGGGGAAGTGGTTAGCGAGGAAGCGCTTACGCTTCTTCCGGAGATTTCAGCGAATGCCGATTGCTACCTGCCGTAGGGTAAATATTAATTGGTCGCATTCGCCATGGATGCGATGCGTGTTTCCTAAATGCGGGGGAGAGTGCTATATATATGTATGTATGTATATATATATAGGATAGAACTGAAAACGTCTTTCGTCACGTCGATTACAGCATCTAATTAAAGCAATTAGTTAAGGCGCTCGAGAGAGAGAGAGAGAGAGAGAGAGAGAGAGAGAGAGAGAGAGAGAGAGAGAGAGAGAGAGAGAGAGAGAGAGAGAGAGAAAGGAAGCGTGAACGCAACTGCAAGTCGTTTCCATATTTTTGTTTCATTTTGCAACACTATTATTCCATTATTGGCGCGGTTCCGGGTGCGGAGAGATATGATAGGGAATCAAGTTTTAATTTCGTTGTCCCGTCTGTTTTGTCGCGTAAAGATCATTGTTAAGAACGTGGTAATATGTGGTTTCGTCTTCTTCCTTTTTCTTTTCTTTATAAAAGAACGGAAATTCTTTCAATAATTAAAAAAACAAATCCACGCTATCGCCAATTTCATCATCTGCACGCAATTTCCGGGAGTTTCTGATGCAGAAGCAAAGAAAAAAAGGATGTAGGAGAGATTATTGTACGAAACGCGCGGATGTAATTGTACAAGTATAAACTTTGCGGGAGTGAGAAAACAATAAAAAAAAAGAATATACTAAGTACACCATTAAGAAACCAGTAAGCTGTTTGGTATTTCTTGGTTTACTCACGGGTCGATATTATGGTCAGAGGGAGCAGATGACTAAAACAACTTGTACATCTGTGTCTTTCGTAGACATTTTCGACCCCAATCGGATTAAAATCGGCGAGTAATCGCCGATTTTCCGCAGAAAACCCCTTTTACGTGGTATAACTGGGCGGGGGGTGGAGAAACCAAGGCGGGGTGTTCCGCCAAAAGACGAGCGATTCAAAGGCGCATCCATGCTGCACGGTCCAATCGGATAAAAACTGAACGAGTTATCACCAATTTTCCACGAGAATGTCTTGGTTTTTCCGCAATAACTGGGCGGGGGGTTGTAGGATCGGGTTGAGGTGTTCTACAAAAAGTTGCGCGGTCGAAAGACTCAGCTAACGGTACGCGGAACATCCCGATCGGTCAAGGAACGGCCGAGTTATTGTCGATTTTCCACGGGAATGTTTTGGTTTTTCCGGAATAACTTGGCAGGGGGTGGAGGGATCGGGTTGAGGTGTTCTGTAAAAAGGTGTGCGGTCCAAAGACTCAGCTAACGATACGCAGAACATCCCGATCGGTCAAGGAATGGCCGAGTTTTTGTCGATTTTCCACGGGAATGTTTTGGGTTTTCCGCAATAGCTTGGTGGGGGGTGGTAGGATCGGGTTGAGGTGTTCTACAAAAAGTTGAGCGGTCGAAAGACTCAGCTAACGGTACGCGGAACATCCCGATCGATCAAGGAATGGCCGAGTTATCATCGATTTTCCACGGGAATGCTTTGGTTTTTCCGCAATAGCTTGGCGAGGAGTGGCGGGATCGGGTTGAGGTGTTCTACAAAAAGGTGCGTGGTCGAAAGACTCAGCTAACTGTACGCGGAACATCCCGATCGGTCAAGGAATGGCCGAGTTATTGTCGATTTTCCACGGCAATGTTTTGGTTTTTCCGCAATAATTGGGCGGGGAGTGGCGGAATTGAGTTGAGGTGTTCTACAAAAAGTTGAGCGGTCCAAAGACTCAGCTAACGGTACGCGGAACATCCCGATCGGTCAAGGAATGGCCGAGTTATCATCGATTTTCCACGGGAATACTTTGGTTTTTCCGCAATAACTGGGCGAGGGGTGGCGGGATCGGGTTGAGGTGTTCTACAAAAAGTTGCTTGGTCTAAAAACTCAGCTAACGGTACGAGGAACACCCCGATCGGTCAAGGAATGGCCGAGTTATCTTCAGTTTTCCACGGGAATGCAGCTGGTGGAATTTCCCGGGAGTTTTTGGAAAATTCGCCTCAATTTCCTTTAACTTCAAAAACCATGCTGTGGAGGTCTTTTTTAAAAGATTTTTAAGGAAAGAAACAAAAACGAGAGGAAATTACTTAAAATTGAAGAAAAAGTTCAAATTGTGCCGGAAAATATTTGTCTTGTCGGAAAGAAATTGTTTTCCAATCCGTTTTTAAAATTTCCATTTGCTACCTCCTCGGATTCATGCTCTCCTGTTACTCCTGGTCGGATTTTGCCGCATCGAAATTGGCCCGATTTCGGCCGAAAATCTGCCACCGGGAGCGACTTGTAGTAACAGGAGAGCATCCATTCGAGGAGGTAGCTCGGGTCGGCCGAAAAATCGAAAATCCAATCTTAAAATCCAAAGTCAGTTTTAAAAGTTGATTTCCAAATTAAAAGTTCCTACACAACTTTAAAATCGACTTTGGATTTTAAGATCGAATTTTAGATTTTTCGGTCGATCCGAGCTACCTCCTCGAATGGATGCTCTCCTGTTACTCCGAGTCGCGCCTGGTGGCAGATTTTCGGCTGAAATCTGGCCAATTTCGATGCGGCAAAATCCGACCAGGAGTAACAGGAGAGCATGAATCCGAGGAGGTAGCAAATGGAAATTTTAAAAACGGATTGGAAAACAATTTCTTTCCGACACGACAAATATTTTCCGGCCCAATTTAAAACTTTATCTTCAATTTTAAGTAATTTCCTCTCGTTTTTGTTTCTTTCCTTAAAAATCTTTTTAAAAGATCTCCTCAACGTGATTTTCAATATCGAAGGGGAATAAGGGAGATTTTCCAACAACTTCCGGAAAATTACAAAAGCAGCATTCCCGTGGAAAATCGACAATAACTCGGCCATTCCTTGACCGATCGGGATGTTCCGCGTACCGTTAGTTGAGTCTTTGGACCGCGCAACTTTTTGTAGAACACCCCAACCCGATTCCACCACCCCCCGCCCAGATATTGTGGAAAAACTAAAGCATTCTCGTGAAAAATCGGTGATAACTCGCTCAGTTTTGGTCCGATCGGGGCGTTCCGCACATCGTTAGATACCTCTTTGGGCCATGCATCTTTTTGTGGAACCACCTCAATTGCTCTGCAGTTTTTGTCTTATTTCGATCGATGTTCAACGATCAATAAACTAAAGAGTGTAGAGAAAATTGGCTTAAAAATCCGATTGGTAGCATTCATCGGACACTTACCGAACCTACCGATCCATTGTGATGGAGAGGGACACCAATTTACACACCGCTTAGGGTCTCCATTACAAGTGAGCCTTCAAGCAATGTTTGTCCTATATCCACTGGCATGAAGATTACATTTTTGGGCTTCTAGTTTCGGATGAAAAAGTAAATGTTAACAAATACAACAAAGCCATTGGTGTGGTGGTGGTAATAGTTAATAATAGGGGGAATTAAGTTTATTTTGTTGCTTAACGCTATTATTAATCTTAATGTTCCTAATCCACATAGTAGTAGTAATTGTAGTTATCAGCGGTGTATGACCCTGGTGACCCCTATATAACTCTGTATGCCTCACATTTTCCAAAATGTTTTGTGTGTGTTTTCCTTTTACATACTTTACTGTTTATCATTTAAAACGTCGTGTGCTTATATATATATATATATATATTGTGTGTGCGTGTGTGTGTGTTCCCCCGTGACTTATGGAATCGCTACTTTGTCGGTAAAAAAGGAATCAGAAATAAAAAGTTATGTTGTAAAATAGCTCAATAGCGAATTCGAATCCTGGGTCTTGTTTTACAATGATAGCTTCACTTTAATTACACAATGTTGCACACACATACACACACATGCATATTTATATTAAAAGGAGACATATTCACAGGAGCAATGCAAATGGGAGAAAGACATTTTTGGGGGAAACACACGACCATACACACCACACATATAAACACACGATGGGAGGGAGTGATTCCCTCTCTTTCCTACTATTAATGTCCAAATGATCGATTTGTGTTCCCCCTTCTGTACTGCCGTAGTAGTATATCGCAAGTAAGATTCATCGTTTCCGGTTCCGGTAATTCCTGTACAATCAAACACGGTCTCAGCTGCCACGTAGCCGAGCTCGACGACCTCGTCGCACGCTACGATTTCCCTCCGGTTGTTGCTTTTGCCGCTTCCGGAGCAGAAGATTGTTCCGGCGGAGTTATGATGGTGGTGCGACGGCCACCTGCCCTTCACCGGGCGCACCTGATTGTTGCTGCTGCTGCTGCTGCTCCGACTGCTGTTCACTCACGGCTGTAGCGGCTGTTTCCGGTGGCGTTGCGGTCACCTGTCCCACCTCTCCGTGGGACTCGGAGGATGGCGACGGGTGATTCGTCACCATCATCGTCGTTGCTGCGTCTCCCCCCGCTGTGGCCGACGGTTCGATCGACCCGGTTGGAGGTGGTCCTCCAGCATGCTGCTGTTCCGACGGTTGTTGCTGTGGTCCGCCAGGGCCAGACGGGGGCGGTACCATCGGGACACCGACGGTGCCTGGATGGGTCGCGGTCGGGTCGGCCGGCGAAGGAGATGGAACTGGTGGTCCCAGCGCCGTTGGCATGATGCTACTTGGCGTAATACCGTCGGTAGGATTCGTAGATGGCGGCTGGGTAGAGCTGGGGGTGGAGGTAATAGGGGGGATACCGTTGGAGCACGCTGCCGGCATTGCTGGTGCTCCTGCTGGTCCCACCGCGGTGCCCGGCGGCGGTGCGTGAACTGAACCTTGGTTGACCGATGGTAAGGATGCTGTCGCCGGCAATGTCGATGACGATGCTGCTGCTGCTGCTGCTGGTACGGTCGTTGGTGGATGACTGCTGGGGGCATGAACTGCTCCAGGCGCTCCCGGCACCATCCCCGGGCCACCAACGATAGATGGCGGCTTTTGAGTGTCTGAAAGGAAAGAAGGGAAAAGAGCAGAAAACGAATGACCGATAGGGCGGTCATGTTAGTGGGAGATGCTTTTTCGGTGGCAATGGTTCACGCCGCATAGGTCTGAATATCGGACTCACTAGCTCCCGGATTGGCGGTGAGATGATGTTGACCGCCCGGTAATGCTGTCGCCACTCCCGGTGCTCCTCCTGCGGGTTGTGGCGGTGCTGTTCCTGATGTTGGCAACTGTCCCGGACCCGTTCCTGCTGGACCGTGTTGTTGCTGTTGTTGTTGCTGCTGCTGCTGCTGGTGCTGCTGTTGAGCCTGAGCTTGTGCTTGTGCCTGTGCTTGGGCCTGCTGTTGCTGCCATTGGCCTTGTTCGAGCTGGAAGCGTTGGTGGGCTTGTTGTCGGGCACGGAACTCGGCCGCCTTTAGCTGCTCCAGATGGAACTGCTGGCGTTCCTGGATCAACTGTTGCCGCTGATATTCGAGACCCTCCCGTTCGCGTTCCATCGTAGTTTCGAGCTCTTCGAAGTGGCGCAGCTTGATTTCCAACTTTTTCATCTGCGTTTCGACGAGCAGCGCTACCAGACTCTTGATCTTGCGCTCCTCAACCGCGGCCAGATGCTTCGCCTTGACGGCAGCCGCTGCCAGTGCAGCTGCAGCCGCCGCTTGCAGGTTTCCTTCGTTGAAAAGCTTCGGATCGGTGGAACCACCGTTCTCTTTGGCAACGGTGGACACTGATGTGGCCGATCCAGTCTCGGCCGTGCCGCCGCCAGCAGTCATGGATGATCCACCGGAAGCAGCAGTACCATCCTTAACCTCCTTATCCTTATCGGCCGAAGGTGCAGTACCCGTACTTGTGCCATCCGTTGGTTTGTTAGCGTCAGTCGTCGCTGTGGCATCGGAATCAGGCGATTTAGTGGTTGTCTCTTCAGAAGGTTTGTCTTTGTCTAAGCACATTTCGATATTTTTAAACGCAACGAATCCAACAATGTAGAGTAAAAGTAACCGGGCATGGATGAGAAGAATGTGTCAAAAGCACAAAACGGATTAAACTAGAGATGGGAAACGATAGCTAAAAATGCGGAACAAATTCCGAACGATCCATCCACTTTCCATCCAAGTTCCATCACTAGCTTAAAACGGTAAACAAATGCCCAAATGGCACACGCTGACACGATACAAATCCTGATAATCAACGACAACGATTGGTATCGTGTACAAGCGCACCCAACAACAAATAATTGTCAACAATAGCATATCCTCGCCACAACATACCGGCATCATCCTTCTTGGATACATCCTTCATCTCCACATCCGCACTGGGTGTGGCTGGTGTAGCCGATGACGCACCACCAACGGCAGGTGTCGTCGTCGCCGTACCGCTGCCACTAGCTGCTGCCGTCGAAGCCGATTTGCTATCCGAATCCTCTTCCTTATCCTTGTCCGGGCCCGTACCTGCAATTCCACTGTTTGCCAGCCCAGCATTTGGGTCAAACTTTCCACCAAAGCTCGATTTCTCCACATTCTTCAGATGTGCATCCATCATGGAAGCCGGAACTTCATCCTGAAAATACAAAAAATAAACCCTCGCGTCATTAATGACCTTCCTTCGTTTCCTTCGTTTCCTTGGTTTTCTCTCTCTCTCTCTCACTCTCTCTCTCTCTCTCTCTCTCTCTCTCTCTCTCTCTCTCTCTCTCTCGACGGTTCTCACCATCGTCCGTTACCTTGATTGCTGCAAATTCTTCCATCGCAGCCTTGGCAGCGCTAGCCGCAATGCGTGGATCGACCACGGACGCCAAAAACGCTACAGTCGACATGATCGGATTGCCCGCCTTGCTGAACGGGATCGGTTGGTACGAAAGTGGACCCAGGAATGTGTTGTCATCCTCCAGGTACGGGTCCTCGATCGGGAGTCGCAAAAAGTGCAGAATACATTCGTCCTGCGTCCGTGAGCCGACGTGCTCGCACACCTTGTTCCAGTCGTCCTTGTACATTTCGAGCCCTTCCAGCAGTAGCAACGTTTCCTGTTCGGTCCACTCGCGTGTCATACTGGCCGCCGTCTTGTTGCGCATTGCGGCCGGTTTCTTCGCGTACTGATCCAACCGCAATCCGAACTGTCCGTTCGGATCGGCCGTTGGAATTGTGCCCTGCTCGACCTTAATACCATCCGGACCGATCAAACTGCCCGGTGCGCCACCATTTGCACCCGGAACAGCACCACCAGCGGCTGCTCCAGGGATTAACTCATCCTTCTTCTCGCCAAGCGTTGCATTTTTTTTGTCCAAATCCAGCAAATTCTTGGCCGCCGATGGTTGTGCCGTTTTAGGTGGATTGATCGGTTGCAGTCCGGACGGTGTGTCACTCAGCACGTGGAAATGGGATGTGGGTGGCGGTCCCATCGGTGTGGGTCTCGAATCTGCATCGATCTGATAGTTGATCAGTCCCCACTGCTCCAGGAACGCGTGAACGCGCATGATCGCACACACATCGCCCGCCAAGTTGCGGCGACAGGCGGTGCTGGTGAGATACTCGGTCGGATTTAGTCGGTACGTGTCGATCATAAAGTTCCGGTAGGCCATGTAAATTTCCGGCGTCTTCGATTTGTTCTTGCCGTTGAAAAACTCTGGCAGTGCGCGTTTCTCCACCACGTGTATCGAATTGTAATCGAACCAAGCCGAGTATGACGGTACGATGATGTGGTGCGTTTGCTCTGTCACATTATCCTCCAGATCGTCTTTCCCACCGACAGGGAAGTCCTGCGTATTGCTACTGTCGCTCGTTTTGCCCGCCTGACTGTCGTCTCCACCGACACCGGCTCCCGAGCCACCGCTACCGCCACCTCCCGTGCCCGAACCACTGCCACCTGCACCGGACGCATTTACACCGCGCTCCATCTCATCGTCCAGATCCGTCACGGTGGCGTACTTCATCGGCATCATGTCGGGGTCACGCTTCGGTTGCGGTGTCGCAGGGCCCGTTGCCGAGTTGCCCATATTTGGCTTCACCTCAGTGATGTTCGTTTCCGGTGTCGGATCGTCCATGTCCTTGGTGAGGTCTTCCGATTCTTCGTCATCGGCACGCGGTTTTTTCTGGAAGGAAGATGCTGCCGCTGACGCAGCCGGCGAACGGTAGCTCTTCCGCTTGCCACCCTT
The DNA here is from genome assembly GCF_943734695.1 of Anopheles maculipalpis. Taxonomy (NCBI): domain Eukaryota; kingdom Metazoa; phylum Arthropoda; class Insecta; order Diptera; family Culicidae; genus Anopheles; species Anopheles maculipalpis. Next base: position 15,337,261 of record NC_064871.1, on the reverse strand, counting down.
ACCCGCAGCGGGTGAAGGCGATCGTTTACGCTTTGAGTTGACCACTTTGGGTGTTTTCTTCACCTTATCTTCCGATCCACCGCCACCGCCAACACTCGACATTAGATCTTCGACGCCGAGCCGATGCGGATGTACCTTCTTCCGGCCTACCTCATCCACTTCGTAATCTTCCTCTGACATCCACTCGTTGTACTCGTCCAAATCAATCACCCACGAGGCGGACACACGCCAACGTTCAGCTGGGGACGGTGGACTCTCGGGTACGTTGTCGGGTAGATCGAACGAATTCGGCACCCAGGTATCGTACGATTCCGGGAAGTAGTACCAGTGAATCATGACGTGTTTGTCACGCCGGAACGTGGGACGAGCGTAATCCTCGGGCAACGGATCGATTACTGGATAGATGATGTGCGTTGCTTCCTCCTCGTCCGCCGTTATCTCACCCTGATGGTTCGTCACGATGTCAGTGATCTTGTTCGCCGTGGCACGATCCACCTCCGGTCGAATGTACACGATCGGAAGCCGCATACATTCCGCTTCGATCAGCGCTGTCTCGATGTCCAGCACCATCTGTCCAATCGGATCCTTGCGCATCGGGTTCTTGTTGACGGTGAAGTCAAACTTTCGCCAGCGCTGTTCCGCCTTGTAGCGGTACATTGTGGACAGAATGTGACACAGAGCACCGCCCGGTTTGAAATCCATGAAGCATCGTATCTGATGGACGAAATGTTAAACGTGAGAAGAATTGCATGGCGAAAACGGTAGCGCTTTTCTTACCGGCAAGCGGGTTGTTGGTGGATCTTGCGAGTTTTTACCGAGCTTAGCTTCCTGATACTGTATAAACTGTATGATCAAATGTGCCAAAGATTCCTTCGTCGGTGGATCTGGTGCAAGAAACTAAAAATAAAAATGAAACAAAAACATTATGTACGCGTTAGACACTTTCCAACGGGGTAGTTCGTTACAACAGCATAACTAATATCATAAAAATATGCTTTGCACTGCACATCAAGGGTTTAACGCATACGATGCTAAGGGTTATGTGCCCCTTGACAGTTTCTGTTACCCAAGCTCACGGCAAACCCGGTGTTCTTTGCCTCCGCGTTCTCTCACCACCCCCGTACACTCCTCCAACATCTCTCTTTTCCGTGCTATACATAGGAATATTCATTTTTATCACATTTCCGATACATTCGCTTCACGCACGTACACTGTCCACTGTATTACCCAAACACAACCACAGTTATTACGAACATTAGGGCACACAAATCCTCCACTATCCCACAACTGTGCAACACACACGCACAAAATGGCTCACCGCAAAGAGCATCTCACTGGACCAAAGAAAAAAAATCCTTACCTTTTTGAAGTGTTTCTGCAACCACAGCCGCACCGTTTCGAATCCCTGTAGCGTTTCCGGGGCGGTAAAAAACTCCGCATTAGGATTTCCATCCTTTTTCGGCCCCAGCGACACCATTTCCATGGGTTTTCCAGCGACTGCTACGCTGTACGCTGTTTACGAGGTGATGCAGTAACCCGCTTCTGTACCTTTTTCTTTCAATTCTCACTGACGCTGTGAACGCGGTGTGATGCTGAACGATGATGACGACGGCGGCGGCGGTAACGGATGCCTTGAAGTGGAAATGCACGATCGGCGAATGGTTTGGGATGCGAAATCGGACACACTCACAGTGGATTTGCTAATAAACACGATGCAAAAGTACGACAAAACAAATTTCCAATTCCAATCTTCCCCCAAACTGAGGCGTTTTTCTTCGAGGTTTTTTCTCTCTCTCTTCTGTCGTGTCCGCGATAGAAAATGACAGGACGCCAAAATTTCAGTTCAGTGGAGAGGGTATGTCGACATTGTGGGACTGTCAAAGTCGACATAGATTTAATTTGAAAATATGTGGAGCGAATTGTGCATCAATTATTATTTTTTTTAATTGTAGAACTTTTCGGACATAAAAAAATGTACAAAAATGCGTAGTAATATATCAAATAACGAATTACATCTGCCAACGTCAATAAAAGCTAAACTTGTTTCACTACGTGGCGATCGATTACGAAGACGAAATTTTAACTTTTAATTCTACTTACCTAGGCACATCCCAATGGGAAGTAAATTTTTCAATAAAATGATGCATTTTTTTTCTTCAACATTTGTGTATTTGGGGATTTTTCTTCTCTTATTCTTTTCTTGCGCCTACACTTCATTTTAACTAACACAAACCTTTTTCCCTCATGGGTGCTTTTTTCTTCAGTTTTTTTTTGGGGTAAAAATATGCTTGTTATTTCGATTTTCAATTTGCCACCACTATATATCATCCATCTTTACCCTGGCAATAATAGAGTGTGGTTTTGTGTTTTCAAATTCTATACTTCTGTTATTGTTTTATACCATTGTATGTTATGTTTCTCGTGCGTTGTATATATCAAATGTTTTACACATTTCACAGGTCGCCCTAGCGGCTATTTAACTAACACGTTTTCTTTTCTTTTTGTCAGCTTTTGTTACCATCAAATGTGTGTGATCATCGGGAGTTTGTCATTTTGTTTTGCCTTCTTTTTCCACTATGTGTACTAATGTGTGTTACTCGTTTTTTTTCTTGTTTGCTGTCGTGAATGAAAAGGAGGAAAACGTTAGAAATTCGTTCGTTATATTAGCACATTACCATCATCTTTATCATCAGCACTACTTTCGCAAACGGAAAAGCCGCGCTACATTTTCATCAATGTGATTTGCCTCCTGTTCTCATCCTATAGCTGGCCAAGAACGGGATCAGAGTTGAGAGAAGGTAAGGAAAGCAGTGTGGATGCGCTATGTTGGTGCGTACTTGTTTGTGTTTGGCTAAATGGCGCAATTTTATCTCTTTCGAACCGGTAAACGGCTCTATCTGTACTACACATATCACGCTACATAACACGCTTCTTCCTCAATGATCATATACAATATGATAGTTCATTTTCACAACGCAGCTCCATTTCTGCCGCCATCCGCTTGCTTACCTAATGCACAACTACTGAAGGATATATATAAGAGCTCACTCATTAACTAGCTTAATTTGTTTTTGTTTAATTCTTATCCTGTCGGTAAGAGAACTGTCCTCTCATTATCTTCTACCGCATATCCTGTACTTTGCTGATGTGTCCTTCTTCCAAAAACGGTTTACTTTATTTTATCCCAGAGTAAAAAAAAAAACAGATAAAATAAATCGTAAACACGGGCGCAGGTGTCTCCTCGGTCGGTCTCACTATCTGCGGCTGTTGTGTTTATTATTAAATTTCAAAACTTCTATTGATCACTTAATTCACTAATAAAAAAGAACAAATGCCGCAGCACGTAGTTATTCAATTAACACATGGGAAGGACACATGCTTCGCTACGTTCTACTATTATGGCCCAGAGCAGTGTGTGTGTGTGTGGCTCAAAAGATTATATCTTTTACTAAAGAAAAAAAAAAACATCACACACTATTGTGTGCAGGAAATGTGTTTTTGTTTGTGACAAAATTCGTGCGCCACTATTAGCCGCTGTTGACGCCAAAGTTTTGCTAATTTAAATTTAAAAATTTAAAATTGTACTAACAAACGACCTGAACAATCGGCGCACTCTGATTCTTGCCCTCTGTTGTTACATTTGTTAATTTATTTGCTCTTCTTTTAAAACAAATTCGGGAATGAATTGCCAACTTAGAGAAAGCCGATTGATAAGGAATAAGTGTGTGAGTGTGTTGCGCTCAGGAGAAACAGAGAACGAAGAAGAGAGCAGGAGAGAAAGAAAAATATTTAAATTGAAAAGTGATGTACTACCTGCAAACAACAATTGTTATCCAATTCAGTATTAAGTTCTGTATCGCTCTGTATCAAAGGAAAGCTTCTAACAAGAAAACATAGCAAAAAACAAAAAGTTTAGCAATCCGGAATTTAATCATTTACACCTATATTCATCTCTCTCTCTCTCTCTCGCATTCGTTCTCTATCTTTCGATTTTGTATTGTTTTTAATTGTGTTTTTCTATCATGAAAACGACAATTACGCACGCAGAGCATTGGCCACTATTATTATTTCCCCCATGTTTATCACACAAAACAGATTTTTCTTTGCTTACTCTCTGCTCTCTTTCTCTATTTGCAGTAAAACCCTACTATTCTTATTAAATTGGTTGTACTTTGCTTGTTACAATATGTTACATCGACCGTGAAATGGAAAACATAACGTCGTGTGCTCTATCTCTCTATGTATATATATATATTGATTTGTTGCAACATAATTGAGGTGTTTCTTTTTTCGTCTTAATGTTCGTTTGTTTGTCAAGGGAAATTGGACACTACGCGAAACACATTTAGTATTCGTGTGCTTTAAATGTCACTATCTTTTTATATATATGTATACTATATACAGAACACCTAGCAAACACCGCGTGCAGTGTGAGAAACGCTGCAATATAATATCGCTAAATAAACCCCTGGGTTGATTGCTTCCATCAACAGAACTGAAGATAATAATATCGAGAGAATATAACTTTTTTTTATAGAACGTTTGTTCTCTACAGTGTGAGTGTGTGTTATCATTGAACTTACTAAAACTAAAATCACCACATGCTGCTGTTCCCATATTCCTTACACACACATTAAGGAAAACGAAAAGGAAACAACTTTTGCAACGCTATCGTTTTTTTTGTAAATACTTCTTCTTACTTTACTGCCACACGACGTGGTGTGTCTCGAAACAAACGGGTTCTCATACAACATTGCACTCTCTTTTTGAATTTGTGTGATCAAACACGCACTATATATATAGACTGCCCTTATCAAAATCATTATACCGCTTTTGTTTGCCGACCCCGGTTTGTCATGTTGGAGATGATATGCGCAAACATTTGTTTAATTAACAGTAGGGGATAAGCTTTTCTAATTTGTTTTTTTGTGTTGTTGCGTTTTAAAGTTCCATCACATTTCGCCACAAAAAAACTGCAACAAACTACATCTTCATCATCGATTATTGTTTATACAAACCTTCTACTGCCCATCTATCAAGTACAGTGTAAATGCCCAACAAAAAATCATCCTATTACAGCTGTTCCGACCAAGTGTCGGCAAACAACATTACATTGCACATTCCTTCTCCAAATCTATGGAAATTGCTACGAAAAAGCCACACAACTTAAGTCCTGCGTATTGTAGAGTACAATACAAAAATATTGTATGTTCTTGCAGAGTACCCCGACGCTTTTCCATATATTTTTGACTTCGTTCCGAGGTTTTTCTAACGCGTTTTCCACATACTTTGCAATACGTTTCAAAACAGGTGTTGCCTTTTCATTATTATGTTGTAATAACGTGTGAAAAGAAAATCAATTTACACATATTTATATTATTAAACACATTATTAATGTCTTTTGTTACGCAAAAAAAACGTAGTTGTAACTCAGCTTTGAACTAATATTGCAGAAGAATTTTATTGTGTGAATTTACAAAAAAAAAATGTTCAGAGTTCTTTTAGAAAAATACGTGGTTACCAACAAGTTTTGTAAGCCATTACGATCGCCGGCATACTGACCGAGTAGGTTAAGCCACCAAGAAGAAGAAAACCGTAACTCGATGCCTAAAATATACGGGAATGCGTCTGTAATTCCTTGGGATACCCTTGGAGCAAAAGAAGCTACTATAAAAAAAGCATAATTGGAGGCTGCGGTTGAACTGTAGGACTTCGTGTACCCTGAAACAGTCTGATCCTTTGTCTGTCATAGGCATTCAATGTTCAAAAGTTCATTGCATTTGTGATATAAATTGGGGGGTTTTCTTACTGTGGAGCGTGCGTAATAGTAGCGAGTGAGCTGCTCTTGCTGGATTATATGTTTTATGTTTTCCTGTTCCGGTTTGGCTATTATAATGATTGCCCTACTCTATTGTAGTAAATGTTGCAAATGGATGTGTTTGTGTGGAATTCAAGTTCTAATTGCTGCTCTCGTTAAGGGATTAGTTCAAGGGTAAAGGTCGTATCTACAACCCACCCCCGCTAACAAACACATTAACCATCGGCTCAACGAAAAAAAAAAAAAACATTTATGAGGAATTATTCACAGGCTTTAAATTCATATCGAAAATATTAACGGCAAAAACCATCACCACAATTTGTTTTGACACACGTATTATGTTTCGACACATTTTCGTCGTCATTTCAAATAGTTTTTTTTTTGGTTGCATTATATCGCCTAAATATGCAAACTGCATATTGGCATTTGTGAGTATAATTTGTTTTGTCTTTTACATACTTGTCCGCAATTCTTTGTCGTAACGCGAGGAAACCAGCTCGTTTCGGCCAAATTCGGAGGTGTTGTGGCTTACCTTTTGTTTTCCCCCCATCATCATTCTACTGGAGCGCATTTTCAGTTGATGCTGTGTTCCTGTTGTTGTTGTTGCTGCTGCTGTTGCTGTGGTTGGTGAAGATTATGATGAAGCTGCTGTTGCGTGTGCTGGTGATGTTGTAATGAATGTTGTTGCTGCTGCTGGTTGCCGTCGGACTGACCTGCAAAAGCACGTGTGTAACAGATACAATTCGTCGCCCTCTCCTCTCTTCACTGCGCCATCACTGTCTACTGACCACTGTTCATTTCTGTCGGAGTAATGGGACCAGCTGACTGGGGCGTAAAACCGGGCTGCTGGGCCATCGATTTTTGACGCACTTCACGTATCTTCAGCTGCAGGCTCTGTTTGTTAGGAAATATGTCGCTGTGCGCCAACTGGGAATGGGAAGAAGGTGTTAGAGGCATAACAAATTCGAAAGAGATGCATTTTCCTACTACAGGATCCTCCTACCTGAAAGCTATTTGTTGCGTGAGTTGATGGAAACATGCCGTGTTCGTTAAACAGCTGCACTACCAGATTGCGCCGCTGCTCGAGAATCTTTCGATGGCCCTTCTCTTCCGCCGAATTGACCGATCGCTGCGATGGCGTTTTGGGTGTGCGCGGCGAACGATCATCGGGCCCTGGGCCACCACCTACCACCGCGCCGCTTCCACCAACTGCACCACCACCTCCTGAACGTCCCATTTCAGCCGACATTTCTACCGTGCAGAAAAAAAAAAGAATGCAAAAAAATTGTTTCACAACGAACCGGCCTGCGCGCGTCCCGAACCGATATTGCCTTACCTTTGTACTGTTCCATGTTGAAATCCGGTCCAAAAAACCGATTCCCGATCACGTACGAGCTGGACGGTGTGGCCGTGCTGGATAGCGGTGGAACGCTGCCATCCGAATGTAGATTGTTGTGCTGATCATCATCCGGTACTGGAGAAAACGAATGGGTGTCCAACATCAACGTTAGAATAATTTTTACAATTAACTTAGCAAAACTTACGCGTTTTGTGTGTTGTGGTTTGCTTTTTGCGATAGTTTTGCGTAAACACACGTGGCGACGACGCCATGATGGCACTGGGCGAGTGACAATCTTCCGGCTTGAACTGGGGTAGCGTTTTAAACTTTTTCTCAAAGTCAACCTGTCTCAGTACGCTATTGTAGTGAGAGAAAGAGGGTAAATTTGAAGGTTAGTTTCCCAACGATACAGGTTTTATACAATGGATACAATGGAGTGCGTTGAATCACTTAAAGGAATTTTTCAAATGGATACTGAATTATTGTGAGCTGGTGGAGTTTTTTGCAATCATATAATGAAATTTTGTATTCAGTTAGGAAAAAATTGCGATTCAACCGTGTGGAACTGTTAGCATACGGCATAAACTGAATACAAAATTCTACAATCCATTTGAATCATTCTCCAAAGATCCTCATTCCAAATCCTCTCATTTGCTAACCCCTGCCCCTTGCTTACTTATCCATATCATCCGGCTTTGCCTTGCGGAAGAACGCTTTCTTGGCGGCAGACGGCGAAATCTGACTGTGGTACTCTTCCATCGAAGCGGACGTCGGTGTCGGTAAAGCGGACGGCATCGAGGCGTGCTGCTGCTGCTGCTGATGGTGATTGCTCTGACCGTTAGACGATGCTGTTTGCCGATCAGATGCATCGTCTGCTCCACCGTCATCTTCCATCGGTGTGGTCTGCTGTTGAGCAACACTGTTGCCACTCAAAGGTGGTGGCTGTTGTTGTTGTTGCTGCTGTTGATCCAACTGCATCATACCACTGTTACTGTTGCTATTGCTGTTGCAACCGCCACTGCTCATCTGACGCCGTTGTAGTGGAGCGCGTCCTAACTGTGCCGGTGTTGGCGCCAGTATAAACTTCTTGTTCTCCGGAGGTCCTCCATCACCTACTCCTTCGGCCCCGGTAGTATCCCCACTACCATCGCCAGCATAATCTTCCTCCATCATGTCTTCCTCATTGGAGGGTTCCGTTTCGGATGCACTGTTACCGGTACCAGGTGTACCAGCAGCAGCCATAGTGACATCACCAGAACCAGAGTTTTGGTGGCTACTGCTACTACTACTACCACTACTGTACGAAGATGCGATGTTGGTAGTTGTGGTGGTACTGCTGGGCGTTACTGGCAGGAAATGTTTCGCACCGGGCGATTCGGGAGGTTCTTGCTTGATCGTTGCATACAGCTGCTGCTGGTGCGGTGACTGTTGCATTTGGGTCGAAGGATAGCCCTGTGTCGTGGAGATGAGAAGATTCGGTATCTTGCCTTGGATCAAATATTGTATGGGAAAGGAAGTGGTAGTAGTGGTGGTCGCGGTACCGGCAGCATTGGCCACTATTGCTGCCGACGGTTTCATTAGCATACTCGACGCACAGGATGAAATGATTGAGGTGGAACATGATGAAGAAGAAGAGCAAGAAGTAGTAGTGGATGATGAAGAAGATGGTGGTGTAACTGTCGTCGGGAGGATGTTTGTTAGTTTCACTTGTGCCATCGCCGGCTGGATGGTTCCATTACTGTTGGCGACCTGCTGCCGCAAAGTACAACCACCAGTGGAGGTTGATGAGGAAGATGATGACGGTGTTAGTGCAAAAGCGACGGTGGCAGTAGAGGAAGGTGAGGAGGAGGACGAGGGGGAGACGGTGGAGGAGCAGGACGACGAGGCAGAAGGTGGTAGGGCGGTAAAGATTGTGTTGGCCTGTGCCGGTTTAATAGTCGCGGTGGAAAGATTTGCGAACGAAATCTTTGAACGATCGGTCAGCGTGAATTGCTGATTATCGGGAAGGACTAGGGCAAACTGGAATTGAGAGAAGTGTAATAAAGTAAGTAAGTTTGGAAGAACCGTTAGTCAACTAATATGAACTAATACCAGACAAAGAGAGAGAGAGAGAGAGCAAAGGAGATTGAGAGAAAAAAATGTAAGCCAAAGGAAGCAGTAAAAAATCGTTCAAAAAGGCGTACGTTTCATTCATTACTCGATAAGCCAATTTTGCTATTTATGAACGAGATTGGGTGAAAAATTGTAAAACTTTTACGAGACTAAAGGTGCGTTTTCTATAACAAAAAAGTAAAGTAGATAATAACTATCTCTAGAGCACATACACTCCGCTAAATACTTCTACGCAAGTAACGAAACAGGAGTGAATTAAAAAAAAAGCACTATTCCACCGGACACAACATCGTTCGTTCGTTGCAAACTACTTAGGCTCTACACTAGTAGTGGAAATTTGGCTATTGTTTGGCTATGTAATCTACAGCATTCCAGGTAATTAGGATGAAAAACAGGGGTCGAGGTTCAACTACAAAGAAAAGGGCATTTTTAATCATTGTTGCAGCCTACGCTTGAGTGGGGATTGTGAGAGCTTTAAATTTCCGTTTTTGAGTTTGGGATTTGTGGCCGGCAAAGGGAACAGTGTGGACAAGGTGTGTGTGTGTGTGTGTGTGTGTGCACGAGGATGGTGGAGGTTCAGGACGATGGAGGTGTGCTAATATGAGCTGGGAGATAGAGATGTTTGAAATGAATTTCAAATGAGGTGAAAGCGAGATAATATTTTATAGCGTAATAAATCTAATATTCAATCCTACTGAATATATAAAAATTTGCTAACGAGAAGGAGAAAAAAGCACTAAGCTTGATGAGCAATAAAGCTTTCGCACTACAAAATCTGAAAGCTTTGGGACTCGCACGGACTGCGTCTCCTCGCTGTGCGCTTACCTGTGGACATAGCATCAATTTCTGCCGGCCCGGTGGTAAACGTTGGGATGCTGAAGTAAGGATTGCTGTTGTCGTGGTGTTGTTGCCACTCGTTCCGCTGACCGTCGTCAGATCGGTAGCGCAGCTGTTGGTGTTGCTACCATTGCCAGCGGAGGACAGCATCGAGAATCCACCGGCACCACCAGGCGGTTGAAGCGGGTGTAGTGCTGCAACCGACGACAGTGTCAACGATGACGGCGTGGAGGATGATGTCATCGGTAGAACTGTTGAATTTGTTGGATTAATCATTATAATCGTCTGTTTCGTGTTGTTGCTGTGGTTGTTGATGATGGTAGAATTGTTTGTGGGAGCAGAAGCAGTGGTAGTGGTGGTGGTGTTGGTGGTAGTAATGGTTGTGAAGGACGACAGATTGGTTAGAGGGTGATGATTGGTCAAGAAGGAGGAAGAGGAGGTAGCAGTAGTCGTGATGCCCTGCTTACTAATACTATACGTCAACGGCTTCGCGGCATTGTTAGTAGTAGCAGTACTGGATGATGAAGTATTAGTAGCAGATTGAGTAGTAATAACAGCTCTGTCAGTGAAGGTGTTATGATCAGACACAACAATACAGTTAGCAGCATTGAGGGAAGTACTGCTGCTGGGAATGCCATTAGTACACACATTCGTATTGACTACACTAGCACTAGTACATTTGGACGGGGAAGTGGAAGCAATGGAGTTGGAGGAGATGGATGAAGAGTAAGCCACAGATGCGGTGTTCGTATTCATAATGTTAGTGGCTGACGACGTAACGACGCTTCCTCCGGTTTGTAGTAGTAATAGCTTATGGTCGTCCTCCTTGTTGGCCGTTGCTGTCGTACAGGTACTGCCATGCAACAACAATTCGTTTAACGATGCTTGGGACAGAACAATAATGCTGCCAGTCGGTAGGGTCGTAGCCGTCGTGGTGCTGCTGTTCGCTGCAGCATTCGAACCAGACCCCAACAACACTCCATTCGACGGAAGCGAAAATGATGTTGCCGTTGAATGCTGTTGTTTCAGTTGTGCAGGACGTTCAATCATTATTGTTTCATAGACAATCGAAGGTGTAGCGGCAGACTGGTCCAACCCAGTGTTCGTTTCGTCACAATTAGTACGCAACTGCTGGTGGTTTGCGGATACAAATGTTGGCATGTTAGTCATTTTTGCAAAAATTGGAAGTGAATGTTGAGTAGGGCGTAGGATGGTAGTATTGCCCGTCCCGCTGCCAGGAGTGTTGATGATGAATGCAGTTGTTGCCGTACTGCTGCTCCCTTGAGCGGTCCCGGTTAGCATCACTGTTCCGTTACAGGATGTTGTCGGTGCAGGTGCAGCCGCAGCCAACAGACTATTAGCCACATTCACTACATTCAACGTTTTCTTCGCCGTGTGATCAATGGCGGTGTTTGCGGTGATGGCGGATGAAGAGTCAGAAATCTTATCACTATTTACAACATCAAACAGACAGGAAGGCTTTGCGGTAGTGGAATTTGTAGTAGAGTTAATGATAGTAGTAGTAGTTAGTGATGCCGTACTACAGGTACTAGCATTGATGATAACAACACCGGAAGTAGTAGAACGAGCGGTATTACTATTAATGCAATGTGTCGTGGATGATGAAAGCTGATGGTTAGAATGATGAACAACATCTAGATGAGAAGTCGAATGATGATTGCTTTCGGTAGTATTTGTACCGCTCTGTTGGTAATGATGATTAGGTTCGCTAGCACTAGCGGTGTTAGTGGTGGTAATAGTAGAAGTAGAAGTAGTGGTAGCAGTGTTCACAACATCCATGATTAGTTTACCTTTCTTCATGCTCATCACTATTGCGTTAGTAGTGTTAGGCTTAAGGTTTGCATTGCTACTGGTGGTCGCAAGGCTACCGTTAATGTTCGAAATTGTGTAACAGATGGTAGGGTTAAGCTCTAACAGCGATTTACATTTGGTGGTGCTGCTGCTGCTTCCTCCGCTTTCCGACGAGCAGCTGCTGCTCGGTGGGGTAACGGTCAACGTTGAGTTTGCAGCTGCCGCCGTCATGGATTCTGCCGCGCTGTTGTTGCTGCTTACGGCAAGAAGCAATTTATGCTGCTGATGATCATTGCCGTGATAAAGCGTGGTTGGTTGCTGTTGCTGCTGCAAATATTGTTCCTTAATGGCGGCAGTGGAAAAGTTAAATATTGTATCGACATTGTTGCGGGCGCTACTGCTGGTGGTTAAATTTTCCGCTGGTTCCATCTTGATCGTAGACACTACTGTTGGTGTTGACGAGGCTGGCGAAAGCAGATATGACGGATGGTCCTGTTTTCCCAGGGTTTTGGGGCTCTGAGGCATAGTTTTGAAGGCTCCTCCTGAAATATTATAAATTTATTTAATTTCATACATACATCCTGCTAGTTGCTGGTTTGGGAACATGGCTCAGACTTACCTGTGGGCTGGAATGGTGAAACACCTACTGGATTTTTTGGACTACTGTACGCGTATCCGATCGGATGATGATGGTGGTGATGGTGTGTATGCGCGTGATGATGCTGATAGATACTACCACTCTGTCCAGTAGCAGCAGCAGCAGCATTACTACCAGAAGTAATGCTACTACCACCATTACTATCTCCACCCGAACTGATGGCAGCATTTCCGGTCCCGGAACTGTTGCTGCCCGGCACACTGGTACTCGCTTTAATTGGTTTCGGTTTGCACGTCAGTAACGATCCGGTAGATGACTCCAGAGAGGAAGAATTAGGTCCACCGGGTGTTGTTGGTGGTCCGGAAGCATTTCCTCCTCCATTGCTTGCCGTCGTCAGTGTTTTGATCGAATAGTCCGTTGCTACGTCCCCATTACTACCGTGATGGTAATCGCTTGAAACCGTCGATTGTGAAACCTGTAAAATGGAAAAGCCGATAAAATGACTACAAATGACGCATCCAAACTTAAAAGACCATCACTCTTCCCCTCTCTCTCTCTCTCTCTCTCTCTCTCTCTCTCTCTCTCTCTCTCTCTCTCTCTCTCTTTCTCTCTCCCTATCAGGCACCAGACTCGTAAAGTTAAACAAGAGCAAAAAGAAATACGATGGGCAAAAGAAAAACCGTACCTTTGTGGAAGAACTAGCAGCGTTAGATGTAGCAGTAGTTACTTTGTGCCTGACTTCCTCATGGTCTTGTTGTTTGCCCTTAACGTTACCGCCAGAGATTTCCTCCACATCCGAATCGCTTACCTTTTCGGCACATTTCAGATCGAGTTCTGCCACGTCATTTGGTTGCGCAGAGGAGGATGACTTAGAACCAGTGTCTTCGTTTGCCATATGCTGATCTTCATCCGAAATACCACCTCCAGCCGCGCCACTACTACCACCACCATCACCCTCATCCATCTGCTCATCCGTGATGGAAATGTCCATCTGATCTTCACTATGTTCCCGATTTTCCTTATCAGTGTAGCGTTGCGTTGGTGGGGTAGATATGTTAGACGCCGCTGTATCCACGATCATCGCTTCCGGAGGGTTCTGGTTTCCAGTATTGCTAGAAGCTGCCGACCCATGGTTTGCCGTTGTCGTCGGTGGAAGCATCATCATCATGCCGGACGATGGTACAGCGCTTTCTGCTGGTTCGTCAATCGTGTTGTACGGTGCCACAGTCAGCGGAATTATATCGTTTGTACCGCCGCCGCCAGGTCCATTCACTGACAGCCCAACATCCGATGGCGTTTTCGGACTCTTTTCGTCGAACGAATCATTACCATCGAAAGAATCGATTCGACCACGACTGTTGCTGCCTGCCGACACCAGCACACCTCCACTGGACGGTGCACCCCCGGCGGCACCCTCCTTCGCGGAGGAGGAAGATTTACGGCGATCCTTCGAGCACCATTTCCACTCGGGATGGGCCTTAAAGTGTGCCTCCTTTACCTCACTCGCCAGCTCGTGGTATTTGGTTTTCTCTTCCGGTTTGAGCGCGTACCACCATTCGCCAAGTATTTTGCTCACCGTCCGATTGTCCTGGTTCGGATGCTTCTGGTGTACGAGCGCCCGGTGCCGTTTGGAGAATATCATGAACGCGTTCATCGGGCGTCGGATTTTAGCGTCCTTCTTGTTGCTTAAAGGACTCTGTGGTTCTTTCGGTGTACCGTTGCCACTTCCACCACCACTTCCCGCACCGTTCGATACGGCGGCCGCCTGCAATGCGGCGCTGCACGATTGTGTCCGACGCTTTGCGATTGATTCGGCACTTTCGCTTGTACAGGCTTTACCGCTGGGGACCGTCGTGCCGGGTGCTTCTATGTCCATGCCACGCAGAAGCTGATGGCTTCCTGCTGCTCCTGCTCCACCACTAGCGTCACCTCCTCCTCCTGCTGCCGCATATCGGTTGTTTGTTTGATCGCCACCGTACGCGGCGGTGGAATTGTTCGTATTGGGTACTGTTTTCACGGGCTCTGCTTCAAAGACATCATCGTCTCCCTGGTCGTCATCGTCGATGGAAACCATATCCTCCGCTGCTGCTGCTTGTGGTGGCGGCGGTGGTGGTGAAGAGTACATTTTGGATGGTACAACGATCATCGAAGATGTAGTAGTGGACGACGAAGACGACTTGGCTGTCGTTGTGGAGGGGCTTCCAATCGACGAGGGTTGTGAGGCAACAACCGTCGCCGCCGCTGATGATGGAGGGCCAGCAGCAGAGACTGCTGCTATCGTTGCGGATGATCCATAGGTCTGCGAGTGCGCCATATGCGCGTAGTGGTGGTGTTGATGATGGGGATGGTGGTTGCTCTTGGCGATCGCTGACGGACTATGTATGATCGGAAGCAATGCATGCCATTGATAGGTGGAACCCGTGCTAATGCCGTTTTTTGGCACCGTTAAGGACTGCTGATGTTGGCTGGTCAATACCACGGTATGTTGCTGCTGTAATAGTTGTTGTTGGTGCTGCTGCTGTTGTTGCTGCTGCTGCTGTATGGTTGTGTGATGATGGTGAGCTTGAACAGGCGATTGCGAAACAAGCTGAACCTGGCCGGAAGTTGGTTGCGATCGACTTGTCGTTACCAGTGCGTGTGGTTGCTCTTGCTGCTGCTGCTGCTGCTGTTGTAAGGAAATATGCTGTTGTTGATGCTGAACAACCCCATTCGCCGATAAAGATTCCACGTGCACTTGCTGCTGCTGAGAAGCTGGAGACGGTTGTTGTGTCACCGTGGAACTGTTGGCTCCACCATGCAACGGATAGGTGGCGTAAATAGCCGACGGATGTGCCGAATGCTGGGTATAGAGAGGTGACATCCGGATGACACTGGTCGCATGACCGGTCGGTGGCGGAGCAGCGGTGGTACTGCTCGTCGGCGGTTGTATTGGACGCAGCGACTCCGGACGTATCAACGGATGGTGATGGCTTCCGGCAGTGCTGCCGCTACCGCCAATGCCGATAGCTCCGCCAATGACATGCGATGGATTTGGGCTCGGAGTGTTCGTTTTGTACTTGCTGTTGCCACTACCGACACTGCCATGTAGTTCGCTGGACGGCGCCGGGCTACCGATCGGCAGAAATAGGTTCTGCCGGTTACCGATCATTACCGGCGATTGTGTTGCTAACGGGGATGATCCGTGCCCCGTTGGGGACGAGAAGGAATTGCTCGGCGTGGCCGAACGTGAACTGCTGAGCGATACTGCGAGGGGAGAAGACGAGAGAAGAAGGATTCATTATTGCTTTTGATTGCAAACAATCTATACTTTATTTGCACATCACTTCTGTCCTCACATCAATATTTTGTATTATGAAGTGTCAAAAAATGCGCTCAAAATTGTTTCCAGAAATATGACGCAAAGCATCTTAAATACGTCCCAGATGTGCATAAATTTATAAGTACCGTTATAAGTGTTTAAATTTTTATTTACTGTGAGATGTACTAGTGAAATATATGAATATTTTACACACTACTAAACTGACATTTCTCTGATGAATAAACTCTAGCTCACTCATACACTTCCACCGATGAAGAAAATAATTTTTAAGATGGCGGAAACCGTTTACTGTTGTATCCGTTACGAAAAAAAGCAAAGCTTAGAAAGAACTTGAAGTTCCTAATTTCTTCACAAATCGCAAAAACCTTTATGCAGAGTTGAACAATTCAATTCACTTACAAAGACATTTGATGTAGAGCTCGGCTCCACTTTGCAAATCGTACATGTTCATGTTCATAAAGTTCATAATTTTTGCACTGAAACTTTTACAGCAAAACAAAAATCAATTATAATTCACTTCACAATTATTGTCACTCCTGCGCGGTATAATGCTAACTCTAAAATAATAACATGTGCTTTCGCTGTAAATTTCTCTGAACCCTCTCGACGTGCTGCTTCACCGGTGGACTGAATTGAAAGAAGTGATCGCGTGCTAGCGAGCAAACAGGCACAAATCCTTCGGCCCGAAACGTGCCCCAACGATATCGACTACCACTGACGTAGTACAAGCACATTTACACCGAAAGACCCATTGTCCGTTTTGATTCTATGTACGGTTGATTCAACGATCGATGTTCATCCACGCTGTGTGTGTTAGTATGCGCGTGATTGTGATGAACGGATAGGGATCTGTATAGTAGCTTTATATACAGTTCTCTCCAGGTAAATGGTTTGCTCTCGCATGTGCTCTCTCTCCCATGTGGCTGTATGCGATGATATAGAAATTCGCTGATAAAGAGTGCTATTGCGTTCGATCAATTCTTGTCGATCTACACACCGTATTATGTTTTTCATCACACCGCAAACAGTAGATCTTGCCGGTTTTATAGTCTCAATATCATCAGATCAAATCAAAGTAGATTAAAATGTTATCTTCTAATTTGTTGGGACAAATTTTTCTATTTGTAAGAAATTTGAGAAACCATTTCAAAACTCGATATGCAGGATACGGCACACACGCTCAAAAAAAAAATATGAGAAAGCAGGGGTTTTCGATGCACTTTCTCGTTTTTTGGAAAATTTTGTTTTTTTAAATTTTGAAGATGAAGGGACGTTCAGATCATGCCAGAAAAATCTTTCTGTTTAAATTTCTTCTTTTTTTGTAAATAATAACCATGAAAGGTCTTGGCCAGCTTTTTTTTTGCCAGGGGCTGGCAAAACAGGGTTTGCCATGTCCCATTTTTACCCAACCAGAGCATCAATTCGATAGAATGACTATTTTGTATCATTTAGAAGAATGACTAAAAAAATAGTGAATTATTGTGTGCTACTTGTGCAACTTTGAAAAAGTTGTTTTAATCTCTACTTCTTCCCACCAAAGCTGGATGCAAATTTCCACATCGGGTTGGATGTTGAGTCCTGCATTCGAAGACGTTACGGATTCGATGGTCGAACCTGACGTGTGAAAGATTAGCGCCACTACCAGACCGGTGGCCTCATGAAAGCTATGGACGATACATGAGGGCGCGATCGTCACTAAACCATTCGATCTTACGACAAATGAGCAAGCACGTACTCCCATTTTGATTGCATTTCCAGCGGTTACACTTACCCAGCATATTAGCGGCATCGGTTTCGTCCTGATCAAAGCGTCCCGCAACACGGTAGTGGGGTGAAGTTTCAGAATCTCGAGACGTTTCCTCATCCAACTGCGTTTTGCTGCTTGATCGACTACTGTTGAAGAAATATCAATGCAAAATACAGGAAGGTTCAAAATAAAAATCTGACTCTCGCGTAGGGGTGCGTCCTCCTCTGGGCGAAAGCGACGTACCTATTGAAATGGTTCGTCACCGAACTGGTGGACGAACGAAGTGCATTGTTGCCTTTCTGGCTGAGATGCCGCGAGCAGAAGCCTCGTCGTTGAGATTCCTTCGAACATGATTCATTCGAACACAGCCTGCGCCACTGCTTGCCATTGAACTTCTTCCGTATCCCAGTTGGAGTTGATACTACGTCTCCCTTCTTAAACCGGTGCGGTGTCGCCGCTTGAGATCTGATTTACGTAATTTTGTGTTTATGTGGAATAAAGGAGTTAAATCAACGTCACAAATGTTAGAGCTAACGAGAATAAAACGACCACGCGAATACGAACGAGCCGGTACCTTGGGGTTGCAGGTTGAGATCGAGGTGTACTTCGTTGATCCAGTAAGCTTGAGGTACTTCCACGGCTTTGCATACTGCTTCGCTTGCTGCTGCCTGAGTATTTTTCCGTTTCTACAACATTAAGAAGATAACTATATCTATAGTATACTGAAAAATTGGAGACGCAAAGAATAGTGTAACGTACCACCTTCCATGGGAAAACTGCTGCGCACTTCATCGTCACTCTCGTTATCGTAGCTGCGATTCGTGATGCGCAGATCATCCGGACTGAGCGTTCTTAATACTGAGCTGCTGCTGTTAGTTCCAGCACCACCTGAGCCTGCCGTTCCACTAATCGTGTTGCTACTGTGTGCCGGTGCAGGTGACAGTCCAACCTGTACCGGGTGAGACACATGATGGAGCGAATGGGATCGCGAGTGTGCCCCGGTATAGTGGCTGGAAGCCGCTGTTTCCATTCCATCCCGATCACGCTCAGACAACTGAACGGACTGGAATGGCGATGTGGCGGCACTACGGTAGTGGTGTTGCTGCTCTTCACCCGCTCCAGCTGGGATAACATGCTGCAACTGCAATGGCACGTGCAACTGCTGCTTTAACTGCTGCTGCTGCTGCTGCTGCTGTTCCAGCGTTGTTCCTGCTCCCAGTGATGGATCGTATCGTAGTCCGGCACTAGCTACACCGCGTCCCTGCGTTATGCTGATGCTATTTTTATAAGCTGCACCACTGGTATAGATAATGGTGGCAGACGGTTGCCCGCTGACAGCTCCACTGGAAACCCCTGTCACTAGCTGACTTGCCCCAGCAGCGTGCAGATGATCGGTGTTTGCCGAGGTTGCTAGCACGTAACTCACTATGGCGGGTGGTTGCTGTGGTTGCTGCGATTTCCCTGCAATGTCGCCGTCTTGAGACCGGTGCTGATCGAGAGCGATCGTAGTGCGCCTGGTGGATCCACAATCTCCGACCGATCCGGCTGATATAGTATGGCCGCTGTAATTATCCAACGCATCTTCCAGCTCATCCCACCAAGGTGGTTTAAGCAGACGCATATCGACTCGTTTCACTATTCGCAGCTGTATGCAGCAACATCGAAAAGAAAATTTAAGAAAGGAAAAAGGGTTTCAATATATAGCAAATAGATCAGCACAATCATTACAAACATACCTCCTGCTTGTCTCCTACAGAGGGGTTCAAAATCTGGACCGTAAATTGTTTCTTGTTGCCATGCACTTCCTTCACAATGCCCTCGATAAATACGTCCCCACCGTTGGATACGACGGGATGTGGATGAACGCAGGTTGCCCTAACGCAGACCCGCACGCCCGGTTGCAGATCGGCAAGCGATGGACACACGTCGTCGATGATGTCCTGCTGGCGGTGCGTGTCCTCCAGCACGCCCTGATACGTCTGATGGCTGCCCTCGGGCTGATCGAACCCAATAACAACGGTGCCCGGTGCGGACGACGTAGCACGAATGCGCCCAGAATCGTAAACATCTTTCCGTCGTGCCAACACCCGATGATTAATCCACTCGCTGAGGTCAATGAGTGGGGTGGTGGGTGTCGCAGTTGCATTGGCAGAACCACCGTACTGCTGGCTGCTAGAGGATAATGCTACAACATCCTGCTGAGACGTCGCGGTCGACGAGGATGACGGTGGTGATTGTTGGCGGAACTGCTGCTGGGAATGCTGACCTGGCGGCGGTTGGTGCAGGGTGGTGTGTTGCTGGTAGTGATGTTGGGGAACAGAGAACGATGTTGCTGCTGCGATCTGATGTACGGGCGAAGGTGTCGATGTGGCAACCACACTACCCGAAGATGGCGGTGTCGGAGAAGGTTTATAGCTTCCAGGTGAGCTGGAATGCAGGAACAGGAACAAATACGCGCATGGTAAGTATAGCACACGGGAGTAACCAAATCGATCCCAATTCCGATCATGTGGAGAGCAAAGGGAATCGAACAATCTTCAATTGTTTATGTATGAGAAATTTTACGATGTCTGCTTGTGAAACGAGATGTATGCGATGATAGGGGTATGCAGAGGTAGAAAAAGACAAGGGATAGTATATTCAAATTGACTATCGTACGATGAAAATTTTAGAGCACGAACTCAGAGGATGTACGGAAGGAAGCGTACGGTACGGTAATGTTAGTATTCACACGATCATCATTGCAAAAATCCAAACCTTCTTCGAAGAAGCTGGGACGAGAGATGAAACAAGACACGCTATGAATGAGAGGACGCTACGTTACGTACTGCTCGGATTTCTAGGTTCAATCTGTACCGATAGTGGGGATAATATTTATAGTAGCACAATATCTGCATGCTACTCTTGCGGTTTACCAATTCCAAATGTGTTCCTCCTATTACACATTCAGAATTGAAAAACAAACAAATTGCGCAGATATTTATACGCAAGCCCGTTTTTTTTCTCTTGTTCTTGCTAGTTCTTATTCCAATTCCTTCAACAATATAACAACTTACCCGTACGATGGCGTCGTGTGGAGTTTCTTATTGCTGATGTAGTACGTATCGGGTGGTGTGGACGCAGGTTGCAACCGTAAAATTTGCTGCTGCTGCTGCTGCTGTTGATGGTGTCGTATTGTAGCGGGATCGACAGCCAGCAGTATCTGCCGATTATGTGCTATTATTGGATGGTGCTGCTGCTGCTGCTGCTGATGGTGAGCAGTATGCTGATTCTGTTGCTGAAGCAGCTGGCTGGATGGATCGATGGCACCTGGTGGCGACGCCGTACTCGACGGTGATGGCTGTTGCAGCGTTATCGTGGAAATGGTATAGCTCTGAGATCGATTCATCGTGGCGATGGAGGAGGAGGAGGTCGAAGTGGCACCGTTACTATTGCTAATATTAATGCTACTGGTATTATTAGTATAGCTTATACTACTACTGCTACTACCACTACTACTACTACTGGCAGCGATCATGCCCGGACTCTGGCTTCCGACGTTCGACAGCGGCAGCGGCTGCTGCTGATGAAGGTGAACCTGATGCGCATAGAGCGATCCCGCTCCTCCCGGACGCTGCTGATGCAAATGGTGCGTCTTCACATGACTGCCACTACTTTTTGTCGGTACCATCGTTAACAACGTTGCAGTCGCCGGTACGGATGTAAGATTAATCATTGCCGTTTCGGCACTACCCGGGCTGGCACGATGTCGTTGCTGTTGAGTGGTCGTCAAATCACCACCGCCATTGCTACTACTGCTCGCGGTGGTAACAATAGTGGAACCACCCTGGCCGGGACTACTGCTCGCCTGCGAGCGATGGCCAGTACAGTTCAATAGCCGATCCCGACCGACCGGCAGTTCACGGTGCAATCGTTCCGATTGTATCATGCTGTCGTACGTGTTTTGATTCACTGTCCTGCCGTCTGCCGGCATATGGTTGTGGCTGCTGGTGATACTGTCTCTACCAAAATTCCCATTGGTAGCACCGTAATGGTATGCTGCACCAAAACTTCCATTTTCCTCCGATTCACCGTTCTTAAATACCGCCGTTCCGGTGGTACACGATGGCCTCTGTGATATTTCCGCATCATCGCCACGATTGCCTCCATCTCGATCATCTTCACGACCACCGCCCGCACCTCCTCCTCCTCCGCCATCAGTATCCATCGGTTGTGCCTCCTGCTTCCCCGAATTGGCCCCGGAGGGTGACGCAGTAGGTGCAGGTGGCACTGGTAATGGTGGTGGCGGTACCGGCCGATGCGTTTCCATTTCCTCCAATTCGGCGAGATCAAATTTTCGCTTTTTCGGATGCTGCCGTGGCGTCGCATTCTGCACAACGATGCTTTTCTCCGCCAGCATGGTACGATCGGTGGAGGTATTGCTGCTGCCTAGCGTCGAACCCGTCCCGGAAGTTGAGCCCACCGTCGCTGCCGTTCCGGGACCGGTATTAACGGCGACGACGGTCGTTGTCATGCTGCTACTGTTCGTCCCGCTGACACTAGCATTCACGGACTCTTGGTGCGCTGACGACGATGATGCTGCTACTATTGCTGGCGGGGGTTGTTTTTGCGGTATCATGCTTGCCCCGGTACAGAACTGACGCTGGCCACATGAAGGTTTGGCACTTGCTCTCTTCTGGGTGATTTAATGTTAGGCTTCGCTGTGCGCGCTGCTAACCTATCGATCGTTTTTCGTGCTTTTGTTTGGTTCTAGTGGCTGCTAACTCCACCGACTACGCCACGAACAAAACTATTCTTCGTCTGATAATCTCCATTCCTGTATCAGTTAGATGTTGGCCGATGCTGCTTTAACTTTGCTTTAACTGAGAGTCACTCTTCGATTTGATGCTGCTGTCGTCTATCGTTGCTTTTAGATTGTCCTAGCCTTGTTTCTATGTCTTTCGTTTCGTTCCGATATCTGAAAAACAAGGATTAAAAAATAGTAATTAATATAAAGCAAGAATATCTTTCATGTAAATGCTAAATAAACTCACATAAAATGAATTTTTCATACTAAATGATAGCAACATGGCGAACATTCTAATTGATGAAAATCAAACAGGAAATCTTAACCATAAAATAACCGCACACTACAGCTGTCTACCGATTGAACGGGAGAAATCGTACGACGTTGTGCATTATGATGCACTACCAACACTAATTGGTAAGCGAAACGCAACGGAATGCACAACGGAATCACTTCAAAAACCGTTCGCAAAGCAATTAAAGGCACCGGCAATTTGTCGGTGGTCATACAGGTCGGTCGGTGGTGTGTCTCGAGCGCCGTTTGTTTTTTCCTCTCTGTCTCGTCGAAATGCGAAAGATCGATCACACACTGTTTGGTGCCCGGGCAATGATTTCTTCCCATCGGCAGTATGCAGGCAGCTCGTGGCTCGATACTCGCATCGGAACAGCGATCGTATCAATGGAGAAATCTGATAGCAAAACTGTAGCCCCCGCTTGCGTAGTATTAGTTCACATTCCAATAAATGAGCGCAATACACAATTCACCCGGCGATTTGCCGTTGATCGTAGGCTTAACGTTTGCCCACTCCATTAAGCGATCGCGCTGTGATTAGTGACAACCACCCACCGGCGGCGTATGATTGAGGCATCGTGTGAGATATGCAAATAGACAGTGAAACTTCTATCATTAGAGTGTGGCGTGGGTTGCGCCTACACTGACTAGTGATTGGAGTGCAATCTGGCGGTTCCTTGCAAACTGCCAATGCTACAGGGAAATTTGATGCGAATGCTGAATTTGGGTTCGAGCTAGCCGGATATACATGAGGTGCACGGTAAACTTGACACTTGGCCATTTGGTTAATAGTTCGTGATTGAGTTATCGCATCAAAACAAACCATGCGCCATTCAAAAGCCGCAAGTGTTTGGAAACAGTGGAAAAAAAATGTCGAGTGAACTTAATAAGTGGAAGCCGCTGGATCTATGGAAGCAAATTACGTATATAATGATGATCTGCGCCGGGTCCGCAACGGAGATTTTGAGGCTGTTATGTACAACGGAAGGATCATACCAGGCGGTCGGATTGCTTACGGAACGATGAGTTTTTCGACATTTCTTAAGACAGGGCTTGAGGCTGAATGCAGACGGCTATGTGAAGCTGCTAGACAGGGACGTCAACCCCTGAATAACCAAAGTAGCCAATAGTAGGCCGTATGCGTGGTAACAAGATTCGGCACATTGTCATATGGCCGCCAAATAGCAAAAATGGCTTAAAAACAATTTTTAAGACTTTACCACCCCCAATATTTGACCTCCCAGCTCCCCGGACCTTAACCCGAGGTACTATTTCGAGTAGGGCATGGTTTAAAGGGATCCAACCAACCAAACGTCCTGCAACACAAAAGCAGAGTTAGTGCGAACAATTAAGACAGTTTTCTGTGGCCCTACCCAGAGCTATGGTAGTCCGGACTTGCTCCAGGTTCCGGAAGCGGATACAGGCGGCCATCGATGCCAAGGGTAGTTACTTTGAGTAATTTGTGCACCCACCGTTGTAAGCTAAACTTCGTAGAAAACAATTTGTCGTTATTTGCTTCTTCAAAACAAAACAAAATTCAATTCCCTCAGGAACTGTCAAATATGAACTGTGTGATAACTAACGTTCGCGAGGTGGTCGGTAGTTATTTAGATATAATGAACGAACCCGGTGCAATAGTTCATCACTGGAGGAGAGACCCTTTCAACTGTGGTTCTACGAGACAAAAAGCTACGAGACAAATATTGTCCATAAAGTCCTGAGAATAATCGCTCTAAATATTGGTCTTAATTTTTTAATACGATCGCTCGAAATGTCGCTCCTTTAACAGACGTTTCAAATATCATTCTAGGGTTCTAATGAAGATCGCTCTATGATCGACTGTGTAACCAACGTCCAGAGTTCATAAAACAATATCAACTACAAAGGATCAATTGCTGACGCTAATAACTGGTCAAGCGCTGAAGCTTTACGAACCCAGTTCCGCTTCGTATTTTGTTTGCCGTACTACAGTACTACTTCTCATTCATAACGTATTTAGCTTAATATTGATCCACTATACGCATATAGTATTTATTATTAGTCCCATATCTTAAACACATATTCCACGGTTGAACAATTTTTCTTTAAAGATATACCCTGAAAAGCGTCCTCCTACTCATTAGCCTTTCCGTGTCCGTCCGGAAGAAAAGGCCCTCCCTATGCAAAACGTTAGCAAGCGTTCTTATGAATAAAAAAGCACGTGCGTAGGTTGTCGTGATTTTCTTGTTCCTTTGAAGAGGGTTATTTTCCCCCTTGAAATAAAAAAGTCAAGAAAATGACAATAATGCACTCGCAGGAAAAGGTGTGCATCGGCCTGGGGCAAAATGAAGGTAGGCCCGCATGCTGATGTTGGTGGCCACCAGTTTCTTAAGCGGTTGCGGTTCGAAACATGTCGTCAAATACATATTTGCACGAGACATGGTGCATGTTAGTATCGCTATGCGTATCACAAAGATGAAGAGGGTTTTCCCCTCCTGCTTTCCTGATGCCGGTGGGAAGAACTCAAAAGAAAAAGGAGTCCAGCGAAACAAAATAAAAAAGGGGGGAACTGGAGGCTATTTATGGAAGGGGACACCCATCCACCCACCAAACGCAATCGAAAAAGGATTTATTGCAAACACGGCACACGGATGTGGCCCCACATCTGAAAGGGAGGGAGGAATAAAAAAAAAGGGTGGCACTATTGTTTCCAACCAACCTGCGGGAACTTTTCCCGGATAAAGTTTATGTACACCACTGCAAAAGCATGAGAAAATGAGATGTTATATTCCTGTTCACGCACATAAGCCGCCCTCGTGAACTGTGGATGTGTTTGGGGAGCGAGCATTAGCATTTTACGCATCGGGGGAAGTGTTTTTTTGTTTTGGGTATTACCTAAGTGCGTTTCTATCAACTAAGAATAAGTTAACTCGGTGCGTTACGGAGTAATTCATCTAACTTTTTCCTTCAGATGCGTGTACGAAGGCCATAGACAGTAGGAATGATTCCATCCGTGTGATACTGGTGATGCACAGTGGCGATCAATAGAATAGGAAACACAAAAAAAACCATGCGATTAAATCGAAACGGTAGAACTGTGACATCAGCCTAAGGCGTTATAAACCCCAAATGAGAAGGCTGATTCTTTTTCTTAAAACAGATGATTCGTAAAGGGATTGTTGCACAAATGGAGCTCGACTCCTAACATTTCGCTAAGTCAATTAGCGAAATCGGAAGGCGTGAGTATCTGGAGCCGTACGAACCGCCAACGGAAAGTTTCGGAAGGAGTCCAGCTTCGAGAAGGCGCCGAGCAGTGGCCGAAATCCTGGTCCTGTCGGTCAACAGTTGGACCGGGAAATAGCAAAAGCTTTCAAGCAAACCAAAGGAAAGTTACATTCGCGATGTGGCTCAAAAACTGGGTACATCAACAAGTAACATCCAACGTACCAACGCAAGATTGAATTTGAAAACCTACAAATTTACAAAAGAAACCGAAACGGAGTACAAAGCAGGCCGCATGCGTTAAATATCGGCCTCGGAAGCTGTACGACAAGCTGCTGCGGACGATGAGTCGTAAGTAAATTTTGACTGCAAGACACTTCCCGCTAGTCTATACTAAACCGTGCCTGAAAGCTAGGATGTCACAACCACCGACCAATCTGTATTCCTCGAAAAATTCGGAAAAAACCATGATGTGGCAAGCCATTTGCGAATGCGGGATGATGTCCGAACCGTTTGGGACAACGACAGACCGATGAGGACCGATACCAACAGCCGGGAGTGTTTGTAACGACGTTTGCTGCTCATTATACGAGAACATGCTGGTTTTGGCCGGATTTTGCCTCTGTTCACTCGGCCAAAGGCACGATCGCATGGTATGAAGAACATTAGGGGTACGGCACGTGCCGAAAGAAATGAATCCCCCGAACTGCCGCGAAGCTAGACCGATTGAGTTATTTTGACACTTGAGAAAGCATTTTAAAGTTGCGGAGAACATCGAAAGTTCTCAAAAAGAATGGAAGAAAGTGTCGACAATCATTTGGGAAAAGTGCTGAACCTGATGGGAGGCGTCAGATCAAAATGTGCGATCATTATAATGCGATTAGCAAATTTTAGCACAGCGATTAGCCAAAGTGCGATCATTAGCAAGCATAGCGATTAGCAAAAGTGCTATCATTAGCGTACGGTTTAATTTTTTTTCAAGTAGTCCAGAACACACCACAAACACTGTTTATCAAATAAAGTTTCAGTTTCTGGAACGGGTTTTATTTTTTCGGGGGCACCCTTTAGTAGTGAAGATATCACTAGCGATAAATAGTTATATTGTCGAGAACATAATCTTCTTGAGAGACCCTCAGCACGCCATACACGCAAATATGTCAACAGGAATAGTTCAACCTAGCATCGCGACATTCTGTGGAATTTTCCCAGTCTCAACGGAATGTACAACCCCATTTTTATGCCAAGGATGGACCTCCCGAAGGATGGAGACTGGCGGCGGCACTCCAGTATGTGGAGCGATCCGTGTCTCCGATACCTGTTTTCGATCCTCTGCTAAGCGTTTTGTAACGCTAAACCTGCGCATTAGAAACCATTTCCCATTTTCATCCACTATCATCATTAATCGATGTGTCATTCTTTTGCTGTCCACTTCTCTCTCTCTCTCTCTCTCCCTCATTCGCGATGCAGCTTGCCGTTTTGCTGCAGCTTGAACGTAGAGCGCAGGTCAACCGCACTCACCTGAAACCGCCATTAACCGTTAGGCGGATGGGATGGGAAGATGCACTTGCACCCTGGGGTAAGGCACGTACGTTTTCCCTCGTACAGCGGGAGGGCGCACACACTTTGCCAAACAGATACATCCATCAGACACGAACTTACAATGGACCTGCTGCACACACCGATGCAGGATTTATAAATATAAATTTAAAGTAAATATAGTCAGGCACCGCGCCGTGTGTTTACACACAGCTCCCGGCACCGTTCATTAACCCTTCCCTCCCGTCGTCTATGCTATCATCTTTGTCTCGTCTCTCTCTATTTCATTGCAGCTCCAACAATGCCTCAAATCCTCCTCTTCAAACGTTTGCTCATAAAGCGTGAGCGCAGTAGCGTCGTTTGGACGTGAGCCGTTTGCTCGAACTTGCACGTTTTTACTTGGCAACATCCTTCGGAATCGACCGAGTGGAAGAGATGCCAGCAAATTAGCGTATATTAGGATTTGTTTTCGTTTCGACTTTTCGAACAGTAAAGCAAGAATCGTGTCGTCTTTTGGCTCAATTACTAACAACCATAATTTTGGGAGTCCTGCCATTTACACCGGTTTCTTCAGTTCTGCAGTGTAAAGAGCGTTACATACAAACAAAACGTAGGAGTGTTTCCTCACACACAACATAACTGCTGCTCCGAAATAATCGGAATTATAATCGTGTGTCATTGGTTTAACGGCCTGCAAAGTCATACCCGGCCATCGAATGGGTTGTGAGACTAAATCATACTACTTTGATGGACTATCCTACCGTCTGAAGACCGACGCCTCTATCGCCTGAACCACACCGTCCACCCTAGGAATTGTAATAATAAATATTAATTTGAAGATTCTAAAAATTTACACGCTTTTTTGGCCCCTGCTCTTGGTAGGTCGAAGGATTTATCCTACTGCATGAAGAGAATTAAATCCCTTTCGCAAGCAATCAAATCGACACTAGAACTAATGGGCCACAAAGGACTATCCTATGGGATGCTGAATTTTTTTGAATTTAAATATTAACAATCCAATCTGATATCAAGTTAAGTCATGGGCAATTCTACCTTGACTAACCATTTTGAACATGAAAAGCAATAATAGAATAAGATATAAAATATTATATTATCTCAGTGCCACGTCAGGCGCCACTGCACGTCTGCACTTTGCCTGGTGTACATCCACGGGTCCGTCGTGTGTGATTCTGGTTCCGATACCGAGGAAAAAGGAATAACTGGATTCGCCTAGAACCGTCCGGAACCGTGCGGAATACTGATGGGTTGTCTGGAGCTCACCAAGAGCACCGATTCGGCTCCGGCGTGCGTGATTACGGTTCTGATTTCAAGGAAATAGAATCGTTGGAACCATCCGGCACCGTGGGAACATCGTCCCCACCGGTCCCCCAAACAACAAATTTTCTCAGCATGCATATCTCCTCTAAACCACGAGTTTCAACCTCCCGAACATTGCATTTTCCATATTACTTCCCGGAATTGGAATCGTCAGTTCGTCAATCAAAATTGGAGCAACTTCCGATGGATACAAATATTGAAAGAAGATATATTACATTGATTATGATAACAATCTTACCTCTAAATCTCAATGATCCTTCCCGTTGTGCTTGACAATAAGCGGTTTGCCAATTTTCCGTTGAGCGTTGCGTATGAAAATTGAATCCTTTAGCGTACGTTCATTGTCTTGGGGTTGGCGCGTTCGTCAAAAAAAAATCTCATATGTGTGACTCTACCTCGCTGTAAGCTCGTTCGAAGAGATTCAGTGTACAAACGAAAGCGGCCAGCCAATGCCGGCAGTTAGTAAGCTCAAACGCGCGCGCGCGCACTCGACTAAGCTCAAAGGTCGAAACAGTTGGGTGTATGTTGATGATGCGCGCTGTTGCTGCCGCCCGTGCCCGTGTGTGCTGTTGTTTGCTTCTTTTTCGTGCCGTTTGTTTGTTTGTTGTCAAGCTGCTGCTATACACAAGGATCGCGCGAGTGTAGCCGATGGCGGTCACACTAGACCAACAGGCACACGAGAGCGCGATTGAGCGTCGACCAGTGCAGTGCCGCCCCGTGGAAAGCAGCGCTTTTTTGCCTATTTTTTGTGACGTCTTGAAACCCCCGGAACGTGTATGTTTTTTTTTCTTTTCTTCTTGCACAACTAAAACTTCGTAACGTAAATCATTTGTTTGCTTATGCACCAAACACGACCCTCACAGAGACACGCAAACACACGAATTTAATTCACTTCCCATTCGTCTTGACGACTGATGAGATTTTGAGCTGCAAGCTCTGAAGACGTTGCCACTATCACACGAAAAGCTCGCCCTTCTTTCTCTCCCACACTTCACACTACACTTCGGAGGCTTCGGAACGCCTACACACACGCGCTCAGCTCAGCAGCTAGCTCCTCACCGTACCGTCGTGCTCTAAAGGTTAGTTGTGGCGGGTTACTACACCCATTATCATACCATTGCTCCTAATGCACAGACGACACTCTAACTGATAGTCTGCGCCTCCACGGCTACGACGGCAGTATGCACCGTCTCCTGCGTCGCTGGACCGCCATGGTGTACGCGCACTATTGAGGGGCATATGCAGGGACTCCGGGATGTACTCCATCTACGGCACGGGGGAAACAAACACTATTCACTAACGCACGGTCCCGACGGACAAGGCACGATAACAGAAAAATCTACATACGTCACACATCGTTCTCGTTTTTTTTTTGGTTTGAAACGATCGTTTTTATCTGGACACACACACACAGGGATCACATTTTCACTAATCACAAAAACTGGTGGACACTACTTATGTTATTTCTAAAATAGGTAATACGTAACACTTTACACACGCATAAGCACACATCAGTTAACGGGAATACACACAGAAGTGCATTTCGCGAACTTCACACACTATGTTGCGCTGGACGACTGCTGGACTGCGCTATTGCACACCGAAGAAGACGTTGCCTAAATATTTACAATCAAGCACCTAGGGCACTACTATATACAATCAATCACACAATCACATTTCATGTAAAAATCGTCACAAAACAATCTGTGGGGAAGAAGTAAAAGCGAATGAGTATAGAAATGAAGAAATGTTGTACTTAAAGTTTGCACCAAAAATCACACACGTTAAGAAAAAAGCTTAGAACTATCAGAAACAGGCTATGAAAGAATATGGAGCCATTTTCTCTGCGCTAAAAGGGCTCCTTCCTGGCAGACATAGACAATCTGTACGAAATATTCGCAAGGAGATTTTCATTCTCATTATCTCACGCTATCAACCATATTTCAAGGGATTGCATCGACCTGCAACAAATCACCATTGCGTCTGTCCTTAGCGAACTCAAAACTTGTCAGGATTTGGATTTTAAAGCCTCCATCGATGATTCCCTTAGATAAAAAGGGTGACAGTTGCTACCAACTGTCAACCTTTTTGTCACCCCCGTGCTAGAGAGGAATCACATCGTTGTGCGGCTGTGCAATTGAAATATCCGTTAAAGAATGCATCCTTAGGGGCGGCACAGTTTAGGTGTTCCTCAGGATATTAACTTGGGACCTATACGACGACGTTGCAGTCAGACGGTTTCGGTGTTCAACGGCTGGTGCGTCCTTAACTGCTTGTCTTTATGTGCAGAAAAGTGTTTCATTTTGTCCTTTACGCGCCATCGAGATCGTGGTGAATTGTGACTATTATTAATTGATTCTATTGCTTGACTATGAACCAAAAGAATTCTGGGATTAATATACAAACTAGAGACGTTGATTTTTGTTCCCTAATTAGATCTCTTCTCGAATCCAACAGATCATCCCTCACATCCTTCATTAAGCATTGTCAACTCTTAGGGCTCGAGGCTTTCGACCCACGACATCATTTCCGACATCACATCACGACATCAGACCACATTAACAGCAGGACTACTTTTAAGCACTATCGACGATCCTTTTTTGTTTGGCGATCACCAAGATCATCACCATATGCCGCATATTGCACGCACCCCAGAAAACGTACATAATGCAAAGCTAAAAACCATGATTCTACCGGCTTTCAACTAAGTGTTTTACATTTATTTAGAACATTATATAAAAGTCATGATTTGTAAAACAATCACAATAGTAAAAAATAAAAATAA
This sequence comes from Anopheles maculipalpis, assembly GCF_943734695.1. Classification (NCBI taxonomy): domain Eukaryota; kingdom Metazoa; phylum Arthropoda; class Insecta; order Diptera; family Culicidae; genus Anopheles; species Anopheles maculipalpis. The sequence continues at coordinate 15,305,742 of NC_064871.1, read as the reverse complement.
AATACACTGAGAGCGATCATGAAATTAATCCCTTATGTTCATGGTTCGATCGCGATCCCATAATACGCACTCACACACACACACACACACACACACACACACACACACACACACACACACACACACACACACACACACACACACACACACACACACACACACACACACACACACACACACACACACACACACACACACACACACACACACACACACACACACCGCACGTGGAACGCAAACTGTCCAGCGAGAACTAAACTCCAACTAAACGAACTGTAGCGCTCAAAACCGCTAAACCGCTGTCGCCCTTGCATTCGAAAGCGCGACACAGCTCTATGTTTCGTCCGTTCTGTCCACTGAGACATGCTTCATGTTGCAAATGACGTTTCTCATCCCGATCCCGCTACCACCTCCAACTCCACCTCGCTCACCAACGTGCGTGGATACGTATTTTGTTGCCATTTACGCCAACTACGCTACCACACTACTACCGGTTGAGAGGGCACATTCGTGTGTAGTGTGAAAGAAATGGTGGGAATCATGATGAGATCAGCCGCAGCAGATTCGTAATGGCGATCGGCGATGCTTTTACAAGCATGATACGTTCTCGAGCTCGAGTTGGAAAGGCGGGAAAATCAAAACAAAGAGAACGCGCGAATGAGCGGGGCGAGGGATGGACACGGTCAGCAATCGTGTACAAAAAAATGAGGCCCAGAGTATGGGGCGTAGAGATGTGAGGAATGCAGAAACAGTCGCGCTTCGAGGTACGGGCAACAGACAGCGGCGAATTTAGAAATATGGATGTGTAGTGGACACAAACGCGTGTGCGATGGGTCACAACAATACGCTTCACCCTGGTGCGCGCCTAGGTGGAGAAACGCGGTGAAGGGGTCCGATGAATATGTAAAGGGGTTTGAATTTACATTTCAATGGAACTCTACCACACCGAGAGCATATCCGGTGCCATGTTTTAACAGGCGGGCCTATTAATGTTGGCTTTATCGTGGTACAGTGTTTTACAATAAATGTTACAGTAAAGAAAAACTGTCGGGAAAGGAGTGCTCGGGATGCTGCTAATTGAGTCGATGAAACAATTTAAATAATTTTGCTTAGGAAGTTAAAATAAATCATAATTATTTGGCGCATTGCAAGAAGCAGTATTTGATGAAGCAATATCAATTAAAACAGAACATTGCTAGCTATCTAGACAAGTGTGCCGGATCGGATGTAGAGCCGACAGCTTCATCGGTCTTTACACAGCAGGACTGGGGATGAAATCCCTTTCTAGACCGTTCCTTCGCGAGTGAGGTATAAATAAGTCTCGTAACTCATTCGATGGCCTGCGTGTCCTACAGGGACGTCAAGTCAACAAGAAGAGAAATTTCTAGAGAAGTCCAATGCTCATCATCCATACACACACTATCTTTAGTATTGTTGGTCGATTTTTATCGAACCAACAGGCCCTGGAACGTCAACCAACACAATCCTTTCTCCCATCTTCATGCAGTTTCGTGGTTGTTTCTAGCAAAGTTTTTTTTTCCATAATTATCTGTCTTTACTAAAGGCTGAGCTGGTGTACAACTGTCTCTTGGGGACCAACCATCACCTCACGTCAAGTCGCGTCAGATTAATCTAGCCCCACAGTGTCCCGGACGTTTGGAACCGATTCTTGTGTATCACAAGAGAGCGTGTCTGTTGGCAGCAGTCCCGGCAAAACATTCCTATACACACACACACACACACATACACAGTTTTTCCCTTTTTGGCTTGTTTCTGTGCCTTGTGTGCGGGGTTTTCCTCTTGGTAGGCGCATTCTAATAATTAATCAAGAGAGAATTCCTTCGGTCAACCGTTAAGATGCAACCGTATGTCGTGTGGACATGCTGGCGAGATGTAGCAGAGTGGGAAGATACACATAAAGCCTCAGCTAAGCCAAGAGAAAGCCGTCAGCTAGCGTTCTTGGCTGGAATTTATCCATCATTTCACGCGGCTGGTTCAGATCCAAAGGTACAACCACTACTTCTTCGCTCATGTCTTCCTGCATTCGCTCCGGTTATGTCGTCGTTGTTGCTGCGTTAGTTGGCGAACACTTATTCCTGCCAACGTCTCGAACGAACCGTCGCCTTGTTGCCGACAGCAAAAAAAAAAAAAAGGCAAAGTGTACAAAAGTGGCCAATCTGGAAGTAGAGAAAACGAGAGAAGAAAGAAACATAAATACATTTTTTCGCTCATTAACGCGAAACACTCAGATGGATGTGTTTTTAAAACTGCACAACTGCACTCTACTGGTTGTGATGTGTCTTTGCGATGTTAGTTGAGATTGAGTTCTATTTCTTGCCATTTCTTGTGTCATTCTTTTTTTGTTTCTGATGTACTTGTGAACGACACATCACAGGGGGTTTATGTACACAAGCATCGTGTTGGAAGTAAATGTGGAAAAATCTACCCTTTTTGTAAAGCTTTGCTGAAAATGGACAACAAACAACGATCGAAAGAAGGCAAAACTAACAAACTGGTGTGGCCAACTCAATGATGGTGGACCGGTAAAATGGTTCACCTCATCGGAACACGACACAACATCTGGTGCTTAGCCCATTTATACCGGGCCGCGCTTCGCTGTCTCGCACCGGTTCAGTTTAGTTTAATTGCACTTCTGCATTCCCATTGTGTGCAATGTTTCTCTGCTCTGTGTTTTGTTGCCGTTGCAAATGCAGCAAGTGAAAATGAAATTGCGTTCATGTGCGTCAACTAATAGTACCGGAAAGTTCTTATATCTTATCCATCTAATTTCCCTTATTGATTCAACTTACTACTCTTTTAAAAGACGTACTAAATGCTACAGAAACAAATTTACACCTATCGGAAAGAAAGGTTGGCCATTACCTAACATCGTTACGCAAAACTGCTACTATTCGGTAGGCAAAAAAACGAAAACCGGGCAAATATTCTCTGACGTCTATTGGCAGCAGGGCAGATAGAACAAACCATTGGGAAGATGGTTGTTTGGTTGGTTGGTTCAGTTACAAGCATATGGCGAAATTTCATCCAATCTTCTCCCATCTCTCGCCTCCGCCCAGCTGTTGGATGAGTGGGACACAGTGCGTCTTTTCCCCCAGGAAAAAGTCAACACATTCAGGCGTAATTAGCAAAACAGGACACGCCGAAGGTAGCACTACGGCGAGCATAAACCAAACATTGACAAATATATTCACCATCGACGGTCAGCAAGAAAAAGGGGTTTTTTTAAGTTGGTGGTGGTAGTAGTTTTTTCTATGATTTCATTATGATTGTGAAAAGTCTCTGAATGGCTTATTTGTTAAGTATCTATATATAGGCATGCCTCAATGCTTTAATTTTGAAAAATCCTTCAATACAGGCGTTAACATAACTATAAGAAAATTTGCTTTTTCAGAGCAAAACTACAAATACTAGAAGGTGATATTTAAAATGGATATTTTAGTACGTGGTAGAGAACACAATAAACGATTCAGAAAGGCGAAACATTTAAAATATTGGAATAATTGTATCCGAATCCGAAAGCTGTATCAACGAATCAAATAAACTGTTTTTTTCTGTATACAATTTGGTAGCTTTTGCATCAGTCCTTCACAGGGGTTGTCTAACCAGTTCAATGAGTGTTATTAATTTTGCTATGTTTTTCTAATATCGATGTTAAAAAAGGCGAGGCGCGGCTTCTTTTGCTTTTTCTGTTTAGCTTAGTTTATTAATAAGCAGTATGAAAAATAACTAAAAAATTAGTCTGCTTTTATGCGCGCGCGCGCTTGTATACGTTACTGCCCTTTTTTGTTCCTTCTTTTCTTTCCTTTGCTTCTTTGCGCCTCCTAACTGACAGGGCATTGGGAACCTTATGAAGTTTCCAACAATCGTTCTCTTATTTTTCAAATAAATTTCTATTTTTTGCTACTGTTGGGAAGCGATATACATGTGTATCGTTTTGTATCCAGATTTTCTCTAAATTAATTTATTCCTTGAGTTACTTATGGGTGACTCATCTTCCAAAAAAAAAAAACATTTTTCGACATGTTATCAGAAAAGCCTTTTGGACATAAAAAATGTAAAGAATCGCGATTTAAAAAATAATAATAATCTAAATACGAAAACAATTGTATCTTGATTGGATAAACCCGTATCACAGGGAGCTAAAAAGTGGTAAAATAAAGATTGAAAAATATATTTACTTTTAAAAAGGTCGTCTTAAGCTGCATATTTATTTATTTATTAACAATTGATTATGACGGTCCAGTGCCGTATTGTCCTTAAGCTACATATATTTTTGGACAATTTTTAGAAGCATTACATTTGCATGAAAAATATATTTTGTTGGTGTTTGTATAAGTTACGTTATATGGAGGAAATTAGCATGTGCTAAAAAAATGTTAAAGTGTGTAACAAATGTTATAAAAATGTTCAAACTATGTGTTACTAGATCTTATAAAATTAGACTCGTCTCGTCTAGTCTTTCACTTGTCCTCAAAAACAACCTTACGTATAGTTATGTTAAGCACTGTATTAGCAAAATATGACAAAACCTTTATGGCATCGCAAGCCAAAGGCAGTGTGACAGTGAAATCGTTCTTCACTGATTGCTGTACCAAAGTTTGAGCAGCTATAAGTGTCACAAGCGCACGTGCGTCACGAGCGCACGTAAACAACCGTGACCGTACGCACACAAACACACACCCTGGTTGCTAGATAGTAAGGGTTGTAACGAATGGGGCAAATCGTTGGGTGGATGGGCGAACTACTCTACCGTGCCAGATATCAATGTAACGTTTCATTCACAAGAGAGCATCGTCCCGCGGCACGTTTTGTGTGACATCACCATCAGGCACACCACAACAAAAAAAAAACCTCAGTTTTTAACCAACATTGCAGAGGACATAAAATTGTCAGCCGACGAACGAAAGCGCACACACAGTTGAACGGTTTTGTGAGTTAAAAATTGAACACGCAAACCACCATCGAACAATTCGACCAATCAGGCCCGTTTTACCGAATGCAGTGCCCTTAAGGAGGGGCTCTCTGTCGTGGCCGGGGGCCGGTGGTATGAAGTGAAGTCAAATAATCAAACACCCGGCAATCGATAAGGATCAGGCGATTGAAGTGTTGCTTGCTGGTGCTCTCGACCGGGGAATGGGTTCCATTCGACTGAGAAGCCTTTAGTTGTTTGATGGAAGAAAGGGACCGTACTACTAATACACGCCGTGTTACGCGCGAGGAACCTACTGAAATGTGATGTATTACACGCGAAGTAACGCTTGTCACCGCGCGCTGATGATCATCATATCATTATCACGCTACCCCCTAAACGTTATCACACACAGACTGCCACCAACATGGTGGTAGGTGAGTGGATTTGACAGCTGTGTTGACTGACTGACTGACTGAGTGTGTGCTTCTATCTTTCGTGGCCGTTCCTCCGAGGCGGCTTCCTGTGCCAAGCAAATGGGGCGGTTGCCACGGTGGTCGAGCTAAAAATTAGATGGATCGATTCCAACTGTGTTTTTCTTCCTTCGCCGGTTGATGTTCATCCATGTACCACCGCCTCGCAGCAAGCTACAGACTACAAACCAGGAAATAAGGTAGTATTAGAGCTGAGTGCATTCATATAGACACAGACGGTCGCGCTTTGTTTGCTCTGGACGTGAGAGAGAGAGATAGAGAGAGAGAGAGAGAGTGAAGCCAAGGGATGCAATGATGGCAAGAGTGGTGCATCCATTTCATTGAGTTGATATCATGTTTGCGATGCGATTATTGGACCAGGGCGATGTTGAGAAGCAGACACACACACGCTACTACGGGACACGGGACAAAATGGACAGCAGCAATCACGTCGTTCGCTTCCAGCAAAACAAATAAACACAGCTGATGAGTGTAAATGGCAATTACTAAAAGATTACAGAACTATCTGCATTAGGGATGGGTGGTTAAATATTGTTATTAGCTTTAGAGAGCTGCTAGAAGCAAAATATTTAACCATTCCAAGGCGACGATCAGCCTCATAGTTTTGTGAATGTGACATCTCTTGTCTCTGGCCCGTTCACTGTCGGAAGATTTTGTTTGGTAAAGTGATTCTGTGAAATATCGCAACAGTTAGAGGCTCTCTAATGCATGGGGTTTGTTGGTCTCTGTTTGTAGGACTCACGAACAACTGTACCTTATTTGTTATATGTTCTTTCAAGGATGCTTTCAAAAAGCTTGTAAGGAACTGAATCGTGTAAATTATATTACCATGCATTGCATTATTCTTCAGCTTCAAATGCCTCGAGCATTAAACTATCAACAATTTTGAGAAGTTTTTGCGTAAAATTGAAGCCGAGTATACTGATATACCATATCATATTTCTGTATGATGGTTTAATGACGATAATTAAGCTAATTCTTAATAGATGGATCTTTTTTAATTTATTTTTTTATTTCGTAATGACAGCTAGGCCGTATTCCTGAAAATCTAATCTTATGTCTTAGGCACAGTAACCTTGTAAGACAGAATCCGCGCATATTCGTAGTCCTTCTGTTCCAGGGTATCACGCATCGGCACCGCCGGGGATCTTCCTGATGCCCGATAGGCTGCAAAGAGCCCGGGTCTAGTCTTCTTCTACTACTAGGTCACGCCGGTCATCGAATGGCTTAGTAGACTTGTTGGTAGTATTAAGTCGACTGACAGTCTGTCCTCACTGGAAGGATGCGTCCTGATGAGATTTCCGTTCCTGCCGTATGTTAGGGTATATGACCCGTAGCTTTAGGTTTACTTTTACTGTCGGACCCTTTTTGTGAAAAAGTGTACCGACCCCTGCTCATCGGCACATCCCTATCAGCTTTTTTAGATTAGAAGCTGATTCCTCAGACTGTATGAATTACTTCAGAAGCTACAGAGCAAAAAGTGAAATTAATTAACGATTATAACTTGCATTACAACAATCCGGACAATCCTTAACAAAGCATTCAAGGTAAGGATTTCATTTTTTGGCAATAAAAAGCACGCAGGAAGCGATATTCCTTCTTCCTGAAATTTATTAACAGAATAAAATTGAATTCTCTAACCGGTTTTTCGGAGGACCTCGGAACGCACACCTCGAATCGGTGGAAATATCTGCATAACGCAAGATTATTAGCACACAAAACCGCACCTCAAGACATTCTTCTCGGGCTTGTTCTCCCATTGAGTGAGGTCATATTTGAAGAACTTCTGACCATATCCGTCTCAGTATGGTTGTAGTGTGGCGCGGAAGTGGTCAGTATGATCCTGATGTTTGATCAGTTTTCTTTTGCTTTACTATTTGTTTTAGTTTCGATATTCATCTGAAATCACTTGTAGTAACATAAATCGAAGAAGTAAATCGCCTGTCGTGTCTTTCCAGGCGACGCACAACAAGTTTTCCGATCTTCTTAAGCGTTTCTCTATTTCTTTACGTCTTTCCTTACTGCACATACACACACACACACACCTTCACACTTATGCTCACCCAACCTCCACGACTAGCGGTGACGGCGTCCTTGCCATTGACACTCCGAAAAACGTGCCCAACGCAACAAATGCCGCGCGCGCGATTCTAAGATGGAATGCACAGAGAGAAAGACAGCGAGAAGGAGAGAGAGAGAGAACCGTGCAAAAAAAGACCTTCCCTTCCTACACATAACTGTTACACACACACACTGTTACACTCACAAGCGCACAAAATAAAATAAAAGGAAAAACATACCAAAGGGAGGGGTTGGTTTCTTCACAACTACTGCGCGCGGATCAGATGGCATTGTGGAGCAGAAGAAGCGCAAAGATAATTCGCGGTCGCAGCAAGCGCAGAGAGACCAGTGTCGCTGACCAAATAGAAAGATGGCAGCCGATAGCGCTGCCGTAGTATAGTAGTCGCGCCTGGTGGTTTTCCCCATAGCAACATTCGCTCTACCCTTCGGCTCCCGCGCTCCCTCTTCACTTACTCCTTACCAATCTGCTTCTTCTCCTCGTTCGACGGTCACCACCATAACTATGAAGCTACTCGGTTGCTTCGTTAAAAACAGAAGCGCACACACACGCTACACGATGCAGTATGCTGCTCTCCGTTGCCTTTATCCATTCATGCTTTTGTGTTCTCGGATTTGATTTCTCTCTTTCTCTCTCTCTCTCTCTGTTATTTCTTCCTTCCTTCGGATGGGGAGCAAAACACCCCCACACCCCCTTTTTCAACATTCTACTTTTACCGCACAATATTTTCGCGCTAGCTATCATTCTCTTTTAATGGGCACTTGCTGCTCTCGTCGCTACCGTTTTCACCCTGTTGGCGGCCGATGGGATTGTCGACGGGCGGGCGGCGAGAGCGAATCCTACAGCGTTCCTTCCTTACTACGGTGCCCGTTCTTTTCTTTTACTATCGAGACACCAAACATATGCGTCGTACACACACACACACGCGATGATACCAAGGCGCTAAGAAAAAATACATCGTTCGCGTACAATTCGACGTCGTCGTAGACTGTTTGTGGCAAAGCTGGGACAAGGAAAAATTGTCTGGAATGCGCTAGCCCCCTAATCGAATACTCGATAACACTCGGTACTGTTGCAACCCTTCTTTGCAAAGGATTGAATGGTGATTATGGTTTTTTAACAGATAAATCACCAAAAACAAATCTTCTCTAATCACAAGTCGAGTCGCGACCCTAAACTGTGATGACTTCGATATTATTGTACATCAAAAATGTAATCCACAACTTAATTCATGAATGGCAACCCGGTGGTGTAGGCGAAAGTGACGCCGGGGTTCAAATCCGTCCCCCCGTAATAAAGACTAACCATCCAACTACGTGTTATTACCGAGTCTAGTAAGGCATCCGGAGGCCGATGTGACCTTAGGGTCGTTAAGCCAAGAAGAAGAAAACTTCATGACCCCATTGTACCGTTTCTTCTTACTCTTTTCACCCTCCATGGTCGATAGAATGTAGAGCCAAATCTTGGATTTCAATGTTCATGGCAAATACACAATCCATAAGCTATATTTTAGTCCTGGGGCATGTCCCGGTGGTAGAGGCGACATCGGTACTGGTCCCCAAACAGCAGGACCGGGGTTCAAATAACATTCGGATCATCTGCACCGTAGTGAGGACCAATTATCGAACTACTTTCTACCAACAAGTCTAGTAAGACAAGCGATGACCGGCGTGTCTTGGTAGGTCGTTAAGACAAGAAGAAGGATTGAGGGTGGTTATGATGATCTCGCCCTTTACCACCACACAGTTCCCCTAAACTTAAGCTAATAAAACGTTAAAGTTAGCTACTGCCGTCCCTTTCATAACATCCTTTCAACATCCTTAAACTGACGGAAGGATGTTGGTCAAAAGTGAGTTTCCGTTTTGTAACCATGATGGCAAACGTTAGAGTAATAAGTTTTGTGGTTTAGTTTCAAGCTCTCTGCGCTGTCTATCTGAAAGGCCATTTGACAAGAGTCAGTTCTCGCTACGGAGGATCGGTCCGGATGAGATTTGAGCTTCGGTCCTACTGTGTGAAGGCCGGCGCCGAGGATTCATCAATGTTACATGTTCTTATTAAGCTAACTTATCTGATATCACATACAAGAAGTTCAACAATTATTGGTAAAGTTGTTGGATATAGAAGCATCTAGTATTCAACGAAGCCAAAAAGAGTTTATATGATTAACATAGTAAGCTCATAAAATCAGAATAAATCAGAACTTTGTATTGACTACACGTATCTTTTCACGCCTCAAACTACTCTGTTCTAACAAAAGTGTCATTCATTTAGAATTCGGTCAGTCATCGCAGGCTGTTAAACGAGAAATTTTTAACGTAGAAACATAATTTCTACATCCAACGAAAAGTTTTTTATTGTTCTTTTATCGCAAAATTCGAGAAATACAGGTTTGTTTACGTACGGATGTATTTAAGCAACTTTCTTTTGATACCTCTTATAAGCTTCCGCACAACTGGTTTATCGTCTTCAGTGACTGTTTTATCCCAATTTTTTCCCAGGCCAGAGCTTCATTGGGTCTTTCTGAGCTTTAATAAAAAGCAAAGCACACTTTTCCAGGCACTGATCTTCATGAACTATCATGTTCTTAGATTGATTTGTTATAAAAACCCGTGTTTTGTGCCTCCACACCTGCAGATGGCTTGCCATACCATGAGTTTGCGGGCCAATTTGTCAGCAAAAACGAACTTATATTTGTTGCGAACATCGTCACGTGCTTTGACAACATAAAATTGTTGTCAGACTTATGCTGAACCGTATTTTTTTGCAATATCCCCATCTGAAATTCCAAGGTTAGCATGAAACGTTTTCAACATATTCCAGTTCAGCTGACGATTCATTGTTTCTGTACGACGATTTTGTTGAACCATTTTAGCCACGCTTTGACGTTCTCAAAACCGTTTCAAAACATATTCAAAAGTAGAAGACGCGTTTTTAAGGAATTCTCCTATTTTCCTCTCGGAACAAGTTAAATTTTCTAAGTGATTGTGCCCAATTAATCGTCTTTGTTGCAGCTCCATCGTTAATAATAACTGAAACAAGCATGATCGCGCCAAAACCACTCCATAAGAGGGAAGAGTGTTCCTACTTATAAGAGTAAAAAAATTCCACATAGCATCACTGCGGGCTCTACTATACATAAGATAGTGCGACCAAATGCTAAATGGACAGTACTTTATTACAGCATAATTTCTTGTTGCCTTTAAGAAATATAAAATAACAAATTGATAACATTAGGAAAGAAAAACTACAACTCCTAAACATCCTCTCAAAGCTATGGAACAAGAATAGGAGAACAAACCCACAGTCACATTAAACCTCCCCAAAAAACAATTCCATCTCCCTGCTGCTCCTGCTAACGAAAGCTCCTCTCCCATCGATGGCCATCAATCTTAGGCCGCAATACGTAGTTGGGCATATCGATTGAGGCAGATAAAACAAACAACATCTGAAAATGTGGCAAAAGCAAAAGAAGCGAAACAGAGCCGCGTGAAAGAAATGGCATGCCGAGAAAACAAGTTTCTCGTTTAATACACGCAGCGTGCGTGTTGAACGCAAATTTTAGCAGGTGCTGCTGATTATGTTCCAAATGCGTACGCACCACATACACGGCGGTGTGGTGAGATGAAGATGAATCTATTTGCTTCTTCTCCGGATACTTCAAGGTCGCCGCTGAACGCCACCAAATTCAAAAGCCAGTTTGTAGCCCTTCGCTGTATTGGATTTCCGAAAAAAAAAAGATACAAGTGTTCCGTTTTTGCTGGCCTCACTAGCTGGTGTGCCACGCTTTCGTATGAAATGCAAACATTCATCCGTAGCTGCCCGTATAATCTAACAGCATGATCCTATCACGCCTTGTCTAGTAATTTTTACTGCTTGTTTCATCATCATCACGCACGCACATACGACGGGGGATGGTGATAAGCTGCCAATATTTCGATGGTTTGCAATTGATATCGCGTCACGCTTATCGGTTCCCCCAATTGACAGCTGTCAGCTGCCCATGTAAGATCGTTGCAGCGAACCAGTTACACCAGTGGGGATGATGGGGCGTTCAACACGCAGTTGAAAGAGAGAAAAAAAATAGTCGCCACGACTACAATGTAATCAATGAAAAATCGGCTTGAGGCAGAGTAAATGAATGAAACACAATTGCCATGTGCAGCATGTGTGTATGTTATTTTCTCAAAAAACAAAACAACAAAAAATGGTTACAGTTACAACGAGAGTGGGTGGTAGAGGCAATCACCCAAGATAAGGGGGGCTCCCCTCGGGCGGCTGAGTCCTTCTCCCCCAAAATGAACGCCAAGTCTTTGCGTGAATTTGTGAAGAAAACCACATGGCCTCGTCGCAAGAACATCGGGGTGCAGCAATGTGACGTATCGCGGAAGAACAATGTTACTTGAAAGCGGTGTGGCATCGATCGTGTGTGTGTGTGTGTGTGTGTGTGTGTGTGTGTGTGTGTGTGTGTGTGTGTGTGTGTGTGTGTGTGTGTGTGTGTGTGTGTGTGTGTATGTTCATTGATGATTTAAAGCACACGTGTGTTCATCAAACGGACGCAGAGTATTATCGTTGCTGGCAATGTTTACGTCCTGGCGATAAAAGGAGTTAAATTTCTGCCTCAAAAATTGGCAGCAGAGTACGGGTTTTAACTAATAAAAGCTATTTGCTAAATCGCCGCATATTGTAGAGACATATGTATCGGTCTTGATAAAAACTACTAAATGATTTAAACAGTAGAATCATAAAACAATGTTGAACTGCAATTCAATTATTCAATTAAAGCCGAACCCTACTTCTTCATGAACCACTCACAACTAATTGATGCTATCGAGAGCCGTCAAAAAGCGACGAATGATTTAAGAAAATACAATACAACATACCAATTGTTGTTTCTGTGAGAAAAAGAGTTCTTTGTAGAGGATTTCGAGCTGCGAAACTATAAAGTATACGTGTACAGTACCCAAACAGAATGTTGTACAGTAGCTGGAAATGCTTACAAGCTTTTAGTTGTTCAATTTATCACATTTGTCCCTAATGCTGTCATTAGCTAAACGGTTATTGGAATCATTAGCAATAACCATAATCGTACTGTATTCATTAATAATCGTGGTGAATAGCGTGATTGTTTTCCAAGTAGATTGCATTACTATGGGATGCATTGACTTGCATTGGATTGTATTCACTGTGGAACTTAAAATACTGTTCATTTAGAATTTGGTCTAGCCCCCAGTGCTGAACACTCTTCCCTCTTATGGAGTGGTTTTGGCTCGATCATGCTTGTTTCAGTTATTATTAACGATGGAGCTGCAACGTAGACGAATAATTGTGCACAATCACTTAGAAAATTTAACTTGTTCCGAGAGGAAAATAGGAGAATTCCTTAAAAACGCGTCTTCTACAGGAACAATGGATCGTCAGCTGAACTGGAAGATGTTGAGAACGTTTCATGCTAACCTTGGAATTTTGGATGGGGATATTGCAAAAAAATACGGTTCAGCATAAGTACCGTCAGAAGAATCAGATTGAGCGCAGACTACCTTTAAACAAATCAATCTATGAACATGACAATTTATGAAGATCAGTGCTTGGAAAAGTGTGGTTTGCTTTTTATTAAAGCTTAGAAAGGCCCAATGAAGCTCTGGCCTGGGAAAAAAAATTGGAATGAAAGTCACTGAAGAGGATAAACCAGTTGTGCGGAAGCTTATAAGAGGTATCAAAAGAAAGTTGCTTAAATGCATCCTTACATAAACAAATATATTTTTCTTGAATTTTGTGATAAAAGAACAGTAAAAAACCTTTCGTTTGATATAGAAATTATATTTTAACGTTAAAAATTTCACGTTTTACAACCTGTGATGAGTGACCGAACTCTAAATGAATGACACTTTAGCGATGAAATTTTGCATTTAAGAAGCATTAATTAAAGAAACTTTTTCATCTAATTTTGGATATTTTGGTTGAGATTTTTTACTTTGTCAGTGAGATGAAAACCAGTTACACACCAACGGAGCAGAGCCCTCTGTTGATATTCCAAACCCAACATTTAAGCAAATGCGTCAGGCAAGTATCGCCAATTTCTGCTGCTTGTCGGACATATTGTTAAGTCCGTGTGTGCCTATCAAAACAGCACAATTAATATACCGAATACACATGTCCAGATGATTCACCAGCATTTGCAATAGCGCTTGATTCGATGGCTCATCCAACAGTGCGCAAATTCGTTCCAACAAGTGTCTTTCTCGCTCTGTCTAATAAAGTGGCGCTGTCCGTTCGGTATGGACACATAGGGGGAAGGAAACACGGTTGGCCGACGGGTCCGCTTAAAACGGGAAAATGATGTAACGTCATTAGAAGTCATTCGAGTTCTAGCCACCATTGTACGCGCGCTCGCTTGTGTGTGTCAATGGCAATGAACCATGGCGACCTCGCGTATAACACAATTCGCGGTTAACCGATGCGATATGAGTCATCGCGTATTATGCACACCGAGAAGCGTAAATTAGCATGCTTTTAAGTTTTGCCCGTTGCTCTACGCTATGATCGGTTATTAAGTAGTAGAAAGAAAGGAAAAAAGAGAGACAATGCAAGGGTTCATTTACGACCGAGCTTTGGTCATATACTTTTGTTTTGAGCTCGCAAAACTCGCTCGAAATCTCTTCAGTAAAATAAGTAAAAATTTCCATTCCGTTTTGTTTAAAAATGTGCAATGTTTCGTTTGCATTAAATATTCCAAAAACTGTAAAACCCACGGCGATCGATTCGATTAGCACGATCCTGCAAAACTGCAATTTACTACGCTTGAGTGAAATTTATCAACCCTCCCAACACACACACACACACACACACACGAAGGTTCATATAATCGTAAAACAACACATTTTAATCAAACTGGGGCCGCAATCGACCTACAAAAAGTCAGCACTGAGAATATGGGTTACCGGTTCCAAGAAGGTTGGAAGGGTGCTCTTTTTCACAGTGATTTGATGGCTGAGAGTATAGTAGCCGTAGCGAAGATGACAAGTTTTCGGTTCATGTGACGTTAGCCACGTGGGATATGGCGACTGAGTGGGCAAGAGCATTCTATAGAGGTGCTTAGTATAAACCGAGGTACAAAAAGCATGCTTCCAGGAACGGACTATATGTAAATGTCGTGACGTGGACTTGAAACTTTCGTAAATGGATCAAATAAACATCCATTGATAATGTTGGCTTTCGAGCCTAGTAAATATATAATTAATGAAAATCTTTTGTGGCCTCAAATGTGGCCTGGCCACAAAGTAGATAAACTATTTTTACAGGGTTTCACAGATTATTTTTAAATGCTAATCGCATTTCTCGTTTCAGTAAAGAACTTTTTCATCATCGCATGAATATTTCTTTTCCGTGAAGTTCAATTTCTTATGTTGGAAAGTCACACAAAAGACTATTTGCTAGCAAATGAATTTTCAATCAATTTATTAAATCAAAAAGGTGGCTTGCCTTTAAAAGTCGATTAATAATCGATTTATGTAGAAGAGTCTCTACGCAATGTTCTACAACTAAATCATAATAGTTGCAAGAATGCTTAAAAACACACTTTACGGGCTGGGCACTTTATAAGCAACGAGATGCTTCATTCGGCGAAGCAAACCAGCAAACAAGTTGGAACATTCTTCTCATTCATCGTGCTATGGGTGGAAATGGTTCCTCCAGCCGGGTGTGTATGCGTGCATACACACGGTGAGCATAAGGTAAGGAAACACTATTTATAGGCATTGAAATCGACTTTTGCCAGGTGAGCGCGTGAGTCGTGTTCGATATACAGGATTCATCGACACATGTCGATCATCGATAGGAGAGCGACAAGAAGAAAAAAACAACCAAAAATCATCGAAATCTCTCGACGTACGGTTTAATGTCGCTTTCCATGGATACCGGGCGCTGGTTGTTACGCTTGAAAAAGTGTGGAAATGTAGCAGTAAGTGATAAAATTGTACATTTAAGATTTAACGATGATGGGGAAAATTTAATCCCCGTACGCAGTCAACTTGTACGGTGTGAGTTCAGGCGAATTTCTACGTTTTATAGCTACAAACAGCTGAGAAAAATAATGTTTTTTTTTTTTACGTCAATTTAAAGCAGCAATTAAAAGGGTAAGCTGTATGATAAATACAGTCTATTTTTGGGAATCATTTCAGCATTACAACTTACAGTACAACTTTTGCGATCCGTACAACGACTGATGAGTGCTCAAAAACGGTAGTACAGGGTTTACCTGGTCACTTTGCAATGTCAACGGCAAATTCGAAGATTTAGAGATGTATTGCTATTTCTACCGAGTAATTTCACTCCATTCTACTATATTTTCATTTCTTTCAATATGATTTTCAACACAAATGTCAAATGTCAATCCGAATGGAATGTAAATTAACCAAATTTGTAGAGTGGGGATATGGGAGATATCAAAATGAAAATTTGAGGTTTTCATGAGTGTTTGCGAAATTTTCGCGATTTCAAATAGCCTTTTTAGAACCTGGCGCATACACAGGCTACCTGCAAGGAGCAATGGAGAAAAAGCTGAAATCGCAATTTTGAGATTTTTTGACAGTTTCGCATCGATTTCAACAGTGCCCGCAACCCATACATTTTATATTGATTAAAGGCAGTTATAGTGAAAAAAAAGTTTTAGTTTCACAAAAATTGTCTTAGTTTCACTACATTTTACAAGCAATAATAGAGATCGATTTGACTCTGCGCGCTTGCGGGATTGAGACGAAAGTAATATGAAAAAAAAAAAATGAAAATTTAGTAGGACTTTTTTCTTTTATTTATAGAGGCTTTGAACAATACGGCACTGGACCGTCATAATTAATTATAAATAAATTATAGAGGCTTTGAGTCTCTGAGACTACATTCCCCCGGTTTTTTAGAAGGAATGGAATCATACGACATACATTAAGATAAATATCAAAATTGACAAAATATGACAGGTGAACCCTGTAAACCGATATGTTATGCACTACAGCAAGTAACTAGACAAGGCACGATAAAAAATCGATTGTAAACATATCAACAACCTCCGGAGAGGTATTGGGGGAAAACAATGAAAACTGTCCAGCTGGAATCTACTGGAATCGACAACAGTCTCTGATCGAAAAACGGTTCGGGTACGGTAATACTGATGATAATTGATATCCGCTCTCTCACACACACACACATACACACACAAATCGTCTCGAGCAAGCGCGAGGCGATCGTAATAAATTGCCCGAGTTGCCATGTGACTCAAATCAAGTACCAACATTTGCCTATCGGAGAGTAATGCTAAGCAGTTCGTAAAATTATTTTTATCGGCCAATAAAACACATAAAGTCATGCCTTTAGACATGGATGGATGATAAGAGACTTTAATGCACAAGGGAAAGTATTTTTGTGATGAGGAGACGATTGAGAGTTTGCCAGCTAAATTAAGAACATAAAATACATATAATTACAAATAATGAAAGGAACATAGAGAACGACATGATGCTTGTACAGTGTAGTAAGCACTGTTGAGCTCGTAGACACGGTTACAAACGGTTCTGTAATGCATCTCCATTCTCCCCCTCAAACTGTCCAGTGTCATCTCTTTGTTCGATTGGGGGTTTTTTTTTTTTATATTACCGATGAATCACGGGAGTTTCATCTGTTATGCGCGACAAAGAACACCACACACACGTTCGTCCGGCAATTTACGCACTACTTCTGCGATGGCCTGCGCTGCGTGAAACACGGAGAATAGACCGATACATGATGACTACCAGAGCACAACGAGAGAACACAGAACCAAAATCAGCAGAGAGCTAAACATTGGGGCTGCTCGTTGATGAAAGATGCCCGGTGCCCGACGACGGAACGGGTGAACTAACTGCCCGCTAAAAAGGGAATCGGGAGACGTGCCTGTGTGGTCACATAAATACACACATTTATTTGCACCACAGTAATACAGCCCCAGAGGGATGAAAATAAATTAAAACGCTAATGATTTGTGTGGTAGATGTGGAAGGGGCCTCAGGAAGAAGATGTCACACGCCGATGGCATCGGTAAATGAAATCGCGTTATGGACAAAGAAATTGTCACATTTACAATTGCATTTCTGTTACCGCGTAGCTTGATGCTGTTTGACTCATTTAACTTTGTTTTCGAACTATTTTATACATTTTTTGCATCGTTTTATTTTATTTATTTATTTATAATTAATTATGACGGTCCAGTGCCGTTTTGTCAACACCGCTTGTGTTGAATAAATTCAATAATCATATTGATAAGGCGTTTCCTCCTCATTCTTTGCCTTATTCCGGGCATGCTCGGTTAATTTTTTGCATCATCTTGTAATTATTTTATGCTTTTCCCAGGTATTTTTGCTTTTTTTCCCACAGTTGGTCGGCTATCATTTTTTTTCATAGCTTCAAAAACCCTTTTTTTGTTTTTAGAGTAAAACCAAAAAACTGGAAGAGATAGATATAGTTATGTTCTAATAAGATTAAAAGAAACAAATAACACGTATTTATATAATTTTTTCATATTTTTTAATACATTTTCAACGTGTTTTTAACGACGGTGAGCGTTAGATACTGTTTGAAACTTAATGTTGAAGTTGAAGTGCATTTGATAGAGTGATCCTTGCAAAAAAGTGTTAAATTCGTGTCTAAACATAGAACTGATGACAGAAAACAAGAAAAAAAAATTAAATAGTATAAAAAAAATCAGGGAAACAAAATAAAGTGAAACAAATGCAAAAAAACTGGGAAACTGAGAAAAATTCTCGAGATTATTGTCAAAAAATTAGGAAACCAAAAAATTAAAAATACCTCGGTACAATGTAAGAGACATACGTGCAATCGTCAATAAACTCTGTAACATCAAGGTAAAATGTTGTTCTCGAGTAATTTTGTTTTTAAACAATGAAAAACAATAACTAAATGTAGTAAAATCGATACAACCAACTACACATTAGTAAAGGGACAGAACGCAGACTGGCATGTCCCAACAAGGGGTTATTGAACGCTTTCAGCTCATTTTTAAAGTGCGAATGGGCAACCGAAATCGTAAATAGATTTTTTGCTTGCTATCTTCACCACACAATAACACACAAGCTTGAGCAAACAAGAGTAAATAACGCTAAATTACACGATTTGCTATTTGACGATTTTGTTGTTGTGCTTGTTAACCGATATGCCTTCTCCTACCACCTCACAACCATGTATTTTGTTGAGCTGTTTGACAAATGTTCCCAGCAACGATTTTGTCGATCACAGCAACCACTGCAAAAAAGGTTTCCTTCCCGCGTACGGATGTGTGTGACTCGGCCGATTTATAGAACAGCGAAAAATTTATTCTTTTTGGAATAAACAACAAACTACAATCCAAACAAACATTTGCAAAACCTTCAACCGAAGAAAGGCGGACCATTATCAAATGCAGCAAGAAACGATGTACTAACAACTAGGCACACCAAAAAATCCGAACTCCGCTCTAATCGTGGTCGTGTCGCGGTTATAAGATTGTAAAACGGCAATTTTGCACTCTGCAGGCAATTTTGCATAGGAATGTTTACGGCCAATCGTACAGCAAAAAAAAAAAAACATTGAAGAAACATTGGCGCATGAAGCAGTAGGGTTCGGGGTGGGTTTTACAAAAAAAGGGGCAAATCAATGCACTCCAAAAGTTGTTTATAAAAGCTTTCTGCAGACGTCAGTTGAAAGGAAAAAAGGCGTTCGAGGAGGGTAGTTTTACTGATTTTTTCAGCCCTTCCCAATCAAAAGCTTTCGGTTAGATTAGGTAGAGAGTTCTGTAGTGATGACTTTTTGGAAGGAAAATTGATCAGAGGAAGAATGGTTTTTCCTTTACGTTTTTTTTCTTCTAATTCTTATGACAAAACTTCACCATCCTAAAAACGGAGCAGTGTGGGGGTGGGCCACCGGGTAGCTCTGTACACCCAAGTTCATAAACGGTACACGGGACCGTTTAGTGTTTGTGTGAGCGCGCATGTGAGCGAACACGAATCCGGACACACTCTCGGTGTTCGTCGGGGGTTTGCTTCAACAATTCATTGATTGGAAGTTATTTTCTTACAACGGGGCACCCACGAATGCGCTCCCCATAAACGTTCTAGGCACACGGGCCCGAGGGGTTGATGTTTCTCCCCTTAAACGGTCTATGGAGCAGTTTCTGGGAAAAGCGCTACAACGACCACGACAACGAGAAAGAAGGGCAGTTATAGTAACAGCAACAGAGCGCGCGATAGTACGGTTGTGGTTGGTGTTGGTGAAAAAAAAAACACACACACACATACACATCTCCACATCGCGTTTAGAGAACATTACCCCAACCCCCTTCCACCCGTCTTTCTTCGTTCTCGTATGCTTTGAACCTGGGTTGCCCAATTCATTGTGAACCTAGGACGGATTGTAGACGGAGCAGATGAGTCGAAAACATGATAAGATGTGTGCGTGTGTGTATGTATGCTCACCAACTAACTCTCAGAGAATGTGTTAAGAAAACATACAAGCGGAGAGATTTCAGAGAGGCTGCGCCTGCGTCCATGTTGCAAGCAGCATCGCATATTAAACAAAATAATGAAGCAAGAAAAAAAAAAGATTTAAAAACACTAGTAGCTTCGGAAATGTATTCCGGCTAATCTAACGATCAAGAAAACATGCCGCTTTTGCATTAGAAAGTGACTTTTAATCATTTGAAAATCTAATTTCGATTCAACCGAGCTTTGGTGAGCGCACCATACACAGCAGAGGTTTGTTTTCGTAGGGAAACATACTTCTTGCTGTTATTCTTTCCACCTGTCAAATGCGACCTTTCAAACTTTGGAACCTGCTGATTGCCAGTGTGCACGAGCACAGGGGGCGTTATTATTATGATTTTAAATCACTTTTGCTAACATTTTCTTCTAAATTTTGTGTGAGGTTCGTTCCATAAATAATTTATCAAATTTGGATTTATTTTTTATTGGAACTCGACAATGCTTTAACGCTTGTGATGCCGGGTCACCATTTGTGAAGCATAAATTCCTCCGGCACACATGCAGCCACCCCCGGGGCAGCATCATTATCAACCCACCCGACCCAAACCAACGTATTAATGGTCGTACACCATGTCTGCAGCATGTGGTAGCGTGGTTTTGCACATCTTCAAAAATTCTTGCACCCCAGCCATCTTCTTCCTCCCACCCCACACCAACCAGCAAAGAAATCTTCTCTTCCATGCTTTCATCACGACGCACCACAAAGATGCTCTCCACCATCCACCATACACAGCAAAGACGCTAATCATGGGAAAATTCCAACGAATACTCAAATGCGTGACCGACACACGTAACCGCGCGTACCGTTCGCGTACAAGCGTCAATGATAATTCTGCTTCTTCTGCGTGTGAGTGCTTGTGTGAGTGTTTTTTGTTTCTTTTTTTTTGGTAAACGATAGTTCCACGATGCAAAATTTCGGTGTGTAATTAATGGGAAAGATTGTTTTTCTTCAAAAAAACAAACCATTTCAAATTCAGTTGTACAGTGTGGGTTTTGTCTGTGTGGGGAAGTGTTTTACATCAAACACACTACATCATTATCGGGTGCATTATGGTGATTGGAACTTACCTCTTTTTCATTAGCTGCTCACCACGGAAGACGTGGGGGTTTTGTTATGCTGTGTGTATGCTGGTGCTGCTGCTGCTGCTGCAACGTATCAGTGCTTCAGTGAATGCGACAGAACCTATCGGGCCAGCGCCATCGGGGCCTTGTCTTCGGAGACAAGACTACACCACCAGAACGCACATACACACAAATATTCACACGACAGTGGAGAGGATTTAATGAAAGCACAGGAATGTTACCAAGCGACCACACCACCATAAAACGCACACACACACAAACCGTCGGAACGTAACACGGAGCGTACACGGAGGAGCAAAAAACCCCGAGTAAATGAGCAACCCACCACCGCGAGAACGCACAAACAACGCGAACTCTGTGTGCGCCTACTATGTTGATGATACTGGTTGCTAGCTGCCCGCTTGGTGCTGCTGCTACTTCTCAAATACCGTCTTATTCTTCTGCTCGAAAAACAAGTTCCCGTTTCTCACAAAACGAAACGAAAAATAAAGAAAAAAAAAAACACTCACGCTACACACAAAGAGCCAGGAGGGATGCAGAGAGTAGGCTCTCAGTACTGCAAGTGGACAAGAACATTCCATCCGCGATTGCTCCCCGTGCGTTTAGGTTTATGTGTGTATGTGTGTATATATGTATGCTGTGAGAGTGTGTGATGGAAATCCATCCGGTTTTCACTGCTGGATTGGTGAACTAGAGCTTTTTTTTCTTCCTTCCATTGATCTTTCTGCCTTTCCACAGTCGCGGTTTTTTTGCAAAAAGAAAACCCACGCACGCACGCACGTCAAAATGCATACACTCGCACACACCCATGTACATGTTTACACGTTCACAGCGCTCAATTGCCTTCGCACACCTACGCCTGGCTGGCTCGTCAAAATGGATTGGGTTTTTTCGCTTTGACACATTCCCCCGTACACTGGCGCACAGACACACACACACACACACAACCACACACAGACGTAATACTGTACACTTTTCCTAAACTGCAAGCAGCAGCATAAAATAACGTGTGCGAATGCGAACTGCTAAATTACCGATCGAAATGATACACACTGGCCACTCGGCCAGGCGAGCACACGCACAGCAATCCCGGAACACAGCGCTCTATAGGCGTGCTGGCGCACAGCACTGCTGAGAAAGAATCACTGCACAGGCAGAAGATAGTGTGCTCCCTTCTTGTGTCGCAGGTTTTTTTTTCTCAGCTCGCGTTGCGTGCACCACACACATATTCATTCGTACGGGACAACGTCGGCTCATCGCTGTGCGTGTTTACGCGACTGCCAGTGTGTTGGTGCGGTCGCCCGTTTGCGTTCTTCGTCATCTCGACGACACCTGCGTAATGATGAATGTAGCCACCATTTGTTCTATTGAATGATGTGCGAAAGGGTAGCTCGCGGATGGCAGTCGAACGAAACCACTTTACCGTCTCTATTGCAAAGGAAAAAGTACCACAAATCATTCACACAACGAAACACTAGTGCACACGTACACACACACACCCACGCAGCATGCTGCAGAGAATATGGAGACCCACACATACACACACGCACGAGAATTCCACTCGCTACTGTTTTCAACACTAGACGATAAAAGTTGTTTCTGCTCTTTGTAAATCGATAAAGCACGACAATTAATAACGATCTTCCTTGGCATCACAGCGCGAAAAAAGCGCCGTGCCTCTGACCTCTGTAGTAGGTGAAAAACGGTACCTCGCGTAACCGCACCAAGCTTTACCCGCAAGCAGCTTGTGAATGAGACGACTTCTCCGTACCAATTCACACGTTTAATGCACAAAATAACGTACGCAAGATAGGGCTGTATTTTCCTCTTGTTTTGATTGTTTGTTTTCTTCGCCTGTGTCAGTTCGTTTACCATTGTAGTGTTGAGTGCTTGAGGCTTATGTTTCGGTGGGCCTCAGTTGCCGAGACCGTGGGCCGAAGATTGACAGCTGTTCCCCGTACGGAAGTACACTTTTCCGCATCGAAGTGCTTTTGCTACAGTGCGAGAGAGGGCGCTAGTGCAAAATGATGCAATGGTGGAATATTTCAAATCTTTGATGGTGGATTAAATTTAAATTCAAATGCGAGCAAAAATCGAATGATGTCTCCAATGGTTGTTGTGTTTTATTATGTAACTTAATGTTTTACTGATTCAGAAGCTATTAGATAATACTTCAGTTGATAGCAAAATGTATTCTTTGTCGTTTTGACTATATTCTGTATCTAATAGAATAGAATGAATTTAATAGAAGAAGCGGAATGTTGGCTGCGGGATTCCAAACCTGATCCTGTTGTATGAAAACTGGCACTGGAATCGCCTTCCGGACTTCTAAATGATGCAGGATTGACCCCGTATCGCATGGTTCATTAAAAGAGATTACATATGAATTTGATTGAATCAAATAAAGTTGCTGCCCATTTCTACGGAGCAGCTAACACTGAGAGATGCCATATTGCATAAATCTCATGTACCGAAACGCAAATCCAAATTTGTAAATACAGCACGCTATCTATTTAAACAAAAAATACAAAAACTTGATGAAACAATAACACTGCCCAAAGTCCGTGGATGTTTTTCCCTCCGAACTCGTTAGCTTCCCATACCCTCACAGCACTCTTCATACAACCTTTGAACGAACGTTAAATTATGCACGACTGCCAAGAATCTCCCAATCTTAAGTCGCATACCTCAAGACTACCGCGTACGAATGCATCCCGTTTGGCGGGAAGAGTTCGTAACCGCAAACGGGTGCATTGAAACCGTATTTTCTGTACACCGTAACGGCTTATCAGTATAAGACAAAAGCCACCAGGGTCGAGCTTTACCTTCCGGTAGAGATGCTCCGACGACCATGGGCAATGCAAAGTACTAGTGCACTTTGAGCGGTGCAGCAGGCAACATTATTTTATCTCACGAACGAAGTGAGCGAGAGAGAGAGAGAGAGAGAGAGAGAGAGAGAGAGAAAGAGAGAGCAATACATGAAACTCCTTTGGATTCTTCGCCATGGGTATTGGTTTTGTGATCGCTTCTTAACGTGCCGTCTGGACGGACAGACGACACTACTGTAGACCGTAGTGAAGAATGGATAGAAATTGAAGCGGATGGTTTGTATGGATTGCATTTCCGGTAAGTTGTTATTATTTTAACCGAAGCTTTCAATTTTCTTCTGTTTGAATAGTGCCAAAGTCATTGCCAAAAAGCTTTTGGTTTTTGGTTAGCTTCCGTCATATTATATAACTGTTGCTTATTTTTATCTTGTTTCGTCGTTTGGAGTAGAACCTTCGCCATTTTACCGTGAAACACTAAGTTAAGGGGTAACTAAAATAATTAAACAACAATAGGTAGAACTTTTTTTGTTATTCGCTGAAGAACGACCAGACCGTAGAACTTAAATACTTCCGTTTGGGAGATTTTTCCTTCTCCCGCGATGGTGATATGGCGTGTGTTGACATTATGTCTTCCATTGGTTCGAGTGTTGTAGATGATAACATTTTGAATCGTCCCTTTTTTCTTACTCACAGCTGCCAAGGATTCTAAGGCCAAGGCTTCTACAGCACTGAAACGAGATCAGTAAATATAAAATACTGATCCGGAGAGTTTGCGCGACAAGTGCTAAGTGGAAAGTGGATGAGTGGAAGATAGATGCCAGCTCCTAAGCCTACAGAAGGCTTCTGTGCATATGTTGACCGCCTCCGAAGAGGATTCGTTTGTATAGAGCCGTTGAGTATTTGGATAGACATACTCGTCCATAAAAACGCTGAGAACTGTGCTCTAACGGAGATCATTTGGAATGTTCATCGTGTCCTCTCGCAAGCAGGTGTCGACTGTCAAAAGAGAATTGAAGGACTTTGGCAAAGCGGCAAATTATCGCTCTAGTGGTTGTGGCTCTGGAGTTTAACCCTAAAGATTTGAAAATTTCGGTCACTAGTGGGTTGAATGCTGTGGAATTCAGTAAAAAGCGAACAATAAAACCAAGTTGTATCAATAAAACTCGTAAGACATTTAATACCCGCCATGACCTAGCGGGTCGTTGATACAAGAAGAAAAAATGACTTCCATGCTAATCAATTGTCATCGTTTTTTTTGAACAACTTCCACGCGTGTTGGTAGCAAAGAGTGCCCACTAACCGTACCCACAATCCCATATATTTGTAAATGGATTTCATACTTATACTCGTGTTTGTGTACGTGGTATGCAATCCAACCTCCAATTCGATGGTGAAGAAAATGGCTCAAAACCCGGCCGGTCAATATCGAATGTGCCATTAATGTGTTTTCAGATTTTCACTTAACCGGTCGCTGTGTAAAAATAAAAAGTTCCCCAAAAGCTCACCGAATTTACCGCCGCAAGCTACAACCACACGGTTGACGGTTGAAAACGTAGACTGATAACATTTGCAGAGCGTTAAGTCATGTTGTGTGGCACTCTTGAGCACTTCGGGGGCCACGGGTTTGCATGGATGCGATGCGAGTGTCCATCGCAATAAAAAATTTCCATCGTGGTATAAAAGTCCACTTCTCGATATCGGTTAACCGAGGTCAGCGATGCGCACGATGGAACCAGTTTGGGTGGCCGGAGGGTTTGGTTCAATCTGGTTTGGGTGTATTATTTCAAGTGCATCGAAACATAGCAGTGCACTTGCGATCCATCAGCCGGCTGTCGGCGGAATCGGATTGGCTGCGAGGGCTGTTGGTTGGTCGCTTGAGTGTTGTTTTTCTTTTTCCTTCAGCGCACCAGAAATGATTTGTGTTGTTTTAAGCGTACACTAAAACCTGTTTCCAGGTAAGGGTTTGGGCTGTTAGCGTGGTCGAAAGTTAGGGTAAAAAGTTTTTGTCAAAATCGCACGGATCGATGGATTTTCGGCCTAGACTGGCAAGGCAATTTGTGATTGTTTTAGAGTTTTATTTTCTGGGCAAACCACAAACGAATGGCATAAAGTCACGTTTTGCGAAACCGAGTATCATTGTAGTCAAACACAAAAAAACAATTGGCTAAAACAAGTGCACGCTAAAAATGTGCTTTTAACGAGTTATTGAAGTAATATTGGGTTGAATAGATAGTTAAATTCGGGTTTTGCTGTACGTTTGTTGACAGAAAAATTTTACGAAACGACGGATCAAACCTCGATGGCGTGTATTTATTATTTGCAACGAGTGGTCATTATGTTGGAGCATTTCTTCGTACGACAGAATCTTGCTTCGAATCTCGTCCGAACCTTCTCGTCGTACTCGCAGGACTGACTATTTAACCACTTTAAACAACTAAGATACGTAGGACCTCCGACGAGACAAGGATTTGAAGGATCTCTCATAAAGCCTGGAAGTATTCGCATTCTTTCGGACCATATGAGCCGTAGGAATAGTAGCACCTCGGAACACTGGAAGCACCGATAACGATATGGACAGTTTCTCTACGTATCTGGAGAGGGAGTACGAGCGCTGTCCGCAACACAACGTCAAGATTGTCATAAGAGAATTTAACGATTAGATCCGACGGGGAAAGGAATTTAAACTCACGAAAGGAAGTTTCTAAGATACGTTGGAAGCTATCAAGCTGGATTTGTTGTTTGCAAATCGACCACCGACCAAGTCTTTACGACTTTACGGCAGAAGCTTCAGGAAAGCCGAGTGAAACGTATTCCCACGCACCACCTGTTGATTGACTTCAAAGCAGCCCACGATACCATGTGTCGGACCGAACATGGATGCGAGCCACTATGGAACATGCTGTCAGAATGGTTCGAATCTCACCGGGGTCTGAGGCAACAGGATTGACATCCTGGCAAGATTTTCACTCGATCTCTCCAATTCGTAGGATTCGGGGATGACATTGACATCATCGCACGGACACTTGCAGTGGTGAGCGAGGTGTACTACAACTGAAACGCGAGCACCGATAGCATAGGATTGAAGATCAACGCGACGAAGACAAAATACCTGCTTTAGTCGGGGGCAGTGACCGTGAAAGAGCCCATCTCGGAAGCAGAGTATTGAGTTGACGGTGATGATCGCGAGGTGTGGGAGGAGTTATGCTTCCTGGGTACGATCATAATTTCGAATTTCGAACAACAACGTAAGAAGTGAAATCTGAATGTAGTGCTCATCGGGGTTCTAAAAAACTATTCGAGTCCTGTACTATGCTTAATGAGGACGCCAATTTCGTACGGCGGGTGCTAAAGACTATCTTTGGCGAAGTGTGCGAGCAAGACGTGTGCAGCAGCATTGTGACCCGCGAGCTTAGCTGAGCTGTTTGGCGGTGCGCATATCTCGAAGCTAGTCGCCGAAAGCCGAAAGGATATGACGGTTGAGCAACTTGATGAGCATGCCAGACTCAAGTCCCACCTGATGCTCGTCTACGACCCGTTCCGCACAAGGAGGAACGAACTCGCTGGCTGGATCAAGTGGAACCATACCTATCGAAGATCGGATGCAGCCGTAGATGGAGGACTGCAGTCCTAGAACGAGTTTCTTTTCCAAACGGAATGGCGGCCTGGTGACCACGTCATCACAACTTGCTCAGCCCTCAAGCAAACCAAGAAGAAGAAAAATGCGTTTAGAAACAGATCTGAACTTCTTCCACTTCCTTCCAACATAAAGTTAATTTTGCTTCTCAACGCTACCCTCTCCGAAGTGGAACTTGTCTGTTTATCTTTAGCGAGGCAGCTAAGGCGTCAAATGAATCGTTTGACTTTTCTTTCTTGCCCGCAGGCCAACGCTGCTGTCTGTCTATGTCAGCTTGAAAGTCAGTATTTTTTTTTCATTCGTGAACATTTCCATCTGTAACCGGCGGGCTGTGGGCACTGTTGCTTTTAACGAGCATGTGTGTGCAAATTAAGTTTGGTTTTTCTCATTACACCAGATAAACGATATGTATTATATCATCTGTGTTATGCGATACTTGGGGGATTTTTCTTTCCTCCTTTCTCGGAGATATCGTATCAGGGCATTCCGGGCACGGTTCTGTTTGTTTGTTTGCCAGTCAAACAATGGCATACAATTAGAAATTTGTTAAAAATTGCTCAACAATCTCTGACAGTGGCGTCTTTTTAGCGGTGTGTTGTGCGTGTGTTTGTGTGCTTTACACCAACGTTTGTATCCATCAGTCAAAAACTTTGGCCTATGTTTACCTTATGAACTTTACTTAAGTGATACGAGGACACGCAACGGTGGGACGGGAAGTGGGGGTAGGGGAGGCTGAAAAATTTGCATGTATAATTATTCAATTACTCATCGTTTTAGGGGCAGCCTCATTCGGTTGGTGCTGGAGCGTATATTTTGGAGCTTATAAATAAGACAACCAGCCGGCAGTGTGCGTTGCCTCTGGACATGATTTGTGTCAAATTAGATAGAGTTTTTAGCCCTCCCTAAAGCGTCGGAACCGTTCTGCATTGTTAATGCTGTGCAGTAAGATTTGTAAGCACGGTTAGTTTATTGAACTGGCTGGTTTGAGCGTGAGTTTCGGAGGGTGGCAGGATTTTAAACTTCCGTGCAGTGCATGATTTGTGTTGCGCACTTAATTATTTCAAATATGTAATCATAAAACAATAATTTACAGCTGATGAAATCGTATCGTCTCACATGTTTCTATTCTCAATAACCCTTCTAATAGCTATAATACACCTTTGACTTAATGTACATAATACTGTTGGCAGGTTAGGGAATCGCAAGATCCGAAGATTCAATTCCTAGATAGATTCGAATCGCATTGAATCCTAATTGACGATCCGATAGGAATTCGAGTAGGGGTCGGATTCGGATGCGATTCGTTTGAGAATACAAATAAGATTTTCTGCCTGATTTGTATGGGATTCGAGATGAAATGTCTTAAGAAACAAACATGAAATAAAATGTAACTTAAATGGAAGTTTCTGTGATTATAATGCACATTATAGCTGTTGATTTTGATGATTTTATTTAGAGATTTTATCATGGAATACATCTAGATACCTCGAAATATTATCCTACTTTATGTCTACGACCTGAACGGTGATGTCTTCGAATGTTAACATTCTGTCAGGGACCTTGGAGTGCTCCTGGACGATAAGTTGAACTTTTATGACCAATTGGAGCACTTAGTCACAAGGGATAACCAACTTATTGTCTTGTTAAAGCGTCTAACGCAAGATCTAGGTGATGCGACTTCGGTCAAAACGCTCCACTGTTCACTCGTCCGGTCCGTCGTATAGTACGCATCCGTAGTCTAGTCGCTTACTGCTGCTCGTTCTCTGGCGCACTTGGAGTCCATCCAGCAAATATTCACTCTACGTTCCTGGTAGACTCCAGTAGATTATAGCGGTCGCTGCTCGTTTCTCGGATATGCTGCAGCAGCGTGCCTGTAACACGCAGAGATCTTTTGTAGCGGGCCTTTTAGAAAATTGGATCGTCGCGTCGGCTCTGTTCTATGCGATGAAAGCCACACTCGTTTCGGTTCCTCAGAGTCCCCCCCGTTAATGAGTCGTGAATTTAATTTCGTATCTGACTGCTATGAGCCCAACTTGACGCGTGCTGCGTTTCTCAATTTTGTTTGTTCCGTGAGTCCGTGTACTCGATAGCGACTTTGTCTAAGTCAGCTTTTTCTATTTTGTATTTTTAATAAGAAAGCTTCAAAGGCTTTAACAGGGTCCTCAAGGTCCGTTTAAATTAACAAATCATAAAACGCAACAGTAATCTGCAGAACGATGTTTCATACTAAGTTTGGGGAGAGGTGCAAACAGCGCAGTTTGAATTGAATTGAATACACACAAAAACCAGACTGTTTAAATATTCATAATAAAAAAAAATGATCTTTATACCCAGAATCTTTATATGATTTTATGCATTAGAATATGAATCCAAAAAACACACACACTAAAATGTTTTTGGTGAAAACACACACGCTTAAATGGAAATATTATTTTTGCAAGTTTCAAATGTAAAGAAAAGTCTGCAATTTTATCTTGACTTGGTCCCAAATTTCATACCAAAAATATTGCGATTAACAATAGAAAAGTTCCATCGACAAACAAAAGACAGCGAAGTACTATTTTTTTGAACTTTATTCTCAACTCAACCATTCCCGAATCAAAGCTCTTACCGTCAAACGGTACCGCCCAGCATGCGTCCGGTGCTTTTGTTTGTTAAATCCCCGCCAACAACAAAACCCTTGACGACAACAAATCCGTCGATCGGCTTGATCGATGCAAAAGCGGACAAAAGCAACCGACCCGCCCGGTTGTTTCATCGTCCCTAACCTCCCAAAAAAAAAATGTGGTCCTTTTCGAGCGGAAAAAGGGTTTCGGAATTAGGGCAAACCCTGGCGACGTGGTTTGTGTCGCTGTATCCATACGTTCCATGCCGGGGAAAAAGCGAGCATTTATGGTTTATTAAATTTTCAAATAAATTATAACTTACCCGCCCGAGTGAGTGGGATGACCTGGGAGAAGTTGTGCCATACGGTACCGTGCCAACGCCAGGAACCGGGTCCTTCAAAGCTCATTGCGTCTGAGTGTGTGTGTCGTGGTTGTAACGAGAAACAAGCCTGACAGGGTAAATCGGATCGCGCTTTAGGATGCTTTGTCGTGCCTTTTTTTTTTTGGGAAACGCGTGAGCACCGTTTCAAGCAAACCCACAGAACCAAAGGTAAGGGTCCCGTGCGGCTTTGGTTTCGCATTTGTTGAACTTTCACCTTCGTACTATCGCGGCGGAAGCGTACCGGGGTGACCGCACAAGGTTTTACCGCTGTGCCAGAAGGCACACCGCTTTGGTGTCGTTTTTCTCCTCCATTTTCCCAACCGGGAGAGGGCTGTTGGTTTCACTGGTACCGAGCGGTTTTTGTCCGAAATCGGGTCCGATCGGGTTGAACATTTCACCGGTGTGTAGCCGGTGAGCAAGAGGTGCCACCTAAAAGCAGGTAAATACGCAAATACTCCACTCGTAAAGCCGGGTGGAGAGCCTTTTGATGGAGGTGGTTTAATATATTCGTTTTGAGGAAATTATTTTATTGCCAAGCATTCCATCACACTTATTAGCGATGGTAAAAAGGGAGTAAAAAGGGGAGGAAGTGTGCCACAGAGCTTGTGTAAAACATGTGGCAAAAATTCACATTTGCATGATTAACGGTTAGTCGTAGTGGTGTTGTTGCAGATTCGAGTGAGATTGTGTGTATGCTTTGTATGATTTAGTACGATTTTGAGCACAAGTACGATCCGGAAATCCACCCGGTTTAGTGTAATACCGATGGATTGTGGTGCAATTTGTGAGTTCAAAGCGTAGAAAAGTGAATTTAAAATAGGTCAATCTATACTGTCAATCACATGCCATTTTGTTGAGCTCTTTTCGATGTATTCCAAAGCTAGAAATAATACCTTACGCTTGA
Source organism: Anopheles maculipalpis (assembly GCF_943734695.1). Taxonomy (NCBI): domain Eukaryota; kingdom Metazoa; phylum Arthropoda; class Insecta; order Diptera; family Culicidae; genus Anopheles; species Anopheles maculipalpis. The sequence continues at coordinate 15,274,244 of NC_064871.1, read as the reverse complement.
GTAACACACCAAAGTTTAGGGAGATTATTTAATACGAAACCAATCCTTCACAGGAATGACAAATTTTCTGGGTAAATTTTATAAAATATCTAAACGCTCGAGTGCCACAAATTTAGTAGAATTTGTTTCGGCTTGTATGAGCAGTATGTATTGAGCACAACGGAGTTTTCTGGCCGATTAGCCCCCCCTGACTGATGAGGCCCCTGATGGTCGCGAACTTCGCCTGGAGCAGAATCAGAGGACTTCCACTGGCTTTGCCATGCGTAATGCGTTTGACAATGTGAGTACTGTCGCGTACGCAACGGTCCACGTCATCTAACAGCGGACCAAAGCGGATTAGTCGCAGCCGAGAGCGGCGTAATCATGACGAAACTGATGTAAACCGATGGAAACGCAGTCGGAAGAGGTCGTTTTCGGATTTTGAAGGGTTACTGACTACGGTGTTAGCGGATAAAAAGAAGGAGAGCGTGATTTAGCCCTTCTTCATCACGTATCGGAAAACGGAAGTAAATTTTTGAATACAGGGTCAGAAGCGTTACATAAGTTACCAACGCGTTATATTCTCGTACTGACAAAAACCTGTGATAACCGAAAAGTCAACCAAAAGGGGCTCTGTTGCTGGATGCAACAGGTACGTTATCGCCTACTGCGCCTAAAGCCCAAAGAATCCCTTCGCACTCATGTTCTTGTCTTATAGCCTTCCTTCTCCTTAACGCCATCGATATGTTCCTACGCACTGCACCGCACCGCACCGTAAAAAAGTTAATTGCAAAATATCTGCAAAAGCAAAACGTTTTACAGATTTCCAGTTATATCATGAAGCGTATTATTACTTTTCTGTTGCGATACTCAGCGCAACAAATGATCATGTCACTCACACACAGATAAATAAATGCATGCATGCAAAAACTACCGGCAATATTGACACTGCTCATTTCACACTATTTAGTAAAGATATTGTGACGTGTGTGTGTGTGAGATATGTGGGTCTATTTTCGTGTTTCGATAGGTTTTTTTTTCAATTCTATTTTGTAATTCCAACAAAATCAATTACTTTTGCTCCAGTACTCGAGCACGCTCGGTACCGAACCGAGGGGGAATGGTTATTGCTGGATATTAATTGAATTTGATTACAAAACATTCAGCCATTTTGGTGGTCATGTACCGGCAGTGTCCTATATAAAAATGAAACAAAACAGTCCACTAGTGGCATCTCTGTCAATCATAAAATATTTTACTGAAGCGATATGCATATTTGATGGCCAATTAGTGACTCTCGCCGGTGATTGACGGATAGATTGATCGATTACTGTAAGTTTACAGTCAATGTGACTTATGGTAGGGTTTTGTGCTCTGCACACTTAAATGCCGATGGTTCGTAATTAATTCGTGCGGGGATCGGTTTATTTCGTTCAATTTATGATCTATATCAATTACAGCGTACAGACAAGCTACGATGATTACAATGTAAATGAATTCGAGAATTTCGGTTCGGTTTTTGGTCAAAGCTCAATGGTAGACTTATGTAGTTGGTTTTCACAGAAAAATATAGTCTTTTTATTACTTAACCAACCAGCCAACACACAATGTTTTATGATCATCACATTAAATTAAACCTCAATTTACTTTTGAAAGTCCCTCACTCATGCGGTGCTCTAATGGTGAAGGGATAGGGGTGACCTCTCTGCATTTGTGTGTGCAGTGAATATCTTTGCATACCGCTTTCCCAACACACCAGACCCAGCAGTTGGAACTGTAGATTCGCATTGTGAAAGGGGCTGAGTGAAATCACTGTTTATTGGCGTTGGCAGCAATGCGCACTCAGCGGTGACAAGGGTAACGACAGGTAAGGCCCAAAGTTTTGTGCTTTGCGTAGAGTCTTTAGTCTCCCAAGCCCTAGCCAACGTCCCCCGGACCACGATAGACAAAACGACCCGACGGACCGTACCGTCGGGCAACGAAACAAAAGGGTAAGGACCAAATCCGTTCACCCACAAACTCGGCACAGACAGGCTTTTCTTTTCTTTTGTGTGTTTTCTTCAGTTATTGTTTGTTTTTCACTGTGAGCGTCTTTCCGGGAAGGGATTTGAAAAGTTTTTTTTTTGCGTGTGAAAATGAAGTGAAATTTATATTCATTTTCCTTACATTACGCGAAGGGTTAACGGGTACAGGGTTTTCGGTAGTTCTTGTGACACGGCACATAAATGGTGGTGACATACGAGGGTAGGGAGGGTTCGGTATATTACCGGTGGGATCAGGTGATGGTGAAATATTCCTTTCAATTCATTCCATTCATTAGCTCACCGGCCGCCCAGCTGGCCCAGCGGTATCCAAAGCTCTGAAAAGGGGGCGATTTGGACAAGTTTTCGTTGCAAGGTTGAGATTTATTGGATTTGCGTGGAGTGAGGATCCGGGACGGGTATGAATGCGTCTTTAAACCGCGTTGTTTGCGATATGAAATGAAAGCAAGCTATAATGTGGACAAGAAAGTTTAAATTGTGAAGGGCGAGGCAAATGATGGACTGGGAGGGTGATGTCTGTTACTATATTAAATCTTTGGTAAAGTTGTAGATCATTGATTCATTGGAAAACGTGTCAGTTGTACTGTGGGAAAGATGTACAGGAGGAAGAAAATATACAAGAAAGCGTAGAATACCTATACTCTGCAACATTGTAGGTCGTAATTGAACCTTTTGTCCAGCATTTAACCTATGTTAAAAAGCTTTAATTAAATCAAAGAAAAATATATCAAATTAATGGAGACGCCCGGTACTTTGTGAGAAAAAAGGTCAGCACAGTGAACCTCGGCCACGGGATATCAGCATGCATTCTGGTGTTATTGTTATTAAATATTATTTTCAATATATATCCCTCCCATGTGATAAACGTTTGCGTTACAGTACATGACAGTATAGTGGACAATCTACTCGTAGCTGATTTTTAAATAAAAATGAGTGCTTTACCCATAGCATTATGGCACTAATGAATGTTGATTAACCAAATTAAGTCTGCGCAGCATAAGGCAAACGGCAAACGAAGAGGTCTGGTGTCTGTCATTATATTAAATCTTCGGTTAAGTTTCAGATAATTGAATCATATGAAAATGTTATCGCCAGAGAGATATTTAATTTGGGACTGACCAACGAAATTTGGGCTACATCAGTAAGAAATTGTGTTTAAAGTGCCTTCGTTCCCAGAAATAGTTCATTATTGTTGATGAAGTTTGTTTAAAAAATTATTGCCCAGTGTTTAACGTGTGTTTTGTATTGTTTCTTAATAATCATCCACCATGGGATTAGCAATATCTTAAATTCTTATGACTAAACGTTGGGGATGAGGGTAGATAGGGAAGGAAAACACTTATGAGGAAGCTAGAAAATGGAGGTGTTAACGGAAAAATGTCAAGGAAAGTCTACAATCGAACAGAGCATAATTGTTGTTGAAGCGACGAATGGTACGCGAGGCAACGGATCGCGGGTACCTTTTGCCGTGCGGTAAGTTTCTACAAAAATGAAAGAGCGTGGGCGCAATTGGTGCACGTGTACATTAAACAGTATAGTGCTTTTAAGCCACCCGGATCAGAGAATTCAGATGCTAGGCGCTTAATCAAACCTAGACACTTGTTCGCTTTTCGTATGATTATCTTTAAATGATCAGCGAATGAAAGTTTACAGTCCAACCAGCAGATCATTTGCAAGTTGGACGCGGGTGAATGCCAAATCGGTTATCGGGTGTGTTAAAAGGCTTTAGTTGAATCAAAGAAAAATTTATCAAACTAATGGAGGCGCCTGGTACTTTATAGATTACTTTAAAAGTTCAGTGTAGAAGTTAATAGAATCTCGGGCACTGGTTCGTGTTCATGTTGATATCTTCTGGAGTTGTATTAAAGTATTAATTTCTATATACATTACTCACGCGCGAAACAATGTTGCGTTAAATCAGAGGTCATTCGAATAATGAACATTCTACTCGTAACTGATTTTTAAATATAAATAAGCGCTTTCCATATATACTCATTCCACTAATGAATGTTGAGTTGTATCAAGTTTATTCCACTTAATTAATGCGTATGAATTATGCCGCTAGCAATTCTCATACGGTAACATCGCGCATTGATTCAAGGATCATACCATAAACTATTTGTCAGTTCTATGGGCACTTAGTTCCTGTGCAATGCACACCACAAAAAAAAATTATCAATTGTTACTTTCAGTGTTGTACCTGCATCACGATGCGGAAGGAAGCCGGAACCACATCAAACAATTGATCGCACGTCCACGCAAAGGTTGCGTACCATGATTGAACTTGCATGTGTGGCGGTGTATTTAGATTAACTAACATGGGAACAATCAAGTCGAGAGCAATCAGCAGCAAACAGCAGCAATTATAGTGCACCATCGGCAGAGGGCAGAGGGACTGGGCCGGCTGGCTGAAGAGTGGGCTCAAATGATCATGAATTTCCTGTCCGTGATTCAATGCCCTCCATGTCGCGGATGTCGTACGCCAAATCTTGGCCGCACTTCCTCCCCTCACCTGAATCGGACTGGATTAGGGTGATTTATGGCAGTGCGCATGTTTTAATGAGCGTATGTGCTTTAGCGCAATGTAGTATTGCTTTTTACTGTACCAACCGGTGGCATTTAACGCCGATTGCGGATTGCGTAGGGCCCGGAGGGAAAACCGGCCGGCCGGCCGGCCGACATCACCTCACCACCGGGGTGATGCTGTTCTAATACCATAAATCAGTCGTTCAGCTTCGAGTTAATTGACTATTTGTCATAGAAAAACAGTGACCAAAACCGTGCCGGAAGCGGGAAAAACTCCAGGAAGTCAACCGTGCCCGAGCATGGTCGATTGCCATGTGAACTGCGGTGCGAGCATGCAGTCAAGGAGAAACGATAGTAGAATGTACATAAAAAAATGCTGCTGCTAACTGCAAACCGCATAAATCGCGCAACTAAATCATCACAATCGAATCGAAGTAGATGACACGGAAAGATGCGGTCCTATTGCCAGGACGATTCACATTTTAGCTGGAGGAAGGGAGGGACAACCGGTGTGCAAAAATGTACGTTAATGACCGATATGGTCAAGAGTGAGTAATTTACGATCGTTATGCGTCCGGCGGAAGGTGAACCGCAATGGTGGGCAGGAAGTGGCAATGTGGAATGTGCTGCTCATTTAGGTGAACGTTTTTAGAGCAGAGTTTGGGCAAATTAGTCTCCTGGCCGACCAATCGACTAATGACTCAACGGAGCGGAAATCAGGAGCGATTTGATCGAGTGGTTTTCTGGTTCGTCACTCGAGCTTGGTGGTGGCCCCTTAGCGTGGGTGAAAATTCGCCAGTAGTGGATGTGAGCCGGGTATGTAAATGTTAACCCGCGATAGAACGTTTAAAATGATTTAATGGAATAATGCACCCGGGAGATAAAACCCACAGTGATAAAGCGTAATAACGCTGCTAATGCCGTTAGCCCTGGATACGTAAAGTATCTTCGCTGTAACTTCAGTCCACAGGAAATTGCAGTGTGAAAAAATGCAACAGTTAGTAATTAATTCGGTGCACAGTTGTCACAGTTCGTTTACTACATACTTCTCATGCATAATTTCGGCGAATTGAGTTCGCACAATGTGGACAATTTAATTTAATTAAATAAATCTTTCTACAGCTGCATACGCTACGGTGAGGCAGAAGAAAAAAGACGTACGAATGTTTAATCCTGGGCAGTAACTGTTTCCTCTGTAATCTGACAAGGTTTTCAGAGTCGTAATTGAGATTTCAGTAGAACTGTTTACGAGGAAGGGAATTTGAAAAACGTAAGAACTTACCAAATATTGAAGGCTCTTTAAAATGGGCTAGGCTCTTTGAACGATGCGATAGGAAAATTGCTTTAAAGGACGAGACTTCGTGCACCACGAGGCCACTTGAACGAAGGCATTTCGTAGTAGTCGTAGCCCCATGGAAGAAGCAGCACCATTGGTGATCGATAAGCTTGGGTTTCCATGATTTTTTGTATCCTGGGTCGGGTCTTATTAGACTGGCCGATCATATTCTGTGAGGATGCTTTTTGTGTTGTATTACAATGATTTTGCCATGGTACTTCTAGATAGAACTGATCTATTACACGTGGATGATGCAACAATATTTCGACAAATACGTAAGCTCGAGGGCCTTGCCCGACTGCAGACCTTCCTGAATATGTGTAACTGCTAGCTGTGACGAAAATGTGTAGCTATCAAGTTCAGCCCCTTTATTGGTCTTTGATTACGCCTTAAACGGACACAACCTTTCTTTAAAATCTTCTGAAGTTTATTAAACCTTCATTAGCCTAGCCAACGGCCGTCCCTGTTAAGGATTAACCGTTGGCCTTACGACGCTATTTTTTCATATTGAGCAGCGTTTCTCCTTTGCGCTTGTTCCACGTACCCATCGTATTTAAAGGAAGCTCCACCTAGGGAAAGTGCCATTTTGGCGGCCGCAAGTCGCAGCTTCAATGCTTATTTCCATCAAAAGAGAAGGCGGCAATATTTCGCCTCTGTCCCGTTATATATCCTTCAGGAGCACGCCTTCTTCCCACTTCTTTGACCGATGGAGGCTGGCTGTTGTTTTGTTGCCTTCCGGACTGAGGTGAGGATCGTACTAGCTTTCGGCCGAGATCTCGTCCCAAAGCTTCGGTGGGTCCTGTCTCGCCTTAGTGACTCCACCACCACTGGCACCGGTCTACGACTACGAACTGTATCAAACGGACAGAACCTTAAAAGACCAGTGTGAGAATTAGGTGTTCTACTTGACATGAAGCTCCTGGGGATCTTGTGCGACAACAAGAAATTCAACGTCGAAAATTCTATGTTATGTCGAAAATTCAACGCTATTTGTGATGTCCTCAGAGGCAGGGATGTCATTACTTGAATTCTTCAATCGTACTGCGTGTATATTTATGTAACCAATATCGTATGCTATCGAAAGCGGTATACAGTCCGTCACCTAATTAATTAAATAATAAATAAAAGGTCTTTTGTACGATCAGATCTCTAACTAGACAAGGTCCCATAGAAAACTAGTACCTGATTAGAAAATGGGCCAGTTGATGAGTGGATGTCGATCATCATGAAATCCTCCAATGCCTCGATGACATACTACACCGTGCGGTTGTGAGATGTTGTTCTTAAATTATAAATAGGCGTTAAAATAATGCACACGATGAACATCTTCCTACATTTGTACAAAAATAAACCTTAGTTGAGTCTACACTCTCCCGTTATCATTTTACCAGTATCTCGACAAATACTCAAGATAAGGCTTTTACACCGTGATGCATACGACCAGTGAGGCTCGTAATCTTAATTATTATCCTACAAAATCCTACGCCTTGCGAAACACTCGCACACATGAAAATCAATGCATCACTGTGTGTAATCACGTTGGGCGTATAATTTTACCTAACTTTGAGAAGACTTATCGTAGGCAGCACTCGAGCCCACGGCATCATTAATAATACGCATAAATTCCACTCTGATCTTTTCCATTGCGCCCCATCGCTGCCACGGACCTGCTCGCGCTCAAGTGACTGTCATAACAGTGGTGACATTTTCGCTAATGGTAACGGCAAAGTCACAATTTATCCCTAGCCCGATGACGTACACATAAATAATACTTATCCTTAACAGAACGGCCTACGGCGGTACGACGGTCGTCTACCAAGGCCACTTTGTAGGGGCAGCTGCTTATGAACCATGGGTAAATGCTTTACACTCTACCATCCTCGGATGCTCGTCTATCATCGTTTGGCGGAGCGCAGACCCATTTCGAGGGGGGGGGGGGGGGCAAGTGGGTCCCGAAACACGCTCCATCATATGCCGGTACAGTCATAATAGAAGAATGAAAAAATAAATAAATGCATCCACCTCACCCGGAGAAAGAGTTTCCTGGGAAGGATGGTGTTGTTGCTGCCAATTGTGGCGTGTTTCCGGATTGGACAGAATAAAATTATCCTCAAACAAGATGTTTGCTGTTTCATCCTGTGTCGGAAATCGAAGGGGTGGAAAACCTAACCAAAAGCTCACTGACTTCCCACAAGTCTTGACAACTTTTTTGGTGGTTTGAGGTATGATGGGGTAGAGAGAGAGAGAGAGAGAGAGAGAGAGAGAGAGGAAAGGAAGGCATTGGCAAGTCTAGGGAAAGCATTCATTTGCTCGGGGCGGCATGGTGGTGACGATGGATTCCATTTTTAACCCTCCAGTTACAAAAACCGCAGGGGAAGCTTGGTCTGGAATTGCATTATTTATTTTCCCGGCCATCGCCACCTCCTTTACGGTGGCCTGGAGTGGTCCTTTATTTGGGCATATTTCTTTTTTCCGATTTCCGTTCCATTCCGTGCCCGCTTGTGTTTCCATACCGTATAGCCAAGCTGCAGAATCATCAACCTGCTAGAAACCAACAAAAAAAAAAAAGGAGTACGAGAGCACAAATGATGAGCACGTTAAGCTGGCGCTAGGATGAGATTTTAGGCGATATTTATGAGCTTCGTTTAATCTGCACCATCACAAGGAATGGAACGCAAAACGGAACGTAAACGGTGAAGAATGGCATCGATCCTCTCGAAACAGCCACGCATTTCCACCAATTCTCCAAGATTACATTGCAAACCCCTTTTGAAGGGACTGAAGTAGGAAAGAGAGAGAGAGAGAGAAAGAGAGAGAGGAAACACAGTGCTCTGGCGTAGGCGAATGATGCGGAGTAAGAAATAAAACAAGAATTACGGAAAAAATATGATAATAAAAATAAATTGAAGACAAACTTCAAGAAATCTTTGAGCATCGTTTTAGCTCTACCGGCTAGCGGAAGGCTTGCTTGGGCCGCCCGTAGGAAGGAAGGGGGCTTTGGGGCTAAAATAAACATCAATCTACGTCCGGTTGGAATCCAAATTGTACAATCCACTAACCAAACGAAGAAAAACGTGTGGCTTTATAAAGAGTTCGGCAAGGGCGGGGAGTGAACGGGGAAGGTTGGGGCGGTACACAGCGTGAAGGGAAACAAAAAGCAAATACACACAAACACTCACGCACGTTTGCACAGAGCCCAAAAAAACCCTTAGCCACCACCCGGCGCCTGTCATTATTCCATAACTCTTTATGAAACGGGTCATAATTTTTTTCCATCTTGGCCAAATTTTCCATCTTCGTTTCGTCCGTAGGAAGAAACCCGGGGCTCGCGGTTCAACCGGGATCCGTGGCGTAAGGTCAAACGCATCAAACGGACTGCTCCCGGCAGAGCTACCTTTAAATTTTCTCTCCGAACCGACCATCCGAACCGAAGCACCGGTAAGTGGGAGCGAGCTTTGCCAAAAACGGCAAAGATTTGCAATGGCCAAGTGGTGCGGTGCGAGCAGAAAAACCAATCTCATAAAATCTAATGGCTTTAATTTGTTTAGCATAAATTTTATAAAGAGCCTGAAGGTGGTAAAAGGTTACGCGAATGGAACCGGGAGGAGAAAAAAAAATACAGAAACTTCCTTCTGAGTAGTGTCTCGAGCGCTTCAGTCTCGCTCACTCTGTCCTCTTTCCGGTGTGGGGTCCATCATAATCCTTTCCTTTAACGCACTGTAATAGACTGCTGGCAAGCCGCACGACGGGAAGTGCTCAGCAACTTCCGATTACATTTTAGGAAGGCTTCAACGAACGGGGAGATGGGTATAGGGCCGGAATCGGCCGGAAACACACGCATAAAATAGAACCACTCGATATCCCGTGGAGAATGGTGATGGCAGGTCTTGCCGAGCACGTCGTTAGATATTGCGAAAAGGACATTAAGTTGAGGGCGAAAAAAACCGTCTTTCGGTCCCATCCTTTTCCGGAGCAACAGCACCATGAGGGTGTAAATTTTGATGACTCTCTTCCACATCCAAGAAAAAAAAAAGATGGATCACAACCACCGTCACAAATCACAATTCGCTACAGCAACAACAGCGACGGTTTAACTGTGACGACGTCAGCAACCGAAAAGTGGCATGCTGGTTTAGAGGCTTTTTTTGGTTTCGTTTTTGTTCCAGCTTCGGCGGTTGGTTAGTCAGTGGTTGCCAATGCAGTTGGTGTGTGGAGTTGTGTAGTGCTTTAAAAAAAACTATTTAAGTATTTAAATAAAATCAATCTGTATATTAAAACGGGTACGGCATCACTCAACAAACCCAGAAGGGATTAAAATCTTTATTGAAGTTGGTCACAAACCTACTTATGAAACTGCGATTACATCGCGGTTTTGGTCCTTTCGTTACAACTTACGCTGTCACCTGTCAATTTAACATCCCGGGCTCGCTTGCTGACGCATCAATGTCATCATATAAAAAGGATTAGCTAGATGGACGCTAAAATCCTTCTGATAATCATCTTCTCGTCCTGTCTGTAAGAGAAATTATTTTCTTCCGAAAACTGGCTCAACGTGTCTGTAGCGTCTTCCGAATGGCGTCTCACGATTCTTGTTGTGTGGTTGTGGGCATGATGCCGCTCCATTCGGTGCAACACCCGATGCCTAAACGTTGGCTGTCGCATCGAGCGGTTGAAACTGATTCAGAAGGCTCACTGTCCCGATTGTCCAGATATAAGAGAGCCACCCGAGCATGTGATGTTCGAGTGCCGTCACTTCATTGCCGCAAGACTTCGCATGCATTATACCCCGGGTGTGTTCCAGTAGAAACAGATGGATAGCAGAGACGGTCAGGGTGATCCTTACCCATCTGAAGCAGTAACGTATTGACAACGGCAGAGGTACGGCAGAGGGGCTCATCAAGATGTCAACTGGGAGAACCATGCTGATCTTCGTTGAAGAGCATGATAGCGCGACAGGCAAAAGATCACCTATGGAAACTGCAAGAGTCTCATTAGGTTTTTGGTAAAAAACGATGATCGTAGAGCTAAGACCCCCGACAACCCTCACCAAATTGTGCCAATCCCCTGAGGAGTTCGCCCACAACAAAAATCGTCTATATTACTCACACCCTCGCTTATAATCTGGGAATGATTGCCGAAAGGCTCGAGGTAATAATCCTGCAGTTCCCTATGGAATAGAGACTCACTCATGGTTCCAGCTTCAAGTAAATACTTCTTCTTAACCTCTACAACCTCGACCGATCTAGCCCTAGTAATATTGGGCTTCTTGATTTCGTTTACCCGTAATTAGTAATCGTTTTGCGTACGAGGAGACAGACCGAACGGGATCAACTACTATCTCACTAGACTCCTATAAGAGGAATCAATCAGTTAGCTATGGAATAATACCTGTCAAATTGCAAATTTCATGTTTCTTTTGAAGCATACTGAAAGCTTTTACAAGAGAAACTTACGATGGTGATCAAGATAGTTTTTCCAAGGTTGCAAATTGGCTCTTGCGGTACTCGATAGGACTTTTTCAATTAGTTTTTACGCTGCATCCAGTAATGGAAATTGTGTGTCAAAGATAACAATTGATAACGTTAACACGTATATGGAAGCGTAAAAGCATCGTTTGACAGTAATTGATGCTTATATTCAGGCAACGTTGGAATGAGAGTGTTAGCTTCATTAGCTTCAAGTGTGCAGCGATTCATGTAAACTCCTCCCAGCTGTAGATGGTGAAATGTATCGATGTGACAGACGGTTGCAGTTACGAACTGTTTGATAAAATGTGTGCATATTTGTATGTTAAAATTATTAACAAATATCGCATTTGCGATTTATTTTGATCAAGGACTCAATTTAGACAACGATTAATTATCTGCACAACAACTTTTAAAGCTACAAATCGAACCGATGTGTGAATTTCTTATGCGGGTGACAGCTTTAAAGATCCCTAAACCACATCGCAGACATAGCAAAACGCTTCTTTGTTTTGTAAACTTTTGCCGACCACTGGCTTGTGGTAAGATTTACTGTGCCGCTTCCGCTTCGCACCTCTACTCAAAGGGAAAACGCGAAGAATTGTGCCCAACATCAGAAGCCAGTAGCCTCCCGCTCTAACTGTCCTCCCACTTTTTTTTTACGGACGACCACCTCCCAAATAGAACGTCAACCTTGTGGTTACAGTGATGCCTACATGCTCTTCTACACACAACAACAAAATAAAATCTCATTTCGGGTGTCGATTATGAAGCAGTAAAAAAATCGATGCTACCGATGATCGTTATGTTCCGGGAGGTTCGGTAACAAAACAAAGCCATACAATGCAAGGATCGTTTATCGGCTTCGGTGTCGTGAGAGCCAACAAAATACACGGTCAGTGTCAGTGTGTGTTGGGTTGTTTTGGAGAAGGATTAACTTTACGACTTTATGGTTTGCAGCGTTCGGTCAGGAGCGTGTTTCATTTTTTTATTTACTGTTTTTGCTGCTTACTGCTGGCGATGAGTTGGAGCATGAAGCCAGTATCTCTTTTTATGTCAATAATAATTGATATTGATAATGTTGTAGGAAAGTTTGGTATGCTTTTTTTTGGCCCCTTGGTGGTGCGATTGACTGGTAGCAAGCGGAAATCTGTTTGCGATAACTTCCAACGGAACAGATCGTTATTTAGCCTAACCCCATTATTTGCGCAACGCTAAAATCATCAAGACTGGCCCCGCAGATTTTTCCTCGCTGACTAGAGTTTATAACAATATTTTTATAGCGTTTGCTCGCTCGCCTCACTCGTCGCCGTTGACTTAACGATGATGGTTATTCTTATTTATATCGCTTGGCGTTCCTTCCCGGCGTGCACTGGCCGGGGAAATGATGAGCGTTCGTCCGTGTTTCTATTTGTTTTCCCAAGCTCGTTACCGTTTGTTTGAGAGGGAGAGGGGCAACAAAAAGCTCTCACATTTGCCGCACATTCGCAGAAAATATGATAGGGAAAGCAGAGTATTGTACACTGCGCGCATATCGCAAACAGACCGTGGGCAGAGCAAAAAAAAAAAAAAAAAGGAAACAAGCAACATCTTTGTACATTGGGCAAAAATTTGCATCTTTGATTAAGCACATAACATATGTGGTACGTTCACAGGAAACAAAACAACAACAAAAAAAACCGGCACTCCTCCCGATGTTCCTGTACGCGCCACGCAGCCGTGGGCATGGAGGGGCTGTATCGGGTGACGGAGTAGAATCGAAATGAAATGAGGTTTTTTACATTGCTTCAAACAAAGCACACCCGGTCTCGGTGGATGGAAGGATGGGAACGAGTTAAGGATATAAGGGAGGGGAAATAATTTGCACGATAAGGTTTTTGTTGCTGTAGCAGGAAATTTTGCTCGCTCGCTTGTACCCGCAACCGGGCGGTTTATATGTTTTATGTGAGTGTTTACTCCGGCAATCAAATATGGTGCCGGGACGCATGTACTCTTGCCCGTCTGTACCACACACACACACACTCTAGCAGCAGCAGCAGCAGCAGCCGGTGGTATCCGTGGCGATGCATTCGAGATGTTTAATGAGGCGAAACCGGCGTACCTTCTGATTGTTATCATTATGATGTATTTAAATTACATGATCTCACTTTATTCTCGCTCGAAAGGTTGATGTAAACTGTAGGTTGATAACAATTTTTAGATATTATGTTCGGCAGTATGTTCCTGCGGAAGGGAGCAACGCAGATAGCAATAAAAGTACAACAATTAAAATAGGAAAATGCCGTTAAGAACTCAAGAAAACTGTCGAGCAGATTGCTTACAAAGTAACAAAACACTGAAACCTCGTGTAAACCTTGTGCAAAACCAATGTAAATATTCTTTTTTTTTTCGTTCGTAAATGTATGTGTAAACACGCAGAACGCAAAACAAAAAGAGATTCCCTTCCTTGACGACAGCTGCCCGGAGATGGATAATTGATTTCTTCCATTAAACGGAATGATCATGACATTACCACAAAAGGCGTCTCATTACACTGTCATTACACTGGTGTGTAAGCGCAGCGTGGTTTTCCTTGTTTTTTTTTCTATCATTCTTCTACCAGCTAAAAGCAGCACGGAAATCCGGCAGTGGCGAAAATCGTGCATTCCCCATTGCAAATGCAATTCCGATTGCAGTTGCGCAGCTGGCAGCGTGGCACACGTGTGATTGCGTTGGGTTATCGTCGCATCGCCGCCATTCGGGTCATTTTGGGGTTGCTGCATAACTTTAACGGCCAGCTGACGGTTGGCCGTTTGCTGGATTGTGTGCGTGTGAGAGTATTCACGTATTTGGAAATTGAACCTAAAGAAGGGAATGATTTGCAATTGGAAATGCATTCTTTGTTTAAAAATTACGGAAATGGATTCATGGCATTCAAATTCAATTCAATCAATTTCATCATAAGCTATTTGAATTTAATTTAATCATAAGCTTTATGAATAAATTTTCGTTTGAGAGTTTCAATTAATATTGTTAACAGCCCTATAAAACTTCTAACATAACTACGATCTTATTGAAATGGAAGTGATTTCTTTCAATTGATGGTTATCTAGTTAAATCTAGTTAGATCTAGTTTATTTGTGGTTAAATTACAATCAATACTGATATTATTTAATTATGAACTAATCAATTTATTATCATTATTATTATTATTTATTAACGTGTTGTCTGCCAATAGGCTACACTACAATCTCACACTCTACTTAAAATTATTTAACTCTAAACTTAGAGAAATGGGGAGGGAGTTAAAAGCTAAAGGGAAGCCCGCATACTGGAGCGGAAGGATGGAAGCGAGAGATGGAAATCGAACACAAGAGACGAGGAGTTAAACGAACGCAGTGCCCTCAAAAAAGGATCGTTGCGACCGGCAGACGTACGGCGCGTAGGGATAATCAAAGGGGGACGAATACGAAGGGAACGGTTAGGGACATAGAACGGGATGGAACCAAGCAGAGAAGGAGCATCTATACAATTCAACAAGAGGGAAGCGACAAAAAGAGTTTGAGAACGTGATCGACGGTCTTCGAGAGAGTCAAGACTCAGCAACTGACACCTTGACTCGTAACCGGGCAGGGTGGAGGTGGATCTTCCAAGGAATTTGCGAACCGCAAACCTGGTAAAAGACCTCTGCACCCGCTCGATTCGATCCATATGGATCCGAGCCGTTGGTGACCAGATTACTGAGCAATACTCCAGCAATGACCTGACCAGCGAACAGTACAGCGTTTTCAAACAGAGAAGATTAGAGAAGTCACGAGCAATACGCTTCAGGATACCTAGTGTTTTCCAGGCTCTAGCAACCATAGAGTTGATGTGGGACGTTAGGGTAAGGCCACTATCGAGCCATACGCCTAAGTCCTTGACCAGCGAAATCCGGTTGACTAGGACCTGGTCCAGCACATAAGGATAGAGGAAAGGAGTGCGGGAACGAGTAAACGAAATGATTTGACACTTCACGTTTAACACAGTAATTGACTTTGATTCATCTCTCGTTGCCTCAATGTGTCACAAGCTTGGCAGAATGAAAAGTTCTGCTTCGAGTGAAGTAGTTGATTTATAAAGGACCACATTAGAAAGTGCACTAAACATCGTATCGGTAGGAAAGAAAATCGTAACAAAAGAGACCAGTTGGTGCTCGTGCTGAACGAAAATACAGATAATTAATTAGATCAAGCTTGGTTTACGAGTGGTATTAGTGTACAACTCTTAAAAATATTTGTCGTAGGTGACTCAAAACAACACGTGGAGATTATTTTCAAGAATCAAGGATA
Source organism: Anopheles maculipalpis (assembly GCF_943734695.1). Classification (NCBI taxonomy): domain Eukaryota; kingdom Metazoa; phylum Arthropoda; class Insecta; order Diptera; family Culicidae; genus Anopheles; species Anopheles maculipalpis. The sequence goes on along the minus strand of NC_064871.1, from coordinate 15,258,586 downwards.
AGCACGTTGTGATGACATGGCCAAGAAACTCGATCAATGGCTGGAGAGCTCTCATCCATGGGTGCATCCGATGACAATCCTAGGGGAATGTAAATTAATAGACAACCCAGGATGACTTTCATAAGACGGGCGAAAATCTTCTCTTTGGTGATTATACGTTCGCAAGAGAGTACAACTGACTCCTACAAAATGACAGAAGTCAGCCATGATTCCTACTCCTAAATTGAACGGAGCTGTCAATACGGAAGATGCTCGTTCCAGAAAAATTTGAATTATGGTCTAGGATCAATTGATACAATTGCTGAATGGATGCGAGTTATTGATTCGTGAACAGTCTTGTGCGCTGCACTGAATTTTCTACTAACGAGCTAGAAAGTGTTAATGGAACGTAAAGAGATGATCAATGCCATTTTCTTAGATCTATAACGAGCATTTGCGACAATATCAAGGCCGTAATTGCTGTCGCCATTAACGCAGTGGTGGTTCAAAATGTTTGGAGGCTGGAGGCCAATGACTGAATGGATATTTGAACCTCTCTCCGCCGGGGCCTCCCCCCCCCTGGTCGATGAGGCCCCTTGGCTGGCAAGGCATTCCTGGTCAGCTAGGCCCCAACATGCCGCCACCTCCCACCATAGGTTAATCCGCCATTAAATTAAAGTCAAAACTCAAAGTACGTTTGGCTACAAACAGAACAGAGGCTACAAAAAAAACATCCTTGGCGTTCCGCTAGGACGTGTGCTTGGGCCAATTTTGTTTACAATTTACATAAATGACATGAAATAGGTTCTGAAGGCTTGTGGGATTTATCTTTTACGCGACGATCTTGTTCAATAACAGCATATAACAAACAACAAACAAGCTGATTAATCTCGATTTGATTGCTTAAAATTAAAATACAAAAATCTGGCATTGAGCATTAGAAAGACCGATTACATGGTAAAATTTGATGGTGAATTGAACAACGATCCATCTATCAATACGGAACGAATCGAAAGAAACTCACCATGTGAAATACTTGGCTGTTTTAGACGACCAGTAGAAGTTCCATCACAGTGCTGTTTGACGATAAGTTGAGCTTCCATGACCAGCTATAGCACATCGTCGCTAAGGGCAATCAATTAGTTGGCCTTCTGAAGAAGCTTGCGCACGATCTTACCGACCCGATTGCCGTTAAGATGCTGTACTGCTCCTCAGTTCGGTCTGTGGTGGAATACTCATCCGTGGTGTGGTGGCCCATATTGGCACGCTCGTTGGCTCGCCTGGAATCCATCCAGCGTAATTTTACACGGTTTGCGCTGCGTGGTTTAAGTGTCCAGGTGGACTACAATGGACGTTGCGCGTTACTTGGCCTGGAGTCGCTGAAACAGCGGAATTGTAACGCGCAGAGAGTTTTTGTCGCAGGTCTACTTGACAATCGCATCGAAACGCCGGCGCTGCTCTCTGCTGACAACATTTATCGCTCCGTGCTAGCTCACTTCATGGCGTAGGGGGAACGTCGTACTCGTTTTGGCGCCTCCGATCTCTCGTTCCTCGTCATGTGCCGCGAATTCAACGCCGTGTGTGATCGTTTTGAATCAGACCTGTCGCGCTCTGCTTTCCTTAATTGTATGCGTACAGTGCGACCAATCACTTATTGAACGTAAAAATGTAAATTTTGACTGTAAATGTAAAACGTAAAAAAAAGACGCTCTAAGGCGGCCACATATGGTCCGTTGAATACAACAAGTAAAATAACAAATAACAAATAATTAAAAGGGCGTAGAATTGTCGATCTTGATTTTGGGGGGAAAATTCACCTCTACAAATAACTAATATTTGCTCACTTTGATTTCTGCTTGTCCATTCTATTTTCGAGCAATAAAGGACAAATTTAAAGGCTTTAACGGTTACTAAATCGGCACTTTGAGGCTAATATTTGGTTGCGGTCGACATACATGGTTTACGTTTATGAAAGTTGCGGCGGTGTTCTTAAATGTAGTGAACCAGGTTAACCTTTTTCTTTTAAGTTAACATTATTATTTTTTTTGCTTTACAACCTGCTAGGTCACTTCGGCCATCTAATGGCTTACTAGACACATCGATAGCGCGCGGTGGGATAGTTAGTCCGCAATTGAGCCCCTGCGCACGGCAGGACGTGTCAAGGCCGGCGCCGAGGTAATTATTTATTTTTATCCATTTTTTACACTTGTTTTTTTTTTTTTGGTTAAATTCGTTAAATAGTCAATTATTTTCATGTAAAGATTTCTACTTTTAATTGCATCTCTCATTACTGCTGGATGGATATCAATAGGAAGCCTATTTTTCATGCAATTAAATCCATTTTTGCATCTCTAACAGTTACAAGCAGACATTTAAATGCAAAAAAAATCTCTCACTAAAAGCAATCAAAAACATGCAATAGAGCGAAAAATGGAGAATTAAAGTTTTAATTGCAGCGGCTCACTGTGGACAGTGTGTATAAGTGTGTGTTTGCGTGTCTGCACGAAGAGTTTTTTTCTATATTACTAGCACTTTTACAATAGCTTACCGAATGGGCAAACTCATTATGGAAGGGACCCAATTTTCCAAATCTGCAAATACCACGCCACGTTCTATGACTAGAATTATAGTGTGGCAAACGGCTGGCCGAAAAGGGAGAGAGAGAGAAAGAAAGGAAAAAGAAACCGAAGCTCAAGTTTTTCATTTAAACTATTTCACTTTTGACTGTTACCGGGTGCACATTTGGCCCCATTTCGGGGATACCCGAAACAAAGCAAAGTTTTACCAACGGAAGTAGATCCTCAATCTCGTTTGTATCGTTCGGCTTGTGCTTCGCTTCGTTTGTTTTTTTTTTTCTTCAGACTTTCCCTTCTTCAACTCACTCACACACACACACAGACACACTCTTTCGCAACAACGTGGGGATAAGTAAAAGTTTGTGATGTTGCGTTAAGCAGTGCTTAAAACCGCTTCGCCTTCAATTTCGCCATCCCCGATTATCGGCGGTTCCTTGGGCGATTATGTACGAGAGTTCGAGAGCATTGCAGCTGCCACTTCCTTGCGCCGTTCCGTTTCGATGAGGTTTTTTTTTTGCTCCTGCCCATTTCCTTACCACGTGGCCAAGACGTGGCAAAGTTTTGCTGCTGCTGCACAGTTTTTCTCGTCGGCTCTCGGTTTTCGAGCTACCGAACACTTGCCGGAACCTGTGGCGCAGGCTGGGAAAAGCAATGGCCGTGGCACCGGATGCTCTCGGGACGGGTGGAAGAAGAAGGCCTTTTGATTTTTAGCCCTAGCCTAGTTGGACGATGCACGGGATTAAATGTGTCTTAATTTCTTTTCCATCGACCGGATAATGGAAACAGTTTGGCATCGTATAACGCAATAATTAGTTTTAAGCTCGTGGCTTTGGTAAGCTTTCGCGCGTTCTAGTGTGATGCTTTATTTTGGAGTAGCAACCACAAAAACCACACAACGGGATTTGCAAATTTGATTTATATGACCGGTTTATCTGGAGGTGGGAGACTGATTTAATTGGGGGTAAAGAAATTTTAGCAAGAAACTCTTACAGTTTTATGTCCAATCGTTGCGGCTCACGTTTAATTTATTTCTCACAAATGAAATCGATTATATCGTATTTTATCGTACTGCTAAATAACATGGAAGTAATGGAAAACCACTTCAGTACTAGAACAACGGCAAAGCTACACATGAGGCCCTGTTATGGCTGTGTAATGGTTTCTGCCGAATTGATGAATTGATTTGAATGCATAAAATGCTCGTCCTCTATCCGGTATCAATATCAATCTACCACGCTTCAGTCTAAAACCGTTGATCATAGATCAATAAATGCAATTAAACATGTGGCTGTGCGTTTTGGGGTGGGAAGCAATATTTTCCATAAAGTAAATTTAATTTATTTGTTATAGACGATCATGTGTCAGCCGCGAATGCTGGAGTCGATTTAATTGCAATATCCCGACAGCACAAAAGCGTGGTGCACCTGGTTCGTTTCATGGTTGCCCGCGACGCCCGCATTCAATATCGATAAATTATCTTGAGCGGTATGCCGTATGGCAGATAGACGAGAAAATCGGATCGGAATAGAAAAGGGGGAAAACACCGCAATTTATTTTTTTTCGGAAGCTTAAAGATACCACTGAAAAAATCGTGTAAGCAATTTTTGTTTTTGGTCTTTAATTTCAAGTTTTTACCGGAAACTGGGCACGATGGACGGCTCCGGTGCGAAGGGTTTTTTTTTTGGAAAATTGTCAGCAGAACGTGGCCGGTGGCCTGGTGAATGGGGATGCTGCTTCGCTTCAAATAGCGACATTAAGCTCCACAAGGATGATTAGTAACACGGACAGAGTAAGTGAATGTGAAAGAAATAAAATCCCAAGAAGAAATAACTGAAGTAAAAAAACGGAAAGGCAGATGCTTGCCCCGGGGGGGAAAAAAAGGGAAGTTAGCATTAATGTAAGAAAAGCGATCGAAAAGGAAAAAAAAAACCGTGGAAAAGAGAAGATAATCGAAACTGCTAGTAATAGAATGAACCATTCGGGCCAGTTCGAACCAGTGAAGCGAATCTGTGAGAGTGAAAAACCCCTAACGGATACAGAACGGATCAGTGCGAAGGAAAAAAAAAAACGTGAATGCTGCGACCCGCAGTTGTTCGAGCTTTCGTCGCCGAAAATTCGTAACCGTGGGATGGGATATTAAATTTATTGCTTCCGCTGGCAAGTGTGAGCGCACCTCCCTCGCCGTTCGGTTTGAAGTGAGGAGTTTACTTTTTCAAATCCCCCCCCCCGCCTCGGTGATGGCTTAATTTTCCTCTGTGCCAGGAGGAAAGCTCCGCAAAAAAATCTTGGCCATTGGATGCGGCGTGTCATAGCAACCTGGTGCCGAAAGATGAACTCATCGCGAGCAAGCGTAAAGGCAAGAAACGCACGGCCAAAAGCTCACGAAAGCTTGAGGGGGGTTTCGTCTTCTCTCACACACTTACGGTCTCCATCTGTCTCTCTCTCTCCCTTTTCTGCCACCACCGACGATGGGTTGTTGGCGTGCCCGGTGATAGTGAAAATGTAATCCCCTGATTACGGGACCCGGGTGAAATGAATCGCATCACCGTGAATTGGCGTAGGACGCCCGCTCGGTTGGGGTAGCCAAGAATGGCAGGGATGGAAGCAGTTGGAAACAGCTGGAACAGTATGAACATTCAATTTAGAAAGTACGATCCAGGTCCAGTCCCCGTCCCAATTGCTGGACCTTTACCGAGCTACCGTTTCGGAGCCGTTCGTTTTCAGCGCCCGCCAGAAAACGGGTTATTTAGTGCTCGATAATTTGATTTACGATCCCAGTCGCTTCGCCCCTTGGTCTGCGCTTGAAGCTAGGGGAAAGCGAAGAGCAAAAAGGAAGGAGCCCGATAGGGTACTTCATGTGCTGGAAGAAAAACATCATCTTAAAGGTTGAACCTTGAAGGTGGTGTACGGCTGACTGGCTGTTTATGAAAGCTTTTTCCCCGGTGGTTCGAGAGACTGCAGTGAAACAGTGACTGTTCCGAGAAGCGTTCTTTTATTTTTCGTTCTACGGGAGTAAAGTTTCGGTTTGATATGTATTAAATTATCATTATGGATGATTAATATTGTTTGCTTAGATTGTGTTTTGAGGCATCTGGATTTTTTTTAAAGTTCTACAGGGTACTCTGGTGTGTACAATTATTTTTAGATTGGCCTGACAATTGCCTGGAAGAAAACTTTTCAATGCCAGCATGTCAGGAGTATATAGAAAAGGGTTCAAGTGAGAGTTTTTCCAGCAAGCTCAGAGTTTATTTGATACTGAGTTAACAAAAAATCCTGGCTATTTATAATACTTTTCTTTTCATCCATATCGGCAGCAAATTATTGCCAAATATTCTGAAAGATTTCGTCGGGAAAAGGTGCATTGTGAGGCTTGTTCTATCTAACTCCAACATAAGCTTGTTAAGGGGTTCATTGACTGCTCATAAATTCTCTAAAATATCAATTTTAAGCCTCCTGACAGGAGCTTTAAAGTATATTCAATTCTCAATTTAGAATTCATGTTGACGACAGGGGCACCTATCTACACACGGAAAGATTACAGAGATCAAATCCCATCTGGATCGTACCCCCGTAGGAAGGATTGTCCATCCAACTATGTCGTATCAACAAGCCTCGTATGCCAATAGATGACTGGCATAACCTCAAAGAAGAAGAAGCAGATTGATAGGAATTTGATGCAACGGTTTTCTGATGTATTCAACACATCGTTTTCTGCTCTCTTTACCATTTTATCCGGGGTGCCACAAATCGCCACACACATTCTTGAGTGAAAGCTGCAATTGAGATTGCTTTGTACTGCTGTATGTGCTGATGACTTGTAGTTATTTGTTTCTGTTCTTCAAAATTGTTGGAATTACCTCTTGTCCCGTTGTGCCTTGAACTTGCATGTCAATGAATTAAAATGTTTTACTGTAATGCTCTCTACTACGAGGGCTGACAATAAAGTAAGGTCTCCAACGCTGCAACTTCGAAGGATCACGCGCTAGGCGAAATCTGGTAACACCGCCATGTCCGCTCAGTCTTGGCTGAGCAGCCGTCAACGATGGAGGAACCCCTCGCGTCAGCGTCCAAGTGCGAATTGCGTTCTGTAATACGTTTTTTGAGTGCGAAAAAGGTGACACCTATGGAAATCCATCGTCAACTAGTTGAAGTTTACGGGGAAAAGTGTATGGACATAAAAAACGTGCATAAGTGGAGAAGCGAGTTCAATTCCGGGCGCACTAATGTTCACGACGAGGAGAGAAGTGGCCGACCGTCGGTCTCGAATGCGATTGTTCAAGCAGTGGAAATGCTCAAAAACCGCCGTACGACAATTAGGGACTTGGAAGAGAAGCTTGGAGGAGTGTGTAGCAGCGAAAAAATCCGTCATATCCTTGTGAACAACTTGCAGTATCACAAAGTTTCTGCCCGATGGGTGCCGAAACAGCTGACCGAAGACCACATGAAGCGGCGCGTGGAACACCTGGCTGCGCGAGGCGGACGGAGAGTGGTATTCTGCCGGCATAGACAAGTTCATCGTGCGATTATGCGATTAAAAAATGGCGATTATGTAGAAAAGTAGCCAAGACCTTGGCCTTTCCAACGGTGTATCGCTTTTTGTAAATAAATGTAATTTTCTATGAAAAAAAAATGGAGACCTTACTTTATTGCCAGCCCTCGTAATTCCGTTCCGAGAACAACCGTGTTTCATGATGTACAATTAGGGCTGAAATCCCTCCAATACATGCGATTGTCCGGATTCTCGTGAAAATAAACTTCCAGGCTTCTAGTAAGAACTTCAGGCCAAGGCCACTATTTGGTTCTAACCCTACGTTTTGTTGAATTAATATGATGTACTGTGTGATGTGATATTTAATACCTTTTATTCATTTTGTAGTTTACAACTATTTTATACCTTTTACACATTTATTCAAATTTGTACGTAACAGGTTGGCTGATAAGTCCCCGGTCTGACACATAGAATGCGCCGCTAGTATTAAATGCATATTATTTTTATATAGCACCAACCTTAAAATGATTCGTGTCAAAATTTGACGTCTGTATGTCAATTAGTTTGTGAGACAGAGCGTCTTTTTTCAAGCAACTTTTGGCTGCTTGACGAACGAAAAAAGAACGAAGAAGAAAAAGGTGTTGTTCCACCAAGACAACGCACCGTGCCACAAGTCATTGAGAACGATGGCAAAAATTCATGAATTGGGCTTCGAATTGCTTCTCCACCCACCGTATTCTCCAGATCTGGCCCCCAGCGACTTTTTCTTGTTCTCAGACCTCAAAAGGATGCTCGCAGGGAAAAAATTTGGCTGCAATGAAGAGGTGGTCGCCGAAACTGAGGCCTATTTTGAAGCAAAACCGAAAGAGGTACTACCAAAATGGTATCAAAAAATTAGAAGATCGTTATAATCGTTGTATCGCTCTTGAAGGGAACTATGTTGAATAATAAAAACGAATTTTGACAAAAAAATGTGTTTTTCTTTGTTAGACCGGGGACTTATCAGCCAACCTGTTATTATTCCCTTTCTCTCCACTTGTGGGCTCGTGAAGCGATAGTTTGCTGAGGGGCCGATTGGTGGCTGCTGGGCCCGATGTACACCCTACGTTGGTTGGTTGCTTCGCTGATAACTCCACTATACGATCTTCCTTGTTCTGGGTTAGCAAGGTAACTGATCTTTGGACAGTCAATTAATGTATTCATTGTCAAGCATGTTAGTATTTACATGATCAATGTTAGTTTGCGAGACGCAGCTAATAAGCTTTTCAGCGCTGTTGTCCTCATGTATGCCGAGAGGCAGGTGTTTAAGGTAAATAATTAATATGTTAAGCGCTAAGGCTAGTGGTTAGTACAAACATACAAACTAATCAACAACTTAAAAACAAGTCAAACTACTTTACAAAACAACTTATCATCTTAATACTTGGTTATGCACCAGTTGTGCACTAGAGTTGAGGCTTCTGCTGATGCTCGTAGCCGGTTGATGATGTTGTCTGCTATGTCGTCTGATCTTTGGACATCGAATGCGGAAGCTTAAATAGACAGCATGTCCTTTCCTGTTCACGATATCTTATGGAACATTAGGAATTGTTGTTGGTTTCCTATTCGCAGATCCAAACACTACCTGTGCGTCCGGTCCAGTCGCGCATCATTCCGCATACTGGACACCGGATGCTTTCTATGCTGCTGTTCAGGGAATAGGTTGATAATATTGTTGTTGTTAGTGTGCGAAAATGCTGCACACATTGGCCGTCGACGATGATGTTCGTTGCAAGCCGTTGTACGGCTTACGATGGACTCTATTGTGTTTCCTTTAGTTTGCTTTTTCACTGTACGGTTACACTAATGATGGGAAACGAAATAATAAAGTTTCTAAAGTGTCTTGTGAGGCACAACAACCACTATTAGTTTCTAACGATGGTCTGCCTCTTACCTTGCTCTAAATAACATATTCGACCTTCATCACTATCAATCCTCAATGCTGTTTTTCAATAATAATTCTATAGGCATGTTGTAATTTTGACTTTAATTTTGCCTTTTAATTCAAAATGATATAAGGTCAAAAGTAGAGCACATTCTCATTCACTAAAAGCGTATCGCATATTACCCCTGTATGAAATTCAACACAAACCATTAACCTAAAATGAATACTTAATCTACTCCTGTCACATGTAGCGACGAGATTATTTCTACATCCACCCGCGAATGGAAGCTGAGAAGCATGAGTAAAGAGATTATACCGATTTTATTTCTTCAATCCACCGTTCCACCGCTCGTGTTTTGCAGAATTTCCATTCGTAAGTTCACGCACATAAAACTAGGCGAACGAACGAAGCTGGAAAAAGAAATATGCACACACACATTCCGCTAGCCAAAAAAAGGATCCCCGAAGAGGAAGAGCGGTGAAGCGGTGTGCCAAGAGATGAAAAGAAACTAAATAAACATATAGTACATACAGCAACACAAGTCAAAACACTGGCAAACAGCGAGACGCAAATGACCGGCCTCAATCACACCGTCCTAGTCGATCCTGTCGTTCGGCAGCGTCAAACATACGTGCGTACATGTTCGGGTTGGATGTGGAAAAAAGAAAGGTTCGAAAATGGAACGAATCTCGATAGCACTCGGTCACCACCCCCGCCCAAGATACACCCAAGGGTTGTCACACACGCCCGGTAGAGAAAACAGCAACGGCGCAACACTACTACAACAGCATCAACACAGTGGTGAACGGCGTTATTATGTTTATGGCACAGCATAAATAAACGCCTCATGTTTACTACTGGCGCTAGTACCGGGTCATGACCACCAGACCTTTTCTCCGCTTCTGCTATTTTCTGATCCGTGCTGCCGTCCATTTTCGGACGGCCGTTTCATCATTGCTTCGGTCGTCGCTCCGTCCGCACACCGGGAATGTTTGTTGCGGTGATGGAATGCTCGAGGAACACCCATTCTGTGTGGGGAATGGGTTGTGCGAAGGGGTGCTAAAGCAGCATATGGAACGCCCCCCCCCCCCCCCCAACACCGTGTAGGCTTGTAACGCAATCATTTCCTTTCCATTTCCAGTGGGCGGCAAATGGCATTGGAAGGAAAAAAGAAAACCGCACGCCACCGGTTCCTTTCGACCTCCGGCGTGAGGGTTTCGTTGGTTCCGCAGGCAGGTACGCTTGGTGGTTCGTTTGCATCAACCTTCTGGACGGATACGGTTCTTCGCCGTACGTTTTGCAACTGGTGGTAATAGGGGGGTGGTGAGTTCCAGCCAACGGTAGCACCGACCGTACAGGGTGCGAAGAACAATTTCCCTTTCTTGTTACGAGCCAGCCAGCTTGGCTGGCTGACTGGCTAGAAAACGAAGTGAACCTTTCCTCTTCAGTGGAACCACCCACTTGTAAGGGTGATGGAAAAGAAATTCGTCCACCGTTGCAGAGGCAAATGGGAGCGCACGGATTGAAGGGCATTCGCATTCGTATTCGCTTTAATAAAGTTGTTTGTCGTGGCTTGTCGGTTCCGTGCTAATGAAGGCGGAAATTTGATTAAGGTATTCGTCGGTACGCCCGAGCCCGATTGAACGGAATGGTGAACACATTTGTCGCGTGTGATTGAATCAATGAAATCTGGCCCAACTCGCTACTGCCGCGACGTGCGAACGTCAAAGGTGAACGAAGTCAAACCGGGTGCAGTCGGTTACATCCCGCACTGGCAGACCTTGCTGTGGTATGGTGGTAATCCCGTTCTCATTACCCTTCGACGATAGGGATCCTTATCGCAACATTCTGCACATTTCAATATGTTAAAAGGGGGAGCTTTTGCTCCCATTTTTTTCTTCCTTCTGGTTTTTACATCACCACACACACACACACGCTGAAAGCAGCTGGAAATATGAATTGATCAAACAGACTGCCTACCACTTTGCGTACGGCGAATGTGAGTTTTGTATTATGCGAAACTATGCGATAAAATAATTCAATTTATACCGAATGGATGAATTTTATTTTATTTCACTCAACAATCAAACAAATGCCGAACGCCAACCGGGCGTAACAGGCGCAAGTGGATGCTGCCAATGGGAAACAATTTGTGTTTGTGTGTGTGTTTGAATCAAACACAAAAGTAAATTAAATCATTTGATGTATGTGGCGTTAATGGAAACAGAAAAAAAAACCCATGTAAAGAAGGGAAATAAATCAACAAATTATTTGTTGAAACATACGCTTTGATGGTGAATTGTGAGGAAATCAGACGGGCAATAAGTTACATCTTGGTTCTGAATTTAATTTTGTGAAATTAAATTGCGCTTTTTAATGAACAGCGTACTGGAGAGAGAGAAGGTACAGTTTTGATAAATAAATAAATTAAAATTGGTTTTAATCGGTAGTTGAAAATTATCCAAAAACAAATAGTAACATTCCCGTTTTTTGTTCCCAACTGTACCCTTTGAATCCGTCCTCCCTTAGTCATCCCTACACGTCGTACCTCAGTTGGTCGCAATGATCCTCTGCTCCGTGCTTTATCCTCTTTCAACTCCTTGTTGATTTCCATTTTAATCCTTCTGTTTTCCGTTCCATCAATACGATCCTCTCTTTAATCCATAGTTCTTTACTAAATAACCTAAGTCCATGTTTGTTCTAAATATTAAGTTTAGAATTTAAGTAGGTTTGTTACGCCACTTACTTACTTATCAGGCGTTACAATCGCTTTGCAGTCTTGGCCTGCCGCAGCAGAGTCCGGAACCGCTCACGGTCCTGCGCCATCCTCCCACCTCAATCTGGGCCTACTACTCCTCCTCTGTCCGTGTGGTCCGCCTAAAAGGACTTTCTGGCTTAAAAGATCGGTCATACAGGTCGTACAGCTCGTCGTTGTCCTTCCACACATACAGGGACAACAATCCTTCTAAGCATCTTCCTCTCGAACGCGGCTAAGGGGAAAGGCTTCGTCTGTTTTGGACAGAGTCCATGTCGCAGAGGCGTATGTGATTACTGAGACCATAAAGGTACAATACAGTCCCAGCTTCGACCGTCACGACAGGTTTTTTGAGGTGAGTTGTTTCCTCAGGCTGTGGAATGACCTGCTGGCCGCCAGCATCCTAGCGCGCAACGCCGTCTCTATGCTATTTTTGGTGCTGACTTTTGACCCGAGATGGGTGAAGTTTTGGACGACTTCAAATTTGCGATCGCCTATCCGTACATCACCCCCACGTAGCTCCGGATTTCTTAGTTGTTTGACCTTAGTTGTTTGGCCTTAGTAGAGCCACTAGGCAGACTATATAATAAAGGAAATGAAATGAAAAATAAAAGAAAAATACAAATTTTCCCTCTCATTTAAGACTGGCTTAAGAAAAAATGGTTCAATCCTCGGGTTATCTGGGATTTAAAAGAAATTGTAAACATCCTGCTTCAAGCAAAACCAGCTAAATATCTTGGTCAGGCACAATTGTCAAACGTGGATATGTCAAATGTCAAAATGTGAAACAACCTGGTGAAATAAAGGAGAGACGTCACTTCTGTTGGTAAAGCGAAAAGCGAAGAACGTGTTTCGGTCTTATGACTTCGGAAGTTGGATTTAATTGAACTTTTTACAAAATCGAAAACTAAATACTCTTTATTTTATTTATTAATAATTAATAATGACGATACAATGTCGAATTGTCAACACCGCTTGTGATCACTAAATTGTATGAACAAAGAGGATAGGGCATTTCCGCCTTATTCTTTGCCTCATACCGGCAAACTCAGACTTGGTTGTGGATGGGTGGATAAATCGTTGTTTGGTTGTTGCACGTTGGTTGTTCAGATGGTTGTCGTTGTGGTTGGTCCGGTGCTATTGTCGGAGCTATTGTGGATGATGAAAGGAAAAACTGTGACGACAGAGTGTAGGGGTATGGCCAACTCCATGGATTCGCGAGGGGAAGGAGGGATTGTCCCGAGCTGTCCGAGAAACTGAACACTCTACGTCCGAAAGGAGGGAGAGGAATAGTAGGGCCCGCGGGACGAATGCCGAACAGATCACAGATCACATTGAACAGTAGCAAAGCTGAATGCATCGGAGTGCGCTATAGAGTGTCGTCCTATAACTAGGCGATTCAGGAAGGTCGTAAGAAGTTCTCGCTTCAAATTTCGGCTGCTAGTGGTTAAAAAAAAATCTCGCTCTCTACTTTAATTAGTTCAATCGAAGGGTACAGGTTACAGTGTGTTGTGTTGGGATGGCGATGTATCAGAGCAGCGATGCTTAAATTCAGATGCCCTCCCGATTTATCCTAGACATGACGCTCTGATTGCAAATTGCCTATCTTCAGGCGTATTTTCTTTCATATTCGTATTAGGCTTTTATATTTACGGGTTATGTTTATGGTTAGCATATTGAATGCCAATTGTCGTAGCGATGATATTCCTCAATAGACAGCACACACATTCATCAACAGTGGCTGTTTCAGTTCTACCTGGCGAGAATCGGATCCAATAATGATAAGCTGATCGATATTGAACCCGCCAAACAATCCCGAACCCAACTCCAGCGCAGCCGTAATAGTTATGTCAAGGCTGAAATGATTTGGAGAACACTGTGGAAAGACATAGACAACAAATAACAAAAAGGAGATTACTGTTCAATCTAAAATCGCCCACTGTTCCAAACATGACCCGAGAAACGCTGTAATGGGGACGTGGAATCACAGGACAACTAAACACTCATTCTTATACCTTTAAAGAAACGGGCTTTTAAACTGCTTCAAACTTATTTGTAGGCTTTTTGGTAATTTGGATTAACTAGTTCTACGTACATTGCCGATTGCCAAACATTAAATATGTTCCTTTGACAGATAATTCCATCTAACGCTGCACCAACATAACAATAGAAAGATCGTTCCAGTGTACTTACAACACAAAACGAACTATTTTATCTCTTGCACGTCTCGTCAACAATCAATCATTGCATGCGGCATGCATTTCACGCATGTATCAATAATACCAAGCGTACACGGTGGCTGGCCGCTAATGTACCGGTATATCGAGATATGAGGTCACAGCACGGGAGATGGAAATATTAATTAATGGCGCATAATTATTCTTTTCCCACTGCCAATATCGCAAGCGTCCCAAATCGCTTGCGGGCGTTTCGATGAATAAATTGACCTCAAACATCATTTACCATGACCGTGTATAAAAACGTGTAATAATCGAAAAAAAAGGGCGCTTGTTGCGATGAGATTTTTTTTTTCCTGTTTTGTTGTTGCTTATATTATATGGCTTGCTTCTAGAGCGTCATGTTTTATGCAACGACCGATTGATTTGGATCAGATATTAATGGGATCAAATTACCAGTTTTTCGATCGAACTCTTTCCACCAAAAAGGGTACGGCTCTGCTCGAATGTGAAATTGTTTCTAGGAAAATGAGTGGCTGGTAATGAAAGTTCAGCAAACTTGAAGTTTTTGCTGTTAAAATGTGAATTAACTGGTTTAAACAAAACAATTTTTGTATATTTAAGGCAAATTTAATTATTTTTCAAGCGCATCGCAATTCAATGGAGACGCCCGGTGCCTGTCAGCGCATAAATTCCCACAGACGAAAAAACGCGCTATTTCTGTTTATCCGTCTCCTGTAATACACACATTAAATTGCTGTAAATAGTGTCCATCCGCTTGCTACTAAAGCTTTACCGCGTAATCTATGCACTCGCAACTATAATACCCTTATCGCAGTTCCTGTGTACGTACGTGCGCCCGGCCTAAATCGGAATGAAACGAATGCGGGTAACGAAGAGCACGTGTCGTGTCGTGTTGGCGGGATTAGGATGAAATTTAAGTAGTTTATCATTTTCCAGCCCGTTATCTCACAACAATTGGGCCCTGCCCCGAGTAGGTTTTCACACGCGGCGTAGGCCTTGATTGTTGAATATTAATAACGCAAACCGGGCAGACCGGGGTCCGGTCACCGGGACTCGCTGATCCGGTTTCCCCATCACAACAGCCTACAATGGTGGACGCTGTGGTACATTCGCTTGCCACTGTCAGCCGAGGCGTGTTATAAATTCAACCACTTTCCACGAAAAATAGAGTCAACAGCTTCATCCAACGGCTCTCGGGGACCGAAAGTCGACGTCGATGCGATGATGCGGCGGTAGTAGCCCGGTGCGGCCTGGGGTAATTTCTCTAAAATTGCGATCATAACCGGTTGGCTAGATCATAATCTAGCGAAGTGGAGTCCGCTCAAACCCGGTGCCCTTACGGACGATGGGTGTGAGTCGGGTGCGCACGGAAACTTGCGTCAAAATAAATGATAAATAATTAATTAATTACGTACCCCTGGAGCCTTTAACGTTGAGCAGCACTGCTACAAAAAGGTGAGTGTGTGTGTGTGTGCGAACCGGACGTTAGTGTGCCGTGGATAGGAAATGGGTCCATTCAACCGATAGGCAATGAAACTGTCGGGAAGTGAGTGTAGAAATAGGATTATGATGAGATCTGTGGGGAACGTTCGCTAGTCGCTAGAGCGTTTTTTAGTTAGATTAATAAATGAAAACTTGGTAAAAAAAGGAAATAAAAGCAAAGCCCTCCAAAGTGTAGCAAAAAGTGTGTGTGCGTGTGCGTGTGTGTGTGGGTTACGGGCCAAACTTTGGCCCTGAAACGTAAAAGATGGTATAAAATTGAATAAATATTATTCTCGCGCGATTTAATCCACGGAGAAAATTATGGAACAAGATTATAATAATTTTGTAACACATTTTACGGTTACAGAAAGACTGCCATTGTCATAATAGAGCTTCATCTGATAGGATGTGTAAATCATTGAACATTTTCAAACGATTTAACGAATTTGCGAATCTCTGCACGGTTCATGCAGCTGTAATAATCGCACCAACTGGAACCATTCATTTGCAATGTAATCTCGGTAGAAGC
This sequence comes from Anopheles maculipalpis, assembly GCF_943734695.1. Taxonomy (NCBI): domain Eukaryota; kingdom Metazoa; phylum Arthropoda; class Insecta; order Diptera; family Culicidae; genus Anopheles; species Anopheles maculipalpis. The sequence continues at coordinate 15,242,650 of NC_064871.1, read as the reverse complement.
GGCTTTTTTCTTACTGACAAAAAAAAAGAACCCCTCCCCATAATGCTATTGTACCACACACATCGCATTGAGCGGGGACAAAAAATGAGTATATTTCAAGTACTTAACAGCTTCTTTCTTCATCAACAAATAACGGTTCGGTTCTCTGGGGCAAGGCGTGGCAGTAAAGGTCTGCGTTACGAATCAGTTCCCACTTTTTGCGTGTGGTTAATTATCAGCAAACGTTACCATACACCCGGGCCGGTGCTTTTTAAGGTTGTTTCTGCTGCAATGCTCATTGGGATTGGGGTTCAAGCCATACGGTGAAAGTTCTCTTGCAAAGTATATTGCGGTGAGGCAAAAGTTGTTTTGCAACCACAACCTTCTCTCGGAACTCGGCAGTTCTTTGGGCAAAAGGAGACAAAAAAGGAAGATCACTCCCTGATAGAAATAATACCATTTTAATGAATGAGTGTACTGCTACTACAGTGGTCTGTTTACGCCTGCTGTGTGGGCTGCGTCCTTAGTTCGAGTATCGTTACACGAGCTGTTGCCGTCGATACAACAACCGAAAAAAAAAGCAGGTGATCCAATTTATGAATCCAGTGCCATGAAGAATGTCAAGCATTGGCTAGTGGGTGTGTGTGTGTGTGTTTGGCGGTTTGTTTGCAACATAAAATATGGTAACAAGTGACACATTTGCAACTCAAATTGATTTAAATCTACATCATGCTCCATGCCTTTCGCCTTGTTTTTCCTCGCTTGTAATGTGCCGAGCCGTAAGTCGGACCCCTGGCCCCGCCTATCGGGCGGGGGAAGTTAAGTATGTGAGTGTCAGCAAAGTAGGAAAAAAGCGTTCAAGTATGTGCCAATACAAAAACTGGAAAAGCTTTTTCGCGAGAGTTGTGGAAATGAAAACAGAAACAAAACAAACAAAAAAAAGGCGAAAGTCACAAAATAACGAACTCTTTGCGAAACATATCATATGCCACACACACACACACACACACACACACACACACACACCCCGAAGAAAAATACACAGACGCACCCAATGGCAAGAGTGGCAACATTCGGTTAGGCCTACAATTTCTGGTACCACGCACCACGGAGCAGCAGAAAGAAACAAAAGCTACACGCAAAAGAAGAAAAAAAAGGAACCAAAAAAGAAAAGAAAATAATAGGCCTAAAGTAAAGTAACTGCAGAACAAAGCAAAATAAACCCAAAAAAAAAAGCTGGTAAGATAAAATAAAAATCATGTACATAAAAACATTAGCTACGATAAATCATTAAATATTTATGAGTACTGCGCGTGCTATGAGAGAGAGAGACAGAGGGAGCGTACTTTGGGTCAGTACTGTGAACCGCGGTAATATTATGTACGCCAACCTTCTACTATTATACGGCAGTACGTAGAGAGAGAGATAGTGGAAGAGGGAGAGAGAGAGAGACGAAAAAAGGGCCGCCTAAAACAGCACCACAAAACACACTATGGCAGCGCTACGCTACGTGGGAAAATGGTGCGGAAAAAACTCCGAAAAGAAAGTGGCGCAAGATGGTGGAAAAAAGCGCAGGCATCGAGTGATAGAAGCAGCAGTGGCAGTGGCAGCAGCAAAATCAAACAGCAAATATAATGAAATAATGTTGTGCCCCGACCCAGGGGGTGGTAAGGTTTTTCGGGCAGTTCTACGGTTCCTGCCTGCAACGCTAAGGCGTGTGGATGCTTCGTAACAGATCCACAAGCCCGGCAGCTGCACGCAAGCACGCGAGCCGTGACTACGGGCAGCGTGCAATCGCTCGCGCTTTGCGTGCGGTGACTGCTGCTGCTGCTGCTGCTGGCTGTTATTTGCATTTTTTTTGTTGTTGTTCTGGGTGAAAGTAACACCCCAGTTGGCAGATTCGGATTGTGTCCACAAGACGCTACTTACCGCCTAAAAACCTTTTATCAAAAGTATATCTAAATATTCGGTTTTCTTTTAGCCGGGTTGAATAATTCCGGTGTATACGTGTGAGTGCTTTTGGCTTCGGTTGGGTTGATATGCACGCCCCCAGTGCCCCTACATTAACCCCAAAAATCGTCCTACACATCCTATTAAACATCGAAAGCACCATTTGTCGACCGCTGTGTGCGCTTTTCTTATATATTTCACCACCAGAAAAAATGAAACTAACTAACAAGCACAAGAAAGCGACTTCTGAAGACTTCTCCTGCTGAAACACAGCGTATTATAATTAAATTAATTAAAGCCAGCGAAGCTTCCGAGTGGAGCCACGGTATTGCGCTTTGGTCAAAAGTTGATTTACGTTTTGCGTTTTGTTACACAGCGGCAGCAGCAGCTCTTAGCTCCTGGTTGCGTTCCATCGGGAACGCCGGGAGAGCGAAACAAAGCAGCAATAAAAAATGATTAAATTTCTGCTCATCTTCGATCTCGGGAGAATTTGCCGTGAATGATTGTTTTTTTTTCCACCCCCGGATGTCCACTTTGGCACATTCGTTCCACGGACGCAAACTGTGGCAAGCTGCTGTATTGCAATTATGAAGTCACCGCTTATCGATCGCAAACCCTTAGTAGTAGTCATCGGAAGCTTAAATTCCTTAGGCTCAGGCTCCCAATTTCCGACCAGCAAGCGAACGCTCGATAATTTTGAATGTTAGAAAAAAAAACGAAGAAATTTAAAGCACAACTTAACGACTTCCATGAGTGTTCGAATCGAATCAACATTTGCGGACGCACGCGGCCGTCCCGGACGTTGTGCCTGTGGGTAATGCCGTACAGGCACACAGGAAATTTTAAAACCCGTTCAATTATTCAGCATAAAGCTGGCACACCACCATCCGGACACGGTTCAGTTTAGTTCGCGGTGGACCAGCTGCCCCGCCCGTGAAACACACTGGTCCGCTGGATCAGTAATGGACGCTTCGGTCTATGGTTCCGTGGCCGGTAAATGTAGCAAAAGTTTCCATTTAACGGTAGTTCAAAAAGTGACCCACGTTTTGTGAAAGGCGATGGAAATTGAGGGACTGCTTGATAGAAGTGTGCAATGAATGGCTGTTTTTGGTTGTAGTGTGCGTTGCGTAAACAAATTCGTTTATTTTTGGATAATTTTTGGTCTACGTAAAATTTTAAGCTTTTTGGGAAACTTTTTAAAGCCAACGCAAAAAAATGGCTTCAAGGGTCGAAATAATTAAAATTTTAGACGCCTCTTCAGGCGAGTAAACAGCTAATACTGTGTGTAGAGGGCAATTTAATTATAAAAATTAAATTTTTAAACAGTTCTGTGGTTGAACTAAATATTAAGCATAAATGGTAAGACATGTGTTCAGAGGAATCGTGCCTACTACGGATTCCGCAAACTCCTGCGATCCAAAAGACTCCAACAACACACGAAATGCACGATTAATTGCACCTTGATACGTCCGGTAGTCCTCTACGGGTACGAGTCTTGGACTATGCTGACGGAGGACGCCAATGCACTCGCCATTTTCGAACGGCGGGTGCTAAGGACTATCCTTGGCGGTGTGTGCGAGCAGGGCGTGTGGTGGAATGAAACAGTAGAGGAGCACAGCGAGCTTGTTGGCTGGATCAATTGGAACCATACCTGTCGGAGATCGGATGCAGCCGTGGATGGAGGAGCCCTAGACCAAGTATCCTGGAAACTGATTGGAACCTGGCCATGTCGACGCGATGTGCTCAATCCTGAGCAGGCCAAGAAGAAGAAGAAGCTAAGACTTAATCTAACCTTTTATAATCTGTTGTTACTAAGTGGCTGACGTGGTTGCCGAGGAAACAAAGGAGATTGGAAAAGAGCATGGAACTAGGACAAATTATTGTCGACACCGAATGAAAATTACAACGGTTATGAAGCACAAGGGAGGGAACATGTATAAGGGTGGATAAGAAAGATACTGCGGGAGTATGGGTAAAGGCCTGGAAGAAGTGAGGCAATAATAAGGAACTGTGTGAAGAACCATACAACTTCCAGTGACTGCCGACCATCAGGCAGCTGATACATTTTGTCATCGGGAAGGTGAGGAGGGTGTTTACAAAACCAGATTTAATAAATCATACATATTGTTAAAACACAACACTATATGAGAGACTATATGATGAGAAATATTTGCTCATTTAAATGAAAATCACGTGGTTGAATAATTATCCGCCATCGACAATCGTACAACGTTCTCCGACTAATAACAAACTGATCCTTAATCCTTTAGAGTGGAAGAGTTCCTACCCGTGTCGGCTAGCGGTAAGGTCTCTGTTTGTGGTTCCGCCTGTCTCTTCTCAGTCACGCTATCTTCGATGATGGAGGAATGGATGGCACTGCTGCTATGCTTGATGCCTGGACTCAGACTCGTGGCTTCTCGTCGATTTACTGCGTCCAGCTCGGTCTCAATTACTGCTTCGGCGGTGACAGGATAGGCTTGCGTATTCATCGCCACCTCAAAGCAGCTGACACCTGGGTTCGTATCTGGGCAGTGATGTGGATGGCTAACCAATGGATTTGCGTACAGCAAACCTGAAGAACGGCAGCTGTACCCGGTTGATACGTTCGATATGAGTCCTCGAGCGACCAAACAACTGAGCAATAATTCCAGGATTGATCTGACCAGTGGTGAGCTATACAGCGTCTTCATACGTATTGGTGCCGAGAAGTTGCGAGCAATCCGTCTGAGCAAGCCCGGAGTTTTCCAGGCTCTACTAACTATGGGATCGATTTGGTATTAGAAGGTCTAACCATTATTCAATCCAGATCCTTGACGACTATGATTCAGCAGAAAGGCAGCTCCGCCAGAGAACATAAGGATGCATGCGATGGAAAGAAACAAAATCTGGGCACAGAGAACGAACAATGATCAATGATACTTTGCAGGAAATCACAATTCTCACAGTCACTTGCTGGATGAAAGATTTTTAGGTCGTTTGCAACAAGAATACGAAAGGACTTGGGTCACTACTTTGGGGAGTACACCTGCATTGAATGTCGACGCAGCATTAACCATCACAGTGCATTGGCTAATTTGTATGAGAGGTTATTTTGACGACATGGAGTTCTGTAGAAGAATTGAAGAATCAAACTACGAAGAACCACCGTAGGAAGAAAGCTACGATTGCTAAGGTTAAATTCAAAATTCGGAACCTTATTACGCATACATTGAATTTACCGGTTTTTGAAGGTTCATCAGCCTGGTAGATAACCTTTCTTCAATGAAAGGTCTTGTCCCACTATCTCAGTGTGTTGTCCCTTCCCTATTTGTTTGCTGCTAATTATACGTGCGAAGGACAGAAGGCAGCTAAAACGCACCCAAACCGACATACACACACACACACACATAGTTTGCATCCTGCGGCCATTGAACCAAGTGCACTGCTGATATGGACCCTTTTTCTTTTTTCCTTTTCCCCCAGGCCCAAAAGAAAGAAAACGCCAAGATTAGTGCCCGTTTCGTGAAGCAAATATTAAAGCATACACTACCGGCTACATATACAGTGGGCCACAGTACAGTCTCCGCAACTAGCAAGGAAAAAGAAAAATGTTCCACCACAGATCCCATTTTGTTGTGGAAGACAACAGCAAGAAGAACACACAAAAAGAAAGGAAACAAAGTGCCGCAAAGCACTGCTGCACGCAGCACAATGAATGTTGCCGCTAGAACTGGCCGCCTTCCGGAAGGTCGAAGCAACCTTCCGCCCCCCCCCCCCCTTCTCTCCCTTGAAGGACGAAGGAGGCTAATGGAGAGGGTTCGCTCGGAATACATCAAGCATGCGAATGTTCGCTTTTTCTTTCTTCGGCACCGTTTCGGCACAAAAATAATTCTTCAACCAGCGGCGGTCCTCCCGTCCCTTCCCGTACTGTGGCTATGCTGTGCGTACTCGCTTGCTCCGTTGCTTAGCCCTGTTTTCGATTCGTTATCCGGCACCGGAACTCATTATTTTGCATCGTTTGCTGGATGGAGGCCGGGAAGCTCGGGAAACCTCCGGAAAACAGTGAGGTGCAATGGTGATGGCGGTGTGTGGGTCCATGATAATTTAAGCCCGTCTGCATATTCCTGCGATCCTCACTCCCCGCGGACATGGATTAGGTCGGCCTGTGATCCTACAAGTACAAAGAGAGAGAAGGGGGGGGGGGGGGGGGGGGTAGGGGTAAGGGGCGGCGTGTGGAGCTTTGTGGCAGCAACCAAACACTTGCATGTGAAACGAAACGGAATACTTAAGGAAAACCGATCCACGGTATGATGTTTCTAGTCTTGTTTTCCATCTCGGCGGCAGCCGGAAGATTATCATCATCAGAGAGTCATCGCTTCCGTGGCCTACCATCGGACCGAATGAACATCATCCTGAGCGGAATCAAACCCAACGTCCTCCCCTCCCGGCTCGGTTCAGCTACTCTCGCCAGAAACTCTCTGTGCTGCGTTGTACATGATTTTATCATATCACTCGGAGGCCTGCACGAACAGGAGGGAGTGGCGAAAGGGAATGTTTTATTCATGGCTTACTGGTGCATTGAAAATTGCACAGTGAAGATGAGGTAGTGAAAAAAGTGAAAAAAGCGAGAATGATAAAAAAAAAGATGAAGGCTGCACCATCATCATCCCAGGGCATAAACGTAGGCGGAAGCTTTCTTCTTTGGACGGCTCGCGGAGTCCGGGTCGTGCGTTTGTTCTCTTTTTTTCGTTTTTCCGTTATGCAAATCTACACACTAACGCGAACGTTACGGGGCAGGCATGACTGTTATCCACGCCACCCACACACACACACACACAGCTTCCGGTCAAAGATGCCAAGCACATTATTCGAGGTATTAAAATGTGAACAATGTGAAACACGTTTTCTGCCCTCTATGCTCGACCATTCCGCTGCTGTTCCGTTACGGGCATACGAGCGATTTTTTTTGCGAATCCACATGTTTACCCGGAGCTAGAAGCGCACAAGGAAGTATGCAGGAAAATGCAGAGAGAGAGACCGAGCTTAAGCTATGCAAAGTTAAACATAGAGGTAGTTTGTGTGTGTGTCTTGTTTGCCCATATTTACCCTACACAAACACATCAAAACCTAGGCGGAGGTGTATATATTTGTATAGTAATCGAAAATTTACTGCGCGTTTGTAGCATATTACATGTGCAATTTAGTCTATGAAAGTAGGTTATAAAAATTTAAGCTTCTCTAACAACTTCAAAACCAAATTTAAAAATGAAGGAAATCACGGCATACACGAGAATGTGCGAAATTTTTCCCTCCTTTAGGAATCGATCACCATTGAGTGAACGTCCTAGCGTCGACGAGTACGGCTGGTTCGCTTCTGGCTTTGCGATCGATTACGGCCAGAACGGGATCGCGAACGGGACGGTGCACGGCTGCGAGCGCGACGACGCGATGTGCTTCGGCTTCCTCCACGGTTTGCAGCGGAACGTGACCGTGTACGGGCTCGTCGTTGACGCATCGGTGGTGTTTCCTGTTCCTGGGTGGTCTTGGACATGGCCATACGACGACCGCGGGACTGCGATCTGCCTCGGGAGCGACGTCGATTCATTGGTTCTTGTGCATCCTTGGACACTTTCATGCTTTGCCGAGCTGGAGCGATCATAGCCAGTGTGTCGCTCGGGAACGAGAACACGCTCGGCGGGTCAATCTGTGTTGGTAGATTCGCCTGTTCCGGAATGTAATCGGAACCCTTGGTTAGTATGCCAGAGCGGGATGGGTGGTAAAAACGGAGACAAAACTTACATCCAAATCGTCGATTTCCTGCTCCATGGTGGTATCGAAATCGTTAAGAAATTCTATTCGATCCAAAGAACAGGATGTTTCCAAAGCTGATTCTTCCGTAGTGGTTCTGATGGTTGTAGAAAATTTTTACGGATGCGGGGTCTACACGGCGTGCAGTAAACGTCTGAACAAATCAAGCACCACCAACGTAATAAACTAATGTGCAACGGCAACGTGCACTTCGATCAGTACTGGATGGCAGAGGATGGTTATCGATGTCAGACCTACTTAGACAAAAAATGGCTTTTGAAAATTTTTTGTCACTTTTTTTAAAGCAGGTTTACACGTGGGGTTTACACGTGCACCTTTTTCAAGAATTTTTGCAATTACAAATATTTTCAAATGGTTTTGGTTATGAAATACTTAAATACATATTTCTATGTGATTTTTTTATGCAGCGCACTATTTAATAACACTTATTTTTGACAACGATGTGGTTTGCATTTTGCTCCAAATACACGGCTTCGGCTGAGGTGGGGTAGCAAGACGATTTGACGTCTCATCCAAGCAGTCTCACTTGAAAAGGGGTTTCACACGTCCCTCTTTTTCAGGTAGACAACTTCTCGCCTGGACGTGCCTTACAAATCCGAAGTATTGGCAGTGGCGGAGTACTCTATGAGCGTAGTCGGCAAGGGGAGTCTCTTCTGCCAAGAGGGTGGGGGGGGGGGTCTCGTCAGCTAGAGGTCCCCTTTAGTCTTAGAATGAATAACCCACCAAAGTCCCCGCATAACCACGTATAACTACAAAGTGATTAACCAAATCCTAGTGCCATAGTTTTTTCCTTTCTAATTATCAATAAAGAAAGATTTATTACCAAAAAGTAAGAAATATTTTTTTCGTTTCAGTTTGCATTCCGTTTTGCAGCCAAATAATTTCTTTAATTTCTCGTTAATGATTCTCGTTTGTATCGCAAGTTGCAGCTGCGAATTTAGCACCAAAATGCTTACTTAAGCTTTAAGAAAGCTTTAAAATTTGAAATGTGAGTTTGAACATTTTAAGGACTGCTCTCCAGTGACGGTTTTAGCTTTTCTGGGTCCACAAGTGGTGTGGCAATTGGAGCCTTTTATCACATTGAATGTAAGTTCGGTAAGTTTCCGATTTTTGCTACCCATGTGAAAGATGCGTCCAACGGTTGCTGCGATCGTGAGGAAAAAAAAGCGTGATCTACGGACGCATCTAACGGTTTGCTGCACGCCTTGATCGGACCAAAAATCACGTTGTTGAGACCTTTCAAACGATGTTAAAAGAAAGAAACAAAAATGAAGATAGAAAACTTAAAACTGAAGAACAAATTTAAAATGGCACGGAAAAATATTTGTCATCTCGTAAATAAAAATATTTTTGGCCACTTTTAGAACATCAATCTGCAACCTCCTTGCCTGGTATGCTCTCCTGTTACTCTTGGTCGAATTTTGCTGCATCGAAATTGGCTCGGTTTTAGCTGAAAATCTCCCACCAGGCGCGACTGGTAGTAACAGGAGAGCATGCATTCGAGGAGGTAGCTCGGATCAATCGAAAAATCGAAAATACAACCTTAAAATCCAAAGTCAGTTTTAAAAGTTGATTTCCAAATTAAAAGTTCCAACGCAACATTAAAACTGACTTTGGATTTTAAGATTGAATTTTCGATTTTTCGGTCGATACCAGCTACCTCCTCGAATGCATGCTCTCCTGTTACTACCAGTCGCTGCCAGAGGCAAATTTTCGGCCAAAATCGAGCCAATTTCGATGCGGCAAAAACCGACCAGGAGTAACAGGAGAGCATGAATTCGAAGAGGTAGCAAATGGAAATTTAAAAAACGGATTGGAAAATAATTTTTTTCCGACAAGACAAATATTGTGTGGCACAATTTGAACTTTTTTTTCAATTTTAAGTAATTTCCTCTCATTTTTGTTTTTTTCTTTAAAAATAATTTAAAATGACCTTCACAACGTGTTTTTTAACACTAAAGTTGGGTTTCTTGCTGCAATCTTTATAATTATTCGATCCGTTTTCTCTACCGTACAGCACAAATCCGAAGTCGGTTTTTAAACATGACTCTACAAAATTTTACGAATACTTGGTTTTGGACAATAAAACAAAAACTACAAGAGATAGCTTAAAGTGATGTTCTAGTAAGTTTTTGGTGCAAACATGCAAATTTCTTCCATACTAACATAACGATACGAAACACCAATCGGAAAACATTCTTCTCGGCAAATGTAACGATGTCAAAACCGTTGAAAAATACAGTTAACTTAAGCCGATCTTTGGTTAAAGTAAACATATTTTTAAACCATTTTATTTAACGTCTTTGGCCACCTCGCCAATTTCATTGATTGACACCTTAACCGTCAATCAATGAAGTATATTGGGAAGTCTAATGGGTAACAAAAATCGGACACTTAACGAACTTTAATTCAAAGTGAAAGAGAAAACTCAAATTTCCACTCCTTTTAGGGAGCCTCCGGAAGACTAAGAGGACTCAATTTACCGAGGAATCCTTCATCGGCAACGAGTTGGATGGCAAATTGTTAACAATTATTTAGTAAAAACACCACTTACCATTCCATTTGATTAATCCTCCCCATTGTTTCGCAAAAGAAAGTGATATATCATTGCAAACTATTTGTTGATTTAGTTTATTCGAATCTTTGCTGTGGACTGGCCACACCATCGTGTACGGTAATAATATTTAATTACATTTTATTTTACAAATCACTTACCCACGCTACCCCCGCTGTGTTTGCTGTCTTACATTGTTGAAATTTCACTCACGTGAAATTTGTTGTGAAACACACGCGTAATGTTCCTGTGGATCGACTTTTCAACTACTCTGTCTCAATCGCATCCTTCTATCTGCTTAAATAACCTGTACCAGGGAACCCATAGAACTATGCGGTGTTGCCTTAAAAGTCTTATACTCCCATGTCTGACGGTAGTGCAGTGATTTCGGGCTCCAGAACCAAAAAACAAAACCCTTTACCACGAATCAATGTGTATCGTGTTGCTGGAGCTTAATGTGTAAGTTTTGAAGTGAACATTGAACGACTGTGATGGGTGGGTGGTTTATGCTAGCTTTTTTTTAATTTTAATTTTACAGTATCAATGTTTGTTAACGTATCGTTCGGTCGATATCTAACATATGTACAACCTTCCATTTTCGGTTGAATAGGGCTAGTGAACTCGTGTTGTAAATCGTAACAATTTTAAAATTAATGAAGAAAAAAAAAACGCTTTCCCTCGCCTATCAACTTGTCCCTCAATCGATTCGAATGGCTGTGATCATGGATTTTTGTGTGTGTGTGTGTGATCATGGGTTTTTTACCTATTAGCTACTATAGTGTGATTTAACAACAACTTTCGTATCATTTCCTGTTTAGAGTGCGGATTTAGTCAAAGCACCAGCACCGACCTGGCTCGTGCACGTCAAGGGGGTTTTGAAGTAATTGAAGAATTATTATTCTACGCAATTACAATGTACACGCAGTGCTTGTTGCTTGCTATATTTGCTTTAATTTACAAAAAAACACTTAACATTCGTTTACCGGACCATGTTGCAACATGCTGCAAATTACCCAAATATACTTGTGTGACGCACGAACGCGCGCTCTGATTCGATACTGATTGCATGTGATTTTTTACGTTCGCTTTTTTTTTGTTAATATACCTTACGTTTCAATGTTTTTGCTATTTCCCTGCTGGGTTTTTTTATGCGATGTTTAGCACAATGTTGCAAAAATCGAGCAGGAAACGGGATCGTGTTTTGTATCATGTTTCAATAGGAAGGCATGACACGCTACGGGCAGAATTGTGGGAACAAAACAACGAAAAAAAAGGTCGCTTGCATGCAGTCGAATTAATTAAAGCATTTGGAGCGTCTTTATTGCACGGCAAATAAATAGTATTTTGAATTTGATAAGTAGCAACGACGTCGACTAAATGGAAAAATGTTTTCTTTCAGATATAAGGTATATTAATAAGTTTTGAAGGTTTTTTATACATGCGTCGTTTACTTCAATAAAATCTGGCAACACCGTTATTTTGAAGCGTCATCTTCAGGGTTTGCTTGCCCCTGAATGAATATAATATATCCAGAAAAAAGTTTTTTTGAGAGGAATACTTCTTCATTACTTTGTGATGAAAACTTCATCCACCGAGACCCCAGGAATATTATGGCGATCATAAGTGGCAATTTTAGCATGGAAGACGAAGAACGCTCCCCGGCCGACCAACAAGGTACGGAGATCGGAAGCTGCTTCTTCCTCGACCCCCAAGCGGTACATTCAAGGCGTTTGGTGGGACCAGCTGGAAGTTGTGTACCACGAAGTGTCGAAACCAAACGAAACCTCTACGGGTGACGTTTACCGATTGCAACTTATGCGTTTGAGTTATGACAAAATCATTCTGCTGCAGGAAAACCCTTGGCCACATGTGGTGGCACCTGTCCGCACCCTCCGACTACCATCTGTACCATCGATCCAGAAAAAAATTGCCCAAGCCAGAGCTGAAAAATTGGATTGGAAATATGGATTGCGTCCTAACCGGATTTCTTGTTTTGCTGAAGGAATCCGCCCAAAACATAGGAAAAGGTTATACAAACTGGCGGAAATTACTTTCTTCTGAATAAAATCGATGGCCTTTCGATGCCTCTGAAGCTTTGTAACTCCGTAAAAAAAACCCGTCAAAACTAATTTATAGACCTTATAAATGCATTCAAATGCTAAAGCGTTACTTTCTTCATAATTGAAAATTTTACACCATCGAAGTGTAGTGAAAATAGATTAAAAAATCTGATAACTGATAGCACTGCAACTCATGACTAATTCAACTAAAAAAAAAAAAAAAATGCCTTTGAAAAGCAACTCTCCGAAACATAGTTTCAACGTGCGAACTAAAATGGGCCAAACTTGTGGAAAACTAAACTCTGAAGCGTTGTCAAGCGTGACAACGTAAAGTGTTGACAAACTCAATTATGTGTGTGTGTGCATGTGTTAAGGGCGCACAGCAAACTCCCAAACTAGCATTCGTTTGAAGCACACTGGAAGCAGGAAAGCGTTAACTGTCGTCAAATGTCGTGTGTGGACAGCTTTTATTTTCTTCTTTCGCACCGTATAAGTAGTGTACAAACGTGGCCAACTTTTAAGTGAAGAAAACTTTGAGGAACTTTTAACGTTGCAGTGTGTGTAGTTGAGTTAATTAAGCTAGAATCAAACACACAAACATGTTGCTGTATGATATAATAATAATGCGAACGTTTCAGGCGAAAAATAAAAGAAAACAATTAAGTTAAGTAAATATAGTCTTGCGCCTGTTTAGGAATCGGGAGATTATCGTAAAACATACTAAACGAATAGCGGATAAAGCCTTACATACAGCTGATTGATTGACGCGATACGCACTTTCCCTCCTCACCGAAAGGGCGATGCTTTCGGGCTGGCTGATGACTGATAGGGTAAGGAATTACGTTAATCCCGTTTCCGTGACATGTTTGTCGAGCTAGCGTACTGTGGTCGAACTGGTTTTGCCCGGCAACATTACCGCTGGTCGACGGGCAATAAGCAAGAAGTGTCTTTTTATTTTGTCTGCCCGCCGCAAGCATAACGCTGGAGAAGTGCTGCACAGGACCCACGTCAAGATCGGTGCGAGCAGATCCATCTTGATCGATCCGTTTTGTGGGAAGGCAAAGCATGACGGAGCATGCAATATTGAAATCCGGTCGGCTGGATCAGAATTGTTCTTGGTCTGGGGGTTTCCCTTTTCCGTACGAATACAACGGGTTTATCAGGGTGTGTGTGTGTGTGTGCGTCCGGGGGCGCTAAAAACCTCAGCGCATGGTGCGGGTTCGGCTAGCGGAAAAGCCACAAAAACCGCCACCGCTACCGTCTCAGACCAAATCACCGCAATCGGTATGCAATCAGACCCGCATCTCGCTCATCGCGGCGTGGGGCAGCTGGGGCGGCGGGGGACAGACGTTGTTCTTGAGATTTTGGGATTTTAATTGCGTTAGACTATCTTGATGTTGCTGCTGCTGCTGCTGCTGCTGCTGGCCGTGCTGACCGTGATGGGAATGATGGTGGGAGTGGCCGGAAGTGGTCATTTGTTGCTGCTGCTGTGCGGTGAGCAGGGGACGGTTTTCCGGCGAGCCGCTCGAGCAGGTTTGGGCCGCCCGCATATGAATGCCGATGGCGGTCCCATTTGGTGGTAATTTAATTTGCTGCACATCTAGAAAAGCAATCGAATATAATGGGAAAATGTAAAATTTTAGTTTCCCGGGCCTGTTGTCTGATCGGAAACCGAGTTAGTTAGCGAGTCTTGGTGCTTGTCCGGATGGTAAGGTTAGCGTGTGTGTGTGTGTGTGTGTGTGAGTGTTTGTTTTTGAATTGTTCCGACAGTGAGTGAGGAAAAGGGAACGGAAAGGGGCGACCACTGGTACGAATGGTGTGTGTGTTGTATTTGTTGTGGGATCAGATAGGATTAGTTTCGTGTTAGCGTGTGACCGCTTTTACGGTTGTTTACGCTGCGAATTAAAACCGACCGAAGAAGGCGTCAAATTCCACGTGGTTAAGTAAACCACCGCTCCGCTGGCGCTTCCCTGCTTCGATTGGCGGCCGTCCCAAGCATGTTTGCATCGGTCGGGAGCTGGTGACAAAATTTATAAACCATGTTCGACCGTGTTTACAAGCTCGAACTAATCCGTATGATGTAAATTGGGTTAACAATAAAAACTAACACAAACACACACACACACATACAGACACCCGGCCGGTGTTTGGCAACACGGGGCAGCGACTGGCAGTAGATGGAAAATGCGTGAAATGGGAAACTTAATAATCTTTAATTGGTAATTATCAAATTCGATTACACAATCGCTAGCAAAACGTACCAAAAAGCCGGTGGTTCGGGGTTAGTGTGTAGAGAAATGTTTGCCAATTGGCATTCGTATGAACGAAGCGGGCAACTTAATCTGGACTCGACCGCGTGGTGCAGGAATGCGAGGACAAACTAATTGAGCAGGGCGGATACTTATCAATAAATCAATCAAAATAATGAAGTACTAGCTGCCGGTGGAAAGGCATTACTGGTGGCTTAAGCACACACACACACACACGAACAGTTATTCTGGTGGGTTTGTCGATGCAGAAAATAATATCAAATTAAACGAATCAATTAGCTGATGCATCCAGTGCTATGACTGATGAAGATCAGCAATGCTGACGTGCGTGCGTGTTTACAGTTTTGCGTTAAAGTAATTAATTAATTTATCAGACTGTTTTCATATCCATTGACCCCCATGGAACGATTTGCTGGATGTGAGTGAGGCACGCACGCATATTACTTTTGGTGGATATTATTTGATTTATTCAATTGATGGGAGAATTTTTTTCATAGTGATGGGTTACTTTTTTTTGTTTTAATTGACTGATTACATTTCGAGACTAATTAAGCGTGTTGTATATGCATTTTTGTAGCTTCACAACGCAGGATACTGCATTCATTATTTTATTTAATCAAAGATCAAGCTAAAGAATGATAAATTAGGTTGTAAAAATGCATGCTGCACAGTTGTAAGGGAAATTCTGTGAAGTTTTTCCAGTCACCTTGTGGTTATGTTTAACTGAATGCCGAGTAAGTGTGAAATATTGCAAAAATCATGCCATCAAATTAAACAAATAAAAGAGATATACTCTCATTACAGCAAATTGCTTCCGAATAGCGAAGAAAAACCTCGAAACATGACCAAGAGGATTTAAGCACATGAAACACCCCAGAAGTAATCGGTATTTTATGTCGCATCAGTAAATAAAAAGGCAAAGTCTTATAGATGTATTGGCACAGGCGTCGATGGAGGCGCCTGGTACTTCAACCGATTCGGTGCAATTTTCAAAAACTATTTCAATTTAACTCATTTCATAACACCACCTTGAAGTAAACAACAAAATTATATCAGTATCAGTGAATGGAAAATCATATTAAAGGGTTTGCCTGAAATGTCTGACACATGACACATGTCATGTTCTACTCGGAAACCCTGTAATATACAGGGCTCCTAGATGATGATCCCAGTAGATGACATTACTTCATGCATAGGTGCAGGCGCCTGGTTCTGGTTCTTACTGGTTCTTACTTGTGTATTTTTAGTTCCGGAAACAAATTGTGCCATAAGTACGTACGCATGATTGTAAAACACAGTCGATTGTTGCGTGTGTTTTAAATGAAATGTTTTTCGCTAGCAAAACGGCCCTTCCTCCCTTCGTCCTTACGAAAAAAATAAATAAATGTTTTCGCTCTCTCCCCCTTTACACCAACAAGCAAACAACCTACCGCTAAACTTAAAGATAAGCACAATCATTCGCTAGCACACCTTTTCCGTTTAGGTTTCCACACTTAAAGCTAACAAGTCCTGTTGCCCTAACGCTTCAGCTTCAGCCCCCCAATGCCAAACGAAATTGCTTTGAGAGTCTCGATTTTATCGCACTTGAAGTATTTAAAACAAAAGCCTCAAAACCGTTTAGCGTTTAGGCCAAACCTTGGGACTTGGACTGGATGTGGATGCTGTACGGCGTGGAATCATAATTCACCACCGAGGGGGAGAGTGAGAGGGAGAAAAAAAAACAGCCCGGCGACATTCGTCGTGATCGTGCAAACGTTCGCCGATCCCTGGGTAAGGCCACACCCAGCAAGGAAAGCCCTCGAGACTTTTGCTTGCATGCAGCGCTTAATCCGCCCATACAAGTCAAGGGGTAGCACAGCTTTGAATATGCCATTGCCAAACGTGCCCTCGTGTGTGCCATGTTTTGTGTGTGTGTGTTTTTTTTTCGTTCACTTTCTTCTTGTTAGCATCGTTATACTTGGAACAGGAAATTATGTGTGTTTAAAATTGTACAAGCTAGCCGCCAAGTGCTGGTAGCGTGCAAGGGCTCACACCAAAGCTCCTACCCCGCTCACGGTACCGAGGGCCACAGATGTCGGGCTGGGTGTTTTATTTTTGTTTTCCAGTTCGTACCATCATTATGGGTGTATGGGGTGGTAGGAGCAGATGGGGTGACTGGTAGTGTAGTGGGTGCGGAGGTAACCACTTCTAAAAATTGCTGTCATGTTGTGGTGGTACGCTTCGTAACCGAAAGGTGGTAAAGGGTTGGTGCGGCAATTGGGAAGTGAATACAGGATGTAGGGACACAACGAGAACGAGAGAGGTAGAGGGAGGATGTATTTAATTTGCCTTTTTGCACGAGTTTCGTACGCTTCCGGCGTCGACGAAGCCATTCGCTAATCACTTTATCTTTCGCGGTCGCCGGAAAAGCTGCCGGAAGCGGAAGCGGCATCGTTTAAGGATTTCCTTCCCCCTCCCCAGTCAGCTCATGCTTTCCCCGCCCCTTTTGTAGGCTCTGCTGTTTGCCACTTCGTTCAGAATGTGTGCCAGGCAGGCAGGGTATATTGCGGGCGTGTGCGTGCGCTAGTCAATAATACTGACTGGCACGGCGTGTGGCATTGTGTGCTGCTGCACCGCTCCCGCTCCGATTATAGTGAAATAGTTGTTTGAATGAGCAAAGCACCATCCGCGCCTGATGTAACCGATGCGGACTAGCGGCTTTCTTCCGTGCCAGCGAGAATGCAAAATACCGTGGCATGGCATGACAGTGACAACCGTACAACACCCTCAGGGCCAAAGGTATATATTATTGCGAATAATTGATACAAAATAATCGTCTTAGCGAATGGCGCGTTCCATCATACGATTCAGCCGCCTTAGGGGAGGGGTGTCAGTGTGTAAGTAAACGGTGAAGCTTCCTTTTTTTCTTGCCGAGGACCGTTTCGAGGCGCAAACCTGGCGGAAGTTTCGCGGGGAATAAGCGCGGAGCGAAAGTACCGTCACACTCATGCAAGCCGCAATTGTAGTACGCGGATACGCGTGTTTTAACGGAGTTTAATTTGATTCAATGTCGGGTGGATTGTTTAACACGTGCGTCCCACTAAAAGCATTCAGCAGTTCAACAAACGCGCTCTGTCATTTAATGCTTTTGTACCACCACCCAGTGGGTGGTTGAGTTGGGGGCACTGGTGCCCATTGGCAAAGATATTACTGTTTGCTGTTCGCTCCTGCGGTGCCTCGTGTAAGGACAGGACGGGTCGGATGATGTTTTGAGGTTGAAGAATTGTTAATAAATAGTTCCCATAGGCACGAAGGCGTGGGGTGTATGCTGGGAAGCAGGGGGGGGGGGATGTGTGTGTGTGTTACAGTGGTGTTGGAAAATAAATGCAATGCTGGCAAAGTGCTCACCATTGTGTCGTGGTGGTAATACTAGGTGCCTGGAGTTATTGTTGTTTGCTGTGTGCTGGAGTCAAGTAGGATTACGAACCGAACCAGACCGAACCACCGGACTTATTGACCAGACAAAAGGTGAACGCGATGAACGTATTTTCGTTCAATATTGGGCGAACGGGGGAGGGCAAAAAAGTGGAACACACGGTGACCGGTAATAACGCTGCTTGTGGTCCATACAATCAATCAAGCTTAAAGTAGCTGATCTGGTTGATTTTCATGACTCATTAATGTTTTTTTTGTTCGCCCAATCAATTTATCATTCACACAATAGCGTGCGTTGTGTAATCCCTGTCCTTTCAATGGGTCGTTTAAATAATGAAGAAGACGAAAGCGCGACTTAACAACTCGCCTGGAATGGCGTCAAGACTTGGCTGGACTATACGCTGTTTAGACCTGAGTTTGGTAGGTTAAACTCCCCGAAAGTCAGGTAGTTGTGAATGGTGGATAAAGACGAGAAAAGGCTATGGTGACATACAATCTTTAACATAATTATACGAACGCTTGTTTGCTGAGCATGAAACTCCTAATCGTTGTCCTGATTTTAAGGTAAATTTCCGATTTTTCCTGCCCATTTGTAATACATCGATTTTTTAGCAAATGTTCTCTGCATTTATTCATTTATCGATCATCACATGGGTATCATATTTTAAATATAAATGTAAGTGGAAACCCCTACAACATAAAAAATGGAATACAAATACTGAATGGCAACTATTTTTATCCAAAAAGGTTCAAAATATGTGTTTTGTTACAGGGAAAATATCATATATTTAAAAACCTTTTTAAGATTGCAGACGCTTTTCCTTGGTCTATTGAAAATTTCCAGAATACGTTTTATGCTTTCCTGAGATATTTTGTTTCACGATTTTTCGAACATATTTATGGTGGCGTCCCGTAGTATGTTGACGTCCTACCAGAAATTTTTGATTTCGTTCATGCAATTTTAGATGCTTTTACAGATATTTTGTGACATTTTAATATTATTACTATTTTACTTTAATTTTTTTCAACATGAATTTTAGACTATTGTTCATGCCGAATTCTTTGTAAATGTTAATTCAAATGTTAAGTGACAAACAGCTAAATTCGGTTTTGCTGTCAATGGTCTGTTAAAAATATAAAAAAATACAGGATTAAGTATTGGTTTATATATTTTCTAACTTATTTATTTTTATTTAAGGGGGGCCCGGTGGAGTAGGGGACAGCTGCGCCGGTCTTCAAACGATAGGACCGGGGTTCAAATCCCATCTGGACCGTCCCCCCGTAGTGAGGATTGACTAACCAACTACGTGGTATCGGCAGTCTAGAAAGCCATTTTCGATGGCCGGCATGACCTTAGAGGTCGTTAAGCCAAGGAGAAGATTTTTATTTAATTGACGGCTGTATGACGGCTCTACTTTTTTAACTAACTAGAGCATGATTTTTATCAATCCATTAAAGTTTTTGTAAAAAAACATAGAGTATTTTTAAACTTATTTAAAACTATCTGCAAATAGCCTTAAAAATTGTGGAGAACGAAAACAAAAATAACTGGAAAAACCATATAAAAATGACGGTGACACTCTATTGTATTGTCTATAACTTACTCGAACTTGAATAAAAAATATATATAAAAAAAACAAGTGTTCGTATGGTTATGTTAAGAACTGTAAACTAAACACAAAAAAATGAGGTTTTATTAAGCTTATCTTACACCTACCGTGTACAACACATACTAACTGAAAGACCCCTGAAGCCGTCACACACTGTGACGCATGAAACATATGCTTTCGGAACAAGTGAAAATCCCGCAAATGGTAAGATTAAAAGGTTTTTTCTTTGTGTTTGTTTGTCTTCGTATTTATTTACTGATATATTTTTTTTCCCGTATAGGTACAGGGTTTCCTTAGCATTGTAACACGTTTGTCTGTTCTGGTTTGGTTTCTGTTAGAGCTCGGTCGGTTACTTTAACACGGTAACATCCTTTCACCCTATCTCTCTATCATTCCGTCCGTACACGGTTCCCTACTGTGCTAAACTATCTTCCAATGCTTCCCACACATACAGAACATGTACTCCGACTGTACTACAACACACAACGCAAAAGAAAAACCTAACAACGAACGAGCGAAAGTTGTGAGAAGCACAACATAACGAACTTCAAATAACGATCGAATACACGTGTTTGCCCTAATGGTGGCGAACTAATCCACCGTGAGTGGATTCTGGCCGCGGAACCCGCAACTCCAGCGCTACTTGCGGCCCCCTCGTAGGGTCATCCTCACTAACAATCAATCAGATAACGGATAATGAGAAAGTATAACGAATGGAACAATGGAAAGAACACACCCTCCTTCTGTGATAGAAGGACACTAGACAGAAGAATGAATGTTTGGCTTGGCGTACGGCCAGTGCTCTTCCTGCTGCGATCGAATAAGAATCATAATCGTCCTAATGTGTTGTACCGCGCTCCGTCGAGAAGCGCTGCTCGTATACTGTTCCCCTTTTTCGTCCTGAGACCGTGTACATCGGACGTGTTCTTAATTGGTAACAGGGAAAAAGGAGCACTGCAAATTCTCATCCTCCATTCGCACGAATGAGTGGTTTGGATGGACAAGGGACTGTCAGCCAGCCAGCCAGCCTGCGTGAGATAGAGTGGCTGCTGTCTGACTAATAGGGCAGAACATTTCGTTGGGATGTTTGGGCGATTCTGGTGTACTTAACCAAAACCGATACGCAAAGAGCCAAGGAGCGAAGGATAAGCGTCTGGGAAAACAGGGAGAAAAAAAGGGAAAGGAATAGCCGAACGCTGGACACGTGGAAGTTTCTTCCGATGATGGTGGTGATAGTAAGGGTGCTCGTGGTCATTGGTTTTGTGTGCAAGGTGAGATTCGTCATGGTGTTTAGTGGTGGTAGTAGTAGTAGTAGTAGTGGTGGTCCGTTTTCATATCGGTGTGGTCATGAAATCTAGTCTCGGTTTACCTGCATTGGGTCCGGCGGACGATGCACTGAGTCCGGTTCCGCCGATGTTGCGCGGGAGCGTCATACACTCGTTACGGTTGTAGCTCATCGGGATGTGCACTTGCTGTTGCTGCTGCTGTTGCTGCTGCTGCTGGTGCTGCTGTGAGCTGGGCTTTGGCAGTGTCATCATACCGCTGACAAATGTTCCACCACCCGTACCGGCCCCGGTACCGATGAAGGTAGAGTTCTTGATCGGAATGGCGATGTGTTCGCTTCGAGGCGGAAGCTTGGTCGTACCGTACGAGGTGTTGTTTGCCTGTAGCGGCATCTTCGTCACGTTCGGAGCCGGTACATTACAGCTTGTGGTGTCTCCACCGACACCACCACCACCACCACCACTACCCACTCCACCACCACCACCACCACCACCATTTCCACGATTGTCCATCCCGTGACCAACACCACCAGGGGAACCACTTTTCATGACGCTGATTTGCATCGCGTTCGTACAGATATGAGGTGACTTCACGTCTCCGGCAAGGATGAGCGCACCGGTATCGTGGTTCTCCACGTCCACGATCACGTTCGCCGACTGCGAATGGCCGAGATGGTAGTGGGCGTGCTTGATCGGATCGAACGGACCCTGCTGGTGTAGGCCGCCGCCCCGCTGCTGGTACTGCTTCTGGAGGCTTTTCACCTCGAGCCGCGTCTTGTCGCGCTGATAGTACACGCCGGCAAAGATGAGCACGTTCAGTATGAGCAAACTGCAGCCGATGGCGATGGTGACGCTGAGCGCGGTCGAGTACGCCGCATAGCCGGCCGCTTCCAGACCCGCCAAGGTGTCCGTCGTGGCGTTCAGGATGGTAGCCGTTGGCACTAGAGCGCTGTAGTTGCCGACCGGCATGCAGGTCGTTAGTAGGACTGGTTCCGCTGTTGTCATGACGACTGGGTGTGTGTGAGAGAGGGAACGATTACAATGGTAAGGATATAGGAATATATAAGCTTAAATAAAATACTATAGAATATTTACTAAACTACGGTACAAATTTCCCTACAAAATAACTTTAAATTAGTCCAGATTTAAGAACAATGAAGCATCGGACTTCGTGCACCCAACTCAAACATATTCATTAAATGAAGAGGAATACTAGCGCCTGATGCTAGAGAATTTCGCCAAAAGGTCGAACGAACCCAGGCAACGTGTTTGCCAACGGGAGTGATCTAACATTTCCAAATAAATTACGTACACCGTTTCTACATTCGCGGTAAACGGCGTTCCATCCGTGCCTGTGGTCAGCAAACCGTATCGGACATAGCTGTGCCACCTATTCGTCCCCACCAAAAACCAAAAAAAACGCTACTCTGTTGTTGTAAAAGGCGTGCGAAAATTGCAAAACCTACCGTTGGCGTGCAGTGCGTGCCCTAGTTCACCGCCCGTGAGCATACCTCGCCGCTTGAGATTGTCCTCCAGGTAGTTGAGCCGGCCGGCGAACGAGTCTGGCTTGACGAGACCCTCGTACAGGTCCATGTCGTCGTGGTTTTTGAAGAGATTGTGCCTCGCTATCACGTCCTCCATGCCGGCTTTGTGCAGCTCCGGTATTAGCCGCAGCCAGATCGAAAGCTGATGCGCCCGGAAGTGGTTCTTCATTCGCGGTTTCATACCTACGGAGGGTATGGAAAACACATACCGTTTAATAGGACGCTAGAGTGTGTGTGTGTGTGGAGAGAGAAAGGGGGAGAAAGGGTGGTATTACCAATTTCTAGATATTTCTGATGCACCGGATCGTACTCCTCCCAGTTGATGCTGCGGAAGCGATTCCGTTCGCGGGAAGCAGCCAGAATCGAGTCCTGCCGATGGTGCTCGTTAGGGTTGCTGGATTATGTTGAAATCGAGGAAAAAGATTTAATGACGTTAATTGAGCTAATTTTGCATGACCCAGGGAGGGTTGGGCGAGTGGAAAAAGGAAGGGTTTTCTATCAAATGAACCCGGTAATGTGATTGGTAGGTTCGCATCATGGATAGAGAGACAGAGCTGTGGAGAGTTTTCCATGAATTTCCACTTCCACGACATGTACGAGGATAGAGCCACACAGAGGAAGGAATTGGAAATGGTTTGCAGGATTGATTCTACAGCTCAATACTATCAACGGCGGAGCATCATTTCTGCAATTTGTTTGAGCAAAATTAAATTGAATTTTTCCCATTGGATCACAGTGGAATTGTGGAATCGATTAACTTAATATTGCTCCGGCAAAGAATGCTGGCGGTCGTGTAAAACACGTTCAAACATGGTAAAATTAATACCAGCACGTGCTCCGGTGTTATTGAGCGTGGAAATATGGGTAACAATTTATGGGTTTTAGGCATGCCATGGTAGAAATTGGGATGTTACAAGACCTATTGTCGATTGTCGAATGTTTCACTTACCCGGTACGAGCAAAATTAGCCCAATACACCATGATTGCTTCCGACAGTGCCACCTCCGATTTGGTGTAGTTCCTAGGGAAATGGTTAAACCCATCCACCAACGGTGCGCCAAACACGTACGGCAAGTCTTCCCCGTGGACGGTACCCATACGCTGCGGATAATCGCCATCCTTGGTCTGGTAGTCGAACACGTAGAAGAAACATTTCGGCCCGGACGGTTCCTGACCGGGCAGGGGCGGTGGTGGTGCCAGCATGTCCCCCGTGTGTACGAGCGGCGCAACGAACTGAGCATCGGACAGTGCCGACACGGCCGCATCGCGCATATTGATCGGATGCTGCACCGTACGCTCCCAGTCCGTGTACTCGTTCACCACGGTGTAGAAGATCTCGCTCAGATGGTAAGTGTACGCGTTGCGTACGTACGTCCGCAGGATCTTGTCACGCCGTTCGCCCTCGAACCCGCTCTGTATATCGACCGCACTGAAGCGCCACAGCGCTTCCCCGGTAACAACACCGAACAGTAGATCGTACCGACCGGCCGCACCTTGCGAGCGCTTCGAAGTTCCACGCACCGGCAGCTCGTCGATGTCCTGATTGGAGCGACCGGGCCTAATCACGACACCGTCCACCGACGGACCGAACGCGCTCAGGAAGCTCGGTGGTTGTATGTCCGCCCCGAACAGCTCATCCAGCGGGACGTCCCGCAAACAGTCGACGATCTGCTCGTGGTTCTTGATCAGATCCTCCGGGATGGAGCAGTTCACCTCCTTGGCGAGCTTGAGCGCGTACACAACCGGATCCTCGACCAACGCCCAGGACGAGTAAGCCGAACCGGACAGCAGGATGGCACGATGAAACAGCCCCGGCACCATCGTCGGTGAGGTCATCAGGAAGTTGATGCAGGCGGCACCACTCCCATGACCGGCCAGCGTTACCGTTGCCGGATCACCGCCAAACTTGGCAATGTTCTGCTGCACCCAGTGCAGGGCGGCCATCTGGTCCATCAGGCCATAGTTGGCTACGCGCGCCCGCAGCTGCGGACTTGGATTGGCATTTAGAAAACCTGTCAAAGTGCAAGATCGACAGGGAGGGTGAGTTTGGCTAGCGTTTTTTTTTTTTTGAACGATCATCGTGCTTTCGCTGCTTTTCCATTAACAAATTCATGCTTTGCGGCTGCGGAGAAACAACTTCAAACCCTCACCGAAAGTCGAGTAAAGCCGAATGAATAATAAATGAATAATCGATTAACTTAATGAAAAGGGGAGGCCGCCAACCGTGGGTTCGGTTGCACTGCACCGGGAAGCAAACAGCAAAATGGCCGATCACCACCGGATTTTCTTTTGATGTTTATCAATAGTCCCACTCATAACCGGCAGCTCCCCAAACACCGGACGGATGCGATGATCGGAAATGGATTGTATTATCTGAGGATATTTCTTGCAGCATCTTTTGCCCTCCCTTGCTTGAAAGAGAAACGGATTTTCCAGACAAGAGAGTGGCCATGAGGGATGGTAAAAGACGGCAGAAACTTAGCCTCTGGGGTTATTCATCATCCTGCATGATTGATGAATGGAGATACATTTGCTCAGAGTGGTTTTTAATGGGTAGTAGTAGTAGTGGTAGTAGAAGTAGTTGCGGCGTTAGTTGGGGAAGGAATGGCCGGTAGGATTTTGCATCGAGCATCATCAACCCACATCGCTGTCCTTTGGCTATAGTGAAAAACGATTTTCGCAATTCTCTTAGAAGTATTGAAACTTACCCAATATACCTAACCGATAGTTTAACGTAACTACGACTAAATCACTGTAACTGGCTAGCACGGTGCCATCGTACGGGTTGCCACTGTTCCACTCGAACGATTCTCCGTGTAAAAATACTATAACAGGCAGTTTCTTGTCACTTTGAGTGGCTGTGCGGGTGAGAGTGAGTGTGTGAAACCGAGATCAAGAAAGTGAGAATAAATGGTACGCGCGCGATGAGGAAAACGTTGCTCCGTCCCGTGCTACTCACCATGAACTGGAGCGAATACATTCAAATACAAACAGTCCTCCGATTGGTTCTGTAAAAAAGGTAGCAAACGTTTCAAGTACTCCAGTCGTCCTTTTGGCATCTTATCTAAAGCTGCTGTTTCGTTATTTACATTCGGCAGTCGCTGGGGACAGACCGGACTAAACTTATCCGCTATCCGTATACCGTCCCAGGGCGACGGTGTACGAGTTGGACTAAATCTGCAACGATACAAGGAAAGACAAAGGCGTTAGTATGTGTGTGGGACATCACCGGATTTGAACCGATCCGAAGGGGTTTTTTTTTTCTTCTATTCGAATGGGAGGGAGAAACGAATATATATTTGAAACAAGAAAACTCTGCAGCACACTGTGACGGAAATTTCAGTTTGTCCTACGAAAACTAGTCGGTCGGGTGTGTGCGTGTATGGCACCACGTTTCCTGCTCCCATTCGATCTATTATAATCGGCATACCCTTCGGGGAATGGTGGGTTCTCGTTCGGGCGGGATATCGCACCATAAACAGAAATCACATCCACCGAACCCGAAATAGTAGTTTTGATTGGTTTGGAATTTGTTTTCGAACGAGCGCTCGTAACGAGGATTGTGCCTTTTTCGCAAGCCTGTCAGAGTGCTCCAGGTCCAGCGGGGCTTTGGCAAGCGATGGCACATCATTAAAAAGCTACTACTGGTGTCAGTTTTTCGAAGAGACCGATGGGAGGGAGGTATAGGGCTATCACCATCTGGGAAGGTGATTTTGCGATGATTTTGGTGAACATTGTCAATCGATTTAGGCTGATGTTATAAGCTCGAGAGCGTTTGGATCGCTCCAGCTAGATATGTTTGCCATTCGAGTTTAACACCTCGGGTTAGTGTGTTGTATATCTGTTCAATCATTTAAACAAATATAAAATCAATCGATGCACAAAACAGATAAACAAGTTAATAAAGCTCAAAGAGATTCAACAATTGCTACACTTTTATGTGAAGCAAACATTATCATTATTTTTTCACTAATGATTTTTCGCGTCTCGTTATAGCTGCTTATTGACATATTTTATGCATAAAAATAGAGTGCAAAAAAAAAATGGCGTCCCTCGTAGAAGTGCTTTGATGTTCTGCATTCTATAATCGTATAATAATATTCTTCGTACACGCTCTTCTAATGAGATGTTGCTGCTGTGTTATGATGCACGTGAGGCACCATAGTGGACCACCTCTCTTTTTATTTAATTATCAATAGTTCGAATTGTTTTGCACCGTATACAAAATGGAAACATTGGCAAAAAAAAGGGAGCTTGTGTATGTGTGGAATTTATTTTTCATCACCCCATCTCGGCGCATTCCGCGCCGTTTCGGCTTGAGGTAAACAGGATAAAGCAGACAATCAAAATAAATCCTGCCCGGTCTGCATTGAATAGATACAAATCAATTGCACTTGTCCGGGTGCATTGAGTTGGGTGTTTTTTTTGTTCTCTCTCTCTGTTTTGTACATTTTATTATTGCGTCTGTCATGTTATTAGCGGTACATTACGGCGAGTAATTTGGTTTAACAAATTTCTTTTCTCGTGCAATCAACTAAAAATTGCTTTCTCCGGTAGGATAGATCCAGTGCAGGACTGGATGGTGTTATCCCTGGAACAAACGAACAAACGGTGCGACGGTGGTACAAAAGGATTTTGCAAATTGATGTATATTATAGTCGCATCGTGCACCGACACCGACCGGCTCTCAGCCGGTGCCGCAACAACTTATATTGCAATTTATTTTTAGCGGATGTGTTATTGTCGAGTGGCGGCATCAGGAACCATGATCCAGGGCCGTTTTGCTGCAGTTTGGTTGTGCTTTTGGCAATGATGTGTTTCAATGTGATTATAAAAGAAAATTTACGCTGCTGCTGAATGATCGCGCGTCACCATTGTTAACCAATCAACCAGCTGCTGCATGCGCTTTGCGCTGGTTTTGCGGATACAAGCTGCAGTCGAATTGATGGAGTGTTTATGGGGTTTATGAAGCTTTTTGACTTGCGCTACATGGGCGGTTGATGGGGGATAAAAACACACACGCACTCTCAAAAAAAAAAAAACCACAATGTAGCACAAAAAAGTCAAGCTGGGGCAGTTTGTTTTATAAAATATTTTAAAATTCATGGAAAAAATGTAGACAAAGTTTCAAATAAGAGGATTTTTTGTGTGAAAAACGCTACTGTCTTAGATTATTTGTGACAATTTAGCAATACAATTTGGAGAGATCGGAGAGGACAGAGGTGGATTTCCCATTCGAACCCTTCACCCCGTGGTGAAAACAGACAACCCAATTTTGGAAATACATTCATTCGGTGACCAACATGATTTAGTAGATCGTTAAGCCCAGAAAATCTTTGAGAAATTAATTCTTGATAATTAAGCCCAGGGCGTTCGGGATAATTTTGACAGTTACATTTTTGTTTTTAACTCGTGATGGAGTAGGCCTAGGAAAACAAGCAATACGTCATTCGACAGCTAAAAGTGTACGGAACAAGCAGCGAACACATCCCTTGATAAAAAAATGCCAAAAAAGAGTACATTGTGGAAGCGGATCACATGCATCATGATGATCCACGCCGGACGCGACAACCGCCGACACAGTTAACACCCAGAACAACCGGTGGCTGGCTTACTGCCCGGCGGACGTGCCACAAACCAAGTTCCCCCAGACGGTGATGGTGTTTTCCTGCGTGTCATCGGAAGGGGACGTGATGTCGCCCCACTTTTTCGAGCAGGGGCTGAGGCTGAACGCGGACGGGTACATTTCCATGCTGGACACCGTCGTAAAGCCTTGGATCACGAGAGTGGCCAACGGCAGACCGTACGTGTTCCAGCAGGATTCCGCCCCGAACCATACAGCCTCCAAAGCGATAAAGTGGTTGGCGGCCAATTTCAACGACTTCACCGCGCCGAAAGTGTGGCCTCCCAGCGCCCCGGATCTTAATCCAATCGATTATTTCGTGTGGGGCGCGGTGGAACGGGACACCAACAGAACCTCCAGCAACACCAAGGTGGAGCTGATGGCGAAAATCAGGTCCGTTTTCGCGGCCCTACCCCGCGAAACTGTCGCCAGGGCTTGTTTCCGGTTCCGGAGACGGGTGGAGGCCGTAATAGAAGCCGAGGGCGGATATTTTGAATAAAATGAATAAAATACATGGTAAGCTAGTATTTCTAAAACAAAAACAAAAATTCCCCGATGATTAATTTTGCCATAAATTTTTTTTTCTTTCTCTGTAGGTGACTGTCAAAATTATCCCGAACGCCTTTTTATATAAGCTCAGAAAAATAAGAGGCAATGACAAAAGGTAAATTCTTTCTTCTAAGCCTTTGGTAAAGCAGTAATATAAATTATATAAACTTATACAGCACACTTCCTTTGAATTCTGACCTGTCACATTGCATAAACTATGTCCCAGACAAGCGAAATCTGAGTGGTTTTTGATCAGCGCGGGCTAGCAGATTCTCTTGGGTGGCAAATAATTATTTTTATATGGTTATCACCATTATGATAATACCCGTCGCAAACATCGAAGGTCGCATGTCACCGGTACCGTCACCGGTGTTGGTGGTACCGGGATGAGCCAGAGGTTTCCTGTTTGTGTTTTTTTTGTTGTTGTTTAATCTGTCCAGCGAGTGTTTGTGGTTTGAGGTTTCGGTTCGGACGCAATAGAAGGGAGGCTGGGAGGTTTTAGCTGCATCCGCCACCGCGTACGTGAGCGAACATCATTAATGTACCCAAACGCCGGGCTAGGAATGCTGGAACGCTGGTGAGCTCTGGCGGGGGCCAGTGGGAGAAAGATCGTCAGCATCTGCTGACCGGGGCAAATCCGTGAAGCTTGAAGGCCCCCCAGCCGTGACAGCCGAGATGAGTGTGTGTGTCAACCGAGCAAGGGATGTTATTTGCGAAATGACGATGTTGTGGCCGGTTTCGTGTCGCCTGTTATAGCTGGTGGCGGTGAAGGTTGTGCTGTTAGTACTCCCAAAATGTGTCGATGTCGACCGGTAAAGTCACTTTTTATATCCATCATCAAAAACCAATCCCCCCGGCTTGATGTAATTTAGATGTGTATGTCCGTAGGCGGATAGGGGCATGGGGGCTACTGGATCGTGGGAGAGTGTGGTAAGTGTTTTGTGATACAGGCGACACAACCAACCAGCATCAAAGAGAAAATTAGCGCAACAGCGCAGTGGCCGAGGGGGCCATCTTTTGCCGGGATAGGTAAGGAAGCGGTCGCTACTTCTTGGCGAGGACCGTTGATGCGTTAGAGCTTGTGATTCGGACGCGATGTCGTTGCTATCATCCGTGTTATGGTTATGATTATGGTGGAGCTTTGGGAGAAGAAGCAAACGATCCGGCCGAAAGGTAACACGCACTGTTGGAACACTGTGCCTCCGAGGGAAAGTGAAGCTCAAGACACGGTCCTCGAAGCAGCAGCGTTGCTTAACGCACCTTCTGCGAGTGTCGGTGAATTGATAGATAAAACCATGTTCGAAAACACCCCAAGGAGTAGGCGAATGTGTAGCCTGGATTTTCATTTCCTGCTTTCCCCTGGTACCAACTCTGCACCGTGCTCTGTGAGTTTTATTTTATTCTATCGCCGTAATTCTGTAGCTTCGTTTCCCATTTTCATTCTGTGTTGAGCACACCTAAACACACACGCGTGATCGTCTTTAGCTTAAAAAAAGGTGCTTTTTTGGACGCATTTGGCATTTACAAGGTTTAAGATTGAAAAGAAATGTGATTACTGACTAAACGAAACACCGCCAGCCACCACTGCACAAGCCCTAGATGGAACCTTTTCAAACATTATTAAGCGCTATCAGCGTACGCCAGACACCGACCCAAGAGCTTGGGCACAACGATTGAAATAGCAAATGGCCGCTAGTGGGCTGAGGAGAACGCCAAACATTTAAATACATTCTGATTCAATAATTACACTTGAGCGGAGGTGTAGGTTGCGTTCTAATTGGGGTAATATTTGCAGCGTCTAACAGGCTGTTTATAAATATCATTCGCATTTATCATTTCTGTAAAGGACCTTTTCCACCTTCCGTTTCGAATATTACGTTTTCGTGGAGATAATTTTCTATGTGGACTAGACTTTTTGAAACACAGTCCACTGTTTTTTAAGCCTCGTACCAACATATTTGTTTATTTATAATGTCTACTCTTTTCTTTAACTTTTTTTTTAAATACATCCGGATGGAATAAAATTACTCGACAGAAATGAAAATACGTATTAAGACTGAGGAAATATATCTGTAAAATTAACAATGAATTAACTATTTTAAAAACAATTGACCCTAGTCAAACAACGTGTAACGTAAATTAAATCATCGTGTCATCGCCGTCATAGAGCCGTTCTCGGTAAATGCACGTCTTGGAAGGTAATTTCTAAGTGGCCTTTAATTACTGAACATTTGATCGTGCATCTACACATGGCGATCATCAAAAGCCTCTCTTCTGTGCCAGCAAACCTGTCTTCTGCGACGCCTCCCACAAATAATGGGAATCACTCAGCAAACCTGCTAGCGTACAGCGTCAATCTCAGTGACATCGCATCATCGAAGGATAACAGCGATCAAAGACGGAGACAATAAACATGTAGCATACCAGCGGACACGTCTCTGCCAGGGTAACAGGAGAGACTCTTAGAAGGGACAGTTATATTAACGTCATTCAATAGATCAGATGCATCTATCTCTGCCAATTGATTGGCATGGATTGGTGAAAAAGTTACTTAAAGAAATGATAAATGCGGTTGACAGGACACAATAGCATGTAAAATACTACAAATACCATCATCTAAAAAATTGAAAATTTGACGATTTCTAGCAAATTCCATGTAAAGCAATAGTTTATTAAAGCTGTTTTCAGATAATTTTAACCATGGTTAGGAATAAAAAAAAATCTCCGATAATGAGCCAGTTGGACACGAAACAGTTTGACGAACATTTTCGGCTTCAAAACCATTGGCTTATCAGCGTCAGCTTACACGAGAAGAGACTTGAGCAGCGTAGGCGAGCGTGTGCAATAAACTAAAAAACCAAATCTCTAATTTCAACCACACTTGGGGACTGAAATTGATGATCCACACACACACACACACACACACACACACACACACACACACACACACACCCCAAGAGACTCGGTTCGGGTTCGGGAGTTGCTTTTCCCCCATTCCTCACGGGTGAAAACGATCCGCTAGATGGAAACTATACATATGAAAGAATACATCCGTGGAATGATAGTTTACGACCCGTTTCGGATTCGATCAGGTTCGGGTTTTGGTGCGTCCCTTTTCTAGTTAAACTTTTCCGGCCGACGGGTGGCCCGGGTGCCTTGACATCGAATACATCCCGGCATCCCGGGGAACGTTATAACACGTTCAAATCTTGCAAGGTGACGCCCGCAGTGTTGAACCGGTTGTTGCGAAAGGATTAAAAGAAAGACAATCATGTGAGTCCCCGGCCAGGCGAAAAAGCAAAGTGGAACTTTGCTCGCTACGCCCAGATCGTAAATAAATACGCAAACTCTTTCTCTCCCTTGCGAACTGTGCCCGAACTGTTACCGGGCAGGAAGTAAATAATTTTGGAACCCAGCTGTGCAAAGTTCGGGGCTGTGGAATTTGTGTGATTCAACAAGGCAGGAAATGTTCAAAAAAAAAACAAAAAACGAAACAAAAATAAGCGAAATTCTGCAACGAAAGCAATAATTGCACTATATACTGCTGCTGTTTGGGGGGGAATAGATGGAGCGAGATGAAAGCAAAAAGAAAGAAAAATCTCAAATTTCAGCCTTATTTTTCTCAAGGGTGTTTTGCTGATGTAAAGATGTGCTACGCTTTGCATCGGTACACTGTCAGTGCTTTCCAGTGTTTTTGGGGGATGGAATGCTGGTTTTTTTGTGCTTTTTCGGCTATCCGGCTATCATGATCATTGTTGGCAGCAGCACCATAAAGGGTCGAGCGTAAATGTGTGAGTGAGTTTCCCTTTTTTCAAATCTCCCCTTTCCTTCTTCCTCTCTTTTCCTTTCCTTTCCTTTCATCCCCAATCGCCGCGAACTGGTTTAAAAGAATAAGCGTAAACTTTCGTAGAATAAAAATGGCTTGACTTTGACCAATTTGGATGATATTTTGACGGAGGTTTTAGAAAGCATCTTTTTTGTTGCTGCTGCCGCTGCTGCTACTACCAAAGCAAGGAGGAAAAATTTTGAAATGTGTTTGAAATACATTTTGCACGGATTTCTTTTTCCTTAGACGGTGGTTTGTGGCAAGATAATATCCGCGCTTTGATTGGAGTTGGTAAGTTCTGGCACTAAATGCTTTCGGTTTCTGTGGCGGAGAAACAAAAGGGCTTTTGTTGAGTACATTTTTTCACCGTTTTAGGGTACAAGCTTCAGTGCGTGGTTGGAGGATTTAAAAGAAAATTGCCCCAGCAACGCAATGAGCAAGCGGAAAAAAGGGGGCCGCTGCGAGATGAGATAATCAGTACAGTTGGCACAGTTCAAAGCGCCACAGAAATGGTGGGAAGGGGGGGAGGGGGAGAAGAAATGTTTAACATAAAACTGAAGAATGAAGCAACCGAAAAGTCAAGGCCGAAAGTGCCCGAAAAGTGGATAGCTGCTGGATGTACGATATCAAAATCAACCCACGACCCAAATTGGGGTAAAACTTTTTTTTCGTGCCGCTGCTGCTGGTGCTGCTCTACTCCACACTCTACTCTACATAAGCTGCTTGGTACGTTTTCGTTATGGAACCAGCAAGCGTCCTTCACTATCTTCATCTTTTCGGCGCGTTTGCTTGTCATACTGGCTCGAGGCCATAGAAGGAGATTGATCTTGTTTGTAAAACATATTGGGAAGCGTTTTATATCCCTTCCCGCCATATGTTTATGCTGCATGAGAGGCTTCGCAAGAGGCCGCCATCGGATTTGGGTGATTTGCTTGCACAAGTACTTGTGCACCCTCACCCACCGTGGCGTGCCTGCCCGCCCTTGCTGAAAGTTGGACCATGCCGAGTCCGCCCAGCAATGGTACGTACGGTTTGAATTGTGCATTTTCGATTTTTGCTCGATCCCTGCTGGGTGTTATTTAGGTTTGCGGGTATCCCCCACTGCTTTTGAGGGGCGCAAAAGTGGTAATAATATATGTAAACGGTTTGAATGTGAACAAATGGAGAAGTAAAACGATGTTGTAAAGCAAATGAAGCAAGAAGAAATGAAGAAGAAAGGGACGCAGTTGAGAGATATCTATTTGATATCTACTTAACCGGTGTATCTCTGTTTTGAATAAGAAAAGCTCTTTTTTAAGAAAGTATACATTGTGTAAGGGATGGGTAAAAGAGACATTTTTTTGTAGAAAACATTGTAGACCAAAAACCCAACCCAACTTGCATAAGAGGTTGACAAACTTTTGAACTGTATTTTGAAGATATTTTAATGAGACAGTTACTGCATTTTTTTAATTGAACTCCTTATTCATTGATTCACTAACAATAAATAATATGAAAATGATTTTTAGCTTGCATGAATTTTCAAAGAAAATACAATGTATCGATAAAGTAAGAAGTATTGAAATCAAAATAAGTTTATTGAAAGCAAAACTTTGATTTTATAAAAAAATACTATTCATTAAACTTGAAGCGGGACATTACAAAAAGTGCACTATAGAAGAATAACCGCGGTCGAAATAAATTAACAAACAGTTGGTCGCATATCACGAATACAGTTTTTTTTTAGTTCACAGCATATGCATAAAAACGCATCAGAGGCGCCAACTCGGGTACGGCGATCCTCTACGTCGAGAATCGATCTTGCGCGGAGCGATCTCGGTGGGACCTGTAGGCTAAGGCCAAATAGTATCGGCGGGAATATTGGCAATTCGAACAAAATAAGTCCCGTTATAAAATTCTACACAATATAAATACCAGAACGAAGCCACCCGGTGGTGTAGGCGGCATTGGCGACCAGGAAAACTTACTAGCCTGTGCACACCAGCACAAGACTGTACAATAATAATTGTGAGTATTTAGTGAGCGGATTGGCATGATGAAAATATGACCCAAATTAGAGATGAAAACACTCACTCTTTTTAGTAGCTTTTGAATCTGACTAGAAGTGTAGCTTTAAGGATTGGAATCTATAACTCACTCTTTAGAGATTCATAAAAAGTAATGCATTATACTCGACTCGGACTCTCCTGTCTACTGTTCAATATAGCATTGGACTGTGTCATACGAAGCGTGGGGCTAGACAACGATATCCGTGGCACGATTCTCTACCGGTCTCTACAATTTCTTGACTTCGCCGATGACATTGACATCGTTGGCAAGACGACAGCGAAGGTGTGTGAGGCGTACACCCGACTGAAACGTGAAGCAGCAAGAATTGGATTGAGAATCAATGCGACGAAGACGAAATACCTGCTTACCGGAGGCTCTGATCGCGTTAGAGCCCGAGTGGGAAGCAGCGTGTTAGTCGACGGCGACAACCTCGAGATAGTAGAGGAGTTCTGCTATCTTGGGACAGTCGTAACTTCGGATAACGATGCCAGCAGCGAAATCCGGAGACGCATTGTTCAGGGGAATCGTGCCTACTATGGCCTTCACTGTCTGCTGAGATCCAGAAGAGTTTGAGACCGCACGAAATGTTAGATATATCGCACACTGATTCGCCCGGGTGTTCTTGGACCATCCGAGCGGAGGATGCAAACGCTCTTGGCGTATTTGAGCGTCGCATCGTCTGGACCATCTTTGGCGGTGTGTTCGAGCATGGAGTGTGGAGGAGAAGGATGAACCACGAGCTTGCTATACGGAGTACCGCACATCCTGACGGTAGCAAAGACCGGCAGGATACGATGGCTGGGGCATGTTATTTGTGGCTGGATTAGGGAAGGGAAGGGTGACCTGTCAGAGATCGGTTACCTACAACTGCAGCCAGGGATCGAGATTCCTGGCGATCTATTGTAGACCGGGCCATGTCACGACGACATACTCTTTATCAGCTCAGGGCTACGAGAGCTAAGAAAACCATGATAACCCTCTCACAACAGAGCTTTTGAGATTTTGAGAAAAAATATACTTATAGAAAATCCACGAGAACAATTTGAGGACAATTTTGATACAATTTTTACGTTGGTTCGAGACTGGCTTATTTATGTGTAGCATTTTATTAATTTTTTTTGTAAAAAAAGTGTGCTTGGCCACAGGAAAAATAATTGAGAAACTGTTTTTGGTGCTTGATAAATTTATCAAATTTTCACAAGCGCTCTTGGCTCAAAATGATTCAAATGCAAAATAGAAAGTTAAACATGACTAATATTTGAAACCAATTTAGGTGAAAATGAAAATGAATTTATATTGGAAATTCTCAGCCAGTATTTCCTCTTCATTTTTTCTTGGAAAAAAGCACTCTATTCGTTTGAATATGGTGTTCAGATATTTTCATACAGGTAAACATTACAGGAAATAAGCATATTTCGGTGTTGCCTGAAATGAGTTACTTGCTAATGAAAATCGATGAATATAGCATAAATACAGTTCTTAGAATGAAACGATCATCGCCCCATTCGATACTGTTGCAAAATTAATTTAATGCTTGTACAGCAGGGAGTCAGCTTTGCAGCAAATGTTGCAAAGACTTATTCAACGAACGGGCGTGTTTTGTGTACTGCTTCGCACGCGGCAACCAACATGGCAACATGGTTAGAAATTCTAACGCAAACAGCAACCGAACGAACAACACTTCGTTGCTGGCGGGAAATAGTTTCATGTTCCGAGCTCACCCTGTGAGTTCCACATTTGGATTCCGTGCCCCTAGCTAGTGGCATCAATGGTGGCATCTTGCACGGCGGGTTTGATGAGCCTCAGGATACATAGCACACATCGCATCCAACGCAGAGCGCGCGCGTACGAACCAAGCAAACAGACCAGGGCAATATTCGGTCGAAGCACGCGTGACAGCGAAAAGATGTAATTTAACTCATGTGTCGTAAAATGTGTAAACCGGCGATAGTTGGTGTTTTGTGCGTTGAGAAACACTATCCACACACGCACCCAGAACAACCCGCTCAGATGGATACAGATGAGACAGAATGGAATTTGGTTTCGAAACGAATTTGTGCTTACCGCGGACGGGGGCCTCCCGAGTTTGCCAACTTCCCCCACAAGAAGCCCAAAGCACTGGTGAATGGTACGTCACGAGCATACTGCGCGAAACGGATGATGGCATTCCGTCTTGAGAAAGGAATGGCCCACCCCGCATGATGGCGGGGCATCTAAATTGAAAACTTCGTCGCCCGCAAGATACGTGGCGCGAATCAGCATAAACACGGTCGATGCGACAAGTGACAACAGCGAAGTGTCCTCGGTTACGGTCGGCGTACATCCGGCGGGACCGTTGATTGTTTGAAGCGGTTTCGTTTCGTAATGAAGAAGTTGGCCCGAAGCTTGCGCTTGCCAGTCTTGCGTTGGTTTGCATGTGATTTTATTGGATGTTGATGAACAGCAACAATGTTGCATTTGTTTGTGTGGTACGTGTGTGAGCGTGTGTGGGGAGGTCATAAGCAGCTTCTCATGAAGCTGGCTGGCAGATGCTGTTTAATTTAATATCCACAGCATAGGTGCAGTTATGAATAGCAGCACGGGGTTTATGTTTATTGCTTCTACAGGATTGAGAATATTTGAAACGCATAAAACACTTTGCATCATGCTTCATTTTAATACTTGAGTTTAGAGCATGCAATAATTTAAAATAAACAAGAAAAATTAGGATCTTTTTAAGAGGATAGTTTATAAATTAGAAAAGAAAAATTAAATCGTTTAACAAGCTTTGAATGTGTCAAGCTTTAAGTTGAAAATAAAATCAACGTACTTTCGAGTTCTTGATAACAAAACGTAGACGTATAAAAGCAACCAAACATGATTTCTTTACCCAACCGTGAGGCACATAGGAGCGTTTCCTTCCGCTTGGTGCTTGGTTGCTACCAACTCGATTTCCCTATTAATATTCTCTCTGCCATCCATCCCTTTCGGTGGTGGAAAAATGATGTGACTTCCAACGCTCCCCCATCAACATCGTCATCAAAGTCCCTTCATTGTGAAGCTCGTTTGTTCTACCGTACCAAAGATACCGGTTTGTGGCCGCCCGGGGATGCAAAGGAACTCCCCAAAAAGCAGACAGGTATTTATTAGCTTTTCACGCCCTCGGGGACTCATCAGGCGCGATGAGCGATGGGATGCTGATGGGTGTAGTGCCTCGGTAGTTCATACATCAAAAACCCCTAGAGGACACCATCACACTACAGTTCGTGTTCTTCGTTCCGGTCGCTTTGTCCCGTGCGGGTGTGTCTTTGATCGGAAGGTGATAGTTTTAGCTGAAGCAATATTTAAACACCGATACACCTACAGGCCGTGACGTGCTATAGGCAGAACGATAGGTGTTGGATGATGAGAAAGTGCTTGGCTTACATCGTTAGACACTACTCGCGCGGATGAAAGCTAGTGCTAGCCCGTCCATCATGTGTTGAATGAGTCGTTCGTCTTTTTCCGCCATTTGCTCTGTTGAATAATAATGTGCTTCGAAGTCGTTTGCATAACTTCTTGAAACGAGCGTGGTTTTTTCTTTTGAATTTATTATTACAATTTTAGCCATATTGTCATCCATTTAAGAGGTGTTAAGCAATATCAGATACAGGGCATTTCCTTCTTGTTACGTGTCTTTTCCCGCGCATAATCGGTAGAATAATTTTGATTTTTGTTTATGGTTGTGTGGGTTATTCGTTGTGTATCAGCAATAATTTTCAACTTTTTTCAAAGTGTCTCCATCCACTCCATTGCATCTGGCAAGCAAGGTGTGATGACTTCGAATTCCTCACAGGATCATAGAAGATGATCCACATCAAGCGATCCTACACTGCAGCCACAAACTTTTGAAGTTGCAACTCCTGTTGGCATACCAAGGCACATTCCACGCACGGGGTTCCTTGTAGACTCACACAACATTAGGGCACTACGAAGTTCGAGTCCTACTAACACGAGGCACATGTATACACTGCCCTTAAAGCCACAACGTTC
The DNA here is from genome assembly GCF_943734695.1 of Anopheles maculipalpis. NCBI lineage: Eukaryota > Metazoa > Arthropoda > Insecta > Diptera > Culicidae > Anopheles > Anopheles maculipalpis. Next base: position 15,204,120 of record NC_064871.1, on the reverse strand, counting down.
ACTCTTTATTGACCTATGGTCACTCTTCTTCAGACACTTCTGGATGTCTCTTTGGATATCTCGTATTTGATATCCTTTCAACAAAATTCACTGTAAGCGTGTATCCAGTCCAAAATTATTCATCAGGACTCTATACATCTTGCTTATGAAACTGATCGAGACAACAAAAATACTTCCGAATAGATCGACCAGATCGATCGCTGCTCTGGCAGCGAGACAGGAAAACGTGCTGAGAAGAGCGAAGTTATAATTGGGCTGAGAGAATTCGATCATAAACACACTCTAACACCTGTTTTTAACAATGAATTACCCTTCTCAATGTCGATAACTCCACAAAGAGAGCGGAGCTAGACCAGCAATATAAGAAAACCCTTTTCAAATATTTTATACTAAGAATATTTCAATAACAGTAAGGCTGTCCTAAGGTCTCGCTGATATCAATAAAAGTGCGTACCAAACAGCGACTAGCTCTGAAGTGTAGACGCAACACGACAGCCGTCATTTGTAGAACACTTCGGAAGACTCGTTAAACATACAGAACTCAAATAAGCATGTTTACTAGTGTAAAACAAAAAAACTTAAGTACTTTTTTGTGATTACTAGAAAACAAGCAAGTCACAAATAAAAGACACGGGTTTCAAAGCCGTCGAATCAAACACCGATCAAAACCAAAATGTTAATTCCTACAATTGATTGTTAAAGCGTTCTGCAAATCATGTACGTCCCCAATCAAAGAAACTGTGTTTCATTTCACTCATTTAAATGTGCTGAAGTTAATTTCGTACACAAAATTGGTCAACCTTTTCCACCATGCCTTCTGCAGCTCCCGCTCATCGTGACTCTGACACTGGTTCTAAGCGAAAAGTGAAAACGTAACTGCTGCTGCTGGTTGAGCTTACTTTGAATTGCAAAAATTCGTTGATGCATAAATAAAGAAACGTTTCATTAGCCTAAGCTTCTCCCGGTTGGGCCCGTTCGAACGATGGTTCTACGTTCGCTTTAACCAGTCTTTGCTGACCGAAAATCGACTTTCGGGCTCGTCTTCTCCCGCAAGCAAGCAAACCGAATTCAAATTAGTTCAACAGAACTTCAACCCCACGCCGATCGGGTCCCGGGGTCAAAAAATAAAATGGAAATCTGTTAAATCTTGAGCCAAGAGAGAGAGAGAGAGAGAGAGAGAGAGAGAGAGAAAAAGAGAGCATAGAAACAATACACGCTATTCATGGTCAGCAGTTTCCAAAGCAAAGAGCATAAGGCCGTTCGAATAAGGTTCTTTTTCTGAGAATGATTAAATTTTTCCATCGATAACAATCATTTCTTACCGGGGAGGGCCATCCGGAGGGTGTGCGGTGTGCTAGGAATGTGGCAGAAATTGGCATTGCTCGGGAGCAGCAATCGTAAAATTATTGCTTTACGGATGTTGGTAAAGCTGGTCCGTGGGAGGTGGTTTATGGTGTGTGGTTTTCGGCAATTTCAGAAGGTTTAATTTGAAAATTACTTCCCTTTTGCTAGGATGTCGGCGTTCGTGTGTCCAATTCGTTCGCCGAATTGAACGGTAGTAAGTTTAAGTTACTGGAAAATATTTAATCTGCTATGTCGCAATAAAGGGAACAGAAGAAATTTGAAGAGAAATTTGGTAGCTTTTATTGAGTACATTGTGCAAATAGTACACACCTCGAATGGTGCTGCTCCGGGGAGGGCGTTTCATTCATGCAGCTCGTTAAGCTCGACCATTGTTTCTAAAAGGGAGCTCTCTGGCTTCTGTAGGAACAAAATGCTTTCATCACAAAGGAGCAAAAGCAGCTTGAAGCTGCTAGATTCGAGACAACCTCAAGAGATCAGGTGCAGCCGGAACATGAGTGGTTTGATTGGTAGCCTTCCCATCGACGCACGTGTCGAGGCTTTGCTGACACTTTACGGTGTGACCGGTGTTTCCACAAATCTTGGACAAACGGACCGATCGTAATCCAGTCCCAGGGTTGTGCAATAATTAATTGAACTTTACAGCTCATTCGTCCTCGATTGCACCACCCTGCCGGTTGGGGGTGTCCCCGGGCTAAGGGTGCTAGTTCGGTCTCAAGACAAACGAGCTGTTTTTCTGCAATAAAATCCAGCTCCACACTGTTGGTAAGATTTAGTGCTATGATTGTTAGTGGAGCATAAAACCTAACATTGATATTGCTTGCAGGATGTGTGTGTGTGTTTGATAAAGAAACGACTCGAGCAAGGTGTTATAAAAGGCGCTTGAATTTATTGACGTAATAGATTCATAATAAAATAGGTAAATTCAACGTGTTAAAGAATCGAAGCGTTAGGCTTATATTAACTATGTTTTGAAGAGTTTTTCATGTTCCTCTCGGCTAGCAGAACCTTCATACGGGGGGGTTTTTTTTTCGATTCCCAAGAAACTGCTCACTTGGAACCCCATCAGAAGAACCCACATGGCAGCACACTGTACGCTGGCTGACGGTTCTTTTCTTCGGGTTGATCGATTTAAAATTGCTCTATCGGATTGCGGTTTAATGGTTCTATAGAGGCGATATGGCCAGTGGCTAGCGTTCAGTGTCGAGTCGTTCGCAGCTTGCGGTCCGGCAAAAGTGAAATAAAATTCGAGTTCGAGAAGAAATCGATTGCCGGTCGACTGACGGAGTGCTGAACTTTCTGACCGGAGGGTTGCCAAGAACCCTCGAACCCTGCTAACCTCAACCGAACATAATAGCATTAGAATGGGGAGCTTGTGCACGAGACACACGCTGGAGTGGAGTGGAGCGATATAAAAAGAAAGCAAATGATTGCGGCCAAAGGATGCGGTTAGGTTAGGTGAAACGGAGTTGGAAGCTTTGATAAATATTTATTCGAGAGCATTGTTTAGGGTGAGTTTTAAAATTGTGTTTGCCTTTGTAGCACGAGCACAAGTAAAAATGTATAAAACTTAAAGTAACTTTCCTCTTTGTCTTGTTGGAAAATTTGGGTTGTAAAAAGTTGTATTAAATTAAGCCTTATCTCAAGAAGAGGAAAGTATAATTTAGCTCGTATTCTCAGTGCAACCATCATGTCCTGACGTAGGCAGCTGAAACGGTAGCAAAGAGCTTCCATTTTCAGCTAGTTGCTCACGTACATCGAGGAGAAGTTTTGGTTCGAACAAAAAAAAAAAAAATGTCCGTTCGGCATGTACGCATGTACTACCGAACGTCCGGGAAAGGGAATCATAAGTTTGATGATATATTCATCACAAGACTTACCGTGGGCTTTGAACCATACACTAAAAGCCTTTGATTTGAGGAAACGATATAGTGGAAAAGTTTCGACCCCCTAACCTGACAGCATACGCATTCATTCATGCAAAAGATTAAATGAGCATAAAGTTTGGACAAGCGAACAGGAGAGCGAGGGTACGAGCGATACGAGCGAGAAATATGAATATCCACAGCCTTGCAGGTAGCAAAAGCAATAAGATTGATGAAACTTCTGTTTCGGAATCGATGTTCCTCCCAGTGGATGGGGTTTAATATTCAAAAGATTAAAGAAAGTCATGGACCTTTTTGATAATGTGTGTGTGTGTGAAAATATGTTGTTGGGGAGTAGAGGAGGATGACTCGGAATATAGTGAGCTTGAGAAGATAAGAGTTGTTAATGTATGAACTTTAAAAGTAGCATTCGTTCAACGGCATCCATTCGGTAGTACATGGTGATACATTTCCAGGTTTCAGCATTCGAACGTCCAACACAGAGGTGGAGCAGTAATAATGAATTGAACGAGAACTTCCATTTTTCGTACAAATAAATGAAACATGTGTCTGTGAAATGTATGCACTGAGTTTTAATTATCTGGTGTTTCGCAACTTTCCGCATAAACCTGAGCTCTGTATGGGCGAAAGGAAAAATGCAGATGAAATGATAATCCAACCGTCCAACACAATTACTCCAAAAATGCGTTACAATCTGAGCCGAATCCTGCTGCACAAGAGTGGGTTTTTTTTCTTTCTTTTGCTGTTCGCCCCAAAATACGACCATCCACACAATATTCCGATCACGATCGCTAAATTTTATTGCCCACACTCATAATTCGTGTTCCCCATTTTTCGACGAACATTCCGGCCACATTCTTGAGAAACGCTTTCCCAAACATCACGGCAATACGATACTCTTCTGCGGTGAAGCAGAGCCACCAGTCGGGCCACGTTAGCGCGTAAGTTTTGTTGCTTTGTCCGTATGTAAAAAAGTTCAGTTCAGCCTCCCCTTTTCGTGATGTTGGGCACGACGCGTGTGAGCTCTATACATTATTCGTGTCGATCGTGCCGTGGGACGACACTGTGCGATTTGTTATTCAAGCAAACTACACCTACGTAGCGCGGCCTTAGTTGTTGTATTTAACGTTGAGCGTTCACTTTATGGCACTTTTGCTGAGAGGTAGGTGTAGGCAGGATACATTTTCTTGGAGTTTTATTTTCTCTTTGTGTATTTTTGTAAACACATTTCAGTGGAAAAGGTATTTGATATAATTTCGGCTTTCTAGACAGAAAGCCGGAAAGTCGGAACATTCATAAAAGCAAATCGGTTTAATGGAAAGTCATACTAGTAAATAGGTTTTTTACATCACAACTGTGATAATTAGACTCAGGTTGGTGTAATAGTATGCTCTTTTTGTCTTAAAGCTCAGGAGCTTAGAAAACCAGAATGAAAATTGTTGTATTCAAAAATATTACAGAAAAAGCTTATTTTTGTCAAATTTTGCAAGTCACAAAACTACACTCGGTGAGCAAAAAAAAACTACTGACAACATTGATAAGAACTTATAAGAAACATTGATAAGAAAAAAATCCCAAAAATTCCGAACACTTGTTCGGGAATGACGTAAAACCGACTGAGTTGGTTGTAAGAGTAAAAGCTGATGCTAACTCGTACCATGTGAGCATTCAAGTACAAATCCAGCTGCCCTTCAAAGCCTGCCTTAAGCTGCAAAGTAGGCAAATGTTCAAATAAATAATAATTTATGGGTGTCACAATGGAAAACCACATTTTCAAACTGCACAGACCAACCGACCCGTTACTCGAAGTAAATAAAGGATCCGTCAGTCATGCTCGTACGTCGGCTGCCGGTGCTGCACCAAAGTCCAAGTGGTCCGAGTTATCGAGGCACGAGATTAAGGGGAACACAGAACGGGGACCAGGGGGTAGATTTTTGGTTGGCTAATGCAGCAAAGTTTAACGCTACAGCTGACATAGAGATTGTACGCCTGATGCATTGCCTGCTGGAGAATTTGTTAGGATGTTTTAGGTTTTAGGGCTCAGGCTTAGCCGCACGGAACACGGCTGCAAGGTACGCTTTTGTTATGGTGAAGTGCTGCAGCATTAATGAGTGATTCCGACGCATCGAAACGGAAGCGTAATGTAGCAACCTGTAAGTGCTCTCGACAAGGATTCTGATTAGTTCCAACCAATTTTCAAACCGAAACCGTTGGCTGGAATCTTTCAAATGGATCGGAATGTGCACTGGATGGATGTAATTATCCTTGGTTTCGGGAGATGAGCTTGCAGTGCTGGATTCCCAGGCTAGGCTGGAGCGTACGGTACGCCCCCTTTTTGGGTTGGGCAATGCTCGTACTCGTACTCGAGGCCGAGACTCGGGTACGTTTGATTGATATTTGCAGGAATTTCAAGTTCTTGTCTCAAAGCTACAGACTCAGTGCTAGAGAAAAGCTTCGAAACAAGCAGAACGGTGCAGTGCAAGAAGCATAACACATTTGTCATTGTGTTAACGCGCACTGCACTGCAGTGACTAGATACGGACGTACGAGACAGGAGTGTTTGAAGAAGGCGCATAAATTAAAACCGGTCACAATGCTCGCACCTCGGCACCTCGGCTAAGATTCAATGTTGTTCAACAAATGTTGTGCCCATTTGTTGGTGTACACCGACACACGAAAAGATCTTCTGTTGTAGTGGTGATGCTGATGAGCAGTTTTCGGGCCACTGTGTCTAACGTTAGTGGCACACACACACACACCTGGTTATGTGGGTTGGTGGTGATGGGCGAAAACTTTCAATATCAGCCACACACCGACGGACGAAGTTGTATCGATCCGGGTGCGAAAGGTGTCGTAACCATGTGGCCACCCAGGAACCTGACCAAGAAAAATGAGGAAATTAATTTTAACCCGTGCAGCACACGCTTCCGCAACCCATGCAGCCGGCATGCCCTAATTACGGTAGCTGCTTGCCAGCATTTGCGTCCGATGCGTTCTTACACCGTAAGCATCATCTGCTCGGATTCGGTGTCAAAACCATGCATTACCACACACCCGAAAAATCCGGAACCCAACACAATTTCGGCTCGCTTGTGCGCTGCGTGTGTGTGAGCGTTTTTGGTTTGAAAAATAATTCGCACGTGCGGGGCTGGGTTAGGTTGTTTTTGGAGATATGAAAAAGTTTCACTAAGCTGACGCCATGCCTTTGGTGCATGCCGGGTTCAGGCTTCATCCCATCAAGCCTAGGTGAAAGGAATAGCAAGCCAGGAAAGGGGGGAAAAATGTATAATTTACCCACACCCGCGTTTGATGTGCAGGCATGTTGGCCGGAAGTTTTCATTGGTAGTTGCGTACAGCAGCCGTACGCCGTAAGACTGACGTAAATGGTTTCAGAAATGCTGAGCATGATATTTTGGCACGGTGGTTGCTCTCATATTCTAAGCGTGCCTTGCTGCACAGAAGGATAATCTGGCTGGTAAATGCACCACGGCACAAGTAAAAACGATGCTGGCGCATATTATTATGCTGCTTGGTTGAGGATGTAATGAAAGCTGGACGATATTTCTAAGAACATTCCTCAACTTCAGATAGGACAACAAAATTACGAAACTATCTTTCGATAGTGAAAGCCATGTCATGCATTCGTATCGTCAATCAGTAAGTGTTTCGAAAGGATTTCGTTTAATTTACGGCCACGATACGACGCACATGTTGAATGGGTGGCAGGTCACATGGCAATGTAACCAAACAAAAAATGGCTCCCGGTTAGTAGATCTGCACCATAAAACAAGTTTATGGTTATCATTATCTATAGTGATTGTGAATCATAACACTTTACTCGGTCGAAGGTCTAGCCGACCGGAGCTCAGAGTTTGGCTGTGTCGTGTCATGAGTACCTCGGGCGAGAAGCCAGAGTTGCCATGAAACACAAGACTACCGTCGTCCCGATAAGGTTTTGCAGCCTTTTGTAGTCTTGATGTTATAGTCTCCGAGAAAAATTTAATGATGAAACCCTCTGGCTACAGATTTTCCAAGTGCAAGTGCCTAGTTGAACCGACCTTGGCCGCTTAATCTGACCGAACTCCACCCTCCCTAGGCTTGCGGTTGCTTTAATGTTAATTATCAACCCAGTAGCAGACTGCTGCTACTGCCATGTACTTACGGGGGACAGTAGTAGTTGTCCAAGTAATTTAACGTAACGCTCGAGAGAGCATTCACGTGGTAGCGCCCCACAAGTGAAAGATGTTCAACACGATTGTGTTGCGTTCCAGTGAGGTTAGATGGAATGAAATTCGATGATCCCAACAAAGAAAGGTAGAAAAAGAAAAACGGGTGGGACCGTTATTTTGTGTCCCTCCTTAGCTGTGGACGGCAGAAAATCTTAACCGAGCGAATGCAGACTGTGTGCAGTTTTACGAGTCAAGAATAAACAGGACGATCGTATCGTTAGTCGTGTAATCCTGTGTGAGAGGGGAGTATGTCCTCAGTCAGTTCGATGCAACAGCAAAAAAGGGTGACCGCTTGGGGTTTTTTTTTTGCTTGTGGCAGGTGAGTTTTCATCATCAAAATTAAACCCATCGCTTTTCTGAGGTATCGTGCAACATCTCAGGTAAAGGCAACGGTTCGTTTACGGACTAAGAAAGTTTTCGTAGAATCCAGAGATTATTTTGCTGTGTTTTGTTCTCTTTTTGATAAAAATTATGAAGAACTTGCTAGTGAATATATACACTCAAACGGAAATCCGGACATCTGACAAAATAAACATTCCTCGACGTTGTGGACGATTTTCGCAGTATGGAACATTTATGTCACATTTTATTTTAAATGATCAAAATATTGAAATTCACGGAGTAAATCAAATAGTACATCATCTTGTATAGCGGACGCAGCTAGTTGACAGCCGATTGTGGCCTCGCCGGCTAGGAGGAACTGGTCGGTCAGAGAATCCTTTTAGCATTAGAATGATTAAACCAAAACAGCGCCGCTCGCTAACCGTCTGCTACAGGCCTGAGCATTTACGTAGCCAGCACGGGCCTCGGTTAGAGCTCGCCTAGGGCCATTAAATCGCTTCATCCGCTACTGATCTTGAAACATGAATTTTGTTGACATGAATTTATGAGACATGAATTTTGTTTGACGAAGTTGAGCTTCCATGACCAGCTGGAGGATATTGTAACTCAGGGTAACCAACTGGTTGATCTTATGATACAATATACGCGCGAATTTAATGATTCCACCACCGTCAAAATGATGTACCTTGCTTCTTGTACGCATCTTCAATATGGTGGGCATCGGCTGCTCGCTTCTTGGCGCGCTTAGAATCTATTCAGCGGAAAATGCCCTTGCCTATACCGAACGATACGAGCTGCTCGGTGTTGAGCCACTGGACCAACGTACTTGCAACACTAGCAGACTCTGTTTGTACGTCCAATCGAGATTGCTTCATGCCATATCTTTGCTCAACTTGGAGGAACACGGTACCCGGTTTGGATCCTCTTATCCGTTTATTGTAGAGTGCTTTGATTTCAATATTGTTTGGAATCGTTTTGAACCTGCCATGTCACGAACCGCCTTTCATAATTATATTTGTTCTATGCGACCTATTACATGTTAATTTATGAGCTAATGTATAACTGAATGACAGCATCAAAGGTCAGCCTTTGAAATCGTTGTTGAATCGTTCGTTGAATTTGAAATAAATTATACAAATTACACAAATTTCAGCCAAGTTTGAAAAACAATGGTGGCCAACATCTGAAGAACCGGACTGGTAATGTAACGAAAAAGATAAACAATTGTCCGTGGTCTCCGTTATCAATTTTTGTATTTAAAAACATCTAACATACGCATCAACATATCAAAAATACGTTTAAAAATATTGACAGAAAACGAATGATATTCCAAATAAATAAAAAAATCGTGAAATAAATGGGAAAAAAGCTGCTTGCTGTTATCTTTTTCGGTCATTAAATAACCAATTTTTGATTAGATTTTTTTTGTGAATGATTCATAGAAATACCTATTAAAAGATTAGCGGAAAACAATTCAGGTCGGCCCAACCCTAGACTAAGAAAATCAAAATGAAATTCGAGGAATCGAAATGAACTATTCGATTATAAGAGGTTCGGATTTTCGTTTGATTCATTGTATAAGAAAATAAATAGAAATTATTTGGAACATGCTGTGGTACAGATGAAAGCGGTCCTGCTATGGTACAGATTATTCGGTGAGTTGAGCAGGTCTCAAATATGTAACTTGACTTTTTCGCTCACTGTCTTTCCCTCTCTCTATGCTTACAGTAGAAAAGAGTATGTGATGAGTGTGTGTGTGTAGTCAGTGTACTGTAATTAATCTTTTTTAATTACCTCATTCATATTAGCAGTTTATTTTCAGACGTTGAAACTCCTTCCCTATTCGTTCATTAAACAGCAATCGAATTTCCCTCACCGGTGCATAAATCAAACATTTAATCATAAAACATCACTTTGCTTTGCTGTAAAAATAGTGAAGCAAATTCTTGAATAATATTCAAACGATATGTACGGGCGAAAGGAGAAGAAAAAAAAACGAAGCTAAAAGCATAATGCCAAGCGGCAAAGATAAATAGAACACTCTATTTTATGCGGTCTTAGTATCGGTCTTTACTGCTCTTCCAGCGTTTCGTTTTCCGGCCCGGCCTGGTCCGTTACCGTCAGCATGGATGCGGCCGCTACCTTTACTGCCCCACGGTGGGTGGCAAATGAATTTCCACGCGAAGCTTTAGTGGGTAACTAATAAAATTTTACTGCCCTCCCTTATTGCTCCCTTCGCCCGCATCCCCTTTTTAACCAGCCCCATTCGTGTTCCCTCGCGTTGAGACGATAAGGAGAAATGGCAGTCGTTGGGCAGCTCCAATCAACCGGTACCGGCACTGCAACGGCGCAAACGGAGGGACCAAAGTGCCCGCATCCTACCGTCAACCACTGTACCAGACGCTCCGAGACGATTTGCCAATTCCCCCCGCATGTGTATGTGTGCACCGGTTCTGGTGGTTATATTTTACGTTAAAACCGAGCGTGCTGGAATTTTATTCCACAAACTTCCACCCCGACACCAGCAGCGTTTGGGCCCGGCTGGTAACGAAACATTCTTCGTCAGGTGTTGCCACGAAGGAAACTAGCGGTGGTCGCTCCATCGGGCACCATCTGCCATCGGTCTGGTTGGGGTTTCTGGAATTGCTCGTTTTCCAGTGGTTCTTGTTGGCCGTTGGGTAGAGGAACTGGTCCGAACGCTATGAAGCTTGATGAAGCAATATTAAAGAAGCTACCGGCAGGTGTGAACCGACGGAGAAATTGGACTTGAGATAGGGGAATGATTGGAGGGAAGCGTGAGGTCACATGCTTGTGAAATATGAAATGCAAATCAAGCGCAGCGAGCCATTTCAGTGGGTGCGTGTGGAAGAGTGGAAGCGACGCTTCGGCTGAACGACTCGAGCAATGTGTGGCTGGTGCAATGCCGCACATTGCATGAGCTTGTGTCCCGGTGGGAGAGGTTTAGTAATTAATTTACGGAAATATTAATCCTATGAAATTGATTTTTCCTCCAGCAACGGTAAGACGTGGCTCGGCGTGGTGAGTTGCCGTCTGTTGCATCTTTTGTAATGGTTGATAAATGGTGAAACTATGTATAGAAAAGTAAATACTTGATTCTGATTATTTGCAGTGGATCCGGGTTTCCACATTTTTGTTGTGATGCACATTGAATATTCAGCAAAAAGGGTGGCTATCTTATATCGAGATGGCAACACAGCTGCCAGCATAATGTACTCCAATCACAGCACTCGTCTTAGGGCTCGCTTGCTGGAAGTATAAATTTTTACGACTTTACCCTACATTGAACACCTGCTCGGCCATCCATTGACCTCTCATTAAAGCTATAAAAAGCAAATTTCGAATGCGCACTGCATCATCGCATCCCACACAACCGAGCCGGGCCTGTTTTACGTGTGTCTTTGTGTGGCCGGTATTGAGGTTGGTCTTTTCTTATCGTTTTATGGTGACGAATGAAACTTCAACATCCATCAAACAATTTTCTCTGACGACCATTTTATTACGCCTTTTTGTTTTCTTCTTCGCCCTCATCCACACCCTTATCTCTCACGAGTCGTGTACGACCCAGAAACCGGGCCCAATTTTTATTGACCGCTCAAACGACATCGAGTCGAGTGTGTCGACCGCGTGCGCGTCAACGAAGGAAAGGATATATAGATTTTTAGTCCTTCTGAAATTGCCCCACCAAAGGCAAAAGAAGGCAAACCGCCCGAATGGCGAACCCCCATCAGTGGAACGACAGATTGGAAGGAAATGGCCATGACCCGTGCCCGGGCGCTCGCTCGCAGCGCCGGTTGAAATTGGAAGGAATCGAAAAAAAAGGGTGCCTATGTTATGGCCATTTTCCATGCCATAAAATCTTGCGCACTGTCGAAGCGTTGCCTTCGAACGAGGCGTCAAACGGGGAAAGCACAGAAAGGAGGAAGGATTTTGTATGTATAAAAACGAGAGAAGACTGTTTCTATCTGGGATGCTCCTTTAAGCTCCCCTATTGTCCCGTAGCAGCAGTAGCGCAGCTGAAGGGTTGAACAGTTTTATTTGCCAGACCGTGCTGTAAAGCTGTGGCCACAGGAAAACGCACAGTCACCCTGGGAAAAGTGTGGCCATCCCAGCCCAGCCCAGCCAGGCAATGGCTAAGGAAATGTGAGATAACGTTCAGTCAAGCATTGCGAGTTATTGTTTTATTCAGTTTAGTTGCGTTTCCGCTCCCCAAAGCCCCAGGTCCGGTTGCCATGCGTTCCCGTTAGTGCGGATAAACGGTAAAAGTAAACGAGAGGAAACAGTTACAGTCGTAATGTTTATTTGGTACTTAAAATATACCGTGCAGCATTCGTCCGCGTCCATGCAATGGGAGAAAAACGGTTCCACTCACCGTTGCAGGAAGCTTGAACGAGCCGTGGGTCATATGTTATTAAATACCTTGAAGGTCGCAGTTTCTTTGCATTGGCAAGAGTGACTCGCAGAGAACGAAAAAAAAAAAAACCTTCACCATCCACAGGAGAAGAACAGTGTTTCGGTACGGCACTACGAGTTTCGTAGCTACCGCTCCCCATACGCCGCCATGATGTGCTGCGCTTTCCCATCAACAAGGAACTAAAGGGCAGCAGCAATGAAATTAAAAAGTTGAAACGATTAAGTAAATTTATTCATCAATTACACGGCGCAACGTTTGGCAACGCTGGGCTCGTCCTGGCGCGTGGTGGTGTGCCGCAAAAGGAGCGCATTTTATTATCACCTTCCCACCAGGGAGGCTAATGCTTTGCCCCAGGTGGGTGGATGCGCACCGCAAAACGAAAAACCGGGACATTAGCTCATAAAATAAACGTTTTGTGTGTGAATGCATCGTTTGGCAGTGTGTGTGTGTGTGTGTTTCTGTTTTTTTTTTGGTTGTTGTTTGGTTTGTTTGAGTTGTTGTGTAAGTACGCCCCGGTGATGTGCTTTGGGCATTCTTCATGCCCATGTCGCATCAGTCCCGAATGGGTTCACATTTTATTTACGCTGGTAATCGTTGAGTTCAGGGTGCAGGGGTCACAGTTTATGTGTTTGGACTGCAGGTATCGTTTTAATTGTAATTTGTAAGGGTGGGTTGTTTGAAGTGTTTGACACATTTCTTGCAAATGTTTAGACATGACTAAGAAGTTGCATTACGAGATAATTGTTCCATCTCCAACCTAAAGAATTTGAACTTGATCTTAAGAACTTGACCTCATACAAAGTGTACATATAGAAATAATTTTGAGGGTCCTAGCCTCACAGACATATGGACTCTTATGTCGAATGACCAAAGAGTTTTACGATCTAAAGTGTATAAGGACCGTTAATACCAGCATTTTTGCTCGTTTTGATATCTTTATTCTTGCTAATTTTAATGACACCCATCATTAGTTTTTAAGTAGAATAGTTTAACGCATCCCGACCAAGAAATATAAATTTAACAACGTTGCAAGATCCTTCAAATGCAGCAGTAACTTTTGAGGAAAGCCTGGTGGCTTGCTGTGTTTGCAGTTTCCTGTGGAACTTCAGTTCTTCCTCGGAAGAAAAATATCCTGAACAACTTGCATAAGTTTTCGAATTTCTCATTTGCTGCAACATTACTCAGCATGGATTCATTCCCTTGAACAGCGTTTGCACAAAAACTTTGATAAATTCATCAACTACTACCATAAGACCATCCCAGACGCTGGCCTCCAAGTGGACGCTTTTACTCGATTCTGCTTGCCAAACTTCACGTGCTCGGACCCCGGAGCAACCGACAGCTTGGTAGCGCTCTTATCTGAGCAATCAAAAGTATTGCGTGAAAATGGCGCCCCATTGTTCGTGTAGTCACATTTTATACGTCGATGATATGAAAATCTACCTTCCAATAAGCATTCGAGTAGTTTTGGTGCGCCGCAAATGGTCTTTATTCATCCATTGAGAAGAGCCTAGCCAGAATTCCAAAAAGAGTCAAATTCTGCTTGATTCTCATATTATGATCAATGTGTCAGCCATCGTGGAGTGCTTCTAGACGATAGGTTAGGTTGCTATGACCAGCTGGTGTAGCGTTTCGTCACCAGGGGTGTCCAAACTTGTGTGCTGGAGCAGATCTAAGTGGTCGGATCACTTTGGTAGTACGCCTTTATAGTGTGGTAGTCTACGGCTGCTCGATCCTTGGCGCACTCGGAGTCCATTCAGCGAAAATTTACAAAGTTCGATCTTCGTTACTGGTGAGCTTCCTCAGATTAGATTAGTGATCACTGTACGATCCTAGGTCTAAATACGCTGCTTCAGCGTGCCTGTGGAAAATCCGGCCGATTCTCTGGCTCTACTCTCTACGATCAACGTTTACGAGCTCAGGAGTTGACTCGGGAGTTTAATAATTTGTATAAGCGCTACGAGATTATCCGTTCCGTTCCGTGTACTCGTTAGCATCCTTCTAAATTTCACATAGTTCAAAGTTGCTTCAGCAGCATAATTATATTAACAAATCAACAAACATATCATACAATACTCCCTGTTCATATCCAAACACACGTGATGAAGTTTTACAGGCGCTTGTGAACGATATTTTTATGGTTTTATGGGCATCATTCTCTGTTTCAAGACCTTATCCAGTGAGTTTATATTCACGTTGGAGAAAATAGCAATCGCCTATAATTTTAAATAGCTGACGAAACTTCATTGAATTTGATTCCCAAAGCACTTATGTCAACGAAATGCAGTAAGGTCAGAATAAGGTCAGTAAGGCTTGTGAAACGTTGATATAAAAAGTTATTTTTTGTATTACTTGCCCTAGTTAAGTTTACATCTAAAGTTGCTCTAAAAATCTGTTCTAAAGTGAAGATACTAGTGCAAGTTAAACAGAAGTAGGAGGTGGTTAAGGGCAGCATAAAGTTACCCTAAAACATATAGTAAAAAAACATTTTTGTAGAATATACATACGACCCACTTGTCAAAACTTTCCACTTCATTAGGCGCAGCTTTACGTAACAGTTTCGCAAACGCAAAAAAAAGGGGTTATCCTATTGTGCCTGCGATGAATGTAATGGGCTTGTAGTAATGAGAAATGTTTACTATTTAGCAGCGTACTGCACTGGCACAGTTTTTGTTTTTATTTTTACTTTTCAATAACAACGACTCATCTCCTTTCACTAATTAATCCACTACACATGCACATAAAACACACACATATGCGGCAGCAACTGGTTTACTTCGCATTGGCCACCGGTAAGGTGTTGGCCTTGGTGTTTTTTGTTGCTGTAAGAAGCAAAATAATACCGGCGACAAAAGCACGCTAACAGCAAAAAGTACTCTCGTGCGACAGCCATTGCAGTGCGGGATGAATGGCAAAAAAAAAAACAACGATGAAACAAAAGATGGCACACCTCCTCGGTTCTCGGTTCTGACGCACCGCAAACCATCTAACTAGCATGCGGTAGGAGAGAGCCGGTGCATTTTGGTGCAGTTGGGTGTTGCTTCTTTTTAGAATGCTGGTTGGGCCGAGTGCAGGGGCAAAAACTGACGAACAAAAGCGTTCGTCCAAATGAATGAAAAGTTTGCGGTGCATAGATGCCGCAACGCGCACCCAAAAGCATTCCGCCGGCATGGTGGATGAAGCGCATTCAGGTTTCGTGTGTGTGTTTTTCTTTGCTTCCTCTCTTGCTTTGCTTTTGCTTTGTGCCCAACAGTTGTAGGCTAAAGCTTGCTGCATGTAGGGCGAGAAGTAGCGCGGTTCTAGGAGAGAACATAAGAGATTGGACAGAAGATAGAGACGGAGGAATTCCTATACTGTGTGAATATTCAAACGAGGTCACAAGGTAGAGCTCCTATATTGGTGGATGAGGCAGCGAATGGATGTAGATAGCTCTCTAACCTTGAATGAATTGGAGCGTGGGCCAAGCCGTGCATGAACACACTTACCCGCTACGTTCAACGCAATTTTTAAAGGATGCTGAACACTGTGTGTTTGTATGTGTGTGTATGTGTGTGCTTTTTTATGTTAATTTTCAGCGAGTTCCCGGAATGCTCAGACGCTGCACGATGAACTGTGTAAAATTGACATTCGCTCTTGAGCTTCCGAGGATTGCTTTATGTCTTTGTGGATGTTACTCGTCACTGCAGAAAGCTAAGTGGAATAATCTATTGAGCACACTTTCCCGTCCCACAAGGCGTGTTCTTTGGCATGTTCTTTTCTTGCGTTTTCCGTATGTGTTTGTGTGTGTACTCACGACAGGTATTCATCTAAATGACACACGACAGTCAGGTGAAATGTATTTAAATTCAGGACAAGAAATGATCGTTGACACTGTTTCACACACAAACACACTCTCTCTCACACATGATTGAGTGTGATTGCATGTGTGAGGCTGGGGATATGAAAACATTGGGGGTGATTTATTTTCAAAACAAATACACATCTCTTCTAGCACTTTAAATGTTTCGCTACTTTCTGTTCTTTACACGTAAAGCACTGCGCAGGGAACGTGATTACGACCGTTGTGTAAGTGTGTCTAATGAAAATTTATTCCAAACGTGAAGAAATTTTAATGGGCAGCTTTTGTTGGTTGCTGCTGCTTTCGCAGGCCCCATTTCGTCAGTGCGCGTCTTTGGACGTGATTGTGTCCGGCACGTGCTCACCGGAACCGAACGCTTCCGGCAAGGTGGGTTGTTTTTCTTTACCACTTTGCCGGCACTTTCTTGCACAGTGTGTTGGCCCTTTCTGACTTTGATATTCTGCCGATTAGATCAGGGAAATTGGGACCAACCCCTACTGTCCGAACGGGAAATAAATCGTCGTTGACCTTACGGACGTTTGGGGGTGCGTTATACGAGGACAAGAACACAAGAAAACTCTCGAAAACACCACCGAAGAAAAACTCGCACGTATGTACGCCTGCTAGCGTAATGACGCTAGCAAAAATGTTGAAAACCCCCTCAAATCTCCGACATTCGATAGGAATAGAGAAAGGATGCGCATCAATTATGGAACCACAACGTTTGATGGCTCTCTGGTGGTTCGCGATATACCAATGAATCTCGCCCTGACACGAACGGTCACTGGACACTGGTGCTGCATGTATACGGCGCTAAAGTATTGGCGAGCACGATCGCCGGGTCCGTTTTTGTTGTGTTTGGCAGAATAGAAACCGTTTCGGTGGACGGCCCGTGCCGCAATATCGTGTGTCTGATTTTGCATTCCATTCACAGATCATACCGGTTATTGAACCGGGAGGCAGGCTGGCAAGGTTCGCACTGGGACCACGGTATCGTCCAGAGAGTTTCGCCATTCAATTGTGCTAAATGCTGTAGTACATTTCATCGCACGCAAAGCGAGGCCTTTGGGCTCGATGGTAGAAGAGCGTGAATTTCGAGGCAGTTGTTGCGCAATGAAAACAGGCTTGATATCGTGAATTCATTGCAATTCGCTTTCAACGAATACGTACACTACGACCGATTTTTATTGTATTTGTAACATTTGAATTTGTCCTCGTGCAGGACTCATCCATGTGTTCTGTTTGTTGCCCGAAAGTTGATAAGCAGTGTATGATTGTCAGATTGTCAGATTGTGTGTGAAAACGGAATCGTGTCAGTTATAGCTTGAAACTAATAAAATGCTGTCATGTTTTGATTCCTATAGCTCACAAAAAACTAGACAGCTAGAAAGCTTTTCGCGGGCATTAGCAAGCACTGCTCAACGCACACGACAAACGACAAGAACAAACGGATGATGTCGTACGAAGGTGTTTTGTGGAAACCTGTAAAACACGACCAAACATCTGCCATCGCTCAAATTTTTTTTTTCTGTCTGTCTCGTGCCTCACAGTGTTTTGTTTCTTTAACTCCAATAATAAAAAGTGTTTATGCCAACCTTTAATGGCCAATTCTCGAATGTTAATCGTTTCCAATCTTTTGGGGTCTATGATTACTTCAGCATGAAAATCTAAAAACAATTAACTGGTTTCTGTTAAACAATAGAGCAGTAATAAGCGGTTAAAACGGATTTCAACATAGGCAGCTCTTTCCAAAGCTTTATGAATGAACATTATTAATCGCAGGAGTTATGAAATCTGATGTACAATTAAGTACTCCGGTTGGAGTAACCTGTCGATACCACGCCAGCAGAATTCGCGAGAGACGTTGGAATTAAGCAAGATTCAGGTCGTTCGTAGCAATTTTTGTACCGGCTAGAGAGCTCTTGTTATAGTAGTAGCAGCGAGAATGGGAGGTGCATCGCCACGAGACGATGCTTGAACATTCTGGTTTTAGAGGAGTTGACCGTCGCAAACATCATAGCCCTGATGTGCTACAGTTGAAACAGATGGTGCACGATAACAGGGACGATCTGGGTGGAAATCAACAATCTGCAGCACGGACGTATTCGCATCGAAACAGGTATGTGTGAGGCTAGTCCAGGCGCTCAGCCAGATATGTCAGCCGAGAGAACCATGCTGATCATGAAGATTTCGGTTTTATACTGTAGCGGTGGCTTCGTTGAAGAGCATGATATTACGACAGGCAGTGGATCACCATTGGAACCTGGAAGAGCCTTATAGGATCTTCGGTATTCAACGATGATCATGAAGCTCAATGTCATACCCTCAATTAATTTGAGAATGAATGGCAAAAGCTTTAGTCGTTAAAAATCTGACAATTCCCAATGGGTGGTATCATTGGTCTCAAAGAAAATATCCTTATATGTCATCAATGTGTGACTCTATAACTGCGTAATATCGTTAAGGACGGCCCGATGGTGAAGGTAACAGCGGCACCGGTCTTCAAACGGCAGGACGGGGGTTCAAATCCCATCCGGACCGTCCCCCCGCAGTGAGGATTGACTATCCAACTACGTGGAATAGGCAGTCCAATTAGCCATTTCATTGGCCGGCATGAAATTAGAGGTCGTTAAGCCAATACAAAGAAAAGGAAGAAGGAGAAGAACTGCCTAAAATGCTATCAAGTTTATCTTAATTTGTATAATGCTTACATTTAGCCGAAGCAGCTAAAAAATCGTCAAAACAAACGATTTTTTTACATTTACTCAAGGCTAATTTTTGGTTTTTTGTTTGAAATGAATCTAATCTAAGTTTCACGCAGGTTGGTGAAGAGCAGGCAGCATTTCAACTTCAAAACGTCATATAAAACCATAGCTTAGGTCATCATTAACCCCAATATACAATCTGTTACTGGTGCAATCAAATTGTGCGATGTGAGTTGTTGGATCAATTAGCATTTCTTCCTTCGTGGACTGACATGGAAATGGAAAAACGTCGTTCAAATTCTAGACCACTCATAGAACTTGTCGTATATGACAACTTCTAGCGTAACCCCTTAATGCCATGTTAGGCAATTGGAGTGCATCGTTGTTTCGAAACCGGCACCATCCATCCATCCACCAGCCGAACTAAAAGTCGCATCTAATTTATTCCGCGTCAGGGTTATGTTGCAGCAAATATTATGTGTAAGCACAAAAGCGTGCAAAACGCTGCTCTTTCGCTGTACCATTGGGATGTCGTAATGAACCCCTTTTTTGGCACAGTACTCTAGCTGTACTATTCTTCCTTTGCTTCCGAGGGCGCATCAAAAGTGTCATCCTGGGTAACGGTCTAACGGGCTATCTTCTCCTTCGTTAAGCCCAGGAATGCCAACGCACAATGCAACTTGAGCTTGTGGTGTGTTGTAGAGTCTTTTTTTTTTTCCTCATCTCAAAGCACCTCCGCCGGGGGGGGGGGGGGGGGGGGGGGGGGGTAACCATCAAGCTCAACAGCGCACATTTTCTGATAGCATCAAAGCAAAACCCCGGGTGTACGTATCACACCGTGGACGGGGTAATGTGAGCTCACCCACTCTTCCGGCGAGGCACATAACTTGACGATGCTTGCTACTCTCTATTCACGGTTCCCAGATTACACGCACACCGTGCATGTCACACTGGTGTGTCATGTGACCGTTTTACATTGCAGGAACACATTGCACAGGCCTAGCGTGCTCGGGAACCGCGCATTGTGGCCGTGGTTTGAGCTTCACTTAGCACTAGCGCCGTTTGCCACACGGCTTGACGAAGCCTTTCGAGCAGAGGTGAGTGCTCAGTGGTGTTGGTAAAATAATGATGATTGGCGAATGAAAATCACCAAATCGTTCTACCGCGGTGCGGGCGGCTGATGAAGCGTAGTGTTTCGATGAATCTTTGATAAGCCGAATGTGGGAACCGGGAAGAGGTTGGTTGCTTAATGAGGTTTACGGTGTAGTCACACCGTAGTGGCGGCCGTGCGAAGTATGGTTGCGATAATGAAGGGTGCTTTTTGTTGCAGGGAACACGGATCACGTCAAAGGATTGATTTAGTGTAATGAATCGATCAGAACATTGACAGAATAAAGTGTCGTTGTGATATCTATTTTTGTTTCCTTGGGAACAATTTATGCAAAGGCATGCAATAAATCAATCTACTAAAGAGCATTCGATAAGGTGTGATTTTCATCCACACCCGGATGCATATTATTAGATCGTGATGAGCGTAGAATTCATCCGAATGAGTCCAATTTGCAGTCGTGTTCGTGAGTGTTTAGGATAATTTCACGTCTCGCACACCTGCTGCTGATGAAGCTAATCATTATAGTGTTACCGGGAGAGGCATCGTTGTTTGTTAGCCAATTTTCGCCAAACCTATTTTCTCCTAATACCACCTACTTCTGCTAGACAGCAACGGTATAGCAAGGAGTCAACTAGCCAAAAACTAGGCAAATGTTAAGCACACGGTTCTTCTCCGGAACTATGATGGTAATGAAATACGCAGATGGTTATTACAAGGGTTGTTGTGATGAAGTTTAAAACAAAATTTGAAACGAAAGAACAGCGTGTGCGTGTGTATGTGTGAGCTTTGTGCGAACGGACTAAAAAGCTTCCCGAAGGTACCGTGCGGTGGGTCTGAAAGTGGAAACAAATGATTACGCTTCCCGGTACGGTGGGCCATCGTCGAGTAGCGTAGTAAAAGGCGTTTGTGGGTGTACCAAAGGATGGTTAAAATATATTTGATCTTTGTTATGGCGGTAAAACAACTGTAACAGACCCCGCATACTAAAGCACATGCTCACATACACACACACACACACATAGAGCTCGTACATCATGGTAAATGTTGCACCTGGGTACAATATTTTTAGATGAGTTCCGGGACATGCCTAGACGCGAACCCCCCGAATGATGATTACGAGGCGGAACAAATTTAGGTGAGAAAAGTATGGTTCATTGTTGCCTACTACTAACCCGCTACCACCAACACTGGGAGACACACACGCGCGTGTGCGGAGGAAAAAGAGAGGGCATCATTTTGGTCCGTTTTTTCTTTCTTTTTTTCAGCCGTAACACTTTGGTGAAAATTATGCTTAATCTCGGTTGTTCACGTACTCACTCACTCAGTACGAGAGGGAAGGGTTTAGCGCGTTGCGGTTCGCTGACGTTGTTATTAATCGCTGCAAAAACTACCTGCTCCACTACTAGCACCGTGCTAGAAATGGGTGGACATTTACGTGGTAGCTTTTTCCTAGGAAAGGTACGACAGCCCCCAACAGCTTACGGTTTGGGCTAATCCAAAGATATGATATTTACTGAACGCTGCAAAACACACCTTATTCGTTTCGGGAGAGGTTTTTTTTCCCTTCTCTATACCACTCCAGCACAAAGTTGCTGACGAGTTAAACTTTTCACTAGCGTTAGAGGTGTAGAGTGTACCTTCCCAAAAAAAAAACGAGGTTTACTTTGTAAAGCATCACACACCAGATGGTGTTTTTTCTACCGTTTCGCTTTGCTAATTGAAATGAGTCCATCCGTGTGGACGGCAAGGTAGTGAGTGCGTGCTTTTCCGGGGAGGGGTTAAGACAAACTCTTGCATGCATCGGAATTTCGGTTGCAGATGTAAATGTTCAGGCGGATGTTCAAAATCGATAAGACCAAGGATTAAGTCGCCATCCGAAGGACGGGTTCACGGATTGACTTTACGTGTAGCGGTAAAGGGATCTGGTGAGAAAGCTAGGAAAACCTACCATCTGAGTGGTGCTTAATCCAGTAGCTTTTTTGCGAGCAAAGTTTTCGCTTAAGCTGGTTGCAATGGTTTGAGTTTGTTTCGTAGGTTTCGCAAGCTGGGTAGAAGCTTTCGAATACTTTCAAACCAGGAATGGATCAATACTGCTTCGATTATTTACTGTATATACGGTGGTGGTGTAGATAATGTACAGCAAGTGTAATTTTAGTGTCTCATGAAGTATCAAATTCTTGTCATGAGATTACTTCGAAGAAAGTTTATAGGAATTCCAAAAAATATTTCCAAGCGCAAACTAGGTGAAACAATTTCCTCTTAACTTCAGATAAAAGAACAAAGTAAACCCTTGTTTTAAGTGTAAGATTTAGTACTACAATTCGCTTATTTCGCGGTGCTTGAAGGTAGCCGTCTAAACGTACTTTTACAAAAGACCATGCGTCTCCATTTGATTTTAAATTACGAAATTCATAGCTTATACTTTCTTTATTCAACTTCAGATAAAAGAACAAAGCAAATGTTGGTTGTGATTATTATATTTCAAAGAAATAGCTCGGTGAAACAATTTTCTCGTAATGTCCTTCTTGTGCGGTAAATTTTCATTACTAAAAACAGTAAAACAACTCGGAATGTGTGCAATTACATTTCACGACCAACCGAACCACACCGCAACCGACTAGCAAAACCGTGTACGATTATGAAACTTTAATTTATTTCCTCAAAATTAACGCCTTTCCTTTTGCGCGTGCAAACGGCAACACGCCTTGTGGCCAATAATCCCGAACAGACCGTTTGGCCTAATACGTGAAAATGGGTTCACCCCCGAAAACTGTAACGGTCCTGCACGCATGGTGCTAGGCTGCGAAAGATGCTATCACGTAGCAATCGTACATTTGTGACGCGCGAACTGTCTACCCCGATAAATCGAAACCCAACCGACGACCTTTTCTCGAACTCGAGTCGGGCGCCGGCGAGTTCACGGCAGATTGCGTGTCACACAGCTTAACAGGGGCGATAATTTTCGACCTATCCTTCCGTGCATGCCAAGCTGCGGTAGGAATGCGGGGAAACCAACTCGAAGAACTACTGTGAAGCATTCGCAGCGATAGTAGTAAAACCCGCGCTCAGAGAGCATTTACATACCGATGCCATTATATTGAGGTAGCAAACATTAGAAGTTAGCATGGGTCCTGTGTACTCCTGTGTGCGGAATCTCTGGTCTGATTCGAAATTTTCGGAGGCCCGCACAACCAAGAACCGAGGATTGACTGTATAATTGCTAATTCTACAGTATCTCCGAATGAAATCATTTGGGCGTTCGGTCGTTACCGACTCGTGCTCACATTCTCGGTCGGTGGCTTACGCCACACTGTGGTTATGGTTTTTGTGGATGTGTATGTGTTTGTGTGTGTGTGTGTGCTGCAAGCAGTGCAGAGCTAGTGTGTTGTGTCCCGCAGCACACAAAGCTCCCTGCTGGAACGCTTCGAGATTTATCGACAATGCTGAGAAGTTCGATTCGGATGGTAATTTATTTTACAGTCCAGCGTTTCCCTGGTTTTCCACCGCCTGACCTTATGACGGTAGGGATGAGGACGATTGTGCGAGCTATGGTGCCATGTTTACAAACACGCTCACAGTAGTCCTAATTTATGTGCAAACATGACGTTAATTATGTTTTGAACCACTACGAGACAGTGTTGGTTCAGGGCAGTGTTCGAAGGTGTTTGGAAGCGACGGTGGACGAATGCCTCGGTACTCATGCTTACATTAGTTGCTGTTTTGTTTAATCTTTCTTAAGGGCGGTACTTAAGCATCGTGCAAGTCAAGCAGATAAGGAGGTTTGCATTGATAAAATGGATCAATGTGCCTCCATTGGGAGAGTGATTAGCATGCTGGGCTATCTTGCCTTTGAATTATTTTAAGATGCTAATGTGAATGATGCCATAATTAATGCCTCTATTTAGCTACTGGCCGGAAATCTGTTAAGCGTAAAAAGACGTTCTTCTTCTTTCGATTGTTACCAGCTTATGTTTGCGATTTAATGATTTACTTGAAGTCGCGATCAAATTCTGGTCATTTTAATGCAATAATGCAGCCTGATTTAATCGCAATTAAAATCATTTCGACTTCCTCGCATTGTGTGATTCCATTCTATTTTAGGCAAGTGAAATTGTTTGCAGGAGAAGTTAAGTAAAGAACAGTTTACCAGAAAGCACGATGAAGCACAAATAAACTTAAACAAACTTTTTGCAAACTTGGTCTTAGTTTCTTGTGCGCAGCGGAATGAAAAGTTGACTCGGCTTGATAACTTTTAAAAAACTTCAACAGAAGGTGTATGTTTTTCATTATTGCCTAGAGCAAATCATAGTACAGATTTATCTTCTTAGTTTAACGGTTACCGGTATAGCTTTTACCTGACTTTGGCAGATGTCATTGAGTGCATCTTTGAATAATTTATTGCATAAAAGCTTGTATGGCGTGTACTGACGTAGAAGAAAATGTAATTAACGTTAAGCGTACATGAAACACCAGCACGTGTTGTGTGTGGTTAGCAAACATGCTAATAATTTCCCTGGTGTGTTGTTCATGACAAAACACAATTTTGTACACGCTACCACAATGCGAACAAAAGCTGTCGAAAAGAACAAACATTTATAAACTGGTCTAAGCCGAAAAGTTTGAGCGAGTTTTTTTCGTAAAATGCTCCTCCAAACCGGTCTCTTCCAGACCAACTCAAACTAACTTCATTGGAAAAATTCTTCTCTGCTAGGTTCACTCTTGCCGCTTCACTGCAAAACTGGTCTAAATCGATTGCATGCCGACTCGAATGGAATCGACGGATCAGGGATCGGACTCAATACGGGGGAGACTAAAAAAAAACCTTTCAATGCTTCAAGTTTTCGATTACCGTCAGCGCTCGTCACGTAGGGTTCGTTGCAGATTGGCAGAAAGTTTACCAAGCCCCGAAACAGTTTCTGTGCTGGAGGTTTTTCCGCCATTTTTCCCTAGGTACACTTTTTTGGCTTTACAAATCGTGAGTTTGTTTGATTTTCACCTACCTGCAATGGGTTGGGCAAAGAGGCACCGAATTGAGTTAGAGAACTTTATTTGCAGAGCGATGTTTGATCGTGAATATTTTAATAATGCATGGGCATTGTCTCTGATTTTGTTAGCAAAATATGTTTCCAGGCAGTCATGCACAGAAGTGAAATGAATAAATGAAAAAAAAAAAGGTAGGAGATAGAAATGTGTGTAAGAAGTGTTTCCCGTGTGGAGTGTGAAATCAATTTTAAATGTTATATTAACATGCGATAATAGACATCGCACTTGCAAATCATTTACATCACGCTCAGTTGCGTTTAAAACATGCTAGGATAAGGCAAAGTACAGAGTGAAAATGCGTAGCTAATTTTTTATGTAACATAACGTAATAAAAATTTGGCTTTATTGTAGTTTAAAAGCCTCAAACCACCCTTTGCTGCTTCTAAGCGATTTTGGCACTCATTTTGTGCAAAGCTTTCGAATGCCCTAAGGTTTTCCAAAATCATTTGATAGAATTTTGTAACATTTTCTGGCGAAACAATCTGTTTTGGGCGACCAATGCGTTGTGCATCAGCTGTGTCGCTACGGCCATTTTCAAAGTGGAACAGTGTTTTTGTCAATTAAAAACCGCTGGTAAATAAGCCCACCATTTGGTTTGTTGTTTTAACCATTCTTAGCACCATATTAGAAGTGGCTCCGCTCAAAACATTATAACCCATCATCTCATCGACTGACAACTTTCAGATTCATGCATGCGTGTTTTCAGGGTTGGCCAAAACTGACAAAAAATTTAATTCCACATTTTTTATGCCGCAATCCATACATCAGCATTACAGCATATTTACCCACCCGTTAGTCATCACAGGCCAAGGTGACAATATGGCGGTAAACCATAATAATAAGATAAATAAATAAATGAATAAATAAATGTCCAAAAATATTTTTCAGCTTCAAACAGAAAACAGGCTATATTTTTATTAATTGATAAGCTCTACAGTTAGCTTGTAAGAAAATCGTAACGCTTAAAAGAATTCTTCAACATATATTTTTACAAAAGACCATGCGCCTCCATTTGACCGGCGTGTAACTTACAAGTTGTTAATACCGTGTAACTCTACAATTTGCTTATTTGCTTTGTTTAGTATACGGTGCTAATACGTGATTCTTACAAATATTCATTTAAACGTACTTTTACAGAACATCACGTGCCTCTATTTTGCTTTAACTTCCGTAATTCATCGTTATTATTTTGCTAAACTAAATGCTCATGATAAAAACAACGAAGACAAAAAATGACTGCAACGTGTTTCACCAAGACTTGTTTTTATTCCATGAAATTAATGATCCACTACGGCCATTTGTCACAACGAGCCCGGCAAGCTGCTGCTGCTGACCTTGTGAAGTCTCATGCGCCATCGTCTTCCCGCAGTAGTTTCGTGCAGTTATTGATGAAAGAAATTGCACGACCGTCCATCGAAATGAAAAATTACTTCAAATGAAACCAACAAAGGCCAATGCCTGCCATCAGCCAAACTGACAGCAAACCCGGTACAATTTGTGCTCGAAGAGGGAACACCAGCGCTGCTGGCTGGAACCATTACTTGGCTAAATGCTTTTTCGTCGCGTCGAAATACCATTCGCCGATGGTCTTGCCATGTTTACCATTACGGTGGTCCTTTTTTTTTCACGCAGTAAGCCACCGGCTTGGTGAGCTTTTCAGCTAAAAGCCTTTAGCTTTCTCTCGTGCTTTCCGTTTCCTTTGTTTGACTCAGAATGTTGGGTCCATTTGTGAGTGTGAGCTTGAGAGATTGTGTGTGTGTGTGTGTGTGTGTGTGTGTGTGTGTGTGTGTGTGTGTGTTTGGTAAAACTTAGGGCTTACTCTAGCCACTTTCGTTTGTGTGATTGCCGATAGCCATTGGCGCCATCGCTATTAAGGGTGCTTCACGGTCGATGAAATAGGCGGCATTCGAACGGTTCCAAGGTTTGACCGCGACTTAGAACCAAAGCACTCGCCAGAAACTGGCACTGCTGTTTGGCACTGTCTTTGGTTTGTTGTGTGCTTGCTACATTCAACGGGATGGTTTGTTTTTGTTTCGAACCAGATTTCTATGTATAATCAATATTATTGTACGAGCCACGAGCCCCGAGAAACGCCAGCATAAGCGCAATTTTCAATGTTTATACTGAGCAAACGTGATATAGTTGACTTTCGTGGGATTTCTTTTTTTTTAGTAAGAAAGGTGTGATCTGTACATGTAAGCAATTGGACAAGGCAGCCAGGCACGTTCATCCCTACAGTAAGAGGGTTCAAACAAAACGAAATTCATGAATCTTTCTCAAAGCATCTATTGAAGGTGGTTTTCATCGATGAGATAATATTGTTTTTTGATGGAAAGCGAACAAATGCTTCCACATTTTACTTCAAAAAGGAAAGACGAGTTAAAACACGAGTTGTTTCTTTCCCTTACAAAGTGGAAATGTTCAAATGAATGCTCCAGCCCAAGCTCAACATAATGTTTCAAATTTCGGTGTTACTCACTGAGAAAATTGTTAAAAATTGCACTAGTAAAACTTGCCTTGCAAGTGGTGCGAAACAAATTGCGCAACGCAAACGATGAACGAAAACAAAAAGGGAAGGCTCATATTTTTATTGCCCACGCTGTACGTATTTTGCTGGAAAATGGTTTCTCCGTTTTGCTGCTACAATTGTCGGAAGTGTCTACAGCAGCACGATAATAGCGATAGTATGTTAGCTATTTTTGTTACATGCTTCGAATCGAGAATGAAGCATGAACAAAAAAAACGAAAATTCTAACATTCATTTTTCTCCGCGCATACGTAAGGGGAAGAAAACGAAAGAAGCACAACAAACCAAGTGAACCGTGCAGAATTGAATAACAAGAGAAATGGTCCCAGGCAAACCATTACCGTCCGAAAGCGAAGGCGCCTGATTTTCCACGAAACGACCGTGGCAATAGCGTGTGCCCGTAAATGTCCTAGTGTTTCGCGTATGACCGACGTCTAGTCGTCGTTCTGGGAAACATTGGAAATAATTTGAGCCCTACCAGACCACGCTGATTTGGCAG
This sequence comes from Anopheles maculipalpis, assembly GCF_943734695.1. Lineage (NCBI taxonomy): Eukaryota > Metazoa > Arthropoda > Insecta > Diptera > Culicidae > Anopheles > Anopheles maculipalpis. The sequence goes on along the minus strand of NC_064871.1, from coordinate 15,176,146 downwards.
AGCGAAAAGCATCTGCGTACGGAAACTGGCCCCGTTCTTGCCGGGCGTGCTCACGGTGCATGACGTACCGATATTATTTTTTCCTTCTGTGTTAGCAAAACTGTGATAACAACAAACTGTTTATGGGCAAACGAGGCAAATGCGTTAAGTTTAGAAACTTTCTTTTGCGAACACTTCCGGGCACGGGTACACGTTGTTTATCCGGCGAGAGATTGTGTGAGTGGTCGAATGCTGCCATTTTTGTTTCAAACAGACAGCAAAAACCCCGATTAAATTGCGAAGATGTTTTCAGATAATTCAGATCGTATTATTACTTACATAAAAAGGTTAATAGAGTTTGACATTGCTGTTTTGCTCTATCGTGTTTTTACCTGTACAACGTGTACATCCCACAGAAACAAGCAAAAAAACACGAAACAAACCCAAATAATAAGTGCCAATCAGCAAATTTGGAAAGTGACATTTTGTCAAGCATTAAATTGAAAGTGCCCTCGTAGTACGAAATGTGACACACACACACACAGAAACAGAGGCACAAAACTGTCGTGTTTGAAAAAAAAACAAAAACACACTTTCCGTACTCTGATTGTATGCATGCAAGGTGAGCGAACGTGACCCATACAAAGTGTTTTCACATTCATAGGAAAAACCCCGAAATATGCCGCCATGTAGCGCAAAATGTCGATACCATGTTCGTGCGTTTGACAAATAAAAGAAACGTGCTCCATTAGCTTTATCAATGCTGCTACGAATGCTGCGATTGATTCGCATTAGTCGCACCATGATCCATTGGAGGGTTGTCGGATGAAGATTAGCGAGTGTGCGGGGGGGTAAAAACTGGTTTTGTGCGAAAAAACGCGAATGCAAATCGGTGATGTTGTCGGTTTGCAGCATTTTGCTACCAGCCTTTACATGGCATATTTTTATTTCATGCCTTCCGTGCCACCATCGAGCGCGTGTGTGCCCATTTTTGTGTGCGGGTGCTGTTTTTTTCTACTTTCTTTACCAATCTCCCCCTTCACCCTCCTGTTTCGAAAAGGGGTGGCACTAAATCGTCAACCAAACTACTTTATGTGATATTTTATCGATTTCGCTGGTTGTGATTTGCTTTTTCGTTTCGCAAACGAACATTGTATAAGGTTTTTGTAATGATTTTTTTGCGAGGGAATAATGCACGTCACAAGTTATACTGTAATCAGAGTATGATGGACCATGTTAAACCAATCCAAGGATATGCTTTAGGTATATGCTGCCATCTAACCAACCTAAGAAAAGCACTAGGCTTTGTGTTACGTGTTTTCGCAGATTTTAAGGACTCATTTCGTATTAAGTCCTTATGTTTTACAAGTGTCCGACAGACAGAATATTCGTGAAATACATCACAACAATATTTAATAGACAGAATAGAATTGGTTCAACGTACTTTTACGCGTTTTCAGTTTCATGGGCTTCCATGGTCCAGAGACTATTTACAATAGAACCGATCTAACGTAGAGGAATGATTGGACAGTGCATATTTACACATAAACTCTCTCTCGCCAGCTTAGCCAGCTTATTATAGTTCCACAGGATACTGAATCCCTGGCTGGAGCTTTTCATTTATGTAGGTACCCGATCTCAGGCAGATCCAAACAACAAACTAGTGGTGTTATCCGACACCTCATGCAGTACTGAGTGTCGCTGTCCAATACCTTATTACTGGGGCTAGAGCAGTGGCGGATGTAACGGTAAGCGATTGCGTGGTGCCCCGAGCTGATAAGGGGGACTAAGGAATGGATCTCCACAAGAATCTTTCCTCGTTCAGTTGATTCAATGAGATAGGGTTCTGAACTTCCATTCCGCTTAGGGCCTCCGAGGAACTAAATCCACCGCTGGGCATGATACTAGTTCTCGATCTATCGTATCCTGTTAGGATTGATCTTTCTCCTACACACTCCATGCTGGAACACACGACCAAAGATGATCTGGAGGATGAGTTGCGGGCAAATTGGTGTGCAATACATCAGTGTGAAGTCTTCTATACCTAAGCAAACGATGAAGGCCGTTGTATCCACGATTCTGAAATCGTTATCCGAAGTTACGATTGCCACAAGATAACAGAACTCCTCTACTACCTCCAGGTTATCATCATACATAAACTCTTGAAACGAATATTAATGCTCCGTCAAAAAAAAAAATCCTTCAGGCTTATAGTAGAATTTTAAAACCTAGGGCATTTTTAAGTACATTTTCACCTACTTGAAATGGTAAAAGTGTACAATTTTATTGAAAAAATGTCGATTTTGAATCAGGTTTCAATGACATAATGACCATCATATGTAGCTTACTTTAGTTTGATGATTTAAAATTAAGTTTCATTAATTTAATACATTACTTTGTGTCACGATACATGTAAAATAAAAGTAAATATTCAAAATCTTGAATTGTAATTTTGTTGTAGTGCCTTCTTTTGCATGATTGTAAGCGACACTACCCAAATGGTGGTGTTATACGCCAAGGCTGTTTCCAATCATAATATAAAACACATCGTCAACTTTCCTCACATTGCTTACACTTTTCGATGCCAAAGCAATCGGATTCAAGATTGAAACAGTACACATATGTTAGGGAAAGTTTAAGCAACACTGAACACCCGCACGTATCTATTCTTTAAGCGACAACATCATCCACGTTGTAGATTTTTTTTTCTGTTCCTGCTCGTAGCCGATGGCTTGTCCCATGGCACAAAGTTTATAAATAAATTTTCTTCCGGGTTTTAGCGTGAGAAAAGTCTTGGCTTTTCACATGTCAACCAGTGTAGCACGAGTCATGTGCGTGCCAGTATAGTGTGCTAGGGGGACACTGCGCTGGCTGAAGTGAAGTGTTCACGTTACGGTTGACAATGGAAAAGTTCTGTGTTTGGGGAAATCCCACAAAACGGTGCCTCAAACAAGCTGCACCACAAAGATTCACTTGCCAGTGGTATATGATTATAGTGCCGTCGGTCGGAGGCATTAGCACTGCAAGCACTGCATTGATTGGATTAAACTTTTGTAAAATATTATATTTGTAACATGCTCGACAACTGCAGAAGAATGCTAACTTTGGCGAGCAACCGAGCGGGAAAGGCTTGTCAAGCGTTGTAACTTTTGCAGTAACTTGATGGTTGTTTTTCGGTGTATCTTTGCAATGTAGAAAAGGATGACAACTTGTTTCACGCATGCTGCAAACGAATAATTTTCATTACAAATATTTGTAAGGAAAGAATAAAAAAAAAGATTCAAATATCGACAACATTTTTATTTAGAGTTTGTGTTTGTCTTTCACATCTGCTGTTAATGTACGCTTAGTGAAACTTGACTGCGAGAACTGCTTCCTCTTTTTTGCTTTACATTTGCAAGAACATTTTATAAGGTGTTTGTGTGAGAAATATTACGTGTGCACAGCAAAGATGCTTACTTTTGCACTGTCATTTGAAGAATGGTTCCTAGAATTGTCATATGCATAATATTCTGCCCACATGATGTCAGGCAGTCTTAGCGTTATTTTTTAATAAAGTTTTCTTTGAATTAATTCAACGTACCAAATGTTCTATTAAACAAACTACGTTCCCGGTATAAAAGTTAATTAACAAGCTCAAACTATTTGCAATGATTGTTAAAATAAAGAGAGTCCCTAATTCTTAAAATCAGTCAACATCGTTTGAGGGAGAATTGAAATAAAATGAATCTTTTATGTGACAGATTCACGCAACTTTTAATTAAAATTGTTGTTATTAGATGGCCCCCAATTCGACATACCATCAAACCGCTCTCTTTCTAGATTCTGTATCAAAATTGGGATAAAATGTGGGAGCATGTTTTGGATTTATTCCTTCTTTTTCGACTCATGTCGCGGTCAATTGCACTCCAGCTTGTTCCAGCGTCGAGTTTTCGTATTTGAAGCAGTAAAAAAAGCTGTGCGTAGTGTTAATTGATAAATTACATCATTTATCACTTTTTGTTGGGGATCTGCACCAAAAAAAAAAAAATAAATAACAACCCTCTAACAATAGCATTCTTCTCCAACAGCGCAAAATGCTTGATGGGATGTATAGTATAGCGTAAAGTTCAAAGAAACAAGTGAAAACTGAATAAAAAAGTGCCCCAAAAAAAAAGTCTTCACGCTGCTGTAACGCAACCCTTTTCAATCTATGTCAAAATGAAAATACGGGGTATTTTTTTTCTCGGGTAGGCAAAAGCAAAAGAGGCTTATTTAAATTTAATAACAGTTTGGAAAATAAAAGTGACAGTGTCATGAAAGATTGCTAGCACACCCGAAACGACACAGTTGGAAAATACGTCCGCCCAAAAAAAAAAGGCCAGAATGCTTTTGAGCAACTGAACTGGGCGTTCATTTTGGGATTATCATATTATTTCATGTTTCTTGTGTGATTGATTTAAGTTAAATCTTGGTAATTGGGTGTTTTACTTATTTTTCAAATTAACAAACTAAAGTTTTTATATATTTTTCAATAATTTTTTAAAATAAACAATGATTTTTTAACTCTGTTGAAGGTAATTTGCTCTATTTCATAAAACTTTTATATAAATTTTATGCTTTTACGTTTTGCTGTTAAGCAATGATCAATTCAAGTACAATGTAAAAAGGGCAGCACACAAATGGAGACGCCTGGTCATTTATCTCTCACCAGGTGTTATCATTTCAAAAGCTCCATTTCCAAGCACAATTATACGAACAAAACCCGGCTAAAGTAAGCATTCTTTTTTCGTTATTTACCTACCTGTTCATTTTAGTTGGCGGAGTGGCGTACGGGACACCGAGGAACGCTTCGATGGGTTTGAGAAATTTGTATCCGTCCAATGGCAGCACCAGTCCCTGCAGGCGACCGTACCGTGTCTGCACAATCCGGTTACCGAGGCGCGAATTTTTGTACAGATCCATCGTGGCACCGTTTAGGAAGCGCACCAGCAGAAAGAAAACGATGCAGAAGTATTGAAATTTCACGAACACCATTTTTTCCCGATATTCTGTTTGCAAACTGCGTGCGTGTGAGTGCAATTTACGGTTTGTTTTGGTATATTTTTATGAGCTAGACTATTTATGAATGTTTTTTTTTGTATTCGTCGTGTCTACTTTGAAACTATTTACAATCGGACGGTGATCTCCTACAGCGGCGTTGTATCGTAATGACTGTTGCACAATCTATTTCTTTGCCTTGTCGATGCAAACGGTTAGTAGCCACAGTACTGTTCTTTTATCTATTGTAGAAACATTAACTCAACTGCTAGGTAACATGAGATGCTTCTTGGTTGAGCAAATTATCCACCACGATTCCTTTGAATGCGATCGTGTTTTCATCCCAGCTTGCGTTAGAGCATTAACATTTTCCGATTGACGCGTCTTCACCGGACGAACCCACATCTCGAGATCGCAATTGAATCCGTGTTGAATTGGTCTGTTTTGCTGACGTTTTGCGCACTTCAAATCTTCACTCTTTTTTTCCTTAAACGGTGCATCCAGCATGGACACTTCCGGATATCGTTAAAATTCTTCGCAATGTGTTTGGTGGAACCTGGAATCGTTTTTTTTTTCACTTCCTCTCTCCCTCTCTTCTCTGTCACGACCCAGCCACTCGATCGCTAATGGCGTTCACTGTCGAAGGAATATGCACTTTGCACTCGAGATTGGCGATTGGCTTGGCAGCGCAGTTTTCTTGAGAAAATGGCGCCAACTATGCAGCACCATCGGTGTGCGCCATTAAAAACAACATTTTATGACGATGCTTTGCACACTTAACTCGTTTCCTGCTCTACTTCGTGCTCGTTTAGCGCGTTTTTATTCACTTTGGCGTCACTATTTCTCATCGAAAAACACTTTTTCTCTGCCGTTGCAGCATAGCACACCTCACCCGGAACACGCGGCAGTACTTTACACTTCCTGCTAGTGAGAGCATTTTGCTGGTCTTAATGTGGAATCCGGGCACGATGGCTATCGGAGCAATTGGCTGCAATTTATTGACTCGTCGTTATTGGTGCACTAGAACTAATTGCAGCAAAGCGATTGAACCGCAGATGCACTGGGTTGGCCATCGTTGATGATGGCCGTTTCACTTGCGGCAGACACCAGGAAACTGTGTGGATCGTTAGATGGAAGCTACTAGACACCATTTCGAATTGTTTGTGTCTAGATTACCGCACAATAGCGTTACCATCCAACGACAACCATTCACCGTACCTTCATTAGGAAGCACCTTTCTTTTTCCGTCGTTGCCGCAGAAAAGCGTTTGCCACAAACGATACCATCTCACACGCTGTCTCTCATTAGCACCGAGAGTTATGATTGCTCCACCATGCAGCGGCAAATGGAAAAAAAGTTTCCGACTAAAAGGATGACCCTAATGGCAGTTTCGGAATCGGTCCCTATCGGATGGCTACCCGGTTGCCCCAGCACTGATTCATACCAACACTCACTAACCACACTGTGCCTTCACTCGAGCCCGAGTAACCTTTCAGTTGACGGCATGCCCTTTCCCCAAACTGGCAAAGAAATTGCTACAAATCGTCAGGCAATAATCTTGCAGCCGTCTTGAGCTGTACACAACGGTAGCAACCATTTTGTCAACAGATCCACCAGATAAGATACCGAACCGGACACTCGCTCACCACGCGCAGAGGAAACTTCTTGTGCACAAGACAATGCTGGCCGTATCACTTCTCAAATCCGAACGATCCATGGGTCATTCTAGCGGCAACTGATTGCACGAACGGACCACCACACTGAACATGATGCTAGCGAAACCTCAGCCTCGATGTGTGTATGTGTGTTTGTATCATTTATCAGTCTCGACCGTCATAAACAGTGATACTTAATGATCCTTCGGCCATGGTAGGCGATAGGTGGCTGCTCCTGTGCTGCTCCGATCGGGTTTGTGGGTTTTTGTTCCACACACGACTGAACGACTGTTTGCGCTACTCTACTGTTGGTCTCCACGCGAACTAGCGAGGCATCGATGACATTCGTCGAACTTTTGTCGTCGCACGGGGACTTTCTGGCAAAGGGTATTCGTTCGGTACATTTTTTTCATTTCGTACATAATTGGGTTGCTGTTTTTCTCTTGCTGAACCGCCACGCCAACGGTCAATGTTACGGCTGTGCGGTGATACTGAAATGATTGGGAGAAAGAAAAAAAAAAGAGACCAGTTACATTGTAGCAATTTCAGTATGATTTTGTTGAGGTGGGAAAAATGTGAGCTACAAACAGTACGAAAACATGATGCTGAAAGGTGTGGAAGCTGGTACAGTCATTACGCAGTGGAAATTAAATTTCTGTTGTTCGTGCATTTCAAGTATTTTAGTTTAGTAACCCAAAAAGATTATAAAAAACGAGGATTTACTTCTCGACTGGGATTTATTTAAGATAGGTGTGAACAATATTTGAACAACTTCATTTGAATGAAGCACATATATGAAGCATTAATATATCCAACATTTATTAACTGAGTTCTGGTTCCTTAGCCTCCATGACTAATTTCTTCCAACGATAAATTAATAGAAACAGTGACTCAAACGGAGCTCTGGACATCTTAAAATCGGGCTACTACATATGTGGAGTATTAATCATTTAAAAAAACGTATAAATATTTTTAAATGTTTTTCTACACTTAAATACGTGTTTTAGATGATTTTAAATCATGTTTAAACATTGTTAATGCAGACTATGAGACTATTGACGATTGTATCATTTTTCCTTGAGCTACTTGTGCGGCCCAGAGACAGGGCAACAACAGCACCGGACTTCACACGGCAAGACCGGAGTTCAAATGCCATCCAGACCATAATCCTGTCAGCAAGTCTAGTAAACCTTTCGAGTCTACTAAGCCGGCATGATCTAAAAGGTCGTTAGGTCAAGAAGAAGAAGACCTGTACGACTTGACGTATACTGAAAGGACTGAGACCAATATTGTTTTTGAAACTTGACGTTACATTCATATCTAAAGATTCAGAAGATATTTCTCCAACATTTGAACAGTTTTCGTACAGCCATGTGCAAGATAATCACGTCATGTCAGCCGCAGCTTAGGAACTGAGTACAACGTACTGTGAGGCGAATGACTCAGAGACTCAAAGTGTACAGAATAATCTATCTAGACTTTCGGAATACACAATAATAATAGAAGTCTTAGATTTTAACTTTGTTCTGTTGTCAGTTTTTGTATCAATGCCGCACTGATACGGGTATGGTCCGACACCTCTTGAAGGTTAATTTAGGATCTCCATACCCTACTCCGACTCAATACGTCCACGGCGTACAGAACGGTAACATATGTCTCCAAATATCTGAGCTTGGGTATACGGGGAAACCCAACCCCTTGGGAGGATGGATTATATGGCTAAATTGAGCGAGCGTGGGTATGGCCAGCGTCTGTTCTTCGTAGGGACATTAAGCTAGGATGCGTAGGCCCTCCAACGTGACAGGGGATTTGGGGAGAGGCCTTGCAAGCCACTCCCAATACCATTGCAACGAAAGAAATCCAAGAAATTTCGGATCGTATCAACAGATGCTGACCCTCGCCAAGGAATAAGGACTACGTTTAGAAACTCGGGACATGGAACTGCAGATCCCTCAAATCACCCGGAAGTACCCGCATTCTTTCGGACGAAGTGAGGACCCGCGGCTTCGGAGTAGTAGCACTTCAGGAGGTGCGCTGGAAAGAAGTAACGGAGCGTCCCTAACGCAGTGATTGCATGATCTACCAAAGCGGTGGAGAAAGGAATGAACCTCGGTACGGTGTTCCTGGTCATAGGTGAGATGCGAAAGCGAGTGATCGGGTGGTGGCCGATCAATGAACGGATGTGCAGGTTGAGGATCCGCGGAAGGTTCTTCAATCTGAGCATTATCAAAGTGCACAGTCCGCACTTTGGAAGCATCGATGACGATAAAGACAGTTTTTACACGCAGTTGGAGAGAGATTACGACCGCTTCCCACAACAGGACGTCAAGGTTGTCATCGGAGATTTTAACGCTCAGGTCGGACGGGAGGAGGTATTTAAACCCACGATAGGAAGTTTCAGTGCCCACCAGCTGACGAATGACAACGGTCTTTGGCTCGTGAACTTTGCCTCCTCCAAGCACATGACCATTCGAAACACCTTCTTCCAGCATGCACCTCGTTTCAGTTACACCTGGAGATCACCACAGCAGACATATTCCCAGATTGACCACGTTCTTATCGATGAAAGGCAAAAAAATAAAAGACCTGGCCATGTCGACGCGACGAGCTCATTCTTAAGCAGGCCAAGAAGAAGACGAAGATTTTAACTTTATCCTAAGCAAACTCGCTGATACTGATTTTCCCCTATCTTTTCTAGGAACTATTCTTATATAATTTTCGATCATTTTCTCATATGAATTTCGTTTAGATCTGCATTATTCATGACAATTTCTTGTTCAATAAAAAAACTATCAAGTTCTTTGACAGTTTGAGAGCTGATTGACAGGGTTTTATGACTAAACCTCCAGAATATGGAAACAGAATGCCCGTGGCTGCTATGTAAAGTTTTCTATTATCTTATATTTTATTGTATTTCGCATTAGAGATCATTTAGAGACGAACTTCTCAACCAATTTTATTTCATCTCTAAAGGAACGGTCCAGCCATATCACCCTTCATTTTTTTAAATGAAATCGCCAAAAAATGCGATCATCCGAATTTCTGTTTGGCTATAGAAAATTATAAGCTGTACACTCTGTAGCCCATTAGTCCAATGAGTTTTCTTTTGGGAAATCAAGACAAAAATGAGTGAAAAAAGAATTATGATTATGAAAACTTTTGACAAAGAAAGTCGGCCTCAATGCCTTATAATCGTTCGATTTAAAGGTGCCGGAGGCTCCATTTGAGCTACTGTATAATAAATAAAGCACAATGTGCAGAATAATTTACTCTTAAAATATCTCAACTACGTACTGAATTGATAAAATTAGCTTATTAGTTTGAACATGAATGTACCATGCAAAAAATGTTTTTTCTTCTTTGTTTATTAAAACTGCTCAGTTCAGAAAGAAAAGAAAAAACACATCGTACAGCCATGGTTATCATGAGTAGCACATGCCTCTGGTTGTCATTCAGTACGGTCATTTATTTGCTAAGCTCATGCCCCCCCCCCTCCCCCCCCCCCTCCCTTCCGCACTAGCGCCGGGGGTTTTCAAATTACCAGCACGCTAACTTTGCCCGGCCTAAGCATACATCACCCGTTACACGGAACCGGTACGAACCGATATTAATTACAAGGAATAACGAGTGCGTTTTTACTATTCATAAATCTCTGCACTCCGCAACATGCTCAGGCAGCTCATTTGCAGGAGGTCAGCGCTGTCGGCCAGCAAACCATGATAGTTTGCACCACCACCAAAGGCTAGCTCACTGGGACTAGCGCTAGCGCAACATACGAATGCTGGAACGGGCAACCGCAGGCGCCTCAGGTCGTTCAAACCACAGGCACCAGATGCAGTTGGGTTCCGGTTTTTCGTTCTGTTTGTCGACAAGGATGATGACGATCGGGTCACATTTAGGTGGAGCTGAATGTTTCGTCGGTAGAGTAGGTGATTTTTTTTTTCTCATCACCACAAACCTTGAACAGAGCGAAGTTTTTTGGTGGGTTGAAAGAGAAATGTTTTCTCTTTAGCTCAAAATTTTCCAACATGATTATAGTTTTAAAATTATCATCATGAAAAGCGCAGCTTGAAGGTGCAGTGAAAAAAATGCAGAATCCTTTTTTTTTTGCACTTTAAGCTTCCCAATGTAACAGAACACATCATAAAGGATGTCGATGCAATAAAATGGATGCATCGGTGAACCGTGGCGGCTCATGTGGTGATGCTACGAATTTTTAATTGTGCACTGTTTGGAACTATGGCTCGGTATTGCAGAACTGTCAAAAGAGAAACATTGAAGTAATGAATTGATTGGGATTACATGCAGGCGATGTGTTTGGGTTAAGTGAAATGAATAATAATCATTGCGCTGGCAAACATCACCTTCCACCTACCAAGTGTCAGTTATGAATAATTGGCCAAAGATTGCCCTGTGAAAATATGAATTGATCGATATGCAGAAATAAAAACAAATTGTGAGAAAGAAAAAAAAGGGCCAGGCAAATGTGATCGCGTGGTACGATCAATCTGAATGATTGAATTGTGCCAACTCATTCATTGGGATGGAAAATGTTATTTAAAATGTGATGAGATTTTTTTACTGCCATTTTAAAACATGTCAGCGTGACGCGTGAGTTTTAATTCGAAAAACGAGCTTTTGCAGTGCAACAAAAAAGTTGCTCTGGGAAGTATTGTTTGACAAACGTACCATAAGTTTGTTAGAACTGTAACGAAACGAGAACGAATCCAACGCAAATGCCAACTTTTGCAAAGCTTCCCCTACCATACTCATGCCATTCGCGGTAAATTTCACAAGAGTTAATGGATTGCGAACCGAAAAACAGTTTACATTCCACGAAATGTGTCTCACAAGCAAACCTTTGATGTATGCGTACGCTGTACACAGTCGACAGGTAGAATTTGAAAATGAAAATTAGAAGCAAAAACAAAAAAAGAACCGATCGTCTCGAAACATCGAACGCTCGCTTTGGTATTAAGCCTTATTGGTTTTCGGGCACAAAATTTTTAAATCCTCATTGCTTAGACCCTTCATTTCGAGTGGAAAGGTAATTGAAATGGATGTAGAGCATGGTTTAAGCATTCTAAACACGTTGCCAGACGCGCGAAAGCCGCCTTCATCTTTTTTTTTCTCTCTCACTCACTCTCGAGCGCTGCAAATCCGTTGCTGTTTACTTATTCAGTGCGAGTTTTTGTTTGGTGGCAAAAATAAATTTACTATTGGTAACATTTTGTCATGCCGAAAATTTCGTTTCGGCATGACGAAACCACGAAAGGCGGCAAGGATGGCCGATAAATATTTAGATTAACGGGAAAAGCTTTTACAAAAGGTAAATTTAGTTACTAATCCGTCTTTAATTTTGGCCTTGCTTTTGCTTGTCTTGTTCTACCCGCCCCGGGGGAGAATTGTTCGGATTGATCGTACTGGAAAGGTATTTACAAACGCCATTTCACACGGATTGGAGATAATGAAAGATAAATAAACATGAACTTTAACATGAACTATTTTATATTAACCGAAATGGACTAGTGTTTGATGTGAAACGAGTTTTGATTTTGATTTTCTATTTATGATTTTATATGGAATGTAGATCGGTTTATAAAACCCACATGAAAAATTGCATACGATGTTGTTTTATATGGTCAACATTTTTCATGAAGAAACATTTTATTTTTGCCTTTTTTCGTACATGATACAGGCAACCCTCGGGCAGCTCTGGTTTGCGAACATGAAGAAGGAAAACAAAATTGTAACGCAACATGCTCCCAGGCAGTAAAACTCCAAAAAACTCCGAACCAAAAAGGAATTAGTACAGCGGTATAAATCGAAAATGAACATTTTCCATTGATTTTCAAAGGCATCGCAAATATGCGAACCGTTGTAGGCCCCCGAGCAACCTTATGTACTGCTTGTGTTCGTACAAAAAATAAAAAACGGAGTAAAAAAGAAAAAAAAAAACAGACAGATAAGAAAACCATCTTCTGCTGAAGGCTTTTTTTTGCTCGGTTCGTTGATAATACAATACATCGAAAGGGCGACCATATTTTTACGTGTCATCAGCAGATGGGATTAGTGAACATCCTTTTCAACAAGCGGAGCGATTGATGTATTACGGTGAAGTGCTTCGGCTGTACACAGTTGGGCGAAAAGAAATATCTCAAAGACCGTGTACGTGTGAGTGTGTTTGTTGAGAGCTTTTCCGTTTTATTACGCTTTTGAGAAGATCAACACACTATTGACCCATAGCATTGAAAGGATGATAATTCAAGGAAAAAGACAATGATGGAACCTTTAACTGTTTACTAAAAGAATTGATCAACAAACCACCCAACATGGAATGAATTCTTTTCGCCTTTACCTTTTTTTTCCTGCACATATGGCTATTTTAAAGCACATCAAAAAGTGGCCATTGTAGTACAGGGTAAGGTGCCTGGCATGTAGGTAGGACACCCTGGCCAAACATTCTTCCGGTCCTATTGCTTCATCCGTGTGCTTCGAACGATCGCTTGATGCATAATTGATTGCAAGTGTTTGCCATGCACGAAGCACCTCCAGGCCGTGAAGTGTAAAGAGTCTCCTCCGGTACCGCGAGTACACGAAAAACCTACCGATGCAACGATGAAAAGCTGACGCAGGAAAGTATTATCCATCCAGTTTGCTTGCCGAGCCCGACCAACTATCCACCATTTCCATGCCGTCAAGCAGAAACCGACGACTGTCCAACGGCTTCCGGACGTCGTAGAACACGTACTATCATCTTTGGCTCTACTTTCTGCAACCGTTTCCGCCGGTGCTTTGGCCAAAGGAAGGAAGGATGAAACATCCATCACCCTATTGCTGGCAGCATCCACGGTGTTCAATCTGGTGCCAGTTGCTAACCGTGTTAGGTTGCGTATAAAAGCGGCCGTACAGAAGAAGAAAAAAAAAACATTATGGATATCGTATAAAGATCTCCTCGACCGGTACGGGTACGAAGGTGCGAAAAGGCAACGACGACGAAGCAGTAATTGCACAACTTTGAGGGTCTCATCATACCGTTAACAGAGTGTATCAAGTCTAAAAATACAGAGAAAAAGGCACATAGTGACACGTTCACCGCCTGTCAGGTAGATTACTCGTTAATAGTGATGGCAACATTATAAGTGTGCTTCAGAACCTCGCTGGATGTTTAAGGTTCGTGCTAGAATCATCACAGATTGTTTGACTATTGTGTTACCAATCTTTGTGGGTGTATTTCCCATTAGCTAGTTAAGATGTATGAATTACAGGGCAGCTATTTACTATAAAACTCCTTTCAAATTATTCTTCAACACAGGAAACAGAGCAAGGAACTGTTTCCTAACAGTTGTTGCGAATTATATCTTCCCAAAACCTATTTGTTAATTTTTATTGACGTGTCCTTCGAATAGATTGCCACCTTCAGAACAGAAGAGCAAATACCAAACGATATTTTTTTCTGCTCAAGGATACCAAGAAATGCTTTTTAACATGTATAACGAAGCCTCGAAGAATGTTACACAGTATACAGACGACCAATATCCATCGGCATCTTTTCGGCTTTGTCTGAAACGATAAATTTGCTATCATACTAGACAAAGTCGTCTGGCTTGCTTGGGTAGAATTGCAAAACTGTTTTCTCATCACTATAATCAGTTACTCTGGTGGACTACAAAACAGAGTGGATGAAAGCATCTAAGCCTAAACTAGTGCAAACATATGTTTTGCTAGTGCCTTGCCCATGGGCCCAGACAGCACATGTACTACACAACTTCACCATATCGTGCATCAGTCAATCTCTTAAGGTATATGAGCCCTCTTAAGGGAACGAGTCGGAAGTTGGAATTGAAGAAACTTCATGCTCGTTCCCGAAACGACAGCAACTGCTCTGATTACGGATAAGAATCACTCATAAACAAGATAATCCAATTACTCAAAGAGACACATAAAGACGATTCTGCTTTGTTCGGTCGATTCTTGGCGTCGACTGGCGGTGGGCTGACTGAAGAAAGCTGTATGAAGTGTACAAGATAGTTTAACCATCGTATTGACGTTTGATGTGTGTGGGGAAAATGAGGAAATGTGCGTACCTATCGGCTCGAGGTTATTGAGATCGACATAAGGGCGGTAATGAATTTACGTACACATATTTGCTAGACTAAGGAAGAATTTTCGTATCACCTTCAACTCATCCTTAATTTGTGCGAGAGCTGATGCACATAATTAATGACCTCTTTTATAACTTTTCACGTAAAGGGGGTCCCCAAATCCTGGATCCGGTGAAAGCCACATACAGGCTTACAGTGTGCGACTAAACTAATAGCTCTGGATGAATAAATTGGTGAACGCTTAGACGATGAATAAATCTTTCCGAATACAAAAATGTCCTCACGAACGTATTTTACGATCTCCATGATAAAAAAATCTTATCATTTATTATTAGAATACAACGAAACAAAATGACCCAGTTTCGCTCGTTCAATGTTTCATCGGGATTTACAAGAACGCAAGGAAAAATACGACCATTTCTTCAAGACATCGTCCTCCATTAATGAAAATTTTCAATCGTTTCTTCTGTTGGCTTGGAAATGGCTTTCAAATTAATATCTTAATTTTGTGCTTTGTTTGGACGTTGGCGTTTGATGAATGGATTTTGTTTCGCACCCGTTATCAACGACCAGGCGCACGCGTCAAACAGCACGAATTAGATGGGCAAAAAAGACGAAAAAACACAACCCTAGTTGATGGTGGGCATTGTTGTTGAAGCAGACAGCCCGGTGAAATATTTTGTACTTTGAATTGAGCAAAATGGATAAAAGCAAAGTAGATAACATTTAAGGAATATCTGCAATAAGAACCACCTAGCTTTAAATTCGGCTTCGACTAGGGAGATTGGGGATAAACCCAAAAAGAAAAATCAAAACGAAGCACTTTCTTCAGCACAAGAAGAGATGGATGAAGCGCTTAATCCGAACGCTACAAAAAACAACAAAATATTCAAACATTCTGAGTTGCTCGACCCGGTATGATGAATGAGGAATCGCGAAAAGGTTACCAATGGGAGGGAGGACTTTTTCCGAGTGAAATTGAATGATGGTAATAATAGGGTTCACGTGATTATGCTTTGCTCACATCAGATGATGTGCCAACTCATTGTTCGCCCGGTCGTTACAGATGAAAACGGGCAGGAACCCCGACCATTGGATACTGGCAGATGAATGGGGCTGATTTCCTCCATTCCTTGCAAACTTGCGTCTCTGTGTGTGTGTGGGTGCGTTCATTTGTATCTCCATGTCGTATTTCTCCAGCACCATTTACGGTTCGGCGGTACGAGAAAAACACGCGCGAACGTCAGTTTAATCCTTCCCCCGGGGACTGTTCAGAATGTGAAGTGATCCTTAATTCCCTGGAGGTTGGGAGGCTAGCGAATGAAGCACTTTCCGCTGTTTTCTCTCTCACTGCTATTCTCACTTCAAATCGCTGCAAGAAAAGGCGCACATAGAAGTCTGCTGGAGCTTAGATCACGCCCTGGTATGTTGTGTCTGGGTTCGTGCTTTGGGGTGGCTATTTTGCATGTAGAGTAAAGCAACGAAAAAAAAAAAATCAAACTCTAAAAAGTGTGCCCTTTTCGAAAGGAACTCCTTTTGCAATATCCCAAGGGCATTCCACTGTTCCTGCTGCGTGTTTCCCTCCGACCGACCCGGTGTCCCTTGGTCTCGCACAACATTATCCGTTTCTTAGTCTCGAGGGTTTTCCATCAACCCGGAAAGGGTTCCGGATTTTGTTGTCACAGAACCCGGTCCACTTCACCGGTGCATGGAGAGGCACGCTGCACGACAGCTCGTATGCGTTGTAAAACCAAAGTAAACCATACCCAAAAGGATTTAAAGTAGTGTCCTACGTACGTGTACGAGGGCATCGTCACGCGCATCATCATCCTACAGACAGTACAAATGAGGGAATCAATTTGTCGTACCCGAAAAGCAAATGTCGGGCTACATCTGACTGGGTGATGATTCTTCTAGGTTGAATTTAAAGCAAGGCAAGAGTAAGCACAATGGTCAATGTTTTATTTAGATATGAACGTATTTTTTATCCTTTAAGTATATTAGTAGTATGCCGCATTCGTTCGTTTATCATGCTTTACCTGCATAAAAAAGGTGTTTTCTCCCTGTTTAACATATTCCATAAGATATTGAAACAAAACAAATCTGTACGAATGAAACACGTTGCCTTTATGCTCAGTTCACAATCGACGAGCTGAGCTGGACATCATCACAAACGTTTGAAGTCACCTACCAGGCGATAGGAGCAAACGCACAAACAACCAGACCCTTGAAGGTTCACAATGGAGTTTTGACCTTTTTCGGGACAAATTTACCCAAACCCTGCCCTTCCATTGCTAATACTTCACTAAAAAAAATAGCAAGGGATAATCTACATGACGTGCTTTGAAGTATTTCGACAAAGGGATTTAATTTTTCGTTCGTAAAACGGTGCGTGAAGATCAGAAATGTATGGAATTTTACACATGCAGATCACAAGAACGTATGCGCAGCGTATGTTTGTTATTTTCTTGTGTGTATTTTACACGATTTGCAATAGAATTTTCAGCCTCAAAAAAGTTTTAATTTTAGTTTTACGATGACTGTGTTCATCTGTCAAACGGCAGGCTCAAATCCCATCCGGACCCATTGAAGAAGATGTCAAACATTATGTTTCAGAGTATTCATAGAAGCTTTTAAAGACATTGCGTCTAAAGATGAATTAATCTATTCTTAATGAGCATTAAGACTGTTAGAGCTTTGCGTTTCAAGCTCAATCTATGCTGTATTTACTAATGTTGAAACTATAATGACTGCTTTAGGCGCTTCACCCCATCCAACTTGGCAGTAATATTTGCAGGGATCTCCGACGGTCCGACACTGTCAGCGAAAAGGAGTACTCCGGTGGTTTAAGTGCAGCCGAGCTGGCAGCGGTCAGCGAAGTCGAAACAACGGGGCGCTAAAAATCATTTTCTTCTGTCAATATGAGAGGATAGACGAAACGACGCAAGCATAATGCTGGTCGAGACAGCGCTGGTAAATAGATCTTATCTGACAAACTATTCTTTTTGAATTATTATTTTGAATAAAAGACAGCTTTTTTAACCTACCAGACAAATGCTACTTCCAGGAAAAAAAAAACCCCAAGCCGGGATAGAGCTGGTAGTAGACAGAGGAGGATTTGTTCATGTTATATTAAAGGACGAAATAAATTCCATTTTTTTAAAGCAAAAAAGGCCCTTCAGCCCACTGCAATTGCAAATTTGTCTGAAGTTGTATCGATTGTTGAAGGTTGTTTAACTTTAGTTTTATTTTAATAACACAGATTATTACTTAAATTAATGGTGTTTGTAAAAAGGCAACATAAAGCACCGTATTCACCAAACAAAGGCTCTGTGTAGAGGTTTTGTTACGTGTTTTTATACTTCATGCTGCTTAATTTTCGTTGTTATTGACTGTGGTCTAAATTTTCTATTGCCAACATATACCAAGCCCTACGGTACTACGGCTTACGGCCTATAACACTTTTTTAGAAGCAAAATTGAGGTATTTAAACGTGTACTTTATCATGTTCCAAGCCAACTCTTTTTTGTGGCAATAAGTATAATATTATAGGCGTGTTATAATATTCCGATGTAAATGCGGGATGCATTTAACGATAACATTTTCATGGCATAGGTTTCAGTTCATTCGCCAGGAATTCCCAATAAATCACCAAGTCCAAAATCAAGGACACACTAGACAACGTTCGGGCTTAGCTCTTTTAGTTTTAACAGAGCTGAATTATCGAATTGTTAGGACGTTTAAGGAGAAGAGAACTTGAAGCAAGTGTTAATGAAAAATTATTGTATCAAATATGATAAAACTTAAAGTGTTCCCTTGGTTGTAACATTAGAATTTCAATGTTCTACAAATGATTTAAAAAAAAACCTTTCATACGATCATCAACGTTCATTTTACTCCCAAAAACTTTACGATAATGCCCGTTAATCTTTCTAGCTCATTACAGCGGTAAACAGCTCACTCTCACTCCACGGTGTGCTAGTGAAAACAAATCCACAGCCTTCTACAATGGCACAATAACAGTAAAAGTCATTTTTCTCCCACACCAAGCACCAACGTGAACAGTAATTTAAGTCCTACGAAATTACGAAGAACATTTCCATAGTAACCACGTTCGGTAGCGATTTCAGTGTTTTGATAAGACTGAGCAACGTACATTTTTTTAAAAGAATAAACACTTTCTTTCACATCTACGCCGCAGCACCAGCGTGATGATACGTTGTTTTCGCTTCGTACATCGAGCGGGAGTTGCAAAACATCCATATTATCGTTAAACTTTATAAGGATCGGATAAAAACAAACCGAAAGAAGCCAATTGTATCTTCATCAGGGCAGGTAAATTGAGTTTTGTGGGTGTGTAAATGTGGTTTTTCGAGTCGTTGGTCACGTTGCCTGGCACTGCGGGAGCGGTGCTAGCTTTGAGTGTGTTTTCTTTTGTGGTTGCCATTTTTGTTTTTTTTTTTTGGTTATACAACATATGTGATAGCAACGATAAGCTATTGGTTTGAAGAACTCGAAGCTAGATCGGAAATGTATAGACAGGAGTAATATTTTCACTGGCAAATGCCTTGCCAATACTCATACTGCATGGCACTACACGTTCGCTTCCAAGAATCGGCTATACACTACATCATGTTAAATGATATATTTTTACCAACCAACAAACACACACACACACACAAAATGCTATACTTTGCCAGTTAAGCTGATTAAAACTTGAAAGTGGTCGTCCCTCTTGCAAAGCAACCCAAAATTTATGTTACATCCGTGCGCATAAATCTGTCGTTTTAGGGGAAGATAAGTGGAATTTATTAAAGTAATCTCCATCCGTGTGCATGCAAAAGAGGATACGCTCGCAACGCGACATATGGCAGTTTGTAAACATCTTATCACAATCAAGATGCGAGCAAAAACCGTAATCGTAACCAACTGGAAAAGCACTTGAAAGAGCCCAAGCTTCTCGGTGTCTCTTTTTTGCAGAAATGTAATCGGAATGAATTGTAAAATTCTTTATGCGAGTATTTGTTTCTATCTACCACATGCAATAATTTGACAAATTTTACTAGTTAACCACACATCCGACAAAGGTATCCAAGTTATGCCCGCAAGTCAAATAGGCGTAAAGCCGTAAACTGTGGAACAACATTTATCACTTCCCCGGAAGGTATTATCGTACAGCTGCAAACCCGAAACCGTGATCCTTTACGGATCATCCCTTTCGAGCGCGCTTCAAATGTCACCTCCCTTCAGCTTCACACAATCGTGGCCAGGTGCCCCCCCCCCACTCCTCCCCCATCCCATCATTATCAAACCATCGGTGCTCAGTTCATCGCGGTTGTAAATGAAGCATAATGAGCACTTGGTGAAGGTTTTCCCCTGAATTGATGGAATTAACATTTCATGGTTTTGGTTCCATTCCATGCCTTTTCTATCAGCCCATTCCATTATCCGACCAGGTATCGAACGGCAAGGTGTACGCTTGATGACGTACCCTTTGCTCTTTCCGCCACCGTTTCGCGATTGGTTTACACATAATGATTGCCGAAAAAGCCCGAGATTAGGTGAAGCGTGATGATGAGCGCGTTTGTGGAAGGTATTGTGGGTTGACGGAAATCAGTTTTCCGGTTTCCGGCGTAGGCAAGAAGATTAAACCATATTCCATTACTTGTGTATGTGTGTGTATCAGTCAACATTGAGCGATTCGAAAAACGATATCGAGTAAAAAAAAATGTTGCCACAATCACTATTAATTGCAAGGATTGATTTAACGTGAAGTGTAATGCTAATGTATTGGAACACAACTAAAATGATTCAGCATGTGATTCAATATGCACTTTGTACAATAGCTTGTGGGATCCATTTGGTGGTAGGGCGATAGTGTCGACGATCTTCACACAACGGGAACTGGGTTCTTATCCCATCCGGATCGCTCCCTCGGAGAGAAGACTGATTATTCAACTACGTGTGGTATCAATAGCTGTAATGAACCCTTCGATGACCGGGCGTATCTTAGTAGGTCTTTTAGGCCAGGAACAATATAATAAGCTTTTGTTAAGCTTATTCTATTGTTTTTTTTTCATAGCATAGAAACTATGACTGACTTAAAAGTACAACAACTAGTTTGAGGTGTGTTACGTGGCAAATCGAACTTTAAGGATTATTTTCATGTTACCACCGAAAAGCGAAACGTCGTTTGAATCATTCAAATATTCAAATAACACACGAACCATTTTATTTTTATAATCCTTATGTATAACATGAAAACTATATTGAACTTCAAACTGCTTCTTCCTCACCTTTTATGTATCATATTTTGTTATATTGTTAACACTCGCTTTCTTACGCACTTCCATAGTACCCTGAAAACTTCACTCGTTGCACAAGCTATTAAAAACAATTTCACATTTACAATAAGTACACCTTTCACCAAACACACGATAAAATTAAATTATTTTATATATCAGCTTAACAAGCTCGACTCATACCACTTCATGCAGCACGACGATGTACTCATCATCTGATTTAGCCTCATTCACAGCTTTCACATTCAATTTAAATTACTCTACAGTAACATGCTTCTGGTGAGCGTATTCCTCACATCACTGCCAGCAAACGGCGAGCACTGACACAACGTAACTATGTAGCAGAACACTGAGCACGTCACTGGTCCAGCTGCGAGAAAGCTTCCACCTAGTATGATCTCATCACAATCAAATGCACAATTAACACTTGATTATTCCATCGGAGCCATTTGTTTTCACGTTTCCACTTCATTTGACATCCTATTCAAGGTGCATATCATTGTAAACAATTATGTCAACATGAGCGACATTGCGCTCTTGTTTGTGGGTGGTATTTTCCAATGGACGAGTTATATCTCCTGTTTCACTGTTTGTATTCCTTAGAAGCCGTAGAAACTACATTTTTTCGTACAAAAAAGCACAAACAATTCGATTTTCTACCTCAAACACTTGGCAGCTGGATACTGGCGAGGGTTTTGTGAGATGGAACAAAATTCTGCCAGCTACAGCCAGTACAATTTCCATTCCCCTTGGCTGCCTTGGAACTGTCACATCCTCTATCTGACGTTGCCAGTATCATTTGCTGGAAGCGCCCTCTCGTGTTGGGTCGTACTCTACACAACAAACACTAACAACACTTGCGGCGAGCAGGAGTGAGTGAAACACTAAATATATTACGATTACTAGCAAACCAGAGATGGAGACACTCTCTCACTTTGGACTCTTTTTTTCTCGCTGCGTTGGACGCAGTGGTATTTTCCACGTCTCCAACATCACCTCGAACACCATGAAATCATGCCTCTCTGCTGCTATAATTCACTTATTTTTCATCTCGACTTTTACCGATCGATATGGTTAGATATTTGGCAACGTTACGCGTTTTGGTCACGGCCACCTACAACCTTGGCATGCATCGGCTACAGCAAAAACTATCCAAATTTCAATAAACATTAGGATAATTCGTTCGTTTTGTACTATCTCTATTTGCCTTCCGTAGGCAAATACACTAATACACACGAAACACGTTGAGGTGTGTCAAACGCAGATGCCTTCACGCATGTTGTCATTTCCATCTGACATTTCCCCACAGGTACAACCAATTTGACAAATGGTTTATTTGCAGCAGATACACACACTTTCACCAGCCCACTTTCACAAGAAACCTCACATTATTCCACATCAAAATCGGATCGCATTCCACAAAAACCTCTCTTTTACTTGGAAGAAACTCCCTTTAAACATGCCACGAATCATCGGAAAAGATGAAAGCACTAAACACATTCCATATATAGCCACTGCTCAGCAGCCCCACCGGCACAATAAGCCCTCCAACCTTTTAAATCCTTGGGTAGAGTTGGGTGGGGAAAGGGCGTGGGGGGTGGGTTGGCGGTATGATGGATTCTTCGGCTGTTGGCTGGCTACCCGGAACAGAATCACTCACAGACTGAAATCTACCATGCAGGAAGCACGAACGCCCGAAGACTGACGGGCGAGCCACAGCACCATCGGCAGCAAACGTTTGGAACCCAGCTCGTGCCCAGCGTCTGCTGCCTGTCGTGCCCATCGGATAGTGGGGGGCAGGCATCGTACCATGTGCTGGAATGCGCCGACGCCAACTAACACATCGGGGAAGGAATCATGATGGAAGCCTCCCGAAATGTGGCAGTAACTGGTTTACCACATGTCAAATACAGGTGAGAAGAGCACTGGGAAAGCTGGGCATCGAGAGAATGTTTGGGAGATTGTGTGTTAGAGTGGGAATGTTTTTGAGACACACTGTACGATCGCACTTTTTTGGCTCGCTTTTCGTCTCACTGATGTTCATGGCATTAGAATGCATTCATTTTGTGTTACTGCCACGAGGAACTCACCATTTAAAAACCTTTGCAAGGTAACTCAAGTGAAGCGTTCTGCTAGCGGTGTTAGGTTTTATCACTAAGGAAGAATAATCATTCTTCCTTAGTCTTAGTCTTCCTTCCAGGCTTTATTTTTTTAAAGTTTTCCCTAAATTTTGGAAAAGCGAGTGTCTTTTTTCCTCAAATATGTTCAATTTAGCAGGATGGTTTTGGATTAAGGCTTGTGTTCACATGAAATAATGTTAATGATGATGAAAAATGTATGATTGACATGGCATTAGATCCACACAAGAGCAAACATTCACCTGAATGATATAACTTTGCAAACTTTGGCGATTGAATTTCTTTCCCTTTGCCAAATGTATCAAGGTAAGCGATCAAAAGTACGGGACATTTCAAACCTGGAAATGCACATCCGTGCCGTGAGCTAATCATTTCGAGAGGAACTCTTGATTTTTGAACCCTCGTCAAACGGTGTGCCGGTTGCGAAAGGTACAACAAAAGAAAAGTTTACTTCTCTCATCAATCACTTGGAGCGAAGAGTTGGAGATGGAAAAACAGCGATAATAAACAATTTATCAATCAACTGACCTGTTAGTATAAACCGTGGGACAGTAACCTTTACGGAACCTCAAAACAATAAAATTTCAAATTATTTAGATGGTTAAGCACATTTAAAAAATTGCATCAGATGATATGAAGGCAATACAGATGATATGGTTGGCGACAGAGGCGCCGTTCTTCAAACGGCAGGATCGGGGTTCAAATCCCTTACGAACCGTTCCCCCCGCAGTGAGGACTGACTATCCAACTGCGTGGTATCAGCAAGTCTAGTAGGCCATATTTGTTGGCCGGCGTGACCTTAGAAGAGGGTCGTTAAGCCAAGAGGAAGACGAAAAAAAAACTAAACTATTTCTTGACAGAATACGATGTATCCGAGAGTAAAGATATTTTTCTTAAATGTACAGAAAGAAGGGAAAAAAATGCTCGGCTTTAATAGATCAGTATCGTGAGTTGCAACAACACGATCCATCACGTGAAGTTCGGTTTTAGGCACAAACGCACAGGTGGCAGACAAAGCTTATTTTGGCGTGAAAGTCTACGGTAAAACGATTACAGTAAAATCCATCAACGGAAAGATGTGTCTATATTAAGCGGATGATTTAGAGGATGATTAAGATTGTTAAATACCATCTGTAGGATGACGCACTTGGCAAAAGATTAATGCTACATCAGGAGAGAATAAAGCATGTGTACTGGCTTGATTGTAAGGGTGGAGGGAAATATTTTTTCTGTTGAAGTTAAATATGAGCGATGGTTATCGTTATTTAACCTTTAAACTGCCGCTTCTATTAAGGTAGGTTTACTATAAACACCAATGCTGCATCAAACAGCCATAATGAGCATATTGGCTGTTGAACTAATATAGACGCCTAAATACGGTACGTGATTTCAGAATCAAAATGCTTCCTTGCGTTGCGTGACTCCATCCGGAAGCAACCTTCAATCCATCGCCGAGAAGAGAAACTTTGGAACCGCAGCGAAAGAAGAGCCCATTTTGTTTCGCCCGAACAAAGTTTCCCCGCCGGGTGCTAGGGAAGCTGCTTACGATTGCAACATAATTCAAGACTTCAAGTGAAAACTGTAAACGTTGAATTAATTGCTTTCGTTCTTTACACCGAACAATGAAAGCTGACAGTGCCAGGAAGCGCGAGAAGAAAGAGAAAAAGACTATCAAGCAACGTCATCATCTAAGCGATCTAAGGAGCAACAAAGGTAATAAATAACTTTACAGCACATTCGATCACAGTGTGGTTTCAGGTGCGCCCGAAGAATGTTATGTATATCTCCTACATAAATCTTCTACCCCTGCCTCCACCTGGAGCGCGGGATTTCAGCATTTCTCATGATGTGGCAGAAAATGAAATTGTTTAAGCGATCGTTCAAAACCAAATTGCTTGGTTGATACTAATAAGTGATATGATCTATGAATTTGGTGTAACATTCCAACTGATGATTACGCTTAGAGAGTGAACGAATTTTACGAAACATTTAGCAGTATGATCGTACTTTTGAAGCCGTGAATATTTTATCCAAAACTTTTCAACAACAAGTATATTTCATAATCATCTTAGATAAACTCTATTCACGAAGGTTTTAGCATTTTCCCAACCCATTTTACTCGTCGTAAATCGTAATAGATTCATGCAGATATCGAGTGGTTGTTCTCGAACACGTATTGCCAATTTATGCAAGTCTGACGAAATTTGAAGTACCCCATAAAATGGTTCTCAATTGCAGAGGAAATTTGCTTAAATTAAATTACAGCGAGCGATATTACGATGCTGCAAACACTTCTTGCATACAAATCAATCCTTCCCAGAGAAGTGTTCGGAAATCTTATAGCTTTTAATTTTAATTACTTCGATGCGGAAGCAGTGTTGAGTATTTTGGTTATAGTGTTTTTACGTTAAGTGCTTCGGATAAATGGAAAAGTCGGGTACTTGGGAAATAAGAAATATTTAATTAAATGGATTTTTAACATTACAATTCTGCTGGAAATCCTCTTTTTTGCTTACACTTTCCTTTTGTTAGATCGCAACTAAACAAAGCATTTTCTCACACACATATTCTTCACCTTTCCACCACCATCATGTACACACCTCTTTCCAAAAACCATACCCAAACAAAGAGAAACAAGGGATTGGTGACATACCGAGCAAGATGTCTGTGGCTAGCAGCAAAAACAAACATCAACCAAAAAAAAAACCCAACCTCCCAACACAATTGTCACACCTGTCCCGGGTCATGGCTGTGTTCTGCCAGGGCTTGCCGGAGGTTTTGTTTCGATGGCGAATGACGAAATGTTCGCACAAATATTCACCAGGGACGAATTCAAAGCACAAACAAGTGGTTTACGACCGAAATGGCAAACATTTTCTCGTACACGATCCCCCTCCCCAGCCCAGGGATTAGTTATTTGGTACGGAAGCGTTTGCGTTTTCGTAAAGCAAGGGGGTTTTTTTTTTAACTCCGCCTTCCCGGTCGTAAGCTGCTGTCTAAATATTAAGTAACAAATGTTTCAGAAACATAACTCGTTTACGTGAGGGTTGTTTGGGTTTGGGCTGCAATGAGAAATCATGAGAAATCACCGAGTTTTGAGGCTTTTGGTGTGAACAATGTTTTGATTTTAGATCAAGATTTTGTGCTCAAATGAGTCATTCAAATATGGAGATTATGGAAGAATATGGAAAACATTGAATGAAATTTTACTCTAAAATGAACAAGGTTTGTAAAAAAGAAGTTAATATTTGCTACATTAACAGAAAATAGTCTGAGGTGCTTTATGCTTTGTGACAACCTCATTTCTTCTACTTATCGCAACGACCTTTTAAGGTTACACCGGCCACAAATGGGATTTGAATCGCGGACACAAAGCTGCCACCATTTTATTTAAACAGCCAATTTCAAAATTCGAAATCTTTGTTCACTTTAATTTATAGGAGCTTGAACCACCTGTTCATTGACTTCAAGGCGACCTACAATACCATAGATCGGAACGAACTATGGAACACCATGCAGCAGTACAGATTCCCTGGGAAGCGGGTGCGGCTGCTAAGAGCCACTATGGACGGGGTGCAGTTCTACATCGCTCTGGAGGGTATCATGCGAAGCGTGGACTTCGACATCCGGGGCACGATTTTCACCCGATCTCTCCAATTCCTTGACTTCGCAGATGACATCGACATCATCGGACGGAAAACTGCGGCGGTGTGCGAGGCGTGCACCGACTGAAACGCAAGGCCAATAGAATTGCATTGAGCATCAATGCGACGAAGACGAAATACCTGCTTGCCGGAGGCTCTGACCGTGATAGAGCCCGACTCGGAAACAGAGTATCAGTTGACGGCGACGATCTCGAGGTGGTAGAAGAGTTCTGCTACCTTGATACGATCATAACTTCGGACAACAACGTAAGCAGCGAAACCCGAAGGCGCATTGTTCAGGGGAATCGTGCCTACTACCGACTCCACAAACTCCTGCGATCCAGAAGACTCCAACAACACACGAAAGGTACGATTTACCGCACCTTGATACGTCTGGTAGTCCTCTACGGGTACGAGTCTTGGACTATGCTGACGGAGGACGCCAATGCACTCGCCATTTTCTAGTGGAAGGTGCTTAGGACTATCTTTGGCGGTGTCTGCGAGCAGGGCGTGTGGCGAAGGAGAATGAACCACGAGCTAGCTGAGCTGTTTTGCGGTGCTGATATCCTGACGGTAGTCAAAGCCGGAAGGATACGTTGGCTGGGGAACATGATGAGGATGCCGGACTCATGTCTCACCAAGAAGGTATTAGTCAGCGACCCGAGTCTAACCTGTCGGAGCCCTTGACCGAGTTTCCTGGAAACTGACTGGCGATCTGGCCATGTCTATGTGACGTGCTCAACCTTGAGCAGGCCAAGAAGAAGAAAATATTTAGAACTTCGTTCCAATAGCAAGAAATTCAGCAGTATCGGTTACCTATAACATAAAATGTTCTCGCTTTGTCTCCCGCATCTTTACAGCCAAAGACATTTTTCCTAACTTTGCTATAAAAGTTACAATAGTTAAAACCTTAACGTTCCGTATAAAAACTTCATCATGCCTCAAGAATTTTAGCTATAAATTTAAAAAAACCGTTGTTTTTCTTCATTCGCTAGCGCTGCATACCTCATTCTCTATTCAACAAATTTAAAATCCTCTTTGGAGTTGACATAAAAAATGCTGGGTGGACAGAACGCGTACGAAATTACATTCCTGCCAGTGTCCACAATTTCGCGGTTTATATAATTATTCTATCTCCTAGGGTAACGAAACATTCGTCTGCCTACATCTCGCTATCAAAGTGTCACTTTGGTTGTGAGTATATGTTTTTCTTCATATCCTTCTCTGCGTAATTGTGACTAGGGTTTGTATGTGACTTCTGCACTGGTGCACTTGAAATGGTGTACTATTTTATTCAGATGCTGGTAAAACAGATTGCAAACGACGATGCGGCCATGCAAGTGCAGTCTAGTTAATTAGTTATTATGAGTGACAGGGTCCGAATAATTTATACAACACACATAAAGTACCCTAAATATAGTAATCAAATCAGTAGGAATAAATTATAAATTCGAAATTGCTCTATCAGTATACAGAGGTAAGATAATGTATCAATCTATTCTATTAAAATCTCAGTGACAAAACTTACCCTTTGCCTCCGATGCCACAGCCATCCTCACAGCATCCGACGCTGTTTAATTTAGCGAAGAACGATATGTCATTGCTGGCTTGACACCAATGAAGCTAAAGTCAGTTGCAGATTTTATGAAGCTGAAAAGCTTGGAAAGTGTGCCGAAGTTGTGTATTTTTTTCTATTTTACTTTTGGTTTGTTGGTAGCCAAACAACCTTAGCGGGAAAACTTAAATGGATCGATTTTTCACCACCACCACCATGTTTGAACCTGAAAGCCGGCGAACCGGTTACCGATTTTCTAGTGCATATTGATGTTGCACTACACTACCGCGTGCTTGCACCACCGCGCTTCGCCCTGGCATGCATCGGTTTTTAGTTTGACACGGTCGATAAGAGGGAAAGCTTAGCGCGCGCGTTTGTGTGTGTGTGAAGAATGTTTTATTCAATGCGGCTTTTTGAAATATCTATCCCGAGGATATAGTGTCGGCGTATGTATGCAATGTGCCGCGAGGCTCGGTTCAGTTTTCGTCAAAGAATGTTTCAACGGTTGATTTCAGCGACGAGACGTGGCGTGGGTTGTGAAGCCTTCCCGTCTGTGCTACCTGGGCAGATAGCAAAAGCTCGGATGAAACTTTTGTGAAACACTGCGAATGCACTTAATTTCACACCAAAAATGTGCACTCTTCACGCTCGTGTGCATGTGGTTGAACATAGTGAAGCTACCACCCTTGTGCTTCGTTTTCATAATCCTTCCAAGCACACATCCGTTTCGTTCAATCCGGTTCAGCAATATCACTATTATCACCCAGCCATGCTCACTCGTTTTAGTATGGAAAAAGCTCCAAGCACGCCACGGTTCAAACCAGGGGTAAGAAGCGTTCAATCACTAAAATCTTTAAATCAATTATTGACTTTCAGCATGTGGCAGCATCACTGCCGGAAGTATTTCAATTACTTGCGCTTTGATAAACACAATGCAAATGCTTATCGAGCTTGCAGGTCACAATCGGCAGCAGGAAGCATCTTTTCAAGCGCTCGGAGAACAATTGTTTGCATATCTTCGGCAGACGCAAGCAGACGGAGGTGGAATGTCATCTCTGGGGAGTGATGGAGTACGTTTTTCTTCCACATGCGGTGCAGAATGCTTTTGCGAGCACACACTTAGCCTGGAATGGCTCGTATGATTCATTTGCCCTGAAAGCTCCCAGTTCAATGCAGCCCGGGTTGGGAAGAAGCTGTGGGAATTGAGCTCGGATTCAGTTCGGAGAATGGATACGATTCAACTTACAAAAAGCACCACAAAGGGACCTCCCATTGCTGTCGGTTCCAACGTAGAAATGAACATTCTTGCTCGTTTAAGATAGTAATCTTCGAATGGATTGATTTAGTTGCTTTAGGTGAGCTTTCCAGAGTAATTATATGTTTGAAATGGAATAGAAACCACCATTGCTTTTGGGTGAAAAGATGTGATGAAACGAAACGAAGCGAAGCTGCTACTACTTGCACCGTTAAATTGCCTGAATTTAACTTCTTGTTGCGGAAAACTTGCCCCTTTAGGAGCGCTTTAGTTCGAAGCGGACCGATCGATGCATCATCGCCGTATCATTGCTGTCAGTCCGAAACATGATGGATAATCATGGTTTACTAATATAGGACTAGCATGGTACACGAGGGACGATAATACTCCTGTCACGCTATTTCACCTCCGCTTTTGCCTCATCGACCACCTTTCCGCCCGGTTTGTGCTGTAGTGTCCGTAAGGAAAATGAATATTCACCTGTCAGCAGCACGTTCGCCTGTAAGACAAGTGGAAAAAGTGACACTCAAATTCCCTAACAGCAGCAGTAACAGATGCACATGTCGTCATCATAATATTGACTGTCTGTAGTTACCGCCAGCGGGTCGATGCGAATGAACTTTTGCCCAAATGCATAAAGCAAAAATGTGTTTCCGTCGCATAATATTTCATCTAAACAACGCTGTTACACGTAGAGAAGAATAGAGGCAAATGTTTTCTTTCCTCTCGGCACTTGTTGTGCTTTGCTAAACCTCTTCAATAGGACGCTTCAACATCAACGCCAGCCCACCGTATGCAGCTAGCGTGCACGAGTTATAGCGGGACTGTTTTTCATTCCAGAAGCAATATTTCTTATCATTTTATTCATGAAGTGTGCTGCGTTCATTTCGTACCACAATCCTTCTCACAATCGAAGAAATTGTGTTTTATGGATACCTCGGTACGGGAAATGGCAAAACAAAGCAAACAAACAAACAAACAAAACCCCTTCCAATCGCCTCGGCCAAGAGAAGGCAACAAACAGCAGAAAGCTTTTTCTTCCGCTTTCGCACACACTCACTCACCGAACGAGTGGTGAGCTTAAAACAAGTAGCAACCGTGCACACATGTTACAAAGGGCGCAAACACTGTCCTCTGTGTGTGAGTGTGTGTGTTTCGTATTGATTTACCGAAACCAGGGAGTCTGACTGAGCCGGCTTTCACGGGTGTCGAAAGGGTAAGATTTATATGCGCAAATAGCGGCAACTACTGTGCAACGAATCCTTGCCAAAATGTGGACTTTACTCACACCGGGACCGTTGGTAACGAAGCTTCCTGCCCTGGGCCAAAGTATGTTGTGATGTAGTGATTGCATTCAGAGGAGAAGGAAATAAAAAGCGCCTGTCTACTGCAATACTTGATACTAGCGAATTCGAACATGAACGATCGGTTGAATAGTTGGTATACAGTAAGGAAAAGACACAGAGTTATTTACTTATTTTTAAAGCACACTAAAGGAAATAAGTTACACTGGTTAGAAATATAAAGAAGCATCCACATGTACAGACATCTTTAAAAATACGAAAAAAATGGTTGTCAATTTGAAGAAATTACATGTTCGGTAGGGTTCTTCGATAAGAAGTTTTGTGTTAATATTTTAGTTGTAATTAAATTTGCCAATGAAACCTAAACTTTCGTCACCTCACGTCCCCCACCCGCCCCCGGTAACAAACAAATGTCCCCAAATTCTAACGACATGTTGCAATTTCTTCCCCTCCGCCTTAAAAGGCTTTTGGCCCATCGAAAGCAATATAAAAGCATGGACCATTTAAAGCAGCCGGAGGATAAAAACTTTTTGATTTATCACTGAGCGGGCGCCACTTTTGCGCCCAGTCGCTTGTCGTCAGGGTGTAAGTTTTGCACGCCCAATTCATAGACGATAATGGTGGTTTGCTGGCCCGCAAATCGAGACGATTGTGTACTGCACCGTTACTGGCACATTAACGAGTTTTTGGTCCAAAGTTAGTTAGCGATGGTCAAATTTATGCCCACTCGCTCATTCTCACTTTGCCGCGCACCATACGTGGACCATATTGCCGAAACTTTCATCATCTAATTTATAGCCTTTTCGTTCCCCGGTACCCCCAGGCTTCCGGGTGGGGGAAGGCGTATAGGCTCGCTCAGGGCTGGAGCAATGGTGAAAGTCGGGTTCAAACCGGGTGAGGGATAAGTAGCTAGAATTATTGGATACGGGGTACACATTGACACTGGTGGCCTTTTCCAATGTCCTGCTGTTAACTAGGAACATTTGTCATGTGGGAAACATGTACCATTTGGTACATTCGTTATCGGCATCATCAGCATGATGGCGATGGTCATGAATATTAACTGAACGTCTGGTAGACCATCATTATTGGCTGGCAGGGAAGCTAATAATACATTACAGTCTATTTGTTAAATTGAGGGTTTCACCGTTCTGCTAAGGAGTTCATTAGTGGTAGTTTCTTGCTAAATGTAAACATTTAACACATGCCGGATGTTCAATAAGTTCCATTACATGTGCAAAATGCGTAAAACAATATAAAACTACAAAATATTAGTTTCTGGTTTCTGGTTTCTTCAATCCGTTTTCCAGGAAACTCGGTCTAGGGCTTGGTTCCAATTAATCCAGCCAACGATCTCGCTATGCTCCTCTACGCTTTGTGCCGAACGGGTCGTTGATGAGCACCTTCCTGGTGAGGCATGAGTTCAACATCCTCACCACGAGGATCCAAACGTCGTATCCTTCCGACAATTACTATCGTCAGGATATATGCACCGACAAAAAGCTTAGCTAGATCGTGATTTATTCTTGTCTTCAAACGTTCAAAAATGGCGTCCTCCGGCAGCATAGTCCGCTACTCGTACCCGTAGAGGACTACCGGACGTATCAGCGTGCGATATATTACACATTTCGTAACGTATTTCGGTATCTACTCCGCTCAGGTTTATGCCGAAGTAGGACTTCCAGAAATCCCCCTCCTCAATGCGGCACATAACGATCATGGAACTAAAACCACTTCGCGCCATATTCAACGTTCAGTAGAACTTGCATGTTTCCACTAACTGGAGTAGCTGATGCATCACTTGCTCGTTCGACTCTTCGAAACTGTACTGTACACGACCCGGAAGGGTCGTGTCTGCTGCCTTTCCCACGTTCTGCTGGGTCTTGCGCTGGAGCATGGAGTGCTGCACTAGTAATAAAACCATTTCTTCCTCTGGTTACGTAACACGCGGCCAATTATTTGCTAATGGCTTGCTCCACCATACGCCAGTAGTGATTGAGGGACATCGCCTTGGTAGTGGAGGTGGTGTGGTAGCTTGCCTTAGCCGGTTTGATTTGGGGTTTGTCCATCTGTGCCTTGAGATGAGGTGATAGCTCAGCCTCAGCCTGGTTAACCATAACCAGGAAGTAGTCTGAGTCGACGTTGGCTCCACTATAGATCCTTTCTTCGATGATACCATAGAAGTGCCTTCCATATTCCAATAATCACCGTGTAGACCACGGTGCGTTGTCCAGTCGAAAGTAATGATCCCAACCGTGGAATGTTTATTAAGGCGAAAAAGATACGAGGCCTACAGCTGCTAAGCAAAGCAAAGAGTTTCCCATCAGCAAAGACGAATTTCTTATGAGCGTGCCGCGACAATATCTGGTTGACTCGGTGTAGTTTCTACTTAGTTGTAGCCACCATTATTCGGTGAACCGAGATGCGTTTCTTGTACGTTATTGTGTTTTGTTATGATGGTGTGGACAGTCCCGATCGATAAATTTAGGTGCGCAGCAGGTCTTCCAGATCAAGCGTTAATTTTCTTGACGAATCCGCTTCCTTGCCAACTAAATGATTGCTAGCTTTCTTACCAGGTAGCAGACAACACATGGGATCAGATTGTTGGCCCTCGTTATCGGATGCCACCACCTGGACGCGCGCCTATTGCAGCTAACGGATAAGCTAACAGCCTGTTTAAGTTAAGTGATCATTTGGCTAAGTCAGTTGCCGTTTTAATCATCGTCAACTCCGTGCAAGTCGCTCCTTGCATTTGCATTTTAAACTCGGAATTAAAAGCCTATGTACTTAGTAAACAAACTACTAAATATTGCTCGGCGACGGGGCGGCCCGCTGGTGCAGACGACAACGGCGCCGGTCTTGCGTTGCGCGTTAGCCAGCCTGCATGTTTGGCTAAAGCTGACACCAATAGCAAAACTGCAACTACACAGATCGGTCGTTATAACTCCCCTCTAAATGCGTCATAATATGTCCTTATCTACAAAATGCACCCGGGCCCGGGATTTAATTGAGAAAGAATTTCTCTCACACCTTACCCAAGCAAAGCATAAAGGTACGGAAATTTCTTCATCCGTTAAAATTCATTTCTAAATTGAAGCGAACACAATAGAAAGTGGTGATTGCATTCTGCCGGCGGGGGGTTGACTTTTTTTTGCCTTCGCTTCGACTACGACAAGCACAGCCAACGGGACCCGCCAACCCGCATCTGTCGCACACCCACGAATTCTGCCAATTCGAACGGTTCCGGTGAAACGTGCACTAAATCAACACTCGCTTTAGAATCCCGCCGAATGGGTCATCGTGGTGTGCCATCGATTGCACAGCACTCTTATCTCGTGCGCTTGTCATCGCTTTTGACCGAAGTGATTTTCCTCCCCGATCCACCTTTCGCTGGGTTTGCTGCGATGAATGAACGATACTTCAATCGTGCTGCTTTTGCTTATTTTTCTGCCACACAGGGTTTTATCTTTTATTTTCCAATAACGTCTGTACTAGCGAGCACGTTGATCGAAACAATAATGGAAGCTATTGGATCGATCAAAAACACTCGATTCGCTTCACTTCGGCTCCACTTGAGGACGTGCGACGGTCGAACTGTCGAGTATGCTTGTACGGGGACGAAGAAGAAGCGAAAAATGCAAGCAAACGTGCCGATGAGTAACGTAAAAGATTCACCCGAGAAGTTGAGACATGTTCTTGGGAAATGTCCAGTACTCAACGAGATTGCTAAATTTAGAAAATACAGGTAAAATGATTTCAGTCACTACACAAAACAACTGATCATCAAACGATCTTATGAACGAGTGGATCAGGTTTATCTATGCTTTTATTTAAGAAAAATCCCATGAGTCCGAAGCTTTCCAACACCATCAACGTCCACTGATTGGAAGATCGATTAGGATTTAAACAATTCGCACAACAAAAAATAATTGACCGTGTTAACTTTCACAAATCATGGTTCAGCATCGCATTCAACAAGATTTGTATTTTTTTTTTCTCTCCATCGGCCACAACCTTTACCGATCGCTATCACCCGAACCGGGAGCCCTGTTATGTCAAGTATGAATTAGCTAATGTATTTCATCTGTTCACTGTCGTCACGGATCACCGAAATAGTTCACCGGTTTCGTGTGTTTCACAAGCCCGTGGCATGGCAGTTACAGCTTTGCGGTTGAATGATGAATTGAGGAAATTTAGCGCAGACCTCAATAACCGGCCCAGAAGTCGAAGCACGGCCCACGGTCTTTTTCTTCCGAATTTTGTCCCTCCCTGTGCTACACGGTGTTCTACGTTTGTGGGCGGGGTGGGGGGGGGGGGGGGGGGAGGGATTTCTCGTTTCTCTCTTGCCTTCTTCCTTCGTTCGGTTTTTGTTTCCTGTCCTAATTTCATCGTTTCTTTTCCACCC
Organism: Anopheles maculipalpis; assembly: GCF_943734695.1. Classification (NCBI taxonomy): domain Eukaryota; kingdom Metazoa; phylum Arthropoda; class Insecta; order Diptera; family Culicidae; genus Anopheles; species Anopheles maculipalpis. The sequence goes on along the minus strand of NC_064871.1, from coordinate 15,140,785 downwards.
TGTCAATCAATGGAGGATTGATGAAATTGGACCGAATAATTTATTGTTTTTCCGCTCTGCATGATGATTTGGTTTGATGGTGCTAGGAAAAGTGGCATGCAGCAGAAAAAGGATAAAACGGCACCATAACGAGCGGGCGGGAAATAAAATACCACGCGCAGCGATCGCTAAGAAGCGGGGCAACCGTTCTTGCGTTCGGTGAGTGCGAAGGTGAACCTGAATGAAGAAAAATCTTGCGATACGGTTTTCGTCGTCAAAAGCATCGACGCGAAAGGTAGACGGTACGGAAAAAAAGGCTGGTCATCGTCAACTTATTTCTTATCGAATCGTTGGGTAATCGATCACGACGGGCCGTGAGGCAATGTGTTGAACCGGCTCAGTTAGCACAATCTAACAATCTTTCGTTGTAATAGATGTGGTTGGGATGTAATTTGTAGAGACAATTTAATAGAGATGACAATTTGCTGCGGCAAAAACAAGGAACAATGATTTTGTATGAAAATTGTATGATTTTGTTTCTGTTACATTATTTTAGAGAGTGTTCTGCTAAAACGAAAATAATAACTTTTCTTTTAAACCATTTCATCACATTTCAAGCTAAACCAATAAATGTGACGATTCGGAACAAAAGTAATGACTCACATTCTCACATTCAATCAATCGAATCAAGACAATCTGCTACGTGTGTTATCCGTGTCTGGAATCTGTCATTGTTCTAGACTCGGACGCTCCGTTTCTATTTTTTTTTATATTTTAAAAGGAGTTATAGTTTACGTTATTCGCGTAGATTTGCAACGTCCAGAAAGACATTTTTTTCTCATACAAATAGGGATGAAGAAAGCTGGATCGTAAAACCATTCGTTTGAATCACGTCCATACACCCAAGGTTTGCGTGCTCATAACTTCGTTGAAGTTGAAAGAAGGTCTGAGCACAGCGTTTTAGGAAGCATTTTGGTGTAGAGAGAGGGATAAATGTAGAGACTCAGTTAAAAAATCTTATCACTGCGCTCACACGTATTCCTAGCATCTTAAGCATCTTTTACTCAATAACCTGATAACGCCTTTAAACACATTTCATCTAGCTGTCATTTTTACTGCAAATAAGAAAACAGTATCTCGTGATTGCGATTAGTTATTTTATACCTAATGCTCTCTTAACATTCGTTACGGATGTACAAATGTAGTTTAAAAGCTCTGTGGTGGAGGAGAAGAAACTAGGACTCATAATCGCGAAGAGAACGGAACAACGTGATTGCTATCTGTGCGAACCAACATCTTTCTATTGTTTGACTGTCTAGGCAGTCTGAAGATTCTGGATGAGAATCTTCCTTACTGGAACGTTGGAGACATCGAGGCCTTACCTTACCTAGGGGGACTCTCGATGCTCATCGGCGGAGCAAGTCGGCCAGGCGACTTTGGATGTTCAGAAGGAATATCCCTTACAGGCATGTTGGAGGTTTGAGGTCTTTACCTTGGGTAGTGGGACACTCAAACCTCTAGAAAGAATTGAACGCAAGGTTTAGCCTGTTGCATCTTCTCTCTAGACAGCTCCTTTATGACTTAGAAGTCAACTTTACTTATATCCAATTCTTACAATAGTTTTTGCTCGCTTTTTGCAACCAAAAAATGTTCCTTCGTGGTTTTTCGTTTTTACCTATGGAATTTTGTTCTGATAGGTTTACATACGCCTCAACTGATGCAATTGATTGATGTCTATTGTACGAGGGCTGACAATAAAGTAAGGTCTCCAATTTTTTTTTTCTTAGAAAATGACATTTTTTTACAAAAAGCGATACACCGTTGGAAAGGCCAAGGTCTTGGCTACTTTTCTACATAATCGCCATTTTTTCCAACACCTTGCGCATCCGCACGATGAACTTGTCTATGCCGGCAGAATACCAATCTCTGTCCGCCTCGTGCAGCCAGGTGTTGACCTCTTTCTGAACCTCCGCGTCACTTTCAAACTTCTTCCCTCCGAGATGTTTTTTCAGGGCGGGGAACATGTGGTAGTCACTTGGGGCCACACTCCTCCAAGCTTCTCTTCCAAGTCCCTAATTATCGCACGGCGTTTTTGAGCATTTCTGCCTCCACTGCTTGAACAATCGCATCCGAGACCGACGGTCGGCCTCGTCGTGAACATTAGTGCGCCCGGAATTGAACTCGCGGCTCCACTTATGCACGTTTTTTTATGTCCATACACTTTTCCCCGTAAACTTCATCTAGCTGACGATGGATTTCCATAGGTGTCACCTTTTTCGCACTCAAAAAACGTATTACAGAACGCAATTCGCACTTGGACGCTGACGCGAGGGGTACCTCCATCGTTGACGGCTGCTCAGCCAAGACTGAGCTGTCGGGGAAGCCTCACCCAGCAGCAAAGTGGTAGTGGGGGAACCAAGGAACACGGCGGTGCTGCCAGATTTCGCCTAGCGCGTGATCTTACGAAGGTGCAGCGTTGGAGACCTTACTTTATTGTCAGCCCTCGTATTGTGTCGCTATCGATCGGTACAATAACCGATCGGTCGCGGTGCGATTGATCGTTGAGTCTGCTTAAAATGTGTCGGACATCATTCGTCATCTGTTCTATATGGTTGCTCTGTTTGTTTGTTTGTCTGGTTGCTTTGAATTAATGTCATATTGCATTGCGTCCCATCGCTAGTAGGACTAAGTAGAAATAATCAACAGCACCTTCCATTTCGTTTAATTTACTATAGCAAGTTCATTATTAAATGTTGTTTGATTGATTAAGCATAATCTGACAAGTGACATAAAAGCCCACAATCGCCTCAACAGCCTGGGGTGGCCTGATATTGTAGGCGATAGAGGCACCGAGCTTCAAACGGCAGGACCGAGGTTCGAATTCCAGCCAGACCGTCCCCCCATACTGAGTATTGACTATCCAACTAAGTGGTATCTTCAAGTCTAGTAAGAAACTTGATGATAGGCATGATCTATAAGAAGGTCGTACAGTCAAGAAAAAGAACACCTCAGGAGCCTTACGCCAATTTCTAAACTAAATACCGAAATTGATTCAAAAAAAAGTATATCAACGAGCAATTTTTTTTTGGGAATGGCTCTCAGTTAAACTGCATCTTTATCATGATAAACATTAGCAACAATTTGATCAAGGAGCAAACTTTCAATAATAAATCCACACTTATCAGATCTGCATCTCTGCGCTCATGTTTATCACACTTTGCCTAATCAAGTAAAGCATTGCACTACGGTACACTACACTTAAATGCGCCACTGATGAGCATTAACAGCTGACTTTCTGGCAAAGCCGTCAGCATCTTAGCCAGCAACCTTCAAAGCAGAAAGTTGAAGCAATCAAAAACTTTTGTCATTTCGCCTTCCTGCCTTTTCTAGGCCTTGCGCTAGTCGTCAAAAACAAAAAGCTGTCCCTCACAACTTTTCATCTTCCAGTAGGCGACATACTTGCGGTAGCATCCTGTAATTTGAACAAAACGTAACAAAAGAAAATCAATGCTGCTTTCACCCTCCCCCAAGCATCCGAATCTGCTATTTTCACTCGCACTGTTTTTTTGGGGGGGAGAGAGTAGGTAAGCAATAAAAATCCCGAAGAAGAACCTACGAAAGAAAACGCTCAGAAAAAACGCCCTCCCCCCCCCCTCCCTTCCCCGCCAAAAAGTCCACAAGCCGAAACTCTTTGAAATTAAATTTTGAGCTTTGCACGACTTACCGTAACATTGTTTCGAATTTTCATACCTGGCTAAGTTTTGGTTTGTTGGCGCGCTGCTGATGGGAAGCAATTTTCTAACGACTGCCTGCACGAAACGGTGGGCCAGCCAGCATTTCGAATTTTTCGGAAGAATGTAATTAGAGACTGGACGCAATGAATGCCGTTGGTCATTATGTAAATGAAGGCAAGGTATTTACCCGAGAAACTCTGCCGCGTAAGATCGTTCGGTGCCGTACGGGGAGTAATAATAAGCTTCCATTTATGTAGCTTCGGCCGGGCATCAGTCGGGCGCCCGGGCGTACAAATGCTTTTAACGTGGATTGCATACTTCGGCATGACAATGGATATATAAGTGTGATGAAATTTTTAAATTTATGATGAAGCTAGGACAAGGGAGCGTTTTACTTTCCAATCAAGTGGTGGACCTGATTGTTATGGTGTATTAAGCCCATGTATCTGTAGTTATTAAAAGGGAAGTGTAATTAGCCAGCCCATTAGTCATAGAGCAATTCATAAATGGCATTTAAAAGAAATGCTTCAAATCATTTTCTTTTGTGTCACGTGAAAATTGCGGGTTCCCCACAAAATAATACTGTTTTAAATCATCTTTAATTCAAAAGTTTCGAAAAGTCAAAAAATTCTACGAAACTTCTGAAATGCATCACTTTAATTCAAACTCAACTATAATCTTGAAACTCTTCTTTTCATAAGATTTCCCTTATGCCATAAATCAAAGCTAAACTTCTGGTTTGAAATGCCCACTTATGAGCAACTCTCACAAACACACACTTACACGTTCTTTGGTAGGTTTTGTTTCAGGTGTGTTTCTTGCTCCAATAGAAGCATTAACACCAACAAACTATAAAAGCACAATAACAATTCCGAGAGAAATCCGAACCTAATTGTACTTCTACAGCTTTTCGGGTTTTTGTTATTATCACAATCTCGGGCTTCGAAACTTCCTCGAAAGCCACAAAGCCACTAGAAGAAAGTTCTGAACCTGACAGTGTGATGATGAATTTGAGGACGTTTTTATGTAAGGAAAAATTCTTTATGTTGCTACGTGTTTTGTGGCCTTACTGGCTCAGTCCCGAGCCACTATAATAGGAGGTAGAATAATGGATTAATGACGCTACGAAGGACGAGTATGATGTGAAGAGTAGTAATGAGATATTTTTTTTAACTAATGTAACCATTAATTTCAGCTGCTTACAAATAAATAAGGAAGATTTCAGCATATAGGAAACAACACGACATATTATGAAAAATAATATTCATGTAGTTGAAGACAAATGTACAAAACACCATGCGTCTCCATCACAAATCAGTTATTCTTAGAGGGTAGCAGCACCGAGTCGCATCGTCCCGTTAGTCTCCGTTTTACTTCATTTGACCTTCATGAATTCGAAATAACATGCCATTTGAAGTTACACATCAGTTCCAATTTATTTGCACTTCTTGATGCGTTCCTTGTGTTAGTTGTGAAAATTTAAGGCTTTCTTTCAAAATGCGATAACAATTTGAACCAAACCTCCAACTCGGTATGGAAATTGATAAGGCCAACATGCAGGAACATGGAATTGAAAAATGGGAAAAAGTTTTTAAGATAGCGACCAGCCCATGAACTGTTTCAATTAATCAACAATGAACAAATTGGTTCAATTTTTCAACAAAAATAGACCCCAAACCTAGAATGATTAATCACCAATGTGCAGCCGATGGTATGCAGTAAAACTTTGCTCTTTCTTTGTTTACGCTACAGCCTTATGATTTGTTTTGTTACCAGAAAAGAAATGTAACAAAAATAATAGAAACGTTTCATTTACACATTGCTTCAATTTAAACTTCTGAATCGAAATGTTGTCTAGAGGTTCCATTCCATTATTCTTGGAATTCTGTTCGATTCACAATTTCATGTCTGAATTTATTTACATGTGAAGCTAACGCACGTTGAAAGGATGGATAAAATTCGTCAATTTCTGCTGATTCTCCTAATTGAACTGTCTACAATTGACCCATGTTATGGTCTATGTTTTCCGGTACATCTTTCAATGTATGTTTAACCTTTTAACGGTTTAAAGTTTGTTCCTTGAGCTCGGGCTCACAACTGATGTAAGCTTTTCCGCCTAAAAAGTACGAAAAACCTCTATCTACGAAGCTTTGAACCATATTTCCTTGGATCATCTACGCACGAGCAGGCTAGATAATACCTGCAGCTTTGGTACCGCAGGACAAACCTATATCCCACACACATTGCCGGGCAGTGTTAACCATTCCTTCGACTCGTTCACCGAATGGGGCACTACAGCGACGACGTGACCTAGACCTGTCTGCAAGTGTGTCTAATGAAAATTTATTCCGAACGTGGTAGAATTTTAATGAACGACAGAGGGAAAATCCTTTTCAATGGCCCGATGCTTCAGCGTACGTTGTCAATGGGTAGGGTGAAAATTCATTCTCACACATTCGCATCTGCACGAACGTGACAGCAGTGAAGCACTGTCCACCGCACTGTAAGTGTGTGTGTGTGTGTGTGCGGCATGTAGGTTGCTTTCGGTTGTTTAGTGGAACTTGTGTACACTTTTACGAAATACTGCAATGCTTTCAAAACTCATCGGTTGTGCTCTAAAATACGTGATTTTGTGTGGCACGTGCGCTGCAAACTGTATGGCACTGAAAGGTTTTCCCCTTCATATTAATCTCTCAACTTTCCAGGAACGTCTCTTGATTTTTTTTTTCGGACGTATCTAGCCCGATTAGATCGGGGAAATTGGGACCTTTCACCAAAAGCTTGTCGAAATATATCATCGCTGACGCTGGTCCTCGCCTTTTGCCCAAAATGCTGAGCTCCGCCCAGGATGGCACAATAGGGTTTGAAGGTAGCCAGGCGAAAGAGGCGTTTGCTACGGCGAAGAAACAATTGGAATTGCCAGAATTCTGGGCTGAACAGATCGTTTTGGGAATATGCAGATCAATAATGAGACTGTGACGTTTGATGGCTCTCTGGCGATTCGAAGAATCATTTCACCGACCGAGGCTAAGCCGTGGCAAATCTATACGGTGGAAATAGAAACATCACAAGAAAATAATAAATGACTGCGAGGAATAGGTTGTTATAAAAATATTCTCCATCTTGGCTAAACACGACCGGCTAAGGGTCACACCGGACATTGAATGGCTTAGTGGATTTGTTTATATCACGTAGTTGGATAGATTGTCCAAACTACGGAGGCGGTCGAGATGATATTTTAACCCTGATATGAAGACTGACGACGCCGTCACCTCTATCACTGAACCCTTTACTACGAACATATTGCCTATAAAAATATATTTGTCCCATCTTCATTCGAATTCAAGTCCTGTCCTGCTATGGAAAGTAATGCTTTTAGCTTATAATTTTTTTAAATTATTTTAAAAACCACGGATTGTATGGGACAAATTAACTTTTTATTCAAAAATCTTCGTCTTATTCACTTCAATTAAATTAATCGAATTCCACTTGATACATGTTTGCAATTTCACTCACATTCCAAACACTACTTCCCTAACGAAACAGTATCCTTACGAGCAAGCCGTCAATCGTACCTAGCGCCGGCACTTATGTTGATATGATCCACACGATAACGCTTACATCTAGATCGCATATAAAGACAACAGCCCAACAGAGCGACGGCGCTCCAGCGAAGAAGTTGGCTCTTCCCAATACGCTTACGAAAGTGAATTACCTGTTAATGGCAATGAGGAGCAATATTGATATACCAAGAGACTTTGCTGGATGATCCCCGGGTACAGCCGAAAGATTAGACACAGGACATTCACGCTACGGGCAAGTTGCCCGTCCTACCAGCCTAGAAGAAAGTGGGCAAGATTGTATCGTACGCAGCAGCTTCTGGCTTGGCAAACTTCGTGATGTCCCAATTCAACCCTACCGCCGGACGGAAATTGAACCCATGTTTTAGGATTAACGGTGAGTGCTTTTCATTAGCTTAACTCTCAACATATTGCTGATGAGAAGGTCCCGCCGGTGTCGAAACTTTAATGCAGCGCTTGAGCGGTGCCTGTGTTAGCTTAAACTTAGCAAAATGATAATGTCTTGGGACATATCTATCCTTCTCTTCTCTCTGCAAGCTCACGCTGATGCTTTTGCATAAAATCGGAAATGTATTTATTCTTTGATACTACCATTAAAATCCTATAGAGTAAATTTGGGATCAATTTTTACAAGCACAATCACCGTTTCTTATATGTATATCCGGATCATGCGTATTTTTTTTTTATTACTGAATTATTCACATCCTCACACAAATCCCTTTTATCCCAAACCAGCGGCGAAAAAAAAACGACGTGACAAAATTTAACGCCCCAGTAAATCACTTTAATAAATCAATTAATACATCTACTTCGCATCCTTTACATTTATACCTTCGTCGTCGAAAACCTGTCAGACTGTAGCACAACGGTGAACAATTGAAAATTGTTATGCAAGACTTGTTCAACCTTTGATTCCACCTTGTATGGCACGCGCGCCAAAATGAATGTTTGACGAAGGTCTGTGCAAAGCGTTTTTTTGTTTTGTTTGGTGTTTCGGTTTTTGCTCCCATAACACCATCATCAAAATCATCGTTATCACAATTTGTTGTTCCAGCTTTAACATAAAGGGGTGGGTAAAACATAACCGGCGAACAACAGCGAGAAAAAAAAATGATTAAATTAGCGCCACAATCTCCGCTTAACGCAAGAGTGGCAAAAAGGACTAATTATTGGGTTGACTGTTGTTGGACGACCTTTAAAGTATCGAATAAAGGCAGGAAGTGAAACCAGCACCCCCTTGAGGTTAACGATGGAAGATAACCGACTAGCAATTCGTACCAGAGGAACCTTGGCTTGAGTTTTATTTTAACTTATTTGCATTTTGTTTGCACGACAAATGGGATATTTTTAAATTACTCACAGACCAGTGTTTTGTGCTAGGTTGCTTACGCTATGCAGTTTACAAAAGGTTTTTCACATATTAGAGCAATAAATGTAACATTGAACTGACTATGCTTTAAAACATCGATAAACTTTCAATACAAAGGCCACCTTCCCGGGTAGGTTTTGCAATTTTATTTCCTGGGGCTTGGAATCCAAGAAATAACTAAACAAACAAAGTTTTACAACTTTGTGTTATAAAACCTATATCATTAGCTCTAGTCAAATTTCGTTCGTTTTCTTTTCTTTTTGGCGTGCTCAAGGGGTTCAATGAGACCACGTCTAGATGACATGACCAGGTAATTCATCATCTATTTCCAGGAAACTCAGTCTAGTGGTGTAGTCCTCCATTCAAGACTGCATCCGATCTCCGACAGGTTTGGCTCCACTTGATTCAGCCAACGAGCTCGCTTTGCTCTTCTACGCCTCATGTCGAACGGGTCGTTGATGAACATCTTCCCAACCATCGTACCCTTCCGTCTTAGAGTTCGGTCAGGATATAAGTACCGCCAAAAAGCTCCGCTTGCTCGTGGTTCATTCCTTCTCCACGCGCATTACTCGAACACATCGCAAAAGATAGTCCTTAGCACCAGCCGTTGTAGAAAATGGTGAGTCCTGGACCTGTAAAGCATATCGTGTCTTGTGTTTTGAAGTCTTGTGGATCGAAAAAGTTTGTGGTGATCATAGTAGCCAAGATTATCACCCAACAATGCGTCTTCGGATTTCACTGCTTACGTTATTGTCGAAAGTTACTATCCCTACCAAGGCAGCATAACTCCTCTACCACTTCACGATCGTCGCCATCCACTTCATACTCTGCTGCTCTATTAAGGTCAGAGTCTACGGCAATCAGGTACTTAGTTATCGCCGAGTTAATCATCAATCCAATCCTATCAGCTCCGCGTTTCAGTCGCACAGTGAAAGAATTGGAAAAATCGCGTGAAAATCATGCCCTGGATGTCAAGGCCCGGGCTTCACATGACACCCTACAGATCGATGTTGAACAGGAAACAGAAGAGGAGATCGCCTTTCCTAAAACCTCGATAAAACTCTAACGATAGCATGTTCCACACTCTTGTTATTAAGTATTAAGAAATTATAATTTACCTTTAAAAATAGTATATTATAATATACTATTTTTTTACCAATAAATCTAATATTAATTATTTCTAATTACATATTTTCAAATAAATTCCTCCCATTTCTAGGGTTTACTACATCATTTTTTATCACAAACTACTTTAGATTCGTGAATGAATTATTTTTGTTGTTGTATGTAAAAATTGATTACTTAGTTATCGGTAAAAGTTTTTTGTTATCATTTATTTTAAGTTTGCACCGTATTTGATAAAATTGTTAAAAGAAGTTGTAACGATTTTCATATTTATTTTGTCAAAAATATAGTTTATGGAAAATTGGGGAGAACGGTGTATGCGACAGCTGCGCCGGTCTTCAAACGGCAGAACCATGGTTCAAATTTTATCGGGATCATCCCTCGGTAGTGAGGACTGACTATATCGGCAAGTTTAGTAAGCCATTCGATGGCCGGTTTGACCTTAGAAGGTCGTTAAGCCAAGAAAAAGAATAATAATATGGAAAATGCACTAAAAAGTATCTTCAGCGCTTTGAATTTTCAACAAAGTTATGAGATATAAAATGATATAAACATTATGCAAAGATATAAAGCTTTACAATCTTGAATAATGCAAACTACTGGGCAAATTGTATAACTTATCCAATGGTTAAAGAAGTAAAGATGTCATTTTAGTCACTTAAAGAAACGTTAATCTATTTTTCGATGTCAATAATTTCACCAGAAAGCTGACATCAGATGGAGCGTAGAATTTCATTCAAAGTTCGTTTGCCAAAGTTCGTATATTTGCCATTCACTTTACTGTGTCGAATGAATAAATGCAAAACCATATCATAAAAAAGTACACCATACGTGAATGAAGCTGTCAGTAATCCTAGCCCCTGCCCGAGGTGAAACCCGGAAGGGTAAGTAATGTAGTGTCAGCATTTCGCTTAAGCCGCTGGCTTCAGCTAGCGACTGTAACATATTCTGGCACGGTAGGAAAAAGACGGACCCCTTCCGAACGATTGCTTCGGCAAATGGTTTGAAAAATCGACCGCAAGCGAAAGTACAATAACGTGTGTTCCGGGGGGCGACAACATCGCTAAGTTTTCGCTATAAGTTCCTGCTCCAAGTCGTGTTATCTTCATTTCAGTACATCGTGCACACCCTTTCATGCTACCTTTACTGCATCGTTAAGCTTGTGCATGTGTTTGTGGTCGAGCGCACCGGAAACACCGGGCACACGTGCTGTACCTTTGGGAGTCACTTTAAAATGTTTCATCGCTCGAAGAGTGTGCAATGTGTCTATAAAACTTTTAAATTACAAGAGCATTCAATCCGAATATGGCGATTGTTCAACCTATTTCAGTTTGTTGCTTTATCTACAACGCTAAATAAACCATCACACACCGGTAGGAACAAATGTTTTCCCGTACATCGTTAAGCGGCTTATTCTTGGAAACTAAATTTCAGCTGCTGAAAAACTACTCAATTTATTTGGTACAACCATTAGATCTTCACTTGCAAAGGGAGTGTATGTGCAGTTATCTGTGTAACTAGTTTTGAAAACAACACTCCAAAACGAATGTATCTTGCCCGCTGGAGATCGGATTCTACTTCTACAAGATTAAATAGTACTCGAAAAGCTTGTTGCAGTAATGCAAAGTGCTCGCAAGAGGCGTCCCAATCTAGGTTTGGTTCAGTCACCCTTGCTACTAAAATTACTACATCCTTTCAGCAGCTCGGCGTCTGAACCGAAGGGCCGAGATTCAGACGCCGCTCCTGACTGCTGCTGCATAGATACATCTATTTGAATAAATTAATAATTAAGAACCAAAGTACAAAAACTTTCCGGTTGGGTATGCTAAAAATAGATATTTCATTACATGTCAAAAGCATGTGCGAACATTAGACCGGAAAGAAGTTACAGGGCGCTGTACACGGTACGGGCACAACGAGATACACTCATATGCGCCACATTAGTTAGTTGAGGATGGCAATTTGCATTTATTTTTTCTCATTCACTTTCCGTTCGGATCGTTCGGCTAGAGCTGCTTTGCCGGGCTTAAGCTTTGTTCGGGTGCGGGACACAAAAAGCAGAGAATACAAATTTTATTAACAAACCTTTTCTGCTTATTGTGCTGCAACCACAATGGACAGTTGTATGAACAGTTTTTCCTTACAACATGCAGGACAATGTTTGCATAAATCAACGTCTTGAATTTCCATACGAGTTGGCCCAATCACACATACCCTTCATTATAACATTCCATTGAAGTGCTTTTAAGTACTCCCAGATGAGCTCAAAGTTCGAATTTCGTTACAAGCAAAAAATGAAACTATTCTTGCAAAGATTCTTAATCGATGGCGTGAAAAAAAAACTGTCAAACGATTTAATTTACCCATTCTTTTAAAAGAAATCTTTTCCCTTCTTCCGGCGGGATTATATGTGTATTAAGATCAAACCAGCGCAAAAGCACGACTATAAACTTTTACTTTCATTTTTGCTTCTTTTCTACCTTTTCTTTTCAGGAAGCAGTTACTTCCCACCTTTTATACAAAAACCATAGGACCGAAACTCTCGTTCGACTCCACTTCTATTCTATTCCCTGCCTCACCATTATCCATAAAAAGTCAACGGGGAACAAAAAAAAAACGTTCCATTATTTCATAGACTATAGTCAAGTCCCCGGCCTGCGTCAGGTCTAACTAACCCGTTAGCGGCAAGCGATTATTTGGTGCGATATGAAACACTTTCCTATCTGCCACCTTTGCAGCCTCCTCCCATCTCCCTTTACCCGCCGAACGGGCTGCACCTGCTGGTGCTGTGGATAATTAGGACGTACTTAAGTCGCCGAAAGAGTGCAAAATAGAGAATCGTTAGGGATAATTATCCTCATTAGGGTTGTCTCTTTCTCTATCTAGCCTCAGGACAGAGTCACCTATACCTTGCAGGTTATGTTTTATACCTAAAGCACCGCTACTGATGGCCTGTGAACGAATAGAAGCAGGGATAAAACAACTATCACTTAAGCTTACGGCTCTTATCTTGCCCAAAGAGAACAATACGCGATTTAGAATGCGGTGCGCAGTGGTTTTGATAAACATTCTTGGGGAATTTATGAATGACGCAAGGGACTACATTGATCTTATACTGGTGCTAGAAGGCAGCAGAAGGATAATTGCAAATGGCTAACCATAATTATAGCTTTATTATGGCTTTGGTAACACATCAGTAGTTAGTTTTATAAGCTGTGATCTTAGAAATTTAACGACACGTTACTAATTAGATTTGTTGGATCATTGAAAGGATGAAGGAGCTTCCTAAAAAGGACTTTAAACGCATCCGGTGGAAAATTGTCCACTGAAGTTATAACCTAACAACGTTTACCACAACAAAACACAACCCTTAGCACATCATGCATGCAGCAAAACAATCAAACTACAAATATTGATTCATGAGCACGTACAGCACGATTTCAACTGAAATGCAATATCCTCACAGCGGCACACTCAAGAAGTTACACACAAGAAACGCAAACAAATGTGCAAAAACAGACACAATAAAGGCTACCTTTCAATCTGCTAATCCGATCCGCACGGAAACCCGTTTGTGTATTGTTTCTGCTTCTAGTGTTACCTCCTTCATGGAGCCACAAACTAATGAAAATGTGTTTCAATAGGGACTGTCGCAGCGAACGGGAATGACCGGTGCCTTGACGCGATCTAGCAGCGAAAGAATGAATCCATCAAATACCCAGGAGCGATACCTTGCCCTCTTCAGACAGAGCACACTCGTGCCGTGCTGCACTTGTCCTTTGTCATGCACCAGCACAAGAATGTAAAAGTCTTGGTAAAAGTGTGTACTCGCAGTGCGCACAAAGCAAAGTCACCATTTGCATCCAATGGCACAACTCTATTTGCCTGATAGTGCTGTGGACAAGTGGCAGAGTGTGTTATGCTTGAGAAAATAATTGAAAGCTGTCCACCGGGAATCGTGTGCTGCGGTGAACAAATATCCTTTCGTTCTACTTGTTGTCGCACCATTCAAAAATGTATCATAAAAAAAAAACTAACTAAAGCAGCACAAATTTTATGTGAAGGTTTTGAAACAATTGCACGTCGTCTATCACTTTATCACGCTTATTTAAACGTATTTACTTGTCCAATAATTTCCGTGTCCTTTACTTAACAATATCCAACGCGCCTTTGATAATCGAAGATATTGTCATTGCCGTTGCCTGGCTAGCCACAAACTAGCATGTTTACTGCGTACAAATAAACACATCGGCTCTAACCAGGCGGGTCAGATTTACGAATCCGATTCCATAAGCTTCGGGGCGAATTTATTGACAGTATTGATTTCCAATGCAATGGTAATTTATCACACGACACCGCACCTACCCCTTCCACGCTGTACACGCTGCATATGTTTGTGTGGTAAGTGTCCTGTTTACACGCTGCTGTCTCTAATTTATGTGCAAACACTTGGATAAATTATATGGGTGCTGGCCCCGATCAACCGATCGCTGGCTGGATGTGGATTAATATTTATTTCTACCCGACCCCAACCGCCGGTCAAAACGCTCATGTCAAACTCCTTTGATTCTACCGATTGCAAGACAGCTCAGGAAACAAACTCGTTACATTTCGAGACAGATTGTTACATCCAATGGCTTTGAAGTGGTTTGCTGTGTTTGTCTTTGTGGTTGAACCTGATATTTATTGATATTTAAAGGACAAAATAATTTCTTTTGAAATGGAAAATATTTGTCTTGAATTACTTCGTATGTAAAGTAAACAAATATTTGCATTAATTTTACCTACTTACTTATCTAGATCTACAATAGTTTCGCGGTTTTCGACTCTTCTCACGGTTGAACGCCGTCGTCTGTGAATCCAATATTTCTACCATCATTCCATTTCAACCTAGAACAACCCAGACATCCTCTGTCCATTTGGAAAGGCCACAAAAATTTACATAATGGATTGTCCGGTGCTTTTTTCATGACATGATCAGCCCACCTAAATTTAAGTTTCCTCATACTATATTGTGACCGGATGGCAACCGGAACCCTTGCACATACCTCAATAACTATCTTGTTGTCGGGGTTTACATTTGAATTTCTTTGTGAAAATTTGATCAACTTCAAATATGCGATCATCTATTTATGCATTACCCCTGAATAAATATGTTTAGTACTACTAATTTGATCCTTCTGCTTCGTGGAAGAGCCTCAAACCATAACTGTCTATAGACGAACTGGACCCCTGTAGATCCTCATGGTGCGACCGGGGGGACCGGCGTACACCCGAACGAAACGCAAGGCCAATAGAATTGCATTGAGAATCAATGCGACGAAGACGAAATACCTGCTTGCCGGAGGCTCTTACCGTGATAGAGCCCGACTCGGAAGCAGAGTATCAGTTGACGGCGACGATCTCGAGGTGGTAGAGGAGTTCTGCTATCCGAAGTTCCGATCGTAACTTTGGACAACAACGTGAGCAGCGAAATCCGAAGGCGCATTGTTCACGGGAATCATGCCTACTACGGACTTCACAAACTCCTGCGATCCAGAAGGCTCCAACAACACACGATATGCACGATTTATCGCACCTTGATACGTCTGGTAGTCCTATACGGACTAGTCCTCTACTGATACGTCCGGTAGTCATCTACGGACTAGTCTTCTACTGATATGTCCGGTAGTCCTCTACGGACTATGCTGACTATGCCTTGGACTGAGTCTTGGACTATGCTGACGGAGGACGCCAATGCACGCGCCATTTTCGAACGGCGGGTGCTAAGGACTATCTTTGGCGGTGTCTGCGAGCAGGGCGTGTGGAGAAGGATAATAAACAACGAGCTAGCTGAGCTGTTTGGCGGTGCTGATATCCTGACGGTAGTCAAAGCCGGAAGGAAACGTTGGCAGGAGCACGTGATAAGGATGCCGGACTCATGCCCCACCAAGAAGGTGCTGGTCAGCGACCCCTTTCGGCACGAGGCGTAGAGGAGCACAGCGAGCTCGTAGGCTGGATCAAGTGGAGTCTAACCTGTCGGAGATCGGATGCAGCCGTGGATGGAGGACTGCAGCCCTAGACCGAGTTTCCTGGAAACTGATTGGAGAGCTGGTCATGTCGACGCGGCGTGCTCAATCTTGAGCAGGCCAAGAAGAAGAGGGATTATCTATGAGAATCGATGACGAGATGGTTGGAATGTAACTTCTATTCAGCCACGTTCTCCAAAATTTTCCGCATTGCGAAGATCTGGTAAGTGATTAGTTCTCTGTTTCGGAATTTTCTTGGATGGGATGGGACGGATGGGACAAATCGAACTTTTAGCAACAGGAACAACATCTGAAGGTATTCAACACCGTAATCTAATGCTGCAGTCTAGTCTTCTCTCTCCCTTCTCGCTTATTTTATAGACAATGACAAAACTCTAATCACAAGACACCGTTTCGTTCCTGAGGTATGAGACCTCAGTAATGATTCGAGACCTTTGAACATAATTTTGGATCAGTTCAGCTGTCATCGGTCATCGGCGCCGGGTGCCTTGTTATTCTTGAGCTGGCACATGGAGTTTGGCGACAGTATTTTCTCAATGCTAGTTGCAGTAGCATGATATCAGGTGTTAACGTGGCCTCTAACTGTTCGTTGAACTGATCGTTTGTTATTTCATGGAAGTACTGAGCGCATCGTGAGAGAACTGCTTACTTAAAACTGACCAGATTCCCTTCCTTATTTCAGCAACATTAACTTTAAGTGATATTTAAACAATTTTTTTCTTGGCTTGTCGACCTTACGAGGAGATCAAATGGCTTACTAAACATACTAAACAATGTTGATGGATAGTCATTCCTCGTTAAGGGGGAGCGGCTCAGGTGGGATTTGAACAACATATAAAAATAGGTTATCAAAATTAGAGTTGTTTAAATACAAATAACATTTTTTAGATTATTCACAAAAAACGACCAGAACTTTTAAAAAATTCTATTTATTACAATATTCCAAAAATCGCTTCCGAAATTCAAATTGCAACACATATAAAATGATCAATCAATTTGTTGACAGTTATTTCATTTTAGTACAATTTCAAATATCCTTGATCTGTCCCGACAAAAACACACACACAACAATTCCTCCACAAAGTGTCCTTCACTATCGCTCTTTCCTTCTCGTTCTCGTACATACCGAATCTACCGTCCGCCAGATTGAATGTTTGATAACCCACTCGGCTGCCGACCTTAAATCCATTATGTGACAGATCCTGCATGAAATGTGATGCCTTTTTCGCTTGTTCAATGATAGAGGCAACGCACTACCCTACTATCTCGTCCTTGCGTCACATCCCGAGCTCGAGCATATAATCTCAAATTACATTTTATTACGTTCCCCACACCGTACCGCTGCAAATGCTTCCTAAATTGCGTTTTCTTACCTTTTTATAAGCAGTGCAAGCAGTTTTTGCGGTACGGACGCAGGCGGCAGATAAAATGGCATCAACATTCCACATCCTGCCAAACGACGGATCAGATCAGTTCCCCCTTCCCCGTGTACTCGCTCTTATCTGAAGGCCGATCATTTTATATTTCTACCGGAACTTTGCGCGATGAAAATCACCGCCGGCTAAAGTATTATTCACTTTGCTTCCGCTCCTGAATGCCGGCAATTTTCTTTACAGCATGGAAGTGCAGAAGAAAAAATTGATATTTTTCCTCCATTGAACTCGATTTGATGGGCGGCACAGTATACTAGGGCGGCCGCTCGAACAGCTTCCCTTCAAAGCGTCTGGCCCTTTTTCGCTCTCACACTCTCTCTCTGTCACCCGGCAGAAGCTGAATGACTTCTTTTTGAAGCCTATTTTACGTGCACGAAAGCTAAGCTGATGGGAAAATGCTTTGCAATGCCTTTTTGTGCCAAGCCTTTAAGCATGAGGACATCGCACGCACGGCACAGAATGCCGGACCGAACAGTTTTTGGACCCTTTTTTGCATATGCCACCGCCAGTAGCATCAAAAGGGGAGGGAAGCACTAAAGTGCTTTCTCGTCTGGACAAAGTGGCCCCGGCGTGACGAATGTTCGGTTCCTAGGAGGGTGATCGATATTGCTTCGATGATTCAATGATTTTCATTGCCTGTACCCGGTCGGTGTGTAGGAATGTTGTCCCATCGGTACCCGACCCGGTTGATCGTCGGACGGGTCCTGGGCTCTCAGTGTGATATTGTTAGCGTACGATACACCGGCCACCCTAAATTGCTTGCTCGCGAGCAGCAAAGTATGCAAGGAATGTGTCATGTATTGGTTAACCAGGCCAGTCCATGTCAGCACCTGCTCATGCTTTGCAACTTCCCTCCAGTTTCCTCGCCCGGCAACACGTCAAACAAGGGTCATATTTCATCCGATCCCGAAAGAAAGCATGTGTGGAATAGAAATTATGTGTTTTTTTTTCTTGTGTGTGAGAGTGTGTGTGTGTGTGTGTGTGTTATTGTTGATGTTGGCATTGGTTTTATTCTTTTCCTGCTGTTTTGTGCTGCTTTTATCTACCAGAAAACAAAGGATCTCGCTAGACATCTTATACTCTTTCGAGCGTTTGCACTGTAATTTCGTCCATGAGCAGACGGTAATCTGACTTCGGGCATCGGCTCGATAACCCGGCATCTTACCGCACCGTGCCAGCGATGATGCTAGCAAAACATCACCCAGGGAATGATTGAAAGAACATGTTCGCTCCATTGCACCGCTATCGATGCGTAATGAATCGATTATGAGCTTAACAGGTTAGAGTTGGGTGAAGACGAATCTGACAGGTCAAAGAAATGTTTCGCCAAGGTGAATGGATGGAAGCAAAAACCATTTCTTCGTTTCTTTACCGAAGCGTACAACCATGGGCATGGGGACGGGTTTTGGAAACAATCCCTTAATCGATCGAAGAGTTTGAAGAATTAGTTGAAAAAAAAAAGCAAGCTCGAACAACTCGGACAACCTATGCTTTAGTGTTGAGCGTACAACGGTGTTAACAACTTTTTTTTTTGCAGTCGAAATTTTCTTCTTCGTGTCGGTATATTTTTTCTAAATAACCGATCGAAGGATCTATTTTTTTATGTTGTCACATGTATTGTAAGTTTTTCGTCTTACCCCAGTACTTACTGGCACCAAAGCTAGGCTTACATAGTCTTGAAAGTGTTATTGGAATTTAATAACAATTGTCTTTGATCATAACCAGAAATAATTAAATAAGCCGCCATAATTAATAATAAATAAGACTTTAACTTCTTCTACTTACCCTTCTTTTTCTTGGCTTCTGACGACCTTCTACTGTCACTTAAACTTATTTATGTACATATAATAATGCTGATCTTAACAACTTTTCCAAGCAAGGGCATTGAAAATATTTTTTGTTAATATTTTTCTTCATCATTCCTATAGCAAAACTCTAGTTTTTTGACATTTTATTATTTTGTACTTCAGGGCAGAGTCCCTATTTGCGCAAAAACCTCTACCAGGATAGTTACTATTTACAGCATTTGTTCTATAAAGTATCTTGTTATTTACTTAAATATTGTACTTACTTCTCTCATAAGAGCCCAAGATGTTTTTGTCTATTTTAGACCATTTAGCATTTGGTTTCTTGATGACTATATAAGGCCGTGATAATTTTTCCATCCTCTGAAGCTTCCTCGCACTAGGAACACCCTACATTTAACAAACTCGGTAGAAACAAACCAAAATTTAGATGTTGTCTTCTTCTTGTTGGCTTAACTTAGGGACTTAGGGAAACACTCGCCATTAAATGGCTCACTAGACTTATTTGGTACCTAGTAGTTGAACAGTCTGTCCTCGACCGGGGAAAGCTCTGGATGGAATTTCAACTCCATGTTGCCAGATAATCTGTCCAAGTTTATGAGTTGTTACATGTAATATTAGTTTCAGAGAAATTCTCATAGAACAGGTAAATGTAATTCCTAGAAGTTTGACCTTATCAGTACAAATTAGCCATGCTATTTTGAGTTGAAAATTACTGGAAAATGTGCCGATCTCTAAACCTTGCAATTTATTACCTGAAATTCATTCATTGAATTCATTTTTATTTCCTTTTAATTTGGTCCTCTGAAATGTTCTCTGATAACATCGGTATTAAAACCGAAGTTATCAAATGCCTTTGATAAGTCAAAGGAGATCAGTTTTCCTGTCTTGTTTCCTTGTTTGAGTAAAATAGTATTATCTTTGACCGAGCGCAACTGTTTGGTAAATATTCTTACTATTGATTGAACATTTTTGACAAGATGGTATATTTCTTTGTGCTTTTATAAAGTTTGTTATACTTTGTTTCATGATAGAAAAATAAGGTTTTTAATATGCAAGTTTGATGTTCAGTTTAGGTTAGGTTAGGTAAGCAACAATTTCCCTTTTGCCTTGTCCTAATTTATCCCAACGAATTCTAACTTGTTCTAGATTTTCAGCAGTGAAAAGATGTTGTGACCAAAGTGTTTGTCTCCTATTGATGTTGTTAGGTTTTTGGTGTGGCAAACGATTGTAAATAAATTGTTCATTTAGCCACCGCTTCAAGTCAACATCCATAAAATGACTGAACCTTCAATATTCCTATATCTGCTTGATTGTTTCAGTACTTTAGAATATTCAACGCACTTCTTCTCCTCCCAGGAAAACCAATTTGCTTCCATAACAATTCAAACTTGTAGAATGATCCCAGCACCGCCTAACACTTCAATCCTCTTCCTAGCATCCTATTCAACCTTCCAATGTTATTCTTCCCGAAGTTGCTTATCTTCGTGCTGGATGGATGCAGTACACTTAAGCCCATTATCCAATCACGAGCCTCAAAAGCCACAACTATTGCGGAAGTATTTCAATTAGTCGTGCTAAGATAAACACACCACTGGCATCGGTGTATCGAGCATATTCGCCCGTATCGGTTTACTTTCCACCTTCAACCACGACGTCAACGTGTGCCAGCTCAATGGGTGAGAACGATTATTTGCATATTCCCAAGATAAAAGACACACACGAGGGTACCGCCACACATCTTGGAAAGTGTTATGCGCATCGGAACGAGCATTCGGAGAATTTCGCCACACACATACACAAAGCACCCTGCAATTGATATTTTGATCGATTTTACTTTCCGTACAGTAGAGAGACTCCGAACGGTCGGTGCAATCGATGCATATAGTTGCTTAAACTTTCTTTATTTTATGAATCAATGGGTTATGCATGAGGTTCACCGCTCTCGGTCGTGCAGTAAAAGTATGAATTTCAATTTAAACCCCCCGTGTAGACCCGTTATCATTGCTGGTGGAGTCTTTTAATAGCGTTCAGTTAGAAGACTTTGCTTACTGAAGTCTATGAAAATAAAGCTTTAAAAAGGATGACTTATAATGGACTTTAAGAAAATCATTTACCACAAGAATTATGTCACGTTGGATGCTTTGTATAAATAAGTCATCAGTGTATTCGTACAGAAATAGTTTCTGCCATCAGCTTTAGGCCGAATCGAAAAAGGAATCCTTGCGATGAATGTTTGCAATTAAATGTGTTCCGACGGTACGACGTTCCACATACGCTATCCTGCACCACATTTAGCAAACTTGACTGAGAGCTAAGTTCACTCTTCAAATGAAATTCACTGATAGCACACACACACGTCCTTCGACCGGGAATGTGCTCCAATCGACCTATCATCGTCCTGTATCCTGTCCCATCTTCCCACCTTCCGAGCATGATTGATGCTAATGGGATTTCACGATTGGTGCTACAGTAGGACGACAGACCCGCTTAGACATCGAGCAGAGAGATCTGCACCTACACACACACACGCACTTACCTTGCCCCGACAAACACTCGTCCACACACCGTCACCGTGATGGATGAAAATGGATATTTTCTCCATAAAAAGAAGGAGTTGTGGCCGGTGGGGGATGTGTGTGACCGTTGTCGCAACCGTGCCCCGTACACACACACACGCACACAAATTGCCTCCCACCAATACAAATGCACCTGTCATCATCATTATCGATGGTTGAATCACAATTCGCGCGCTCTGGTTATTGGCAATTTTCAGGTGAGCAGGATATCCTTCCTTCCGTGGGGGGGGGGGGGGGATGTCTGGTACGGCGGGAAGTTCATGTATTCTGAATACCCCCGCCCGGGGGAAACGCTTCACGCCGGTAACGATAGTGCAGGCAGTCGGCCCTTCCGAATCGGTACATCATTTCAATATAAATGAAGCAGAATGGACGACCAAATGTTGCGTCTGTCGTGGGCCAAAAGTGTATGTGTGTGTGTGAGTAAGATTAGTATGCAAAGCCTCAAATAAAGGAGAACCTTCATCTGCACAACTGTATCATGTTTGAAGATGAAAGTCATATGGTGCAGTGCTAGCAGCACAAAATTTGCAGATGCAAAAATGGATTCCAAATTATAAATTTATTTGATTTATTGATTCAATTTTTGACACTAAATACATTGAAGATTTTTGAAAAGCTCTACTCGTCGTATATTTACAAAAATAAATATTCAAATAATAACGCTCCAGCAGCGCAGTATCGCATCGCCAAACCACACACCAGCACGCATGCAGGTTTTAAATTTCAACTAGTTTCATCAAAATTCCTGCTCAGCAAAACCATACACCCACACACCAACAAATGATGCACTTTTTATTGCCTCATCCCGACGAACACCTGCAGCTCGGGTGTGTTTATTAATGGTGCAGAAAATTTCCCCCGAAAAAAGGAAGAAAAAAAACCCTCGGCTAAGACCTCGCAAGAGCAAGCTCCAATCATGCCGGTAAGTTTGGCCGGGCGTGCTGCTAAAGTCACAGGAAATGAAATATATTGCACCAACCGACACCGGCCCACGGTACACGGTAGCGTACCGGTATGATTGTAAAAGTGAAAAATATTTTCTTACCGGTGAACTTTTTCGATTTGCACTCGAAGAAGCTAGCCCGGGCCAAGTGGAATACGAGCGGTAGCCAACACAAAACTACGTCCACTTAAGCACGTTCGTGCGAAGGACGGAGAAGACTAGGTAGCCACAGCGATACAACAACATTTTTCTGCTATATTTTTACTGTTAGCATTGCTTCGCTATCGCGATAAATCATAACTTATCCCCACAGCACAGCAGAAAAAGCAAACAGCTTTTATTTTGCCTTCTTAGCTGAGTCGTCTCACGCTTCTATTTTTTTTTTTTGCGAGGAAAGTGATCGTTTCGTGCACATTTTTCTAGCAAATGCAAATTCGAATGCAAAGAGGAAGAATGAGACTGATGGGAGGTGGTCCGGGGCGAGCAGTGGGTGGAAAACTACAACACAGTTTAATTGAATAAATAACGGTCAAAATTTGCAATTGCAATTAGAATTTTCAACGGATAGCAATCAGTTGCTTGACATATTTATACAAATTGTCCCCAATGTCGGAATAAGGAGCGGACTGTTTGTATACGATGACAAACCAAGGGGAAGAAAATTGCAGATAAAAATGTTTAGTAAACTTACCTTATTTTACTTACAGCGGTTCAGGAAAGGACCTATTTTTTAGCGCATTCAGTTTAGGGAGCTTTGCACACTGCTGCCTAATTTCTGCTGAGTTTTTGGTTCTCCCCTGTGAAATTTGCGGCAGGGAAAAATGTCATCCGACACCTTGTTTACATCAGCCCTTCGTATGATTCGCTTTTTATTCCAACGATTAGTTGGAAAAATTAGTTAGACCGCTGTGTCTTCAGGACTACAAACGGCTCAGACGGGTAGAAAAACCACCATTCACCGTACCAAAAGACACGCCTGGGAAGAGCAGGGAATGCGGGAACTCGAACAGATCAGAGAGGCGTACGGTCCCACCCGAAAGTTTTACCAGGCGATAGCAGCCCGCCGAAACAACTTCATACCTAAGGCAACCTGCTGTCGCAGCAAAGATGGTGATCTGGTCAGTAACCAGCCAGAAGTCCTCTCGCGATGGGCTCCACTAGCAGACGATCCCAATGTACCGTCGACACCTGACATCGAGGACACACAAAAAGCTATCCGTCGGTTAAAGAATAATAAGGCACCCGGAACCGATGGAATCGTAACGGAACTGGTCGAAAACGAGGGTGCCTCACTATTAAATGAGTTTCATCAACTTATTACTGAAGTATGGGATAGCGAATCGATGCCTTGTGATAGGAATCTCGGCATCATCATGTGACCAACGTCACATGTCAGGTGAAGGTGGATGAAAAACTCTCTGAGCCCTTTGCTACCACCAAAAGCCTGCGTCAGGGAGATGAACTCGCCTGTCTCCTAATCAACATGGCCCTAGAGAGGGCCATCCGTGACTTGGAGGGTGAGACTCCGGGAATCATCTTCTATAAGCCAACCCAGATCCTGGCATACGCTGGTAATATAGATATAATTGGTCTGTGGCTCTTCCAAGATAGCAGAGGCCTACCAAAGGATCGAGCAGACGGCAGAAAACCTCGGGATGCAGATAAACGAGGCAAAGACCAAATTGATGGTGGCACCATAAGCGGCCCTGCTAAGAAATCCGGAGCTACGTGGGGGAGATGTACGGATAAGTGACCGCAAATTTGAAGTCGTCCAAACGTACACCTATCTCGGGTCAAAAGTCAGCACCGAAAATAGCATAGAGACGGAGTTGCGGGCTAGGATGCTGGCGGCCAGCTGGTCATTTTACAGCCTGAGAAAACATTTCTCCTCAAAAAACCTGCCGCGACGGTCGAAGCTGGGACTGTACTATACCTTTATGGTCTCAGTACTCACATACGCCTCTGAGACATGGACCCTGTCCAAAACGGATGAAGCCCTCTTAGGCGCGTTCGAGTGGAAGATGCTCAGAAGGACTGAGAGAGTTGTACGAACTGTATGACGACTTCACCGTCGTGCAGCGAATTAGACTCGCCAGACTCCGATAGGCTGACCATGTTATACGCATGACATCGGACGACCCAGCTCAGAAAGTCCTTCTGGGACGTCCACACGGACAGAGGAGGCGTGGTAGGCCCAGAAGGAGATGAGAGGATGGCGTGGAATCATCCGCCATCAAGGCCGGGATAAATGATTGGCGGACGACGGCGCGGGACCGTGAGCGGTTCCGGATTCTGCTACGGCAGGACAAGACCGCAAAGCGGTTGTAGCGCCTGATGAGTAAAGTAAGTAAGTGTCGTTAAGCCAAAGCTGAATGCTAAATTCCGACAACTGTGATGCAAATTTCCCCTTAATAAATGTAAAACTCCCCACAACAGATTCGAAAAATTCCACTATCCATTTGAAATATCCCCCGAAGCGATTTTTCAATCCCATTATACCGAATTTTGTTAACAATATTTACATCAAATCTTTTTTGCTTTGTCTCTGAAGAAACTATTTCTGAGCACAAGCCTTTGCCCAAACAAAATACATACCAGTCCTAACGCCCAAAAGCTCCAGGGACACAGAACCCTACATCTATCGAGTTATTTTGTCATCTTTTGAAAATCTAATTTGTTCTTCCCATTGGCAGTTCCCATTGGCACCGTTTTTCTCCTCGTCAGCAGCACACTATTCCAAAAGGAAGGACCCATTGGGAAATTTAACTGCCCAGGGACGATTATGACGAAGGTCGAAATGGTATACATTTTTATTTACTCGCTTGTTGTTTTACCATTCCATCCACTTTAAACTTTATCCCTTTTTTGTACGAATCATTGATTTGAAAAATAAAATATGCAACGAAGACTAATCAGGTAACGTTTGCTAAGATTAAATAAATGATAAAAAATCTTAAAAAATGATAAATTATCTAATTTTCTCCCTAAATTTGTACCCCACAACGGAAAATCCTTAATAATGCAAACACGCTGAAAGTTTATAATATGCAAACCACTTTTTGACAATGGTACAAACTATCAGCACTCCAGCTTCCTACTCGCTGCCGGCGAGCAAACCAAAAAAAAAAGGAACTCCGCAGGAAACAAAAACTATTGTCCTTCGCGAGCCGGGCAGAAAAAAATGTCATACAAACTGCGGGTATCATCGCACCTGCACGTCTGCATCTTCGCCGGAACACTATTAATTACAACCACTGTCGGACACTACCACCCAGAAAGACAAGACTTGTTACTTGTTCATAAATCTATGTTTTGTTCGCCAGCACCACCGTTGGACACCGAGCGGTAACGACCATGGCGAACAAAAAAAAAACACAAAACCCCGCCCGTACCTAAGAGATCACGAACTCGGGGCGACAACAGACGGGAAATGTCCCAGATACGGCCAATGCTCGGTGCACGCGAGTGCAGAAGAAAATCAAAGGGCGAGCTAATGTCCACCCGGGCCACTGGAAAGTCTTAGCCAGTCTTTCAGCATCAGATAACGCGGGTTTCGGTTTGCTCGAGGGTGTAGTTAATTATTTTTATGCTTCCGAGGAACCGGTTATATTATCCGGGAGTTGCAACAATAACCAAAAAAAAAGAAAACAAAACAAAAAACCGCATCGGATGGAACCGGTAGTCAGGTGTTTCTTTGGCCATATGATAGTTATCTGAAAATGCTTTTCGCTTTTCTTACTATTTATTTTGCTTTTCGGTGTGCTTTGCAAAAAAGATAAAGCAATACATGAAAAGCTTACTTCGAAGTCTCGAGGCGCGTTAAGGTTTTTTTTAGGTTAAGTTTTTTTATTGCGGGAGTCAACTCTCCTCATGGCGCTCACAATGGTTTTTCTTCGCAATGAACCCCTCGTTTCTAGGATTTAAAATAAAGACATTAAACACTTTTACTCGCACAAAGCTTATTAATTCCATTACTGTAGTCAAATCATTCGATGGAAGCGTTACGAACGACTTGCGGCTTTTTCTGCTACGTACCAAGATGCGTTCTTGTTGACATCAAAAAGCTATACGAGAAAACAATTACAAATTGTTATTGTATTATTTGCTAACTGATCAGCCAATCCTTTCCATCATCTGACAAAACAACTTTCATCGTTTCGTTTGCGCTTTCCGTGCCTGCCAGGAGTGGAATGACAGGAAAACTCCATTACCTTCATAGAAATCGAATCGATAAAAGTCTCCGATTCATCGTGCGCCCGGACTTTTTTTGTGTGTGTGTGTTTTGCTGGCCGTTTCTGCACTCCCGGTCCAAACACGAAACGCCATCGAGCTTGTGAGCGCCATCGAGACAAATGGTTCACTAGTCCCATGTTCTATCAATCATCTGCAGAGTCTGCCACAGCAGGCAGCCCACTCGGCCTGACACTCTTTCGTGCTCGTACGTGTGTGTGTATTTCCGTGATACGCCTAATGCGGCGCAACATCTGCATCAACAACGGCAACCGAGTCGGGTGCGAAAGCTTACACTCTTAAAGCCAGTCCATCGATGGTTCGGGTCTCCGGTACACAGCGCGCGACCATCAGGAGACGCAATCCAACGATCAGCCATCGACAGTGAACATGAAGCACAGAGTGTGCCTTTTCGTTTGTAATTTAGTACTATTCATTCCCCGATTTTCGCTCTTCATCTAAGCACCTACCGAGCATAAGTGTTTTGTCGTTCGGCCTCTGGCTGGAGCTTGCTGTCCACTCTCGGCGTGGGATAGAAAGCAAATAAAAAAAAAGGAGAACGGATATTGCGATCAGTGCAGGACACCGAAGCACCGAGTATCAATCGCTCCGTCTACCGGCACTAGACCCAAACACCGACACTGACGGTGTAGCATATTCATGAGTATTTAGGCCAAAGCACGACATTGCCATCTGGAAGGCAGCAGTAGTGCGACACAGGCAGCAACAAAGAAAAAAGAAACACCGTACACCGATCGCGGCTAAACCAAACGCAAAGAACCGGCAAGGAACATGCGAGTGTGACGTTTTCGCCGTTTCTCCGTGCGATTTGTTTTCATCACCCAGCCCGTCCAACTCGCTGGGTCGCTGCGAAAATCGTCGGCCCTTTTATTTTTTTTTTCGCCGACGTTCGGACGCTAGGAACGGCCTGATAAATTGCATATACAAACCATATTTCACATCGATCCTGCACATTCCTTTAACCGAATGTGCTGCGTTTCTGGACGCCTAACCACATCAATAAGCGAACCGTATGTGCTTGCGAGAGACATATTTCTATCGTGCGGAGGTACGCGGAAGAGAGCGGGTGAGTCCCGGAGGTTTACTACTGTTTGGCAACATTCTTTATTGGAATGCGCAAACACTGGAGCGTATGAATTGCAGCAGGAGCGCAAAAGCACTCTTGAGCGTTGAGTGTGCAATTCAATGCAAACGTTTCTTATCTGCATGTGGTTTCTTATGGTAATAACTGAGCTGCTTTTTTTCTGTTTGTTTTTGGCCAGACGTTTGACGTATTCGTGTTTCCATTAATGCGCTTGCCATGGTAGGGGTAAATAAATCAGCATTCATCAAACTACTGAATATTGAACTGGCGGGAAGTATGAATGTTTGATAGAATGTTTGAATTTCCATCCATCACATTTGCCGAAAATCGATGGGCGGTTTCTGTGCGATTGTAACTTTGTAATACAAATCAAACTAGTTACGATTTTTTAAGCAATGTTTGCATAGTGCAAGTGGAATATTTTGTTGGTATTTAAGGTGCCTGCTTAAAGAACTGTGTGACCATTACTTTTAGTCGATCGCGACGTCCGATCGGACTAAACTTACAGACAAAAGAACAATCCTTTACGGATCTGCTTGATCACGCCGTGGCCAGCAGGAGTGAAGTGTTTGGCTCTGGTCATCGATATGGCTCGTGAGCTTCAAGAAACTACAGGTGATATCCTGAAGGCGTTCTGTTGCTTACTGATTCGTTCGCTGATCGAATATGAAAACTGCGCCCTGCTTCTGCCTTCGCCTTCCCCCCGGATTACCAGGGTATGCTTTACTTCAGCGAGAAGGTATACATAGGCTTCTCCTGAAAAAAGGCTGAAAGCATTGTCTCGGTGCCGTGCTGTGACTGCTAGGTTAAAGGTGTCTGGCGTTTAAAACTCACGATCACGCAGACAGACCAGAGAACGGCCTCTTTCTGCTAGTTCGCTATTTATTTATTAGTATCAAGTCCATCAGTTGTCGGTTATCTGCTACTCTGACGCGAAGGCGCGATTTTCGGGGTACTAGAGCAGCCTAAGTGCAAATTTTAATGCTACAAAATCGAGAGACTACCGAGTCAGCGCTGGTGAGCAACAGAAGTCACACACCTGCGTTCTTCAACCACACAGTCCAGCGCTCGAGCTAAACGATCGAAATGCTGGTTCACCGTCGATAAGCCTCGACGCAATCAATCCCCTTTGGCGAGCCAGGCGAAACAGCTCATGTGAGAGTCCACCCGGTCGGACAATCCCACGTATCGACTCCATGTTTTCATGCGTTTCAGCAGGCATTCCAGCCGGCGGTCGGACTTATCAGGCTGGTTTTGCTCTTCCTTAGGGGAGCGCATCTGCCCTTCATCACTGCTTTTCTTGACGAACGCAATGAATCCCCGAAGCTCCTCTTGGTAATCAACTTGTAAGTCACAGCCAGGTCACTGCGTGTCCGGGCAATGCTAACCGTCACCGAACGTGCGGACATCATTCGACTTCTCTGATCCGTTTTTACCCATGTGCCGTATCTTCAACGCCGTCAGGGTCTGATCGGGTTTGCAAATTTCTCCTAACTGAATTCAAAATTCTGATAACAAACCTGCCAGATATTCCATCAAGTAAATCGAAAGTTCCATTATATGCATCGAAGCACTGTAAAAATACTCCTTTTTGATATGTTCTGCAACACACAACTGTGCACATTTGTATAAAATCGATTAAAATCTACAAAGTTACTGGAAGCTGTTAATCGCACGAATCCATCTTGTTTGCTACTGTTTCACGCTACAGGAAAACCTCTGGCTGATTGTAACAACTTTGCGGTCCAATGATGAATTGGACAAAAAATTTCGGACAATTCACTATAAAATAACACCAATAGACCACCAACCAACGATAAACATAGGCGCTTGCATGTGTGTGTGTGGGTTCGGTACAGCCCCAAACTGTCCTTTTTTTTCTCTTCGGGTTTCTTCTTCCGTTACCATATGTTCTAGATCGTTTCCTTCTAATTTCATCCATTTCCCTGCTGTACCCTGTCAATCAACTGGGGATTGGTGAAATTGGGTCGGATAATTTATTGTTTTTTCTGCCTGCCGTGTGAAGACATTTTCGTTTCATTCGTGGTAGTTAGCACGACCAGGGGACGGGGCAGGCAAAGGTAACCCTAACCCAACCCAACGCACGGAAGTGTTGGGAAGAATGATATCCAAAACCTCCGAGAACGATGTTCCTTGGCACGTGTTACGGGAGGTTTCTTTTTTTGTTTGTCTGTTTTGTTCACCCTGTTGGACTAGTTGGACAACGAACATCATCGGCTACATAACCTTTACCGAATGATGTTAATCAATTATGTACACCAACATAATCTGAACCCGTTGTTTGATTTTACTCTGTCAACGTATGTTTCTAACCTTTCTCTCTTCATTTGCTGTCATTCAGTGTGTTTGGCAATTTATGAATACTTCATCACATAGGCAACAGATAAAAAATAAAGATCTTTCGTTTCATGAACCTACAAAATATGACTTGAATTGTGTACATTTTCGTACGTTACTACTTTCAGTTTTTAAACGGTTATTTTTCAAAATGGTTAGTTTAATTCCTATTTCTTTATTTCCTATTTATTTGCTACATCAATTTCAAGATTGTGCTACGCAGCTTATGTTTCGAGGTAATAAATTTGTATTACTTTAACTACCATTGTTGTTCCAATAAGAACCACTTCACTTCTTGGGGCAATCTTTACGGATGTGCCAAACACAGGCTAAAAACCGCTATCTTCGCTGTGCGCAGGGGGCGCGCCTTAGACCACGATATTTGAGCATATAAATCTTACCCTTTCGACGCCCTTAAATGGCGGGATTTGCAGCAAAAAGCCACTATAAACGTAAATCAATACACAAAAACGCTGCGACTAGGTACGGTGGACATTCGTACGGTGGCACCATTTTGGACCCGGGACGAACCGATGACCGAAGTTGTTTGGAAGATTGTTTGGATAGCTTAAAATGTGTTTTGCCTTCCCTTGCTTGTTTTCCATGCCCCCTTTTTGGAGGGCCGCCATGTGGAGGAAGGAAGCGAAAAGGGAAGTGTTTTACAAAGTATGGTTTCCGGTGTATATTTCCTGCTGCAGGCGTGGAACAAATTGATGTGATGGGTTTTTTTGTGTGTGTGTTGTGTTCGTACTTTCTTCCTTCAAGTGC
Source organism: Anopheles maculipalpis (assembly GCF_943734695.1). Taxonomy (NCBI): domain Eukaryota; kingdom Metazoa; phylum Arthropoda; class Insecta; order Diptera; family Culicidae; genus Anopheles; species Anopheles maculipalpis. The sequence continues at coordinate 15,109,744 of NC_064871.1, read as the reverse complement.
ACATAACATACAGCACCTTTCGTAATCGGAGACCGATAAAGGAACGCCAAAACATGGTTGGTGGGGCAAAAAATACATACACACACACACACAAGCACGCACACAAAGAGAACAAACCCCAGCACTGAAAAATACTGGTTAGGAAGTGATGTACGCTATACTATACCAGTGTTGAATTCACAGAAATCACTTTACGCTAAAGCTGTTTCCGAAGCACTTGCTCGCACCATCAATAAGGTTGAGCAATGCTGAACGGCGCTTGTGATAATGTGAAATGTAAAGTAGTTTATAGTAGCAATAATGCTTCACACAGGAATGCACTACATAAAAGGCGAAATAATCTAATAACACTTGAGTTTTTTTTCTGATTTACGCAATTTCGAATAAAATTCTCGTCGAACAAATTTGCATTTCAAGTTGCATTTTTATTGCTCAGAAACAACTCCAAGCTTGACTTTAACTCAAAACTATTGTGTGTGGTAAAACGATAGAAGGAAGGCCTATTATAATATAGTAAGCTTGTAGCTCTAGACACTACTTCCAGAAGGACATTCTAAAACGAATCGGTGCTTTAAATTCATCGAAGGAAAGCAAACTTAAAGCCAAAACCAACGGTTTCTGCTGCAGTAGGGAAAACATCGATTCCAATGCAACGGCTAATCCCTCCATTGAAAACATGTTTACCCTCGGTGGTCACAAACCACCGCTTGTTTGCCCTGCGACTGATTTCTCCTGCGAGCATTCGGGTATCATTTCGACACCTAAGCCAAATAGCGGAGAGAACGAGAAACGCTAAACTGGCAGACGGCAAGCTTCACAGTTGTTTTGTGACAATAGTTTCATGCTTTTGTGACCATCGTGTAACAGAAGGAAACAACTAATATATATGTTTCGTGGTGAACTTGTGTATTATTGCAGAACAGTACAAGCTCATTCGAACCTGCTTAAAGAGCGTTATCAAAGACAGTTTCGAAGATAACAAAAAAAAAAAATCATTCTTTTTTAGAATGTCTCTTTAAAACACATTTTGTACCGTAAGAGATTCCATCTATTGCGCTATAAACACACCATAACTTTGTCAAGAAGTTCGTAGCACTGTGGGACTGTGGTTTCGGAACCTTGACCAACAGTAAAACTATGGCAAACCTTAAAAGGTGTTGGTTTTGCTTTTTCACTGCGTACGTGCTCAAGGAGAAGCAAACACTTTTCTGCTTTCTTGCTGATCCACCTCACAAACATCTACTTTCAATACGTTTTTCATACACTTATGATTAGTTTTCAAATGTATGTTTTTCAGAAGTCCTTCACATAACCATACGAACGCTTGTTTTTTGAGAACGATTTTTTATAAATTTGGTTTTAAATTGATTTTTTTTTAATTTTACATATGCCTTAACCTGTTTTTTGCACAGGTTTGGCAGAAACCTTCGAAACACAGTTAAGCAAAGATCGTTTAAGTATTAAGTAATGAGTATAAATCATGACAATTGCCGAGAAACATTTTTTCCGCTGGTGTTCGTGGTGTTATTTTATTTTATTTTATTTATTATTAAATAAAACGTCACTCTTGTAGAACAAGTCGACTTCAAAGTATGTGGCTGCGGCCTCGTATACCACGACGTTATCTTCCATGGTCTTGTGTGGAATACGAAGCTGCTCGACCCGCCTTGTTAGACGCAGTCCAGGGCAATGTAAAGTTGCCAAACATTCCGATACGGGACCTGATGGGAGACTTTGAGACGAGGTTTACCTGAGAACGATCTTCGTTTTTGCCGGGCCAACGGATTATTAGTGTGATCCCCCCCCCCCCCCTCTACTCCCACTGTTTGTCTGTCTTATATGTATGTGTCTTGTATGAATGATGATGGATGAATGGATGTATAAAAGAATGTATGAATGAGTACAATACGTGGAGGGTTGGGTACCACAGTGAACAAGTTGCACCGACCGATGCAATGGACGGACACACAGGCGAAAAGGAAAAGAAGGACACAAACGAAACGATCAAGATCCCCGCTACCATCAGGTAACATTCACGCATCCCGGGATAAGGTGCCCTCACGACATAAGACCCTCGCTATGAACACGACTTTGGATTTAGATGACGGAATATACGCAACGGAACAACCGAGCTCACCCGGGATATGGGGCCTTTTCACAGCTCGTAGAAGGAAATGTGTTCCAGCTAAAATGAAAGGAGTATCTTACTTTTAAGCTAATTGTAAGCAATACGGCCTGGCTGTCCAATATGCATAAAACAAAGTACGACGACACGTCGCCGATGTTATGAATGTTTTATCGCGAATTGTTACATTGCCAACAAATCCTCTCCAACGCTAGAGGGGGCCACATCACTGAGGCATATTCCAGCTATGAGCAGACTCAAGCACCAGATATCCGCCGATCAGTCCGCTTATAGAAAGATCCGATTCTGGGATAAATGAGGAGTGCAGACGTTATTGCATCCAGGAGACATAAATATTGAATTGATAATGAACAAACAGTAGATTCTAAAATTCAAATACAAGCACATGAAGCAAAAATATCATGATAATTTATTACCACGAATCAGGACCCTTTTTTGATAACCTATCAGGCAAATACTAACGGGCCTTCGATACGTATTGGCACGTTTCAGATCATCTACTCATTTGTGCTATGTTTAATACAAGTATGATTATTGACAAACAAAAATAAAGGAATTAATAGTCAAATAGTTGCTCATCAAGACGCTTTCCATTACTTTTACTATTGCTGGATAACTTTACTTCATGCGTTTGGGGGAAATTTCCAATTTAAAAACCCATAGAAGCCGACAAGAAATGTAGGCCCCTATTACACCTATACAACTGGGCAAAGGTGCCACGCCATTTCGTAGAAGAAAATGTATTGCAAACAAGGAGAATTTTGAACATTGCTGTAATTTATCCTTAATTCGAACAGGCTGTTAATGGAATAAAAAGGTTTTAAGATTTTCGGATTGCGGAGTTTGCTTGCATCCCAGAGTGTGCATGCATCTCGAGGTTTGCGGGTACAAAAGAAGGTTCTACCGGGCCATGACTAGTTTTAGGCAAAAAAAAATACAAAACATGTATTACAACTTGTACTATGTTGTAGAACATCAATTTTCGATATCTCTTGTAGGTTTTGATTTATTCTCAAACAATCAAGATTACGTAGCTACAGTTATGTTGAGGACTGCATTTTGAAAAGATTTGTTCTTTTTATAGCCACAAACAGCTTGTATTTTCTAATTATTTTCCCATACATTGGTAAGGGTTTAGATTTAATAAGAAATGCCAACTTATATATATTATTATGGCCTAAATATTTTCACCGAGTGCTACCACTGGATAGATTATTAGAAGCATATTTAATTCCCGCAAACCTTTAATGGAATCGCTTCGAACTGCATTTCGCGTAAGCAATGTTCAGAGTATTTTCTACCCATCTGTACCCAAACCTCATGGCAGTGTGTGCATCCTACCCCCAGTCGTGAATATTCACTCCGCTGCTAGTTAAACTAAATAAGAACTTTACGCTTGCTTTCTGACGAGCAGAGAGCTTCAATCATTTTTAATGATGTTCCTAAGGAGCCATTCTATTTCTATCAGGCCTGAATGTGATAGTTCAATGTTGGGGCTAGAACGACCGAAAAAAGGCGGTCACTTGACCTTTTTTTTCCTTTACAGCATCCCAAACATAAGCAAAGCACGCCATAGTACAATCCCGGATCATCCAATTTAAGAGGAATGCTAGAAGAAAAAAATGGGAAATCTGGCCCGCAACTTATTTTGTCTTACTGTTCCGTGCGACTGAATTCAGCAATGGGAAAGCGTACCAGAATGTAGCTAAGCGTAACGTAGAGTTTTTGCGAAACATTTTAAAACGTTTTTAAAATAAACAACTGTGAATGATGTAGGTAAAATACGTTTTATAGTTCGGCCCTTTTAGTTATTGGTATAGTTTTTTGATAATTGAAAGAATTTGACATTAAAACCAGTGCGCCACAATATGGTACACTGAAGCAGTAAAGTATGAATTTATCGTTTTAGTACAGATTAATTAAGCTCTACTAAATTAAAATACCATCAAAGTATTTCCTGGCACTTGAAAAAGTTTTCCAACTCATACAAAACCTGCCCATATGTATGTGGCATACATCACAGTTCAATTTTACCAGCTGCCACCGCTATTGTTTAGCTCCACTAAGTGCTTTTCCGTCCCACAAAACAAGGCCACCCTCCTTCCCGCCCGTAAACAAAAACCGACAACTAGCAGAAAAATTGTAAATAGAACAATTCAATCGTGGTGACACGTGTTCCGGTGGTACATATTTTATACACTTTATCAACAAAACGGCTACCCAACAAGATTATCTACGAATAAACGTACGTACCTGCCACCCTTGCACGGGCCACCATCGCTCGATGCGGGTTTGTTTCAATTTGTTTGATAATCTCGCCGTCGTATTTTCCCATCTGCATATAGATAGCGTATCGGCGAGCTCCCTTTTTCGGCACCTGAAATCAGAAGTTTGATTGGCGTGAAAATCAATTTTCACACAGTTAACACTCATGTTTTCGTGACGGTAGATTTTCAATTGATTTCCATACGCGAGACAGCGTTATTATCAGTTTTTGCGTCGCTGTTGTGCCGTATGGCGTACCCGCGTGTGTGGGGCGGGAAGTTATTGGTTTGCTTGCTTACTGCGTAGCCGAATTTGAAAACACATGGCACAAGCTGAAGGGGTGAACCAAATTCAGCGTCATGCAAGGTGTTGCTCGGTGCTTATCAATAAACAATGCTTTCGCTCAAGCAAGCAATTCTTTCATAGAAATATATTTTTATTTGAAGCTCCATTAACTTCACATAAAAAAAATTTCTTTAGTATCGAAAAAGTATTGATAAAATTTATTTAAATGACGCATAACGTCAAATGGTTTGATTTTACGATTCATTACATGGAAATAAAATCATAGGTATAGAAACTGTAAACGATTTGCTGAGTTCCTGTTCATACATCAATAAAAAAAACGGTCAAATCAGAGAAGCTAGGCTGATAACCAGACGAGTTCCACACACCGTGTACATCAGGGTTAAATCGAAATGCTCTCTAACGCTGCCGGAATTAGTTTTCCATTGCTCTCAGAATGACTGCACCTTCACTTGACGCATTTGACTACCACGCTTAGGACGATTCCATCATGATACCTTCCCCGACGAAATGACTGCGTCGGCGCATCCCGGGCTCAATCCGAATCCCCTCTTTTGACGAGCACGACAGAGAGCAGACACACACCCGAGACGGCCCTAAACCCGTGTGCTGCCGATGAAGCTGATGACTCGACCAGTCAGTCTTCGGGCGTTCGTGCTTCCTGCATGGCAATTCACAGTCTGTGAGTGATTCTATTCCGTGTACCCAGCCAGCCAGTATCGAATTTCATCTTGTCTCCTACCTCTTCACATTCGCACACACACACACACACACACAAATAAAGATTTTGGCCGCTGGTGGAAGGAAAGGAAAGGATACAAAAAAAGCGGCGAACGAGCCGATCAGTGGCTGCAGGAAGTGTGTATTGAATGTTTGTTTCTTTGCTGATTTTCGTGACACATTTGGACCGCAACGATTTTTATATTATTGAACATTGTGAACTTTCGTGTACGGTGAGTGTGTGTGTATATGCGTAAAAGTGCGATGTGGAAATGTCAGATAAAACTGACAACATGCGTGAAACCATCTGCGTTCGACACACCTCAGAATGTTTGTGTGTGTTAGTGGTATTTGCGTACTGAAAGCTGAGAAGCAACATAACAGGACTGATTGTGTTTCGATTGACAATTTTTATTGGTTTTTTTATTGATAAATGAATTTTCCACCGTCCTGGAATCAATGAAAATGAATGAAAAAAAAGTAAATCATTGAAAGAGCGAACGGAAATGATTTCTTAAGGTGTGTGAGCAAAAGCTTTGGTAGAATAATACTCGGTAGGGTAAGAAAACATAGCTTCAGAGCAGCTGCTCTGCTTATCTCTCCCTCTCTTTAGCAATTTTCTCAGCACTTTTGGCACATGCAATCCGATTGGTTTGAAACCCACCACAAGAGGGCGCCTCAGTATGATGCATGACAGTTCAGCAATGTGAAGAAAAGAGCGTAGCGAGCTATTGCACACAGGCAGTGTGTTCTTTTTATTTAAAATTTACTGAATTTTCTGAACCATGTTCCATGAGCCATAAGCTATTCAAAGGTTTACTCTAGGGGAACATAACATTTACAATGTCTTTAATAAATTAATAAATTATTTCAGCTCATCTATTTCACATTACGAAAGGATTATATTTACATTCTTCAGCAATAAGATACCTCCATGAAATTGTGTTTTTACAATGGAGACGCATGGTAGTTTGTACAATGATTGAATATCTGAATTTCTGTTCATCGCAATAGAAGCGTGTTAAGACATTTTTGCAAGAAACTATAAAAAAAGGAATGTTTCAATGAAACAAAACCATGCAGTGATGTTTCAGTACGAGACAGTCTGATTTTATTTAGACATTTTTATACATGTTTTTATCATTTATTTGATAAAAATATTACATCAATGAAATACATCAATGTAAAACCAATGTTTCACAAACTCGATAAATTGAAAATAAGTTTCACATTTCACATTTTCAAAAATTCACCCCTTGCATGAATTATGCGTGAATTAAGTGCTGGGTATGCTCAGTATCGGGCAAAATTGTTTCCCCCCCAAAACAATTAAGAAACGTTGCGCCATACTTCCTCCGCCCGAAAAAGCATTCGTTCGCGCGTTCCCTTCACTTTCCATCGATCATTAATTCTAATCTACCGGAAGTGACAACTGATTTATTCAACAAGCGAGAATGCCACTCCAATGCCGCCTAATCCTTTGCCGTTTTACACCAGCGGACCGTGAAGTCCGGAAAACGACTGCTACTTCAACCGTTAAACGTTCGCCAACTGTGATCCTGCATCAAAAACCGAGGGTTTCCTCGCTGAGCACCAGCCAAGCTGACGTGGTTTCTCCCGGGAACCTGTGACGGACCGTCGCCGGTCTGTGTCTGGTGGGGATGACCGTGACGAAAAGCACGCAAAAGTTAATTCCATTATCCACGCACACAAAGCGAAACAGCGTTTCCATTATGCTTCATTTAAAACTGTGATAAATTGAGCACCCCGAAATTTCTACTGAGACGAAAGGCTACGGTGACATTAAAGTGGCAGCGAAGATTGTTTAAACCTAACCAAATACAATGCTTTATTGGTGATATTATAGGTATTTCATGGTAGTATTCGAAATAAATTGAATGTATTAAACATGTAATAAAGAAATATATAGTAAAAATATCTATCTAATGTTGAATAATTGATTATTATCATTTATTTCAGAACCGTGTTTGACATGATGACTTTTGAACACGTTTAACCATAATCGGTATTAAATGAATAATATGGGTTGAACGATTGATAATAGATTTTAAAATATTGCTAATTAAAAAAGGAGCAACAAGAGGTAAGGATTCGTAAAACGATGGTAAAAAACTAATAAATTTCAAAAACGAATTAGATAAAGGACGTATTAATGAGTGAATCAACCAATTACTTTATTTCACCCATGTTCATTTCACCAGTTTTTTTGGCGCAACAATTTTCAGAGGTTGGTACTGGCTTTGCTAGAGACTCTTCAGACTCAAAATCATTTCCATGACGATGAATTCCATTGGATGAAAATAAGTAATAAACAGAACTCTTTTAAAAACAAATCAATGACTAAATTGACTTTTAATACAAGCAACTTGTTGACATATTTGGATGAGCATTTACCTGGTCAACTTTAGAGTTATTTCATAGGTTAAGACAAAAATTGAGAAAAGTTCAAAGCTCATCAGTAAAAAACTGCAAACAAAGGTTTATTTTATTAGAAAATGTTTAAGCCTAATGCATAATATGTACGTTAAGAAGATTTTTTTAAAGCTAAACCCTATTTTTTGTATGACTTGTTATGCACATTAGTTTATTTTTTCTCAAAACTTGACTGCATTTTGTAAGATGAACATGTTTCGAATTTGCTTTGCGGCGGATTCACCTTAATAGATTTAAAAAAATAAAAATATGCAATTCAAGGAATTAAAAACATGGTTTTGTTTTCTTTACTGTTTAGTGATGGGTATAGAATTTTTCTATAACTTGTACGTTACAAGAATCACTTGCAATATTTTAACCAATTCTGTGACATTTTTAAGCTGTAAGCATTATCCTTTTTCCTGTAACTTTCTCCATTTAAAAATCACATAATAGCAAAACACTATTCTTAATCAATCATATTTCAAAGTTAACCCACATTTAAACGCTATTCAAACGCCAGGTACCCATAGACCGGAAAATAATCATTTGAGCGCTTAAAAAAGCGTAAACTTTTTGCAATTTGCGTATGCCCGCCATGCATATTAAAGCGTTACATGGAAGGGGGTTTTCGATCGATTCACTGCATTCACTACCGTGCTTCCGTCACCGCGATGAAAAGGTCCTAGAATCGTGGGCACGAAAACCCATAAAATAGCACATCAAATAGTTTGATTGACAATTTACTACCACATTCAAGGAAGTTCGTCAATCGACCCAAAAGGTTTGAAAACTAGAAATGGGAAAGAAAAATATGCTACACAAAACTGGCCAGATTGCACAGTGACACCACCACCAGTGAAAAAAAAAACGAATAAACGAAAAGGGTGAAAAAAAACCGAGGGCATAGATTTGCATTCAATTTTCTCACTTTCTACGGCTGTTGTACCGTGGTACGATGTGGGGCACTGCTAACGACAACCGCTGTCGTAACATGGGGATTGATAAAGCTAATGGAGCACGTTTCATCTATTTTCCTTTCACCCGAACATGGAACCGACATTCGAATCGGCGAGAGCTATTCATATTTCAAAAGAACAAAAAAAAAAATCAAACACTCCTCAGGCATCGATCACACTCCATATTGAATCAGCGCTGTTAGCTACAAACGTTACAGATAAATAAAAATTCTTCTGCAATGATGTACGTAAACTGTTATTGATTTTTTTGCTTTTTGTTCGTCTACCATTGGGAAACCGATGCAACACGATACACGCATCAGTTGTACTTGATAATTGAACGAAAATCGTTCGATAGATGAACACAATTGTAAAGTTCGTAAAAAATTTTACGCAAAGTCGAATCTTTTTGCGCATCTTTTGAATCTGAAACATACAAAACACTGTTTAATAAACAGTATGAAAATTAATGGAGACGCATGGTTGTTTGAACTTTTGTTAATTTTATCTTTCTGAAATAGAATAAACATTTTTAAACTGTTGGTAACTTTGTAATGTTCCCAACGCCCTGTCAGTTAGGAGGTGCGAAGAAGGAAAGGAGAGATAAGAAGGATCAGAAAAGGGCAGGACGAGCCTGCCCCGGGATCAGTTAGGAAACGATCAAGGCAGTCGAAAATCAATCACGAGCGGACAAAGATCGAAAAAACTAATATAGGCGCGCGCACGAACAGCGGACTAATTTTTTGGTTTATTTCTAAGAGCTTACCAATAAAATAAGCTACACAGAAAAAGCAAAAGAACATGAACATTTTTAGCATTTCAATCAAATCAGCTGTTTCAAATTACACTGGCATCATATTCACTCTCTACTGCAACCAAAAAAACCCCCAGGTGCTTATATTATTACGAAGGAGACGCATGGTACTTTGTACAACTCAAATTTCTGTTGACCATAATTACCGATCAACATACACTTTGTATGTTTTAAAGCAGTCCAATCCCTGTCAAGATTAGCACTCGCTTCTATAATCAACAGTATACGCTCACATCACGCTTCTACAGTCAACAGTATATCTTACGAGCATGACAGTTAAGACAGTTGCCATTTATAATTGGTTTTTCGATTCCATCAAGAAGTTAAGAAACATAAAATGATTTAATTAGTAACTGTTTCAGAAGCTTTGCTTGTGCTCTTCGTGCGCCCCTTACATTTGCCAAGAAAGAAACGATACAATCTGGTTTTCTTCAAAAACATAATTAGATTTATCTCAGTAGAAAACAGTCATGTATGGCGCGTTACGCATTTTAAACAAATCATAACTAAACGTCCTTCATCTTTTTGTCTTTTCATGTATTTTTTATTGCCTTAATCAGCTTCTTAATAACTTTTCCTAATTTAAGGCTTTAAAATTGCTTTATAATAAACCGTACATAATTTGAAGTTTAAGGTAGAATGAATGCACAATTTATGCCAGCAACGTAAAATGCACACGAAAACAAACGATAATATGACTTTTTCAAATGCTATTTATTCTTTTACCTTGTCGTCAAGGAATGTAGTCTTGTAATGTAGCCCTGTAGTCTAGGCGGAGCTTTCACTCTGCCCTGTCGTCTGTCATTTCTCGTCTCCAAGAATAATAATAAAGTTACCGCAAAACTTAAACCCCAACTGCACATCTCACTTGTCTCTCCCACTTGCTGGTATGAAAATATTACAAGCTCTTTGAATAGCGAAACAACTTCCTTTGCCAAGTCTACCGCAAGGAAGGAGCAGCATGAACGATGGGTTTAATTTGGATGATGAAAAACTAAACTACACGCTTAAAGGTAACTCCTCCCGGCAAAGCCTTTGCCTCCCATTTCCCAAAACCCAACCCGTTCGGGGTTACACTTAAAGATACCATCGTATCCTTTTTATCACAACTCGTTAAACTAACCGACCGTATTCCCTTGGCAACGCAGCGAATCCCTTGGCCATCCAAACTAAAGGACACAAAAGAACCCTCCAGTAACATCATTGCGGCTTGATGGCATGGATGGATGGGGTTTTTTTTTTTTTTAAACTGTACCCATCCAGTACCTTCCAACTAACTCGTACTGACACAACTTCGTGTTGGACATCTTTTACTACACTCCTCGGCTCCTTTCGGCTTCCCATTTCGGTAGGTACCCGTGCCGAGCGTTACATGAAATTACAAGTCAACTCTACCAACTCTAGTACACTGCTTCACGAGCCACTGGACAAAAAATTGATACAAACGTAGCCTCGAGCAGGTTACGAGAAAAGCATGCTAAATGGCTAAGGTCAGTTGTGAGCTTGTAGAACAAATCCTGCAGTTCAGCGAAGGATGACGAAGTCTCTTAGCAGCCAGAATGCAATGGAAAATTTCAGATCGTTTTAGTGGAAAGCGGCGCAAAAGAAAATTTAACGTTATAAAAGTTTAACCCGACGGAAGATGCATCGCACCGAAAGAAATATTATGTGTAAACATCAGTATGCATTTAAAAAACCATCGTAATATCATTCGAAGTCTAACTTTGTCGTTCAGCGTCTTGTAATACTTCCACGGAAAAAAATACATTTTTAATAAAGAATCTAATTTCTATTCTCCTTTTGATGATGCCCATTTACATGGAGTTCTACACTATCGAGCATTTAGTTAACCTTTTCATCGTGGTCTTATGCATTAGGCCGGAAATGTATTATATACACAAATTCCATTGCTCAACCTTAAATAAATAAAATTGTTATTGACAGTTGACTATCAAATTTCCTGGTCATTGACATGAATTCAGAACCGTAAAGTAAGAAAACATGTAAAAAACTACTAACATTCGACCTTGATACTGTACTCCACAAATGATATACAAACATTTAATCCGTTCCCAAAATTCCAAAGTCTGATCCAACCCATATTATCAATTCGACCATCGACCGGTCAACAGATATAGCGTGCTCCCGGCACGGGGAAAATGCTCCACCGTAAGCTCATCAATTGCCAGTCGATATTGTACGTATCCCGCCTAATTAGCTCACAACCCAATCCACCTCGGGCATACGATATCCTACTCCGGCTAATTGTGTAATTGAGTAAGGCCTCGATGTTGTGTTTTCCATGCTCACGTGGCTCCACAGTGAAAATTCCTTTTAAAGGCTTATTGCGAAGAAATGCTCCAGATTAGCTGGATTGAACAGTGGTGCGAAGCTTGCTATTTTGTACAGCATAAAACCTTCATTTTGGGATGGTAACCCGCAAGGAATTAATCTGCTCAATATTCACATCATGACTCAAACAAAGGACTTGACATTTATTTCAAATAATCTATAATTTACACATTTTAATACTTTTCTTACTAAGCTCAGCTGTTTAAACATCTCTTCATACTATGCAAACATTTTTTATTTGCCATAAATTAATGACTCGCTTATATTTGGTGCAAAACCCCCAGCTAAGGCGTCCCTTGAACCATATCTGGCAATATTATAACTCACATATAATTTGCATTGCATTATGAATAATCAACACTACTCGTCTCATCCTTTCCCGGTCTCTCCATCACACCGTCCACTAACAAGAAACAGAGTCCTACCAGCTGCTTGCCACACCGTACAGATAGTGCAGCTGGTGGATATTGTCTTAAGAATTTAGCCACCACAAACAAACACCAATAACCCTCGTTCCATTCTATGGGGACGAGCAGAAGAGCCAGGAACTCGTACATGCCCACTCGACACCCCACCCTGAGACATGGTGCTGCTGCGTTGCCGAAAATGCAAATACTTGCAGCCGTGTGTCGGGAGCATTCCAAGCATACATTGCCAGTGCGTGCGTGAACGATAATAAGATAGCGGAACGGAGCTTTTCATTTCACACACACACACACACACACATACACACAGAGCAGAGAAAACCAAGGATGGATAATCTCGTTGCAACGGTGTGCAAATATCAACAAAGGAGACGAATCTGCGACCTGCGATAGAACACAAGCTTGTTCGGAACAAAAAATCAACTCCAAAGCAGAGCAGGGGATGCAGAGAGCCACCGAAACTGAAGAGCAGTGTTTATCGTTGTTCGTCGGGCTAAGTGATATATTATCACTCTGGCCAGGTGTTGCGTGTGCTTCCAAATTGTCTTGTTCTTTTACATTTTATGAGCTCGTTTTATGGCGTTTACATGGTGCGTTTACGACCAACGGATGGATCCCGATGCTGGGAGAATGCTTGAGCATTGCAAAAGTCGACAGGAGTTGTTTAAAAGCATCGTCACATATTTTTGTCATGCAGCTTCAGTTGATGAATAAATCCATTCACGAGTACTTAAGAGCATTAGCGGAATTCGAGTAAGAGTCTTATAATTGAAAACGATGAGTAATTTCACCAAAGAATCGGTTGACTTGTTGTTAATCAAACGTCGCATGACAAGGAAAGAGCGTGTTACCTGTAACTAAAACCCATGAAAAATTCGAACAGATTCCCTTTTTTATTCACCCATGTTATGTTGCCTGACCCGACTGGCCCTTGGACATAAAACGACGAGTGTATGGCGACTGTGTGCTTGTTATAACTCTCTTTGGAATACGCAACAAGTACACTCGAAGGCTCCCAATCTCTTGGTGAATGCATTTGTACAGATTGGAAAATCAGTGTTCAATGCCCGTGACTGGATTCGTACGGACACGCTCATCCACACATCCACAACCATTAACTCCAACTCCACATTCGGCGCACACATAAAAGGCTTTGTTGCATCGCACGGGTTGATGATGCACCCAGCCAGTTCGAACACTTTTGGTCCCACAACCATCGCAACTTCAAAGTCCGCGGACACACTGTATGCACGATACTCAGCACCAATGCCACTAAACGGTGATTTACCAAATGGATTGGCGAATAAAGATTACAGCTGATGAGATTACAGAGTGAAGGAAAACCTCGACACTATAGTAACGAAGCGAAGTTAGAACTCGGGCCATGTGTTTCAAATGGTAACATCATTGAATTGGTCTCCTCTTGCTTCATGACTCCAAAACAACTATTATTGAACTTCCTTCCCCCAGATTTACTTATTGACAAACATTCAAACAAGGATTCGAGGAATGCAATACGGTCCAGACAAGACGTTTTTCAGTGTAGTTCTGTAGCTTTACTATTCGGAATGTACCAAACGAGGCATTTAATGGCCTGCAATGGCATAATTTGCCTACTGGTCGCGAGAAACACAAACCATTTTGTTGAGTAAATTATCTTTTCATGTAGTTCCATCACGACAACGTACACTTCAAGCAATCTAATTCCATTATGCTCTAATTTGTACGGAACTGTAGCATACACACCGTGTAACAATGCGAAGACGGGTCAGAAGGGCACACAGAAGAAGCGGACAAAACACTACAACAGCTTTCGCTTTGTTTTACTTTGTCAACCCCCTTTAGTTGGACTTTTTTAAGCTCTTCCACAACACCAAACATACAAGTGGCTCGAGAGGTTTGAGTTCTCTGCCAGTGACAACTGAACCGAGTAATTTAAAATAACAACAGTGACACATTCTTCTGAACCGGAGGCAGCAACACGAACACCAAATCACCAAGCATGGAGTGGAAGAACAGCTGGAACTTTACACTACATGTAAACATAAGTTGAACAGAAGCAGGTTGAGGGCTTCATTGGGCTTCGTTCACTGAGGTTCCGAGGAATAAATTCGTTCTTGCTTTTGTATAGTTAAACACAACCAAATCTCAACGGTCACAAAGCATCGAATCAATCCACAAAATATTCGTTCGTTCATTGCTTTCCTTTCATCTTTAGCTTTGCCGTTTCAACCGGATAATCCCTCTCAAGTCATGGACCAGCTACGGCTCCCCTCAGCGAACCAATTATTTTACAAACTCCATGGTTTGCATTCAATAAATGACCTTCAATGGATGCAGTAAACACCGCCAGCTGTTCGGCTGCCCAGCAAAGCGAATAATTTATGATTATGCTGCCATAATTAATCACTTTAGCGGGCGGGTGGATTATGTTGGTCGTGTCGTCTGTCGTGAATGATGGTACAATGACGCTACAGCGCGAATCATGCTTCACTAGTGTGTCACTCTAATCAGGGAACAATCACGGTGATGAATTTTGACAGCGATTAATCATGCTGCGGAGAATCGATGGGGATGCTGTGTGAGTCCAAGGAATATTGCAAGCTCCACGAGCTTTGTGCCAGTTGCTTTTGCCAGGCTCGATGCAAGTAAGTAATGAAGCAACGAAAAGTTTTCTTACTTTTGCTGTGAGACGCCACAGGAAGCCTCAAGGCTTTCCACAACCTAATGACTCGTATTGATAATTCTGTAAAGTCTAAGCTCCGTCGGAGTAACATACAGGCCACACTGCGTTACATTCGCTTTGTACTATTCAGACCTAATTACTGTTGATTACAATCTCTTGCGATCCATTCATTCCCCGAGGATGTGTGCTTCGGATTGTGTTCCGGAGGCTGTCTTCTCTTCCATTCTACAACTACATGCTTTGTAAGTTTCCAGTAATTATTTTATCTATGCCACGCACATGGAAGAAAAGCTCCACTCTAGCAATCGGTGTCAGAGGTGTCGATGAAGTTCTCAATGAATTGAATTTAATTTAAATTAACCAGATTTATGAACGAATTTAGAGAACATATTGGGCGATGCTAACCAGAATCAGACGTATAGATTCATTGGACCACGTGCAGTCCGAAGACAAGTGTCATGTTATTTAACGAACATCATAACTAAACAACCTCACAGACTATAAGTATCGAAATAACTTTCTGTAATTCAGCTGTCTCTAAAGCAAGCTTTAACTCCTTTACTAAAAGCTTTTAGTAATCACTTCCCAAAAACCCTTGGCTACAAAACTTCGAATGCAACTCTTCTTATCACCTTCTTATCAGTTCGTTTCCGACTATTATCTTCTCTGCTCCGTCAAGAAGAATGTGGATCGACCGTCAGCTTGGCTAAAGCGTTCCATGTTGAGACACAAAATGAATCTGTGCGACAGCTGGAAGTACATTGGGTGCATCGATTTTCACCCAACCTACGCGATTCGCAGCATCATTCGTTGTGACACAATCTGGTCTCAAGACAGTCATAAGTGTCGCTTGTCCTCATGTGTGTTCGTTCGGCCTTAGTTTTGGTTGACGTTAAGTATCTTTTGATTAAAAATGGTACACGACTTTATTGTTTCGTGGTAACCGATCAATGCGATTGACAAAGCAGTTGTTTTCTACGAACCTGACTGGGCTGAGTTATGAAACGTTCCACTGAAAAAGCATGTTCGTAACACTCAATATATTACTTTGTATTGTAGTAACTAAGCAAAACTAATAGTAAATGGCTCGAGTGGCGTTGCTTTTATGCTGCAGGACACTTATTGGTCAGCAAATGTTGAAGATTTTTCTCGGAATCACCACCACCATCAAATCAAAAACATTATTTCAATGTGTGGGCCTGGTATCATGATCCTTTACAACAAAAGATATCACGCCGTGTCTGTGCCCGGCCAATGCTCACCTGGAACAGCACGTAATCCTCATTTTATGGGTTGGATTTTAATTGAATAAATTCTCTCTCTAATTAGTCGCATTCCAATCCGTACCTGTGCAGCTCGATCGAACGAAGAGAAGCATTTTTCCAGCGCTAATTCAATTCCTATACGGAAGTGTGGTCTGGACGGAGCATTCTACCCGGGATACCCGGGAATCGTATCTAAAGCTCGCTCCTCTGATTCGCTTTAAATTCGCCCAGCAATGTTGGACGACGGTGGTACGTTTTCCACAGCACGCCTTTGCCTTTATTGTGCAAGGAAATCAATTAACTCGTTGGAATAGATACTGACGGCTTAATTGTAGATTGTGTAGTTCTGACGTGAAGTCTCCGTTCCAGTTCTGGGGCGTCGTTGGTAAAATAGAAACACAAACCATCAATCGGTTTAAATGTCGGATCGGAAAAGATTCCGTCGCCTTCATTCTGCTTGGTTGACAATTGAATAGTCGAACTATTTAACGCTCAAATTATCTCAACATGAGTCACACTTGACTCATGATCAACTGATGTAGTCTCTTGGTCCTTTAATTTCGGCAGATCGATACTATTTACAATCAATTCTCCGGGTTTAAATTTGATTATGAGTCACTGAAAGTCGCTGAGGGCGAAAATACTTTAAGCCTCCTTTCAAAGCATCCCAAAATCGTCCAGTTCGCTTTTTATTCCTTCCTTCCGTTTTATTTCCATCTCACGATACCACGCTGCGACCGAGACATTGAAGTTGTACATCATCGCTGGGAACGGGGATTTTATTAATGTTTTATGCCTTATCAAAATCCCATTAAATCCAACCGCGGCTCGGTAGATCGTGAACAGTTAGCACAGTGTCGAAGTACCGAAAGAGGAATGGCAAACAAATAAAATCGAAGACATACCATTCAAAACGGTCCCAGCAAGGGAAAAGCACAACAAATCCGTTCGCCAAGCGTCAACGCCTTATGATGTATCGATTGTTACTCACTTCATGGCATGAGACGCATCATCATCAACGGCCCACAACGATTGGCAATTAGTGGAAAGCGAACAGCGAACTTTTGGGCCAACAATTTTTAATGAAAACGTATCGCTAAGCTTCTCGCTCGAGCGCGCTCCATTTGCCATTTGCGACCAACGGCAAAGGGACACATAAATTACCAACTCAAGTATCTTCGCCGTATTCCGCACGCACTTTGGCAGTTTTATAAACGGCTTGTTTACATCGCGTTCGATGGCCATGGATGTAACAATAACTTTTTGCGGACCCATCGCGAGCCCAGGCCGTCAACCTGCGGACCACGGACCGGTTACGGGGCAATGTCTCTGCGATGGTGCTTCGCTTCCGAAGCAGGAAATGAATTACCGACAAAAGTTTGCAAATTAAATGTCCAACTTTATGCTTTCGCGCTGGGTCCCGAGCAGTGCGAGCCAGGGCCCGGTCATACTTTTGCACAATTTGCCCAGGAATGAGGCGCAGAACTATTACGGACGGTTATTGCTAATGAGAATTATTGATTATGTGTGTGAGTGTACGGCGGAGTCGAAATACCGGAACTGTGAGCTGAGAACAATGAAATATTGAAAGTAATTGTAGAATGTTTCCGAGCATTGTTTGGATCGTTTGAACGGCAATATTGCGATGCCTTACTTGCACCAGATGCCAGATGCGAGGAGAATATGTGACAATTTCATTATTTCCAAATATTGAAAGTTACAAATTTAAACTTTTAGAAAAATGTATTCAAAAAAGTATTTTTTGTGTATGTTCTTTTCTCCGAAGTGAAGTAATATCCTCATCGTGTTTCTCCTGTGACGAAATTGCGTTAATTTACGCACACAAATGACACGACTTACCATGGACTTTTCGATGATTTTCATGAGCCTTCTCTAGACATAACTTCGGTCAAATGCTACGAGAAGGAAGATATATCAATGGACGAAAAGTCAATGATATTGCAAAGCTCGAAGAAGCGATGAGACACCTGGTACCGGCAAAAATGGTCCATAAACGAAAAAGAAAATTGTTCGGACCTCGACCCTATTAAACACTGAAGCCGTCAATTTATATGCAAATGAAAAAAGCAATTTTATTGAGTTCTGCAAACGATACACATGGCTTTCGGTGTGTGTGTGTGTTGTGTACGTTTCGTTTAAAGACGTGTCGGCGCGAATCAATAGTGTTTTGACGTTTACAGTCAATCGTTTTTGTTTTACAAGTGTCGAAAAAAGAGTCGAAAAACTAAACCAATTTTGAGCTTTTGAATTGATAGATCGTTGATAGATCATAGCTCTATATCAATTAGTTTAGCATTAAACCCCTGATGAAACCTCAGGATAAGAAAACTTATTTTGCAGAATCAATATGCATGTTTTTTATTCCTTCACAAAGCTTGAATAGAAGCAAAAGCTTTGGATGGCGTGAAAAGCGTAATAACCCATTATCTAAAACACCCTTTCTTTATAAGGCAGCCAAATCTGTAATCACTTCCTATCACAATCAGTGTCACTCCATTTTTAAACACTTGGTCGTATTTATAATTTTCAATCACTTAAACCTTCCACCCAAGCAAGCAGTAGATATAAATGTACATACCATTTTTACTGCCGACACACCAATTTGCTTAGTTTTCAACGATTATAAGTTGTATCGGTCACCACATAACCATCCAAATCATCCACCCCCGGAGCAGGTTCATTCGATCTGAAGAGATACCAACGCTCACTAATGAGAACACTTCCAAACAACAAATATGGTTGCAGAGAAAGGATGATTGCGCAACATCTTCAGCTATATTGCTGGCAAAGCTCATCGCAAAAACACCGGATTAGAGCGCCTAATCCTTTGTCATTAAATTGCGCCATTATTGACACCTCGCACCGAGGCACGCTCCTGCACCGATGACGATGACAGTCAACAATGTGGGTTGGCTTCAACCCTGCTAGGCTCTCGTTGTGAAGCTTTGCCAATACCGATTGCTGTTAGCAATCGGCCAGCTTCTGCATGCGGTAGAACCTTCCTGCTTTTTGTGCTTATCCGAAAGGAGCTTAATCACGCTTGTAAATGAAGCGTAATAAGCATTCGCAGTAAGCTTTTTTGGGAAGGAATAAAATTACCGTTTTACGCTTTGTACGCAATTCGTTTTGAATGGGATGTTTGATCGCGTGGGTAAATATGAGATTTAACAGAAAAAATCGTTACATTATTAAGATATTAATGTTTGAACTGGTAGACATTGTAGCAGAATTAAATGTCTTTATCGAACAACAAAACATTCTAACGAGTCAGGCGCATAACGAGCAGAATAAAAATTGTCAAAAAAGCTTCGGATCGAATCGTCCATCTGTTCGCATAGCTGACCGACAGAATAGCACTGCAGTCGCATTGCGCTGTACAATAACTCTCGAGGGAATTGAGTGAAAATCTCGAGTGTTTGTGATCGATCGAGAAGCTTCCTTCATTGCCTCGCTTCATCAGAAAATGAAAGATGATACAGTATCTCGACTGTGGCAGACCAGCAACAAAAAGAGGGCAAAACAACAACCAAACGGAAGCAAACCACCATCTCATCACAGCCCGGTGTGGTGGATGGCAAAATTCTCGTTAGTTCCAACGATGGAAGCTGTAGAAAGAAAACAAGCCAAACCCCGGTATTTTTCTTCCAGCACTCGATTCGTGAGTCGTCGTTATATTGGTTCACACACTGGGGTCCGGTGCAGAAGATGGTGTTGATTTAATCCACATTTCGTCGGAACCGGGTTTGATCGATTCCCGATGGTGTTTGTCTGGCCTGGTCTGGTTAAGGTGTCTGGTTGCTGGTGCGATTTCCTCTCACAGGAACGAGGAAAAATAGATCATTAGAGTGTACATCGATCACAATCATCTTTCATTTTGTCATCCGTTTGATTCACCGGCGCAAGTGAGCAAAAGAATGAAGGTGTTATATTGTCTGGAGCTTGAGTGAGCCGTCCACCCTGTTTCAAGATATCAAAGAGTTGAGTTAGGTGCAAACTGTCGAGTGGTGCTGAGAAACGTTCGATGCAAAGAGGAACGATAGTTGGATAAACATTCAACACCTGTTGTAAATGGTATGGAAATGTTTAAGAGGTCATAAAATATTGACTTCCTTTGTTTGGTTTGAATATTTTGTGAAAGAAGGAAATACAACGCTTTGATGTGGAGACTTCCCATTTAGCTATCAAAGATTATTTGTTTTACATCTACCAAATTCTATGAGCATAAACAGGTCACTGATCCTTGTTCGTAGTCTCCCCGTGCAATGCCATCAGACAAGCTAACGACGGTTTAGTAATGATGTAATTCTACTCGTCCTGTTCATCAGTATGAATAGATCGAACATGTTATTTCGAAATTGGAACTTATGTTCTGATGAATTGAATGCAACAAACTTTGTTGTACATTAGTACAACCAGGAGTACCAGGAGCACCAGGAAGGATAATTATTTTATCTCTTTGGCTTAGCGACCCAACTAGGTCTCGCCAGCTATCGATTGGTTAACAGACTTGCTGAGCCCATGTAGTTGGAAAGTTGGTCCTCACTACGGTGGAACGGTCCAGATGGGATTTGATACTCGGTTCTGTCGTGTGAAAACCAGTACCAATCTCGACTCTACCTCTGGACTTCCCCTATTCATTACAATCATCAGTATGCAATCATTAGGCCTGATTGTGAAACCCAAACGTCTTCTCAAACGTCACATAATTGTCACTTTGGTATTATGACTTTCCGTTTGACTAAATCAGACGTTTAAAAGTCTATGACATATGTTTGTCGAACGGAAAGTCAAAAATTTGCAGTGCCTGAACCAAACGGAAACGTGCGTTAGACCTAAAGTTTTCCGTCGGTCAAGTGCAACGGAAAGTATAGTTTGCCTTTATAAAAACCATGTCTAAGCGTAAATCGATAGAAAAGTGTATATATTTTACTTGGATATGTTATGACAATCATTTTGAAGCCGTTTTAGTGATTTTATTTGGTGGTTTGCAGGAATTATTCTGAAGCAAGAACCACGAGAGTCCACCAAGAAAAAAAATTCAATACAAAAAGTATATTATTAAACCAAACTAATTCATTATTTACTGATTCTATTCTTAATTAGCAAGATAGGTATAATTCGATTGAAATCATCTGTGAATGTATGAACTGAGCAACCTGTGCCTGCATGAATGTATGCAAAAAGTCGATGAAGCATTCGTCGACTCTAACGGGAGACCATAATATAAACTTGCTTTCCGTTTGGTTAGAGTCTTTCCGTGGGAAAGTTTTCCGTTTGGCCTTGACAATCAGGACTATTGTTTCGTATTTTGAACCATTGGTAAAATAACTGGTAACATGATTTTTAATTCAAATTACTTCTCAAGCTCATAGTACACTTAGGAAGTCCAAACTTCACTCCAGCGACAACGTCCTGCTGACATTTAGGCCATAAGTTGTTTCGAGGCTTAGCAAAACTGGCGATACAATAAATTGGATGACAAAAGTTTGTACAATGTGCGGCCACATATCGTACCGTTCGGCATCCTTTTGGACCATTGTTCGCCGCAGCTTTGTGCCACCTCGTTAATGTGCCTTTAACGGCGTAACATTCCACTGACCCATTGTGTTACTCTGTGGTGCCCATCAGAAGAAGAGCAGTAAATTTATTCCTAGGGACAAGTTACTGGACCCGCTGAACCAGCGCTCGTTAAGTGATAAATCAAAAAGTTTTGATCCTTTGACAGCTTTAAATGGCCCATGAATTTTTATTGCTCTAAGCAAATGTTCGACTAGATGAGCGACGTCAGACACCATTCGCGAGTTTCGAGTAGATTAGTAAAAATATTGTTATGTGTACAACAACAAAATTATATACTTTAACAAACTGGTGAGATGATATAAAAATTATCCTCCTTCGAATGATCCAAAAACGCAATATCATTTTCCAATTTGCACAAAATGCAGAAAGAGAAATATCGAAGGAACTAGTAAAAAGAGACTTTCGACAGATTTAGTAAATTAACTAATCCCTTTGGTCCACATAATGACACATTTCACCAACAGTTGAGCAAAGGATAGCCATTCACAACGAGCGAGACGAAGCAGCGTAAAATGTTAATTTGATTCATTCTCGAGTACTCGTTACGCTTCATTTACAAGCGTGATTAAGCTCCTTTCAGTGGAAAGATAATGCAAAACCGCTCGAAAAAGTGAGCAGCCAGTCTGCCACCAAGCGAAGAAGCCATCCCCATCGCCAGTTGGATGTGGTATGGAAAAGCTCCACAAAAGGCCTAGTAAGCATGAAGTCAGCTTACATTGTTGACTGTCATTGTGGTGCAGGAACGGTTCAAGTGTGAGGTGTCAATAATGGCACAATTTAATGACAAAGGATTAAGCGTTCTAATCCGTTGTTTTTGTGAGAAGCTTTTGGTTGCTATAGAGGGATGGAAATCAGTAATTACTGATTACTGATTTTGACAGTAAAAACTGTCAATAAAACTTCTAGAAGAGTAAATTTTTATTCAATAAACTTGTACTAGATAGACATGTTGAATGAAAACTATTATTCGTTTTGCCTGTCAAATCGGTATTATGTGGAATATTATAAGGAAATATATCTGGACACTTCTTCAGTATTGAGTGATTATTTCCTTTATTCATGCGATGATTTTATTTTGAACAGATGTGTTCAGTATACACTCTTCTTTGTTAATAAATACTTTTCATTGTTTACATTTTTAGTGCTAACATTTATCGCGAAAAATATTATAGTTGTTGAAGAAAAACTGACGCTTGTATTTTAATAATGATCGAATGTAAACGTCAAAACACTATTGATTCGCGCCGACACGTCTTTAAACGAAACGTACACAGACACACACCGAAAGCCGTGTGTATCGTTTGCAGAACTCAATAAAATTGCTTTTTTCATTTGCATATAAATTGACGGCTTCAGTGTTTAATAGGGTCGAGGTCCGAACAATTTTCTTTTTCGTTTATGGACCATTTTTGCCGGTACCAGGTGTCTCATCGCTGCTCCGAGCTTTGCAATATCATTGACTTTTCGTCCATTGATATATCTTACTTCTCGTAGCATTTGACCGAAGTTATGTCTAGAGAAGGCTCATGAAAATCATCGAAAAGTCCATGGTAAGTCGTGTCATTTGTGTGCGTAAATTAACGCAATTTCGTCACAGGAGAAACACGATGAGGATATTACTTCACTTCGGAGAAAAGAACATACACAAAAAATACTTTTTTGAATACATTTTTCTAAAAGTTTAAATTTGTAACTTTCAATATTTGGAAATAATGAAATTGTCACATATTCTCCTCGCATCTGGCATCTGGTGCAAGTAAGGCATCGCAATATTGCCGTTCAAACGATCCAAACAATGCTCGGAAACATTCTACAATTACTTTCAATATTTCATTGTTCTCAGCTCACAGTTCCGGTATTTCGACTCCGCCGTACACTCACACACATAATCAATAATTCTCATTAGCAATAACCGTCCGTAATAGTTCTGCGCCTCATTCCTGGGCAAATTGTGCAAAAGTATGACCGGGCCCTGGCTCGCACTGCTCGGGACCCAGCGCGAAAGCATAAAGTTGGACATTTAATTTGCAAACTTTTGTCGGTAATTCATTTCCTGCTTCGGAAGCGAAGCACCATCGCAGAGACATTGCCCCGTAACCGGTCCGTGGTCCGCAGGTTGACGGCCTGGGCTCGCGATGGGTCCGCAAAAAGTTATTGTTACATCCATGGCCATCGAACGCGATGTAAACAAGCCGTTTATAAAACTGCCAAAGTGCGTGCGGAATACGGCGAAGATACTTGAGTTGGTAATTTATGTGTCCCTTTGCCGTTGGTCGCAAATGGCAAATGGAGCGCGCTCGAGCGAGAAGCTTAGCGATACGTTTTCATTAAAAATTGTTGGCCCAAAAGTTCGCTGTTCGCTTTCCACTAATTGCCAATCGTTGTGGGCCGTTGATGATGATGCGTCTCATGCCATGAAGTGAGTAACAATCGATACATCATAAGGCGTTGACGCTTGGCGAACGGATTTGTGGTGCTTTTCCCTTGCTGGGACCGTTTTGAATGGTATGTTTTCGATTTTATTTGTTTGCCATTCCTCTTTCGGTACTTCGACACTGTGCTAACTGTTCACGATCTACCGAGCCGCGGTTGGATTTAATGGGATTTTGATAAGGCATAAAACATTAATAAAATCCCCGTTCCCAGCGATGATGTACAACTTCAATGTCTCGGTCGCAGCGTGGTATCGTGAGATGGAAATAAAACGGAAGGAAGGAATAAAACGCGAACTGGACGATTTTGGGATGCTTTGAAAGGAGGCTTAAAGTATTTTCGCCCTCAGCGACTTTCAGTGATTCATAATCAAATTTAAACCCGAGTAAACTGATTGTAAATAGTATCGATCTGCCGAAATTAAAGGACCAAGAGACTACATCAGTTGATCATGAGGAAGTGTGACTCATGTTGAGATAATTTGAGCGTTAAATAGTTCGACTATTCAATTGTCAACCAAGCAGAATGAAGGCGACGGAATCTTTTCCAATCCGACATTTAAACCGATTGATGGTTTGTGTTTCTATTTTACCAACGACGCCCCAGAACTGAAACGGAGACTTCACGTCAGAACTACACAATCTACAATTAAGCCGTCAGTATCTATTCCAACGAGTTAATTGATTTCCTTGCACAATAAAGGCAAAGGCGTGCTGTGGAAAACGTACCACCGTCGTCCAACATTGCTGGGCGAATTTAAAGCGAATCAGAGGAGCGAGCTTTAGATACGATTCCCGGGTATCCCGGGTAGAATGCTCCGTCCAGACCACACTTCCGTATAGGAATTGAATTAGCGCTGGAAAAATGCTTCTCTTCGTTCGATCGAGCTGCACAGGTACGGATTGGAATGCGACTAATTAGAGAGAGAATTTATTCAATTAAAATCCAACCCATAAAATGAGGATTACGTGCTGTTCCAGGTGAGCATTGGCCGGGCACAGACATGGCGTGATGTCTTTTGTTGTAAAGGATCATGGTACCAGGCCCACACATTGAAATAATGTTTTTGATTTGATGGTGGTGGTGATTCCGAGAAAAATCTTCAACATTTGCTGACCAATAAGTGTCCTGCAGCATAAAAGCAACGCCACTCGAGGCGTTTACTTTTAGTTTTGCTTAGTTACTACAATACAAAGTAATATATTGAGTGTTACGAACATGCTTTTTCTGTTGAACGTTTCATAACTCAGCCCAGTCAGGTTCGTAGAAAACAACTGCTTTGTCAATCGCATTGATCGGTTACCACGAAACAATAAAGTCGTGTACCATTTTTAATCAAAAGATACTTAACGTCAAGCAGAACTAAGGCCGAACGAACACACATGAGGACAAGCGACACTTATGACTGTCTTGAGACCAGATTGTGTCACAACGAATGATGCTGCGAATCGCGTAGGTTGGGTGAAAATCGATGCACCCAATGTACTTCCAGCTGTCGCACAGATTCATTTTGTGTCTCAACATGGAACGCTTTAGCCAAGCTGACGGTCGATCCACATTCTTCTTGACGGAGCAGAGAAGATAATAGTCGGAAACGAACTGATAAGAAGGTGATAAGAAGAGTTGCATTCGAAGTTTTGTAGCCAAGGGTTTTTGGGAAGTGATTACTAAAAGCTTTTAGTAAAGGAGTTAAAGCTTGCTTTAGAGACAGCTGAATTACAGAAAGTTATTTCGATACTTATAGTCTGTGAGGTTGTTTAGTTATGATGTTCGTTAAATAACATGACACTTGTCTTCGGACTGCACGTGGTCCAATGAATCTATACGTCTGATTCTGGTTAGCATCGCCCAATATGTTCTCTAAATTCGTTCATAAATCTGGTTAATTTAAATTAAATTCAATTCATTGAGAACTTCATCGACACCTCTGACACCGATTGCTAGAGTGGAGCTTTTCTTCCATGTGCGTGGCATAGATAAAATAATTACTGGAAACTTACAAAGCATGTAGTTGTAGAATGGAAGAGAAGACAGCCTCCGGAACACAATCCGAAGCACACATCCTCGGGGAATGAATGGATCGCAAGAGATTGTAATCAACAGTAATTAGGTCTGAATAGTACAAAGCGAATGTAACGCAGTGTGGCCTGTATGTTACTCCGACGGAGCTTAGACTTTACAGAATTATCAATACGAGTCATTAGGTTGTGGAAAGCCTTGAGGCTTCCTGTGGCGTCTCACAGCAAAAGTAAGAAAACTTTTCGTTGCTTCATTACTTACTTGCATCGAGCCTGGCAAAAGCAACTGGCACAAAGCTCGTGGAGCTTGCAATATTCCTTGGACTCACACAGCATCCCCATCGATTCTCCGCAGCATGATTAATCGCTGTCAAAATTCATCACCGTGATTGTTCCCTGATTAGAGTGACACACTAGTGAAGCATGATTCGCGCTGTAGCGTCATTGTACCATCATTCACGACAGACGACACGACCAACATAATCCACCCGCCCGCTAAAGTGATTAATTATGGCAGCATAATCATAAATTATTCGCTTTGCTGGGCAGCCGAACAGCTGGCGGTGTTTACTGCATCCATTGAAGGTCATTTATTGAATGCAAACCATGGAGTTTGTAAAATAATTGGTTCGCTGAGGGGAGCCGTAGCTGGTCCATGACTTGAGAGGGATTATCCGGTTGAAACGGCAAAGCTAAAGATGAAAGGAAAGCAATGAACGAACGAATATTTTGTGGATTGATTCGATGCTTTGTGACCGTTGAGATTTGGTTGTGTTTAACTATACAAAAGCAAGAACGAATTTATTCCTCGGAACCTCAGTGAACGAAGCCCAATGAAGCCCTCAACCTGCTTCTGTTCAACTTATGTTTACATGTAGTGTAAAGTTCCAGCTGTTCTTCCACTCCATGCTTGGTGATTTGGTGTTCGTGTTGCTGCCTCCGGTTCAGAAGAATGTGTCACTGTTGTTATTTTAAATTACTCGGTTCAGTTGTCACTGGCAGAGAACTCAAACCTCTCGAGCCACTTGTATGTTTGGTGTTGTGGAAGAGCTTAAAAAAGTCCAACTAAAGGGGGTTGACAAAGTAAAACAAAGCGAAAGCTGTTGTAGTGTTTTGTCCGCTTCTTCTGTGTGCCCTACTGGCCCGTCTTCGCATTGTTACACGGTGTGTATGCTACAGTTCCGTACAAATTAGAGCATAATGGAATTAGATTGCTTGAAGTGTACGTTGTTGTGATGGAACTACATGAACAGATAATTTACTCAACAAAATGGTTTGTGTCTCTCGCGACCAGTAGGCAAATTAAGCAGCAGGCCATCAAATACATTATCTGAATCAAGTTCTTATCGCTTGTTTGGTACATTCCGAATAGTAAAGCTACAGAACTACACTGAAGAACGTCTTGTGTGGACCGTATTGCATTCCTCGAATCCTTGTTTGAATGTTTGTCAATAAGTAAATCTGGGGGAAGGAAGTTCAATAATAGTTGTTTTGGAGTCATGAAGCAAGAGGAGACCAATTCAATGATGTTACCATTTGAAACACATGGCCCGAGTTCTAACTTCGCTTCGTTACTATAGTGTCGAGGTTTTCCTTCACTCTGTAATCTCATCAGCTGTAATCTTTATTCGCCAATCCATTTGGTAAATCACCGTTTAGTGGCATTGGTGCTGAGTATCGTGCATACAGTGTGTCCGCGGACTTTGAAGTTGCGATGGTTGTGGGACCAAAAGTGTTCGAACTGGCTGGGTGCATCATCAACCCGTGCGATGCAACAAAGCCTTTTATGTGTGCGCCGAATGTGGAGTTGGAGTTAATGGTTGTGGATGTGTGGATGAGCGTGTCCGTACGAATCCAGTCACGGGCATTGAACACTGATTTTCCAATCTGTACAAATGCATTCACCAAGAGATTGGGAGCCTTCGAGTGTACTTGTTGCGTATTCCAAAGAGAGTTATAACAAGCACACAGTCGCCATACACTCGTCGTTTTATGTCCAAGGGCCAGTCGGGTCAGGCAACATAACATGGGTGAATAAAAAAGGGAATCTGTTCGAATTTTTCATGGGTTTTAGTTACAGGTAACACGCTCTTTCCTTGTCATGCGACGTTTGATTAACAACAAGTCAACCGATTCTTTGGTGAAATTACTCATCGTTTTCAATTATAAGACTCTTACTCGAATTCCGCTAATGCTCTTAAGTACTCGTGAATGGATTTATTCATCAACTGAAGCTGCATGACAAAAATATGTGACGATGCTTTTAAACAACTCCTGTCGACTTTTGCAATGCTCAAGCATTCTCCCAGCATCGGGATCCATCCGTTGGTCGTAAACGCACCATGTAAACGCCATAAAACGAGCTCATAAAATGTAAAAGAACAAGACAATTTGGAAGCACACGCAACACCTGGCCAGAGTGATAATATATCACTTAGCCCGACGAACAACGATAAACACTGCTCTTCAGTTTCGGTGGCTCTCTGCATCCCCTGCTCTGCTTTGGCGCTGATTTTTTGTTCCGAATAAGCTTTTGTTCTATCTGGCAGAATCATCGCAGGTCGCAGATTCGTCTCCTTTGTTGATATTTGCACACCGTTGCAACGAGATTATCCATCCTTGGTTTTCTCTGCTCTGCTCTGTGTGTGTGTGGAGTGAAAAGCTCCGTTCCGCTATCTTATTATCGTTCACGCACGCACTGGCAATGTATGCTTGGAATGCTCCCGACACACGGCTGCAAGTATTTGCATTTTCGGCAACGCAGCAGCACCATGTCTCAGGGTGGGGTGTCGAGTGGGCATGTACGAGTTCCTGGCTCTTCTGCTCGTCCCCATAGAATGGAACGAGGGTTATTGGTGTTTGTTTGTGGTGGCTAAATTCTTAAGACAATATCCACCAGCTGCACTACCTGTACGGTGTGGCAAGCAGCTGGTAGGACTCTGTTTCTTGTTAGTGGACGGTGTGCTGAAGAGACCGGGAAAGGATGAGACGAGTAGTGTTGATTATTCATAATGCAATGCAAATTATATGTGAGTTATAATATTGTCAGATATGGTTCAAGGGACGCCTTAGCTGGGGGTTTCAACCAAAGATAAGCGAGTCATTAATTTATGGAAAAAATAAAATGTTTGCAAAGTATGAAGAGATGTTTTAACAGCTGAGCTTAGTAAGAAAAGTATTAAAATGTGTAAATTAAAGATTATTTGAAATAAATGTCAAGTCCTTTGTTTGAGTCATGGTGTGAATATTGAGCAGATTAATTCCTTGCGGGTTACCATCCCAAAAACAAGGTTTTATTCTGTACAAAATAGCAAGCTTCGCTTCACAGTTCAATCCAGTTAATCTGTAACATTTCTTCGCAATAAGCCTTTGAAAGGAATTTTCACTGTGGAGCCACGTGAGCATGGAAAACACAACATCGAGGCCTTACTCAATTACACAATTAGCCGGAGTAGGATATCGTATGCCCGAGGTGGATTGGGTTGTGAGCTAATTAGGCGGGATACGTACAATATCGACACGCAATTGATGAGCTTACGGTGGAGCATTTTCCCCTTGCCGGGAGCACGCTATATCTGTTGACCGGTCGATGGTCGAATTGATAATATGGGTTGGATCAGACTTTGGAATTTTGGGAACGGATTAAATGTTTGCATATCATTTGTGGAGTCCAGTATCTAGGTTGATTAGAGATAAAAAGCTAATGTAAGAGATGCTATCAATTTGTCTAACGTGTTATACGGTCAAGTACTTAGAAGTTGAAAAGTGATATTCCAACACCATTTTATGACCTTACATACCATTGCAATGATAACAATACTTTGAATAAAATAAAATGCATCATAAAAGGGTTAAAGTTTTCCTTTTTTTGCTAGACCTTATACCACCGTAGTCGACTGCAAACGCACTTAACAGTTTACGTTTCGATGGATTCATCCGATTAGTTCTGCATCATTGCACGGGTAGCAGGTTAGCAACATAAAAAAGGAACGAGATAAAACAATGGAGTTTCTATATTTGATGCATATCCCTGCCCATTGTAACGAAAACCCACACTGATAAAGGTTGGCAGAGTAGTGCAAAGGGACAGCTGTACCGAGAGCTGCATTTCACAACAGTTTCCACCTCAAGAGGAACATCATTTTTGCTTTCTACTATTATCAAGAGGGACTTGCTGCAGATGGCATGTTCTCACACAGCAAGACATCTGTTATTCATACCGTTGATCTTCAAGAAGAAACCTGGCGGTACCATTTGAAGTTGTTTCACCGCTGTTTACAAGTCTTTGTTCAAACGCTCCGGAATGCAATCGGAAAGAAATTGTTTCTCTCGTTTGGAGTAGTATTGTGCTTTTTTTTTTTGCACACTGCACTCAATAGTGCACTCCCTAGTCGCCTAGTGTTCGCGGAATATGTTTGAGAAATAAAAATAATCCTCTACTCTTCACGTGCATACCCTTTTGCGGATGCATTCCAGTTTTTCTTTGTGCATTGTTTTGCAATTGCATTCGTTAAATGAGCATCATGGCTTGCACCAAATAACAAAAACTGCACCACAAACTGTGCAGCAGTAGGCACTTTACGGACGTACTCACATGCTCGCGCCGAAAAACCAAAAGCTTGACACAAAACTTTCGCCAATGCCAACACACCTAATGGATGCTTCACATTTATCAGAGCCACCATCGAACGAATCGCTCAGGGCCTGTTACTTGGCTCCAAGTAGAAACCCATAAATCTGTGCCCTCATCCTGTCACCTCGCTTCCGGCATATCCACATCCGAGAAGTGGCCACTTGCGCGAAGTGCGGACCGTACCCTTCCCGCCCCCGGCTCACCGACTCGTCTTGAAGCTGGAACGAAGAACAGTGCTCGACATAGTGTATGTATGCCGCTTGCCATCGAAACTACTACCACCACTCGATGCCCTTGCCAACACACAAAGCGTACTCGTGACAAGACAAACCGGAAACCGGGCAAAACCCCTCTTGTGTTGTTGTTCTGTTCGCTTTCCCGGCGTTGTCGAGATACCCCGTGGAATACCCGAGTTCCTGATGCTGACAGAGTGATGATGAATTGGAGTACCCTTTCGTAAATAAAACATGCCCACTTTGCCTTTTCTCTTTCGTCTAAGTTTCTCGCTGTGAGTGGTTTGGGATTAGAAATAAAGTTTGCGTTTCCCGATATCGGTGTGTATGCTTTTGCGTTTCGGTTTTGTTGCTCTTCTCATCTCACTATCTTATTATTACCCAGTTGTTTTTGTTTTTTTTTTTTGCTTGTCTTCTTCATTGCACGCAAATGCGTGCAAAACTCCACTCGGACGGACAAGCATTTATCCCGATGAAACACTCCATAGCAACTTCCCGGTAGGGTTGTGTTCGTTTTAACGCGACTTTAAAGTTGAATCCATCTTGACACCGATATCACACCCCAAAACTTTACCAAGCTTAAGCTTAAGCCGAGTGTTTTTTGGGGCCAGCGAATCGTCGGGCGGTGTAAACTACGGAAATAATTTATAACTCAGCGCGAAGATGCCTTTCGAAAACGGGTTAAAGGGGAGTTGTAAAAATTCGATCCATTATTTACCCAAACCTACACACACTTTACCCTGCTCACTCAGCGCGCACATAAGTGCTGACAGGGTTTAAACCTTGGAGTGGGTCTTTTGATTTCTTTTCAAGTAATTAACCTTCCCGCTTTTCTTTCCTACTTTGGTTTACATCCTTCAACACAGCGAAACCCATACTGAGAGCTGGGAGAAGAGGGCAACGACAAAACCTAATCATCAAAAAGCGAATAGAAAAGCATCACTTCACGTGTTTTGATCCAATCTGGCAGTGAAGGATTTGAATGGCTCCTTTTTTTTTCCTCCTCTCAAAGCCGTTTTCTATATACACTGTTCAAAACACGTTTCATCTTGATAAGATACGATCGCTTCTTGGTACTATTGATTGGCAGAAGTTTTTCGATTATTTTTTTGTTTAAATTGTTTAATAGAATTTTATTTTTTAATCTTTTTTTTCATAAAGGACGGACAGGCCTGAAAATATAAATATAAAAATTATAAGAATTTTAAATTTCGTTTGTGTAATTTGCATTAAATTTATAGAATAACTTATGCATGTAAAAAATGAGACACAACTATAGTGACTCCCGTAAATCGAATAAATATCCTAAGGAAAACTGAAAACAATCCATCCAACGATCGCACGAAAACAATCGATCGAAAAATGTCAATTGAAGTCAAGAGCATCCTCTGGACTTCAAGTTAGCCAAATTTACTTTAATTGAGGGAAATTCTACGGTTTTAAAAAGATGAGTCGGGAGGTTCTCCTGCCCCCCTCTTGCCTTAACCGTTCAAACGTTACAAGGGTCTGACTCAACAATAAA
This sequence comes from Anopheles maculipalpis, assembly GCF_943734695.1. Lineage (NCBI taxonomy): Eukaryota > Metazoa > Arthropoda > Insecta > Diptera > Culicidae > Anopheles > Anopheles maculipalpis. The sequence continues at coordinate 15,076,933 of NC_064871.1, read as the reverse complement.
TTTCAATAACAAAAAAGTCTGCCCAGCTCAGTTGCCCGTCGTATATCCGGACTTATAGGCAGCTTTCAGTGCCGTATCGCACCACCTGTTGCTAACTTAGCTTGCCCTCGAGTTGGATTCTTTTTGCCTCTTTTAAATTGGCTCAGTTCCCTACCTCAAAGGTCGTATGTGCTACGTAATGATTAACAACCCCTCTTGATGCAAATTTGAGTGTTCTTCTGGCGTTCCTTAGGGAAGCAATTTGAGACCTTTAATGTACTTCCTTCGCATTGGCCACTCAACGACCTTCTACTAGGTCACGTCGTTGACAAAAACAAAATTCAAGGATTTATTCGTCGCCAGTCTTTAGAATTTGATGACCCACAATCTGTCTCTTGACAGTGACTGAAACACTAGATCGATAGCATTGGATTGAGGATCGATGCGAAGACAACATACCTGCTTGATGATGATGATGATCTCGGAGTTCTGCTACCTTGGTATCATCGTAACTTCGGACAACAACTTTAACGACGAAATCCGAAGGCACATTGTTGCATTGTTATCTTCTACGGGCACGAGTCTTGGGCCATGCTGACTGAAGACGCCAATGCACTCGCCATTTTCGAACGACGGATGCTAAGGACCATCTTTGGCAGCGTGTGAGAGCAGGGAGTATGGAGCTCCACCAGGGAGGTGCTCATCAGCAACCCGTCGGCACGAAACGTAGAGGAGTACAGAGAGCTCGTTGGCTCCAGAGAGAGAGTTGAAATCCTGAACTTGTAGGAGATCTGATGCAGCCATGAATGCAACCGAGTTCAGAGTTCAGCGGTTTGGTGTCCTTTGTCCAGGGTATGGACAAACAGGATTGAATATTTCCAAATGTCCTGACATAATGCCCAGTGCATCTTTATGTCTTTGCTCCTCATCGGAGCTGACCTTAGAAGACTTGCATATAGAAAGAATGATTCTTCTATGACTGTGAAGGCTCTAGGGCTTCGTTATGCGTTAAGCGTTGTTTGACTGACACCAACCTATTAATTTTAAATTGACTTTCTTTTACACTTGTACATTGCGTTAACCTTCGTTAAATCCCTTAAGTAGTTAATCAAGTTTTAATTTTAAGACACTAATAATAACAAATCTGGTTTCTACAATGCTACAATTTTACAAAAAGATTGCCATCTCTTCACATGGTGTTAGCTTTTACGGCTGGCTAGGGTCACAGTCATGACGGTCGTAAAAACTAGAAATTGCATTTTATTTCCCTGAACTTTCTGACCTTGATAATCATCAACTATTCCGTCTTGACTGCCGAATGATTAGTCGGTTAATTATAAGGTTCACCCCGATAAAAGTTTGGCCAGACAGTTAAATTTATTGCTGTCTGTCTGGTCAGTCGATCGGTCTGAGTCATTATCAAATGGCAGGTTTTATCTTCAACAAAGACAGACGCCACACTGAATACAACAGGCGTACGCATTTGGATTCAGCTACTTCAAATAATCTAAAAATGCTGACATACTTTTTCTCTACATAAAAGACAGGATCACAAAAGACGACGAACAACGGTGGGTTTATTGCGAGGAAGCAGAGTCGTGGCACTAAAAATCAAAGACTTTTTGCTTTAAAAAACAAAAATGTATTTGCATGCTTGTTAAAAGTTATATTAACCTCACCATTTACGGTGCACAACCACTATTGATTGAAAGGTAGACTTCGATTGCAATTACACATAAACTATTTCAATCCACGGTACAGTTTTGGTTGTGGTAAAATTACTCGTCGGTTTCCATTTTTGTTTCTTTCTCTGTTGACAGCGATAAATGTACGCCAGAGTAAAATAAAGGACGGTAAACGAAGACAACTTATTTGACGCACTTTTTTCGGTTGCATTTCACTCTGCATTTCAACTCCAGCGAAGCAGCTACGGCTTCATTGCGCTCCTGTGTCCCTTTTGTTATGTCATTGTCAGTGGCAGCCGATGTGGCGCTCTACTGACGGTTGAAAAACGTGGGTTTTATAAGCGTTACTGCCCCATCCAGTCTTATTTTATGCGAGTCAAAAACATTCGTCTCTACCATTTAATGCTAGAAAAGCAGTGCGTTTGACCGCAAGCTAAACGTGACTTGAAAGTGGAATAAATGTAAAACAGAAAATAATTGTTACTATCACATTACCGCTCAGGGCGTTCCCTGAATAATACTTAACTTTCCCAAGACCGTTTACTTCTTCTACTTCTTTCAAATTCAACCATCTTACAAAGAGTTATCCATACTTTTAATATTAATTATGATCCTTTATTCATTACATTGCTCATCTTTCCAACATAATGTGCCCGGGCGACGAGGCTGTTCCTCGCTCTCGTCGGGAGGGTATGCTGAGTTTTGTTAATTATAATAATTTACTGTTTTACTGTTCTTTCAGCTGATCTAATTCATTCATGCATTTCCCCCTTGCATCGGGGTTTGTTTTCCTTAATGTATCCGCAACTTAATAAGCATCATCCTGCGTGTATCATCTTTGATTTGCTTTTGCTAGTGTTCAGGTTCTCTAGGAAGATAATTTGTAAACGTTAACGAATATCCTTTTTACGCCTCGAATTAAAAGCGGAACAAACGAAGAAATAGTACGTCAATATACTCGGCTCAAGCAGAACAGTACAGACCATTCCGTACCAAAGGAAACAGTTTTTCCACCTGCATATTTTATTGTTTTTCTGTCCTTGCCCTGTGTGTCGATTGAATGTAAAAATAGTGGTTTTGTAAAAGCCTTCCAAACAGGTGACGTGTATAAATGGTTGTGTTTACTGGGTGAGAGACGACGAACGAGCCAGCCATCATCCTCCTCACACACGGGAGAACAATTGATAGTCGTCGATCGTTTTTTTTTTTTCTATTGTGTACAGAGAGGGAGTTTGCGTTCAGCTTTGGTTCAGTGGAAACACGTGCCAGAGAATTGTGTTGGAAAATACACCGCTTGCACAGCACACACATCCGATGCTCATTCGTTTCGCGGGTTATTTCGTTCAGGTATGCGCTTTCTTTCACAGCCAATGAAATGTTTGTGTAACGGTTTTGCCGATTGATTTTAGAATAAGTAGAAAAACGATACGATGCTTCGCCAAATCTCAAAGCGATAGCGAAATAGAATACGTATTGAGAGTTAAACCCAGACAGCATCGTTCATGTGGGAGCATTACAACGCGCTCCTGGTTGTTGGCAGGCCAGAGATTAAAAATTGAAATTTTCGGAACATTTAAAATAATAACAAATGTTTCTGTTTCTGTGTTGTTGTTAACTGAAAATTCAACACTTTTTATCTCTTACATGTTGGGCGGACAGAAGTCACTGTGCTAAATCAACACCGAACCAAGCTTGAGTAATGTTTCTTGCCCCCTTATAAGTAGAAGGTTTCGCCGAAGCAAACACACATGATCATTACTAGAGAATATAGATATTCTTTGGGACGGGAAACTTTAAAATGTTTAAAAAACGATAGACATAACACAGAGCATCTCGATATGGTTTATTGACGGTAGCCCAAGTATTTTTTATTTAATACCAAGGATTTTTTACGCTTTCCCATATATTTTTGGCAGAGGTCCTAGGTTTTTTTTTTACGGACTCGAAGATATTATTACTTCAAAGAACTATCATTTTCAAAAAGAATTTTACAAAATTATAAATAAAGAAACGCTGTCAAATTCTCCAAAATGGTAATTCAAAGTAAAGTTACACCTCGATATTTTCTGCGTGGTAAAAAAGACGCGATAATTCATTCTTTTCAAATTATTAGAACATAATTTTTAACGATCTGTTCCAATCTATATTTACTTTTAGTTTTATTGTTAAAATAAAATAAATGTTTTAAAACGTATTCAAAAATATCAGGAAAACTGTGGGACAAAAAACATTAATACCCGGAAAATTTTTAAAAATCACGGGACAAAGCCAAACATGTATGAAAAAGCCTACAAAAACCTCGGAACGAAACAAAAAAATCCTTGGAAAAGCGACAAAAATTTCCAGGACACCCAGTGGTGAATTGTACTCCACACTAGAGTACTATCCCGTTTTCCGTTCATGGTGTAAATGCATCTGCAATTTGTGACCTTTCCTCTCCGTCGCATAGAAAATAACGTTTCCGTTTTTACCGAACGCGCACCACCCTGTGGCTAAGTATGCGAAAACGCTTTTAGCGTTTGTTAAAGATGAAGATGCGTTAGTATTGTTGTTGGTTTATACAGCGCTTTACAGTGTATGTATGCTTGTTCGGCATGAATCGTGCATTGCAGCACACACCATTTGTATGAGCATTTCCTTTGTATCAATGCGTGTCGGATCTTTGATTTCTTTTCCACACAGTTTTTTGTTTAATTTCTATTACACATTGTATAAACTCTCTTCTCCCTATTCCATGGAGGAGGATGGAGAAAATATACACATTTCCTATTAAGTTTCCAGAAGGCAATAAAACGATCAACCGAAAATAATCGGAAAATCTCACATACATAGTTTTACCGCGTCACTATACTATAACCTTCACATCCATCAGCTGCTTTTGAGTAATGCTTATGTGTCTGTGTTTTTGTATATATATATATATAATGCATATGTGTGTATCTACATTATTATATATATAATTATCTCTGTCCGTTGTACACATTCTTTATTTCTCTTTTATATGTATCATCATCATTATCATTGGTGCCTTACAATAACGTCAATAAAATGAACAAATTGCCAACTTGCAAATTGTACAAATTATTATGCCCTCCCTCTTCTTTATTTGCTTTGCTTTTGGACGCATTTTTACCCTCACTTTTACGCTCACGCTAAACAATTTTGTTCACGATTGATTTGATCAAATCAAATGTTAAACTTTGATCTATCCTCCTCCCTGCTATAAAGGATAATCCACTAGTATGCTCACTACTTTGAAAATGTATTTCCGCCTCATTTGTCGGCTGTAGATGCACATGTGCTTCTGCTTTTTGCTGTGATTTTGATGAATAATGTGTTACAGAGAAAACACGTTTCCATTACATCCGCGTCCGTGGAAATTTGTATCCACACACGCACACCCCTAGTGATGACACAGCCATGCCTGCGGCCGTACCAATTGTGATCGAGGTGTTAGTGTGTGAATGGGGCGGTGTCTGTATATTTGTATGCTTCATATGGGTCACTGTATGCTTTCACTCGTAATGCCATTTGTAGTTGTTGGGTGTATTGTTTCAGCATCCCCATCCATGTACTCCATGCACGCTCATTGGTGTATGTTTTCATTTCAACACTTAGTACCGAGGACAACAAGTGAGCGGATATTGTCTCAATCGCTTCGATGGAGACCTTAGATAAGACTTCACTCAGTCGACGATATTTATATTACTTTACTGCCTTCCTTCCTGCTTCTTTTGCTGCTAGTCCTGTGTATGTGTATGCCTCTGTGGCATTTTGTGTGTTTTCTTATTTGATTTTTATCCCAGCAATGACCCCTTTTTCTCTCTATCTCTCTATCACTCACTATCCAATATGTTTCTTATTATCTTTCATTAAGTTTCTTTCTTTCTGTATCATTTCCGCACGAGAAACAGCGTACAAAAAAGCATCTGATTTGCTTTTCTGATAGTGCACTGTGTGTGTGTGTGTGTATTTGTTAACAATATCGTTCAATAAAAACTATTTAATTTTGTTTCTTTTCTTTTCCATGTTCCACTGCTATTATCCAAGCAGATTTTTTTTGTATTTCTCTCTCTTTCTCTCTCTGTCTCTTTTCACATATCCACTCTTCTAAAAGACTCTCACTTTCTCACTCGCTTCCCGTATTTCCGCAACACATTTTTTAGTCATCATCTTGCCTTTCAATTTGTAGAATTCGTTAGCCGGTTGGTATATTACCGGTTCTATGCCATAATTATCGCATATCATCCCACGACTCGCTTAGTTCCTTATATATATATATAGATCCAACACACTCTTACAACCATAACTTGCAGGTGCTCGAAGAAATATTGCTGATCCAATGTTAGTCGCTCAACTTTGACTCTAACCATCACACGCCTCTTCAAGCACACCACCTTAGCTGCCAAATGAATTTTGTCGTGAGCCCGCCGAGGCACCGAATGTACGCAGAATAGGCACAGTCGAAACTACTGCCGGGTTATTGCTGCCGGTAGCTACGGTTATAGTGGATGCTGTCGAATATGCATTTGCAGGCACCGCCGCAACTGTCCTCTCCCTTGCAAGCGCACTTCCACTGCCAGCGCTTGACGTATGTTGAACCGGTGTTATCCAAATGGGAGTCGGTTTCGGAAGTGGTACCGCCGGTGGATAGGGGGGCAATTGTCTGCTGGAACTAGAACAACCCGACATCATATGCGTCCCAGTGGAACTCATTAACGCAGTACTTGTCACAATTGCTGGCGGTGGCGGTGAAAAGCACGCGCGGCTGGAGCTCGAAGGGTTATGCGTTACCATATCAAGACTATGGATTTGATCTTGCACTGGATACTGGGGAACTGGCTGATGTAAATGAAGCGCTTGCAATTGCATTACTGGTACCGTTTGTATCGACGGTGGTGGTGGTGGTGACGGTAAGGAACCATCTTCCTTCTCTTCGGCAGATCCTCGTCTTTCAAGCACTGAGACAGCATCCGGACGGAGAGAAGAGGGCGTTGCGGGTCGTAAATGCGACGTGGCCGTATCGTTATCAATACTTTGCATAGATTGGTCAGAAAATACGATTGCTTTTATTGGAACATTCTTCAGCAACACCGAAGACGATGATGACGGGCCTGACGATGTACCACCGCCGGCTGTTGTTGCTGTGCTACCACCATTTGCTTTGTTAACTCGTTCCTGCTCCTGACATTGTGCCAAATGCTCGGCTGCAGGATCGTACGGCACGGAGGTACCGGTAAGCATGATTTCATCTTCCCCATCAGTGCTGTTGGAAACATTAGTTGAGTTATTGGTGGCGATGTTTGCAGACGAACTGGCTGTTAATGATGACTTCTTTTTGCTGCGTCTCGTTAGGTAGCGGTTGAGAAGGGAGAGAAATTATTATTTCCGTTTATTGGTTGGATTTTGATTGCGCTGGGGCGTCTGGGGCCGCTGATTGTTTGTTCCGCTGTACTGATATTTAGCCTTCTTTTCCGATGGCTTCAGAATCTGAAATTAATTTTACAACACCCAAGAAAGAAACGTTATTGACTGATTGCGAAACCGCTCGACTCAAGTACTGCGCGTGCAAACCAACCTGAAACGAACACATTAAATTCGCATCGACAGACATCATGCCGCCAGCATTATCGAATTCGCCACAATAGTTCGGTGCGGAAAACAGCGTTACTAGAGATCGGCGGGCAAAGAACTCGTACCCATCTTCAACGACCTGATGCGCTCGGCAAATGAGATCCAACTCGTGAATAAGCAAAAACTTTGCAACGATGTCCACACCGAACGTAAAGCTTACGCCACGATCATTCTCCCCCCAACCCTTCACATCCTTGTCCGGATCGCTCCACAGCAGATCGCACAGTAGCCCCGTATCGGGTACATCTGTCGGTCGCATTATGCGCTTAATCTGTTCCATATGCTGTAACACAAAAGAACTATTTTAGTATCGCACCATGCATGCCCATCACTGCAAACACACTCTCTCATGATCACACATCACTTACGTTCAAATCCGGGCTTAAGCCTCCGTGACAGCAGAATATTTTCTCATCAATAATGGCAGCAATGGGCAGGCAATTGAAACAATCGGTAAAAGTTTTCCACAGTTTCACGTTGTACCGCCGCTTGCATTCATCGTAGAAACCTGAAGCGTTGCGATAAATCCATCATTAGCTTTGGGGACCGGGGGTCAGTAAATCATTGCACCGCGCGTTCACCGTTCGCTTACCATATATCCTATTAATACTGGCACACTCATGATTTCCGCGCAGTAGGAAAAAGTTTTCCGGATACTTGATTTTGTATGCTAACAGTAGACAGATCGTTTCCAACGACTGTTTGCCTCGGTCCACGTAATCGCCCAGGAATAAATAATTGGCCTCTGGGGGAAATCCACCGTACTCGAACAGTCGTAGCAAATCTGTGTACTGACCATGTATATCACCTAAAATGCAGGGTTATCATTAGTACGTTACATAGGCACAAGCAATAATGGCGTGCGTTACGTATCGGCTTTTCATAAAAGCGTAATATTTACCACAAATTTTGAGTGGAGCTTCCAATTCCAGAAGTATTGGTTGTTGTAGGAAAATTTCACGAGATTTTAAACATAGCGCTCGAATTTCTTCCTCTGGCATTGGTACTGATTTCCCTGGACGACATCCTCGCACTGTTATGAAAATGGAGAGAGTGAAAGCATGCTAAACTTTAGTCAAAGTTTTCTTAATTCTACACCAATTTTAAACATACTTTTAACTATAAAAACAAAAGCTGCTAACTTTGCAAATTACCTTGTCACGTCATATTTTTCTACTACGAAGAAAACAGTCTATAATATATTTATGCTACATACATCTATAATAACTAACAATATTCATTACGGTAAGGTAAGTTATGTGTTTCTTTAGCCGGAAGTAGTATAACCGTTAGCTCGTTCCAATAGGCGAACAAGTTTTGTGCAAATGGTGCTCTAATTAAATTATCCGCTTTACAAAAAATGCTCATATGTTTTCCAGTATGTATGTTGTCTGGGAAGAAGGTGCATAAACCAATGGAAGAGCAACGGTAAGACAAGGGCTCGATAGTTTCATTTTTAAATACTACACAAAACACTTTCGTCACCGCAACTTGTCCTTTAATACACAGGGGTAAAAACTCAGCACTAAAGACAACACACATTGTTGAGGTTTCGGGGCTGTTGCAGAGATTCAAAGTGACAAGGTCCTTCACACTTACGAACAGGAAGCGATAGAACACAAAGCAATATCCATCAAATGATAGAGACGATTTACATTCGCTTGAATAAAAATATTAATAAAATTCTTCATAAAAAGAAAGTAAATTTTACTCAAATATTCAAGCCAGATTTCCAAAATTATATAAAACATTGTCTACCTATGCGAAACAGTTCAGTCCCAATCAAAACGAAATCTTAAAGCTAGAAAATGCCTGATATTATGAAAAAAAAAACTGGAATGGCACTGTCCGTTGGAAGCTCCCAATAAATTCTTCCCATCAGCTTTTATAGGTAGCTGTTTATGTTTCGGTGTAGTGTACGCTGGACAAACTAGCTGTGACACGGACCGACACGGAAAGGTTGACGACACGTAGACACACGTGTAGCAATGCAAATAAACCAATATAGAAACGAGATTGCTTGAACGTTTCATGGCTCAAAGACGATTTTTCCATAAACATCAGCAATGTGACTGAAACTACAAACGAAAATAACCTACATGTCTGTTCCTCTACCTGGAAACACATAATTTCTATTTACAATGAATTCCCTTTACAAATGTACGTGAAAGTAGGTTGGAGTATTTTTCCCGAACTTCTAATCCACCGATAGCATTCAAATCTGCTGCCAGAGCTTTCTAAATTAAAGCCCCGAGCATCATTGCACGATTTGTGTAGCACTCTGGGAAACGGCGATCAATTTCACATCCAACCGATGCTATGAGAAGGTAATCAAGCAAAACGAGCCATTCGCGAAACAAGCCACGAAATTATCTTTCCTACAGCCAACCTGTTGCGGCTAAAACAATCATATGGTGAAGATTTCATGCTACTTCCAGCGAAAATTCTAGTTTCCCTAAATGTAAATCAGCCCTCCCCCCACGCAAAATGTGTCCGCCACGTGCTGAGACGCCTGAGATGGGGGCTGGCGGTAAGAAACGCTCACAATGAGAGACGGTTTAATTGCACCTAATTTACGCTCAACGAACAAACCCGGCTTGTTGCAAGAAAATAATGTAGAAAAAAAGAATCAACAAACGTGACTTAAAGTTAACGCCCCATGGTGAGCGCGGCATAGCAAGTCGATTGTGTTTTGCAGGGCCCCCCGCCCGCTAGGGTGCTATTAAGAATGGTGACGTCGCTGTAGTCGACAATCCCCAACCATGTAGTTGAGCGGTATTTAAATCGTCATCGGCCGGCATCGCGTGAGCCTAATCGAATGCAATTGATGCACGAATTAATAGCGAACCTGGCTCGTAACAATGGTTAAGCAAATGTTGGTGTAATGTTAAGCGGTACGAGTGAGAATAACAGTAGTAGTTGAAGGAATCCAACACACAGCACTACACACGGATACTACACATCGTGATGGAGGCAGCGCGGCGCACAATGATTGAACATTGTGCGCTTTACATCCTCTCCTATCCTGCATTGTAAACCGGCACGATTCGGTGGAATGAACAAATTATAGTCTTGAAAACCAAACTAGTTGCAGGTACGACTCGGTATTTTGCTCTTTACATCATCGCATGAACGGCTCACTGTTCCTTAATGCTTATTCAAGCATGTGATAGAATATTTTTAACCTAAAAAATATGTTAAATTAATAATTGTTAAAACTTTACATACCATTGAACTGGAACTTGTTTTAAAATTAAAAGCAAATAACAACGTTTGATTGAATAAAGGTGGCCCTAAGCACACGTTATCTAAACCGCATTGCACATTCCTATGCGAAACAATAACGAACTAGACCCTAGCAACAATTTTAGTCAATTGGAAATGATTTTATTAGTACAGATTCAAGCCAACATGCATTAAATTCACGGTCTCTTACATCAGATACACATTTCTTATCTTTACAATAACCAACATTGAATAGGCGCATATAAAGCAAAGTAAATAAACAATCAAAATTGTTCAAAATCACCCATCCGAAACGATTCAAGTGTGGTTCGCCGGTTGAAAGCAAAATCACTGGCCTTGAACTTCAACTATAAGGGGATACGAAAAAAAAAACACCCCTCAAGTCTGGAGAGCACGATACCACGTCGCCACCGGTACCCATATCTGGTACGGTATTATGTATGCAAACGCTTACTAATGGCAGAGCAGTCGGACTAGTAATTTTCTCCTGCCAAAAGCAACGAAGTCGCGCCGGTGATGACGCGCATGATGACAAACTTCGTTACGCTTCGATTTGCAGGCGGATGTCTGTAACAACTGTACGAACGGGTATGGAAGCAGCTACTGCCGCCAGCACAAATATAAATTACCATATGATGAAGTCCAAGTGGAATTCAGTTAGGTACAATATTAACATTAATGCTACACAATTATCACTCCCCAAGGAGGGCGGGTGTATGTACATAGTTGCCGAAAGAATGAGTGTTTCTAATCATATAATTGAGATTTTCTATAATCCCAATAATCAAGAACAAACAAAAAAGTGTTATGTTAAAATAACCCGTAACGAATCTAATATTAATACTAAATAAAAGTTATATTAAATCGACTCTTCCGTCAAACACATAGAAACAATTGTTATGAACACATCCGTATGCAGTGTCCCGTCGATTCGTGATAAATATACTAATCACCATTTTACCAGATATTTCTGAAGTACGGAATATACTGACCTGGAACGAAAAGAACAAGAGGAAAGAAAACAATAACCATTAGTGTTAATATTACTTTAAGCTCATTTTTTTCAGAACGTACTACTAAAAGACAACACACATCAATATTTATACCTAAGTACAAGTAGCGCAATACATCCGCAATCATTCAACAGTTTACGTTACGAGCTAGAACTAGTGGACAAGAGCAGGAACAATACTGTGTGCGCCTTTAACCGTACAACGCACCCAGAAACCAAGACAACAGAACGCTACAAGAGGATAGTGCTAAGCTTGTAGTTGAGCATAACCAAAAGGTGAAAGGAGTCTTATTAAAGTAAACACATCATACTTCAAACCACAATAGAAACATGCTTTAAAACTGCTAGTGTATCAACAATGGACCAATAGAGTTGTCTGTTGCCGTATGATATTTATTCTAGCCTTCTTTTTACACAGCGACGCGATTTGCAGTAGATTTGATTAGACGTTTTGAAGGAAATATCATTTAAAGACCACCATTAGAGGGTTTACCCAGCCAATTCGGCATCGTCAAACTATTATCGTGCAACGTAAATGCCTATTCTAACGTCGTAAACTCTCAATTCAACATTGTCCATTCTATTCGGGCGTCGTTAAGTTTAAATACGACGTTGTAAAGATTGAATTGGGCTGCAAAAAATCGTTTTATTTTTGTATGAACATGACTACAGAATGTGAAATTTGATTTTGCACCTTTTACGTTCGTCATTTAACTTAAAAAGAACAAATTTTCCTAAGGTAAGTTATGGTAACTTGTTACTCATCACACAACCAACGGCTTTTTGTAGAGCTTTATGGATCAAACACAACGGAGCCACCGATTTGACAGCTTGAAAATCAAAACAATCCAAAGGCGACCCAACTCAATCTTTACAACGACGGATTTAAACTTAACGACTCCCGAAGAGAATCCCAATTGCGAGTTTACGACGCCAGAATTAGCATTTACGCTGCCCGATAATAGTTTGACGATGCCGAATTGGCTAGGTAAACCCTGTATGAAGTAAAAGTGTCCCAAGGGCTTTCAGGGCACTGGTCAGTTTGGTTTGAACGTGTTAAGGACTAAAGATCCTCATAAAGAATGTGATATAAAGAAGACCTAAGGCTGAATGCAACTGAGAAATTTAAAAAAATGAAAACTCAACCTCAATCCAGCGGAAAACTATTTTATTTCCTTATTATTGAAAAAAAAACTTAACATTTACTCCAGTAACTGAGAAACAAGTGATTGATTGATTGTATTTCCAAATATCAAATACCAACTCCACATTATTGTAGTGATCTCATTTCAACGGCTAGAATCAATCAACCAACTGTGTTACAGACAACAAATGTAGGTTGGAAAATTATTTACATCTCCCGACAGGTCTAAAGCCTCTCAAACCAAACCTCAAAACAGCTTAGTGGTTGAGAAGAAGGATAGCGCCAATCGACTGCAAGATTAATTAGGTCATCAAATATGAATCACTTGATTAGTACGTAAACCGAAGTGTGAGATGTTTTGAGGCGAACGATTTTAAGGAGAAAGACGTTAAATAATTCCAGTCCGGTTAAGCTTTTCTTTGCCATTGTAAAGGAAAGTATTGTTTCGTACAAAAAATGCTTGTGTTTCGATGTCGATATATTTCTAAAAGCATTATTCACATTTCACTTTCATCAAAACATAGAATGTCAACCAGTTATTCATCGCCAAGTTACAAGAAATGCCCTGCGCTATTTATCAATCTAATTTCCGTTTAGGAATATAAATATATCACTTCCTTGCCAACAAAACTCCCAGAAATTCTATGTGGGAAGATGGAGGCGCCCGGTACCCAAACCACACAAAGGCTTCGCGCGTCTGTGCGGATCTTATCGTTGAACCTTTTTGTTTAAGTTTATGCTTAGCGATGAAAGGAACCGCTCCATTATAGCTGCACTGTCTAGCACGTACCTACGCTGGGTTCGACCTAAGAAGCTGACGTTATGGACCAACAGTCGGTTGGAGATTTTCTGCGGCATACGGCAATCAATCATTCGCTCAACCTACGTGAATACATTGCTCACTCATGTGCTGATCCATCACCGCCGACGATCCTGGGAATGGTTCCTGTGATAAGGAAGAACCAACCGTCTACTTTAGGTTGGCCTGTGGATGGTGAGCGTGACGTATTGATGGTAATTATAATTACCAAAGTAGAAACAAATGTTTAAAAAACTGTGCAGATAGTAGAGAAACAAAACAAAAAATCTGATCCGCAATCTAATGAGCACCAACAGTAAAAAGTAAATAGATTTTCCATCGCTTCTATGGTAATTGTTCCAAATACTGTCAGCTGCGAGGGACTCATTGGTGAAATAATAAACTTGAAAATTTCCCTTCCTATGTTTGACATTCAAATTTCAATAATCTCAGCAAATTTAAATCACATTGATAAAGTTTATATCCAATGTCATAACTGTTGACAGCAGTTATGCAGTGAGCAGATGGACAGAGCAAGATTGTTCGCGATGAAAGTTGCAAACCTCTCTTGCAGGATATAACTCTCATCGCACTTATTTATTGACTTCAACGTTCCCACAGAAACAGGCAACATAAACAAAGACCGCTGCGCTGCTGATGGACCGAATTTATCAGGCCGAACGATCATCCAATTAAGTCGTAAACGATAACAGCAACAATAATCGCAATAAAATATGGTACGGGGCAAGTCATAACCCTTCACTAGCACACGCCAACCCGCGGCCCTGCGCCAATTCATCCATGATAATGACATTGACAGCTAAATCAGCACAAAGCAAAATTGGAACATGCGGCACAGAAGGTTCACCGGACCCGCGAGAGAGGCTGACTGAATAAACAATGCGTCTCATACCACCTTCCATTGCCACACCGGCCCCTCCCATGGGGATTGGTTGCTGTTTTCCTTTTTTTTTTTAATCCATTCCTGTCGCACTGGCACGTGTGAGTAATGGAGACACTGCTGCAGAGACCTACAACAGAAAGCTTTAGTGACATTTGTTCGTCTTCCAGATGGTTCTTCGGCAGCGCATACGTACAACACGACACACAAGGACTAAGAAACACGAATGGGGCCAAATTTGCATATTCAACGAAGAGATCGGATCCGCGAGAGGAAGAGTAATGCTCTACACAAATTCATTCATACATATGTAACAGGTAGTTGTTAACAATATGTTCCACCACCAGCTTTGTTTTTGCGGACAGCACATCGAAACCATTTCATATTTTGGTTACGTTCGATAGCCATAGAATATTGTGTCAAAACTTCTTAAGTTAACTGAATGATGCCATTTTGTTTATAATAGCAAATAAAAAAAAAAATGGCAAATTAAAATTATAATAAAATCAAAATGCTTATCTAATACTAATCCAAACTGGTAGCTAAAACATCTTCAATTTTAACCATCTTCTGTCGAACCGTCGAGCAGTCATAAGGAGTGAAAAATAATTAATAAACTCATCCCCGAAGCGTTTGCCATTTGTTGTACGAATTCGATAGATTGAGTAGTTGCTGAAACATAGAAGCATAGAAGAAATGCCTTGTCATTGTGTTCATACAGAGGCGAATGTCTCTATAAATAAACCTCTAGCCTCTATAAATAAACGAAAAAAAAATATTTTCATATAATTTAGTCATCTTCTTCTTCTTGGCTTAACGACCTTTAAGGTCATGCCGGCCATCGAAATGGCTTACTAGACTACCGATACCACGTAGTTGGTTAGTCAATCCTCACTACGGGGGGGACGGTCCGGATGGGATTTGAACCCCGGTACTGCCGTTTGAAGACCGGTGCTGCAGTCACTTATATCACCGGGCCGCCCCGAACCCAAGATCACAAGCGGTATTGACAATACGGTATTGTACCGTTATAATTCATTGTAAATAAAAAAAAAATTAATTCATAAACAAATAACTAAATAAAAACTATATAACTCCGTTAAATGCATAACAAGGTGATATCGAAATTTTTATACTAATAATCTCTTTAAAAAATTGTTTACATTTCGAGAGGCTCGTTAACATGAGCTGATTTGGCCAACGAAAGTCGAACATAATCAAAAGAAATGATTTTTTGGGGCATCTGTTGAAATTGAATTAAAACTTTGTTTTTGCAGTATTTTGGCTGGGAAACGTCAACACATATTTAAAAAACTGGCTTAGGCCGTTATAGACCCAATTCGTTTATTTAAGATAACATTAGGATTTAATTTTGGTTTGTTCACAACCTCCATTTTAAGCTTCTTTAAAATTGCATACAAAATTACGCATTTTATTGATACTAAATTTGGTGAGAAGTCTAAGGAAGGCTTCCTAATTGTAAGACAACTGTGACGAGTGTACGTTGCATCATCTTTTTTCCTTACCTTGGTAATTTTGAACACCAGAAATACAATCGGAACATAAATGTAATGTAATTTATAAAAATAAATCAAACTATTCTTGTAGAGATAAAAGTTAAATGCTTTTTTTTACAACATGATAACATACGGAAACCTGATGAGTGAGTTATTTGGAACAAGACAATCAATCATTCGAACGTTTACGTAAAAAAACAACACATTATCTAGCCAATATAATCTACCAACAGACAACTAAAACACCAAAAACTGCAGGCAAACTGATCTAATAGGAGAACAGCATTAGACAAAGAATACGTAGAGAGTAGAAAGTGGGAAATACATTGGAAAACACATTAGGAAGACACAAAACCCTTTTTTTGTTACATACAACCTCAGTACCAAGGAATTCAGAAAGACAGAACACACACGCTAAGTGCAAACAACAACGAAAACAAACGGAAAACTCAAACACAATCAATAAACCTGAACAGGAAAAGGTCAGTCGAACGAACTATACGTAAGTCAGCAAGCGCAAAACTAGAGAGGAGTCACTTACATAAAAAAAACCCAAAAGAGCAACTAATCATACACAACGAAACACACTACTCCCGAATGCAAAATCGCAAACTGCAAACGTGAAACAAAAACGAACAAAACCCAAAAACAACATAAAACAAAAAGGAATTTCTAACGCGCATTCCGGTCAAAGCGCTCCGCTTCTATATACCCATAAAATCGTGTGAGAATATCTCTTTCAGTTTGCCCTTTTTCCGGGACTCTTGCGCCTGCTGCTGTTGCAGTTTGTGAGCTGTTGGCGCACGCATGACATTGACGCACGCGAAGTAGCAAACGAGAAATTTGTAATCAGAAGGCAGGCGCGCAGCACGCATCAAGCGATCGTAGAGGAGGCATTTTCATTCGGGCAGATCACGTGCAGCCGTCGAGCGGTCGGTCGGTCGAACACAGCAGATTGGAGGTTGATCCAGAAGAAAGCATAGAAAGGCAGGATTACAGCACAATAGAGACGTATAGATGTAAGTGGTGATGAAGTTACGAATCAAAAGTACCACACCGATAAGCAAAGTTGGCAAGGGTATTGTTGGCGTGTACATTTTGCCCAAAGGGATTGTTTGACACATTACAAAGATGCGTTGCGTGATCGTTCGCAGCGCAGTTGCGTTGCCAGTTGACATCATTCATTTCCAAGTTTGGCATGAGCGAGAGATATTTGTTGATGCGTTTTTTTTTTTAAACCACATAACCCATTATTGGCCGCAGCAGAACCCCCCCGAGAAACCAGTACCAACACGGACGGACGAATGTGGGCCACACATAAGCCAGAAAGCGCGTTACATATTTTTAACGTAGTTTTGTAATTGTGGGGTGTTAGATTTGATTTTTGTGCGTAGAGTTGTTGCATTTTTTTGTGGTGTAGTTGGTTTTTGTCGTTCAGAAACGAAACGAAATCCAGGATGTATATATATACATTAAAGCAGCGGGAAAAGAAAGAGAAAGAGAAAAAGAAAAAGAGAAACAGAACGAATAAATAAAGCCAACAGTCTGGTTCGTTGTTAATTCAGCGAGAACGCATGTTAAAGAAACAAATTATTCATTATAAAAGCACCACGAGCATTACAAGGATGAAGCTGATCAAACGGGGAAGGGGCGGAGATACAAAGGTATAGAAGCATGTGTATGTTTTAAATGTAAATTATACATGCCCAATGTATGGTATGATAGTACAGCAGGAATACGGTAATGAAATCGCTTCGAAAGTCAGTGAGCGATATGCCTTAGACATGCATAGGCTGAGACTGGTAAGTTGGAGAATGAAGAAAATGAAATAAATAAAATTTAAAACATAAGTCAAAAAAATTGTTTAACTCCTCCTTACTCTTTCAGGCCCAGCAAGAGCCTCGCTAACGTCTCAGAAGCCCTATCTAAATATTCCAAAATTCAAGTAGTTAACTTAACAAACCCCAAAAACTGTAGGCGATATTCGCTCCAACAGTGGGGTCTATGATCTCCTAAGCGTGAATATCTGAAAATTGTTATCCAGCTTCTGTCATACCGTCGAGGAGTCACAAGCCGTCAAACCGGAATGGGTGAACAGGTGAAAAAGAAGCTCGAATTTAATCAAAACAAACGATTTTTCGGACGTCTGCTTTTGAATTTTTGGTATTTTGTTCGACAAAATTTTTAATCTTTTGACGCTAGGTGTTTTTGCCTGATAGACGAAGACTGCTCAGTCGTTCGATTTTTGGCCGTACGAATACCTAAAATTTTGTATGAGCGCTCCCAGACGGCCCGAGAGTGCAGCTGAGACATGAAGGTGCGAAAAATGACAATCGATTTTGAACGGAACTGGCAGCAATGTTTAGGTCAAATTTCTAATTTGTAGGAAAAGGGGTAGGACCTGCAGCTGAGAATATTGAATATTTTGTGAATTTTGTTTTAGTTATTTAGTAACAGTTACATGAGGATTTATCGAGGGCGGCCGGGTAGTTTGACGACAGCGGCCCAGGTCTTCAAACGGCAGGACCGGGGTTCAAATGCCATCCGGACCGTCCCCTCGTAGTGAGGACTGACTAACCAACTACGTGGTATCGGCAAGTCTAACAAGCCATTTGGATGACCGGCATGACCTTAGAGGTCGTTAAGCCAAGAAAAAGAACATGAGGATTTATAAATTATAGGAAAAACCGTATTTTATGTTTTCTTCAATTGATTTCGGTTTATTCAATTGATTGAAAAAAAAAAATTACAAAATTCTGTTGGTTTCAACGAAAATTTCAAAAAACCTGCAGCTGCGAAATGTGACACAAGATCGGTTGTCATTTTTCGCACCTTCATTTATCAGCTGCGTTCTCGGGGTGCCTGGGAGCTCTGTATGGGATTTGACAGTTCATTTGGATGACAGTTGTGGTTGCACTACCAGATTCTGTCAAATTCCACACAAAGATTGTACGACTAAAAATCGTACGCCCTAGAGTGTATAGAGAACTAGGCTGCATTTTAGCCTGAACGTTCCTAAACGTCAGTAAACCCATTAAAACACGATCGAGGTCACCATAGACCCCAATAATTCATTTCATTCACTATTTAGAACATCTTGATTTTGGCGGTAAATACTCTCCAACTAAGAAATCTCTGTACTATTACTCTTCAGTTGTATAAACACAACGCTTTAAAGTGATCGACCGAATGTTTGCACACCACGACCAATCCTCATTACGGATGCACCAGCATGGAAAACATTTCAGAACCCAATTTCCTGTCAAACGACGCCGGTCAACAGCAAAGCTGCAAAAAGTAGTGTTAGTGTGTCCTCACTGCCTTAGATCCTTTTGCCTTTTGCAGTGAAAATTTGTTACGTGATTCTGACGGACCAACCCGGTTCCCCCATATTCCTCGCTCGTTTAAATATGTTTGCACCAGTCGTTTCGTCAGCCGGCGAGACGAGAATTTTCATTTTCACAACCTAATTATTGAGCTCAAATTTAACTAGCGAACCAATTTCCCGTGCGCTCGCTCGCGTTCACTTTATGCTTTAAACCTGGCCTTCTCCTCCTCCTCCCGCTTGATGATTTTACCCCGGGGGAGAGGCGTTAACACGCTCCTTCACCTCAAAATTTGGCATGTAGTTTGCCCACGACAAGAAATTTCCTTAAATCACCCTTCCATAAAAAGAAATTACTTCTTCGCTTTACGAAGCAACCTACTTCTCCCCTTCCTGTTGCTCTTGGGATACCAACTACCATGCTGCTGCTTCAGTGACCTGTCAGATATTAAGACTTGTTTATCAAATATCCGCCAAATAGCACACCGATGGTTGTGACTGAACCTGGAGCAACAAGGTAACCAACAAAAAATCCACCTGCCGAGAGATGATGGTAGTAGCGGACGATAGACCGGGTGGTCCCCTCCCTAAAAACACCCCCAGGATAGCTAACCTAACTCGTGCGATATTGAATTTATACCACACCCCATCATCTCCGTCCCAAACCAGGGCTCCGAATTAGGGACATCCCGTTTCATCGTTCCTTTCGCTGCCAAGAGCGACTTTCCTAAGGGCTCACCGTGCGATAGCATTACACATCCGGAAGACATATATTTTTGACGTTCTTGTGCTCGCTCCCGCTGACGGTGGGGGCGCCGCGGTGTCGTGAAATGAAACCGGAACCGGATCATTTACCGTATCAAAGGTGATAAATATGTAACAGTCAAGTGCGGACCGCCGTCCGCGTTCGTTCGCTTACGAAACCGTGACGTAGAGACATTCGTTTTCTGGTTGCGCATGCCTTAACTAGCTAACGATGTAACGTGGACTTAGCGAAGCGAACCCGGCCCGGCAGAGGCTTGCATTACATTCAACACGATGCCTGCATAACAATATCTTCAGAGAACTTTAAAGTTATGCAATTGGTAGTGTGTACGGAAGGGTCCACCCTTAGAAGGGTTTATTTTATAAAACAATAGACATCAGTTTTACGTCGAAGTTAAACAATAATCATATGTTCTAGGATGAAATAATTCAGTTCTTTATATATATTTTGACATTTCGCAGCTAAAATGCTGCTTGTTCTCCAGAGAAACTGACAATCAAAACTAGCCTGCGTCAAAAACAATAGCTTTCTTTAGCACTCTTTTCGAACTACAAAAAAATGTTGAAAAATTGTGACTATTTTCAAAACCATTTTTTGCCAAATAACTAGACTGCCAAGGGCTTAAATGTCATACGCTTTAGGATGAGTTTACTTGTGTGGGTTTAGATGCTTGGATACTTTTTGTCGACTCTAGGCTAACATTCGCTTTTGTTTTGCTGTCCTTTATCAATTTTTATGTTCCTGCCTATCGTCTGCGACCTCATCCTCTCCTCGCAACACGGCCCACAGCGGTTGGTGCGAATGATCCTTTGCTGCGCGCTTTTCGTGCCTTTAATTCTGCTTCAGACCTCGTCTTCATTCCTCATGCTTTAGTTTACTTAACTCCCCTTAATCTCTTTTCCCTTAACGTTTAGTGATTAAGTTAGTTTTTTAAGAAAATTTGTGTAGCCTTAGGCAGACAAATTGAGAAGTGTAATAAATAAATAAAATAAACTGCTCGACTATGTTACAGAAGCTGACTAAAACTGTTCAAATTTTAGGTTTCTGATGACCTAACATGACCCCCAGTATATAACAATTTAAAAGTCTCATTTTAACTCCATTTTGTGTTGGTCAAGCGTCAAATGAAAGCCAAAAAAGCAGATAAATCTTGATAAAACTAATGCCACATGCCATCCGTCTGAAATCGCGCTTTATTCAGTTTGCGCTATTGATATAAATTCACCAAATTATCTCTCATCAGTAAATAATATTTTAAAATATTCTTTTATCATCCTTCATCATCACATTTAGCAACATCTTGCTCAGTTAGCGAACTAAAAACGGGCTTCGAAGCAATCAACTCCATCACTGACAAAAAGCGATGAAACATTGCGTCAGAGCTTGGAACAAGCGGCCATCAGCAGAGTGTCTAGCGCGTTTGAGTGACATGTTTACATCGGCGAGACCGATCGAATCGTTTCGTGTGCCTTTTGAACTCCCATAAGCAACAACAAAAAAAAAACGCAAGCATAATAAAAAACCGAGTTTGTTTCACTATGCACACGACACTTTTCCACACTTTCCTCTTGTATTGCGATCGACAGAGAAAGGGTTTAAAGCTTAAGGTTCCTGATGATATGGGTGTGATATAAATTGAACACGTATCGTTCATAGCAGACGAGTAGCAAGTCACCCGTGCATGACACATTTGACCCTGGAACAATATTTACAACCACTAGCGCTATGGTTCAAGGGTATGTAACGGAAGGCTACATAGTGGAATTTTAAAAAAATCACATCAACTTTAAATGCAGGAACTTAATAAAGTAAATAAGAGGCACAAAACAAGCACAGAAACCTGGCTGCTGCTGTTATTAAGCTCTAAGCTAATGTAACGGCCACAACCACAGAACATCAAAGGAACAAACGTCAGTTGAAAGTGCGCAATGGCCTGAAAAATGGTCCACCTTTTGGCGGAAGCTAAAATTAGCGAAATATGTTTACCATCAACGAAAAAACCTAGTTATACCAGTCGACGAACAGTGCCCCACGTTGCACCGCTCGCGGGAAGTCCAAATGGAAGAAAGTGCCGTACGACAAAGCAGTGAGAAAACCGTGACATACATTTGCTTTCGTCGACTTCTAATTTGTGTTGGCAATCACTTAATTTGTCATCTTGTTTTCTTGTTTTCATGCTTGGCAAAAGCATCAGCACCGGAACAATTAATTTCTCATTTTAATTGTTAAATTATTTTCATCGGTTTTTATATGTTTCTTTGGAAAAAACAGCCTTTTATCATCTTTATTTTTGTTTATTTTAGTTTTTTTCCCCCGCATAACAGATTAAACATTTAATGGATTTTCACCACCAGAGAGAGCTTTGTCCTTCGTGGTTCAAAGCACCAACAAAGCTAGCTATCTCTGCTACATACTCGCTGGCTTCATTCTACATGCTTACCCACGCGCCACCAGCGACTGTACGCGGGCGCACGAGGGCCGCCCGTTTCGCCCTAAAACAGCAATATCTCCAAGGAAAAACACAACAAAAAAGGGCAAGTTTGAAAGTAATTATCTACCCTTCGAAACTTTTTCCCAAACAACTTTGATACGGCGCTGCTGCTGCTAGAAATTGGACTTCCGTTCCTGCTCTCCCCATCCAGCGCTTCTCTCAGTGGGCTACACTACACTTTACAGCGCTGGGCGCACAGTACACAGTCGAAGCACATTATAAAACGCACCGTAAGCGGCCGATGCAACACACCGTTGCCCCTTTTTGACCCAACTTTTCATTCGATCGCCTGGGTAAAACGAAATAAAACAATAACTTTTTCACTGTACACTCCCCGAAACATGGGGGAACAAAAAAAAAGATGCCCTGGCGCTGCCAACCGATAGCAGTCAGAGAGAGCATGATACCCCTGTGGCATGCGGTGTGGGTGTGTGTGCCTTCTTCTGTGTTCCGATTTTACCGAATTCTTCCTGCACTGCGAAACACTATCGGTTCGCAATCTCTTCCATACAATGTAAAGATTTTACATCATCAACATCAGCTTTTTTTCGGTTATTGTCTGCTGACTTAGCAGATTAAACATTCAATCACAAACGATATGCAGAGGACTCCGAACAACAACCACTTCAGAGTAAATTGTCACTTATCCTTGAATGTAGCACTGGCAACCCAGTGAGACTGCGATCTGCTAAACAACCCGGGCGAGCAGTTTTGGCTGTCAAATCGCACCGTTCGTAGGTGCGGCTTAGGTGCGGAAGTTAGGGGCATTTTAAATGGGGTATTTAGTGGAAAATTAATGGTAAGTCAAGGTTATCGGCGTTTTCGTATACATATTTTTATAACTAAATATTATAAATATGCCTTATTATTTCTCAGTAAAGGATGTATAATCTATCCCATATAGGAAGGAAGGAAGATATGCTAGACTTAAACAACTACAAGGGTATTACGGTGTTGAAAACCGCCTGAAAAATATTCTCCCTAATCCTTCAGGATAAGTTTGTCCCATTCGTTGAAGAGATAGTTGGAAACTATCAAAGATGGTTCCAAAATGGAAAATCTACCACTGACCAGATCTTCACCACGCGACAAATCTTGGAGAAGATGGCTGAACAGCAGTTGAACACGTACCATGTCTTCATTGATTTCAAGACCGCATATGATAGCATAGCCAGGGTAAAACTCTATGAGGCCATGAGCTCTTTTGGAATCCCGGCCAAACTGATCAGGCTTGTTAGAATGACCATGACCAACGACCATTGAAAAACTCTTAGGGTCCTTTGCTACCACGAAAGGCTTGCGTCAGGGAGATGGACTCGCCTGTCTCCTATTCAAATTGGCGCTAGAGTGGGCCATCCGTGACTCGAAGGTGGAGACTTCGGGAACCAGCTTCTATAAGTCAACCTGTCGCGACGGTCGAAGCTGGGACTGTATTGTACCTTTAGAGTCCCAGTACTCACATACACCTCTGCGACATGGACTCTGTCCAAAACGAACGAAGCCCTCTCTCTTAGCCGCGTTCGAGAGGGAGATGCTCAGAAGGATTGTTGGCCCCGCCAGACTCCGATGGGCTGGCCATGTTATACGCATGACACCGGACAACCCAGCTCAGAAAGTTCTTTTAGGCCGCCCACACGGACAGAGGAGGCGTGGTAGTTCCAGATTGGATGGCGTGGAATCATCCGCCTTGATGGCGGGGATAGCGGATTGGCGAACGACGGCGCGACCAGACCGTGAGCGATTCCGGATTCTGCTACGGCAGGCCAAGACCGCAAAGCGGTTGTAGCGCCTGATAAGTAAGTAAATAAGTAATGTTTACAGTCAAGACGGTATAGCAAAAAATAAAAAAAAATTTGAGAAAATCTCCCACTAAACGAGACGTTAATTTCATAGTACATTTTGCGTTTCAAATGTTTCAAATTAAGGGTAAATTAATGTCTGGAGTATTATATGAAACATATTTCTTTCAATTAGGCATCAAAAACGTTCAAAATATCGTCACGACTAGCATTCAGCAATATATTACATAGATGCATTAACAATACTCTTGAGAAGAAAGAATCTAAACCACTGAAACTTGAAATCGTTATCATTGATATGACGGCTTTGACCTCCTCCTCCTCCTAACATTACGCCATCTGAGCCATCGTGTTAGCGTGCGAAGTTGATGCCTCCGGTAGGTATGAGGCCAAACCCCAACAAGACTACATACTGGAAACAAGAAAGCTCCGAAGGGCAGCAACAACAAAAAATCGATTGAATAAAAAATATTTTTTTGTTTTTGTTTTTACAAGTAAAACTGCTCGATTGGGCTTGTTAAGGACTGCTAAATTGCCCTTAAATTACCCTTAATTGAACCGGCTGTTTAACGACCATTTTAGGATTATTTAAGCAGATTTGTCTCAATGGCAAGCTTGTGAACAGTGCGTCATATTCTTTGCAACCAATAGCACCGCAAAGAAAAAAATCAATCAACAAGAAAATTAATTATTGCAGCTCTAGCACACACACGCACGCACCACACGAGGCACTCTCATTGTCATGGGAAGTACAATCGCAAAAGTTTTTCCCCTCATCTTCGCCCGGATGGCTTTTCGAACTTAAGATGCCTTTCCTGTGCCCGGCGATGCTAAGCTGGACGAGGCCAAGTTCTGAGCTGATCGGGAAGTAAATCCTTGACGAAAAAGCAACACCCATCAGCTTTGCCATTGCAGAAGCCATTGAAAAGTGAGAAAAACGTGATCCTAGAGAGGCTTCAAGAGTGCTCGAGAAGCAGTGTGTGTGTGGGTGGAGGGGAGAGGTTTTACTGCCATCTTTTTCTTCTTCAATTTTCCATTTTAGAAAAATATATTTTTCCCATGCAAAAAGAGAGCAAAGCCAAGAAGGAACCTGTCAAGAAGTAGTCAACCTTTTTTGCTAGGCATCCGCGCAACTTGTAGAGCAAACTTATTCCACGGGTGAGTGTCATGGTCAACGCACAAAGTCGCCTGAAATGACACCGAAGCCATTGGGCCCAGTTTTACCGTGCAATAAGCCGTGGAAAAGCTGCGTACATTCTACGGTCTTTCTCTAACTCTCTCTCTCTTTCCTTCAGCCATTGGTACTAACTGGGATCCGGCGCTAACCGCACAAACTACTGGCGTGCGTCCGGCGAAACCATCCGGCAAACCCATCACTGGGAGTTCATTGTGTCCGTCGTGGACCTGAGCAAGTGGCAAGTGGAGACTTTTCAGGCGGTACAATCCTTCTTCTCGGGGAGGGCGTTCTAGCGTTTTCTTTTTCTCACAGACCCAATGCCGTCGCTCGAGCTGGTTATTAGTATTAGTGGTCGTACAGCAATACACAACAGAAGGGCGCTTTATCTGTACGGGAGAACTCAGGACACGTGATTTTCCTTTTCCCTTTGTCACTCTCTCTCTCTCTCTCTTTCTCACACACACACACAAACATTCTCTCTCGCACTCCCTCTTTTTCTCCATAGATCTTACTACTGTATTCCAGCTATCGATTTTCCCAACCCAACTCGTCTGATGAATGCGAACGTTTGCAAATGTCCCTTATCGTTCGTCCACATCCTCCTCAACGCCACGGGCACGCGATAGATAAGGAATAGGGCTGTGGCTACCGCGCGCAACAGGAAAACCGTTCCCCCCCGGGGTGAAAAACGTCATTTGACATTTTAAATTGCATTAGCACAGGCACTTCGTTGCATGCGCCACACGGTTCGTGGCGCAAAAGTGATTTTCCCTGCCGAGGAGTTGTTAAATATGCAAGCAACACAGCAAAATAAGAATGCAACAAGTACGCGAAACCCTCTCGCTACGGAACAAATATATCTCGTGCGAAATTTTAGTTGGAAATTGATACAAACAAAATCAAACTCCATCGGCGCACTTGCGGTTCGATCGATTGCATCCAAATAACTTTCTTTGACACCTTTTCTCCGGTTGGCACTGAATAATATAGGACACGGACAGAAACCCTTCCTGATTTTCCTGATCCAACCCCCCCCCCCCCCCACCTCTTCCTTTGCTCCGGTTAAGGAAAACTGTTGAGTATCCCCCCCTGCTGGCCGCCTCTTGGGCCTCCTGCTTTAAAAACCACGCGCTCAACACCACCACCACCAGCTTTTTCTTAACCAGCACAACTTGAACCATAAAATCAGGGCTGCAACAAACAAACAGTGTGTGTGTGGCGCCTACATGGTCGTAAAGTCGTGCACATTTCATGTCAAGGACATTCTCGATCGAAAAGTTAGAGCGCTCTATCGGGAACGGCCAAATCGGGACACGGTGACGTGTATCAGTGGGCTAAGGAAGGACGAATGGAAAGAGCACGAACGTGTGTGTGTATGTGTGTGTTTATGCTCCTGTTGTAATGTAATTATGCATTAAAAGAATCGAAAAGGGGTGAGAGGGAAATTATTCTTCACAACGCTGGCTTCTGTTTTGATTGTGGGTCAAACTAGGAAGGAACCTTTTTCTCATAAATGCGGGTCTCGGAAGTAGGAATCTAGGGTAATGACAAACATATTTCCCCGCTCCAAAACGTTTGCTCCCTATAGTTTACTGATGGGAGTTATAATTTTCCCCACAACGGTGGGGATGCGATAAGAATCAGCATTGATGTTTAGAAGCACTGCCATAAACTTATTTATCGTTATCAATGGGCAGAGGGGCATTATTGTATCCACCCGGATAGAAGCTTGATGAAAAGAGAGCAGAGTGTATCATGATTCACCTTCAAAATATTCAGAGGTTAAGGTTTTCGCCAATCCGAACAATTCTAGACCGAGAGCAAGCACTGCTGTATTAACATCAGAGCAACGTGTTTGTTTATAGTTCATTCATCAACTAACCTTTACAAAGCAAACATAATAATGAACAAGCGCAAAACACTTCCGAAGCCTTAACGGAGGGATTTAAAACACACCCACCGTTTTTGCACGTGCAATCTCGTCACGTTTAAGCCGCAAAAGGGATAAAAAAGCAAAAATTACACTAACTAAAATTAGGAATGTAAAATTATAAACACGTCTTTTTATAGGTAGTAGCAAAAAAAAATCATCACTAAAATGACATTTTAAAAATAATCATGAACAATCATAAGGAGTTGAACAGGTAAAATCATCCCAACATTTTCAGCGCCGAAAAAATGACAGCTGTCAATTCTCTTTCTAAAGAAAACGTGTTCTTGCATCTCACTCCCTCTACAGACGTTCGTAGTTTTTGTGCGAAAGAGACAAAGCTTCAAAAATAAGCAACTGACTGACTGAGAGACTGAGTTATTAACTTATTATTGACTTGGGAAGCTCCCGTCGATATATTTCCCGTCGTCGGCTTATATTTCAACAGCATTGTTGCCATAAGTAAATCTTGCCAAAGATGCTCGAATACAATCAAAATTAGATTGATTGATAGTCTAGTCATCACTACAGGAATGGGATCTTAACCCTGGTCCTACCTTGTGAGGATCGGCACAGCTGTCGCCTCTACCACCAACACAAAGAAATGTAACATACTTTTCACTATAAAATATGTGCTCTCGAGTTGTAGTAAAATCGTTATGCTGTTAGGTGCTTATCTCAACGTCCGTCTAGAAATCGGGACAACTGATCGCAATACACCGTCGTGTGTCTCAAGGCAAACCAGCGATAAGATAGGGCAAAAACCGATCTTCCCTGTGTGCACGTTTCCAAACAGTAGCCGCAGCCAAAGACCCGCACATGACTAAAGCGTGCTAAAAATAAAATTATGTGTAACAACGCCTGCAAGACGGGTCACGGCCGTTTCTGGAAGAAAATTAGTAAAACAGTCTCTACACTTGCATTTTCTTACTAAAACACCACACAAATAAAATTAGCATCTTCACTAATTTACCCCACTGCAGCAGCAGAATTTTCCATCCAAAAAAAAGATCAATAACATTGAAACTGTGCCAGGAAATTAACTGCCAACCATCGAAAAATCGCTACCTTGAATCCTCGAACGTAAACACAACGCACGCACACACGCCCGAAATGCGCACAACAGTGTCAGATTTGTGAAACCGTAAAAAAAAACTATTTTTGGATCGCTGGGAACGTTCATCAGTGAGAAATTTGAATTCTGATGAACGAAGCACCACCCTCACGAGGATTGAGCGTCAAGACAAACATATAACACGTATCGAAGACCTTCCGGAGCGAAGTTTTCACTTCAAAGTGAAAAAAACAAATGCTGCGCGCCGTCAATCTTTCAATGGAGAAATTTTGATGTGTTGGCCCAAATTGGGTTGAGAAAAATTCACACAAAATAGCATAATGTAGAACCAACGAAGCAAACCCCTATAAGGTGCAAAAAACTAGTAAATTTGTATCACAAAAAACGTAAAGCAAATTATTTGGCAGCACAAAACACGACCCTGGCGGTAACCCTACGTGTGCGTGTGCGAATTTGGACCGGAGATGCCGCCACCACCAGAGGCAGCCACCTCTGGTGGTGGCTGCCTGTGCAGGGAAAAAGCAGTTACCTCACGTTACCAACCAGACATTGAACATTAAAAATAGAAATCCATTACCCGTGGACATGTTGTTTCGATGTTCGCACGAGAAAGGATAGTTTACTTTTTGCTTATGAAAGAAGTAACAGTAGTAGTGTCAAATTCGTTTAATCACGTAACTACACCAAATGCCCTTCCCGACATGGCCAGTTGCCCAATGTCTGGAAAAGTTTGGAACAATTTTAACAGTAGGAGCAAACCTTTTTGGAGCATTCTAGACATGGCGCGACTGTTTTAACGCAGAAAATACAGCAACAATAATGCAAACATAAGCAAACACTAGATTCTTAGCACATCGGGCTAGTAAAAGCTAGCAAAACGGTACGAAAATTGATTGGTAAATATAAAACAACATCGTCGTTACGGAGCTATTTATGGGACACATCAATTGTCAGGCGACAGCGACGGCAAACGTGTGACTGATGCGTGCATTTTGCCCTTCATCCACACTCAACTTTCATATCGCAGACACACGTCGGAGGTGTATCCATGTTCCTCTCAGCTCTGTATCCAAGGGATCAGAGTTCGTCGACAACCCATCGATACTCCATGCAGCTCTCCTCCAACGTAAATAAACAAAATCCCAGTGGACGGTGGCCAGAGGCTTTGTGATTGCCACCCTTGTATTTATGAGGGAATACTGTCAATATTTACACCCATATTCCATCGCCAAGCGCTTCGGTCTAAATTCGTGCTACCAACCATTTGAAGATGGGCGTTTAAAAATAGACTCCCGTGCACATCATGCGAATCTTGCGATTTGACAAATTTATCACAAATGCGTGAACCCCTCTTTCTGGTGCTGTCTCGGTTGTGAAACGAATTATAACGTAAGAAAGATACCAAAGAAACAGCTATTGAGAGTTTCACACTCGATCAAATACAGAATAATGCACGATTATCAAGGTTGGATGAGCATCGCTAATAAATCGTCCAGATATTATGACACATAGGAATGTGCGATAAAAGTTTAACATGCACAACATCACGTGGACTTCATATATTTCTGGCCTAGGCCACAAGAACTGTTGGCAGATGCAATCTGATATTTTTATTCGAAAGTTTGACATTTTGGAGCATAATCACAATCCCAACGTTTTGACGCTGCTGATATGAATTAATTGTACATTTGTTTAAACGCTAATTAACGTTACGACGTAATTCGGTGATAGTTGTCATTTTAAGAATAAACGAAAAGAATAAAATTTTTAAAAAGGATATTGAATTTCAACGTTAATCAATTATAATTATACTTCATTATTATTCAATTTTACAACGTTTTTTTTTTTCATTACTTTATTCTATTAATCACAAAATAATCATTCTAACGATAATAGTTACCAAATACTTCAATAATAATCTTACTTTTCAATACTTTGATAGATAAAGAATTGATAGATCGAATTTTTAAAACTTCAGAAATTTTCCAGATCCTAGAGAGGCCGAGAGAATCCAGAGAGAATCCAGAGTGGCCAGAAGCTCCTCCTCTCCAACAATAAACTGGGGACTCTATAGTAGAGCCCCCAGTGGTTCTATGTGGAATTTTTTGACATTTATGAGTAGGTATTGGAGCACTCTTCCCGCTAATGGAGTGTTTTTGGCATGATCGTGCTTGTTTCAGCTATTATTAACGATGGAGCTGCAACGAAGACGATTAATTGTGCACAACCACTTAGAAAATTCAACTTGGTCTGGGAGAAAAATTGGAAAATTTCTTTCAACGCGTCTTCTACTTTTTAATATGTTTTGAAACGGTTGCGGAAATGTGAAAGCATCACTAGAAAGGTACCGAGTGCAGACTAACGCTACCTTTTAACAAATCAATCTATAAACATGACAGCTTATGGAGATCAGTGCCTGGAAAAGTGTGATTTGCTTTTTATTAAAGCTCATAAAGGCCCAATTAAGCTCTGGCCATATTTTCAATCTGCCCAACAAGTTAACTATTGGGAAAAAACAGCCACTGAAGAGGATAAACCAGTTGTGCGGCAGCTTATGGAAGGTATCAAAAGAAAGCTGCTTAAATGCATCCTTACATGAACAAATATATTTTTCTTGAATTTTGTGATAAAAGAACATTAAAAAAAACCTTTCGTTTGATGTAGAAATTATATTTTTACGTTGAAAATTTCTCGTTTTACAGCCTTTACTAAACTGGGCTGGAAACCTCTTTATTTTTTACCACATCTTCCACTAGCAGGTGTTACTGCTTGATCCACGGTTTAGAAAGGCACAGGGCAAAGCAATGTTATGATTTCTTGTAATAATAAATTTACAAAATTAAATTAAACTATCTTTCGCTAGTAAAACTCCATTATCTGATCAAGACACTTTGATTGAACCAGTATGTTTCCCTTCTCCAAACAATTGTAAATATCCACCTTGTAAGGTGAATCTCGCCCTACTCATATCTGTGAGGAAAACGTCCGGTATTTCACATACTTTTCCTCATATGAAAGGAATCTTCTCCTCAAAGGAAACTGAATATTTGTTACAAACATCAGAAGAATCATACTTTTGGCCAAGCAAATCCGTGATACTTACTCAACCTTCCTCCCAAGCATGGTTCTATTCACCGTTCAGTCAACAAAATGCTGTACGACATTTTCCTCTTTCGCTCTTATCTCTCTCCTACAAAATATATCGAGTTCAAATATTGCAGTACACATGCCCACAGCACTAATAAATGCAAAGAAGTAGAATCGGTTCGTTCGTGTCAGGCGAAAACCGTACCAGATGGGAAAGCTCGGCGCGTAGTAAGCCGCTTGCATGGAAAATGCTTGATTTATGCTAACGAGCACTTTCGCCCGCTGGAATGGAGCAGGAAATTTGATGTTTACAAATAAGATAACGTAGCCAGAGCAACCAGTAAGGGGGGAAAAAAGGTTCTGTTCTGTGCAAAAGTACGCATCATCATATGCACGATGATGGAATCGGCAAAGAATGCAAATTATGTAGAATTATGAATCTATAAAATATCAAAATATTACACATTTCTTGCAAGTACTGTGTCTTTTCTTTGCGGACACAGGATTTCCAAGGCGTCAAACACGCTTTTTTTTGGTAAAAGCTACTGGCTTTCACCAAAATATTGCCATAAACCCGCCGTGTCACGGGCACAAAAAAGGCAAGCGTTTCGGTCTCGATACACAGTTCCCCGATACAGCTCTGAGAAGCACTTTGCAAAACCACCACGACACCCACCAAAGAGGAATAAAATAAGCGACAGAATACTCCCATGTCAAGCTGAAGTCAATGGAACGGAAAGCTAAACAGCATTAAAACACCCAACCCAACCAACTCGTCCTTACCGTCGGGACCTAGCGAAGTAGACAGATTCACACTCAGCACTGGAAAAAAGGGCGATGCCGCGCAAATGGTCATGCAGTAACAATCTTATCGAGTGTCACTTGAAGCCTTCGCGGCAGCGAAAAGTGGAACTGAACTCTTCAAAGCTTTTTCAATCCACTTTGCTCAACAATTTGCTCTCGGAACAGTTAGAATCTCGTCTGGGTGTGTGTGTGTCTCGATTGCTCTGCTTTCACAAATCGATCCGATTGCGATGAACGAAACAAACATCAAAACCGTAAATTAAAAGAAACAGACACAGCGCAATGGAACTTTATTTATTGACTAAGGAGAGAATATTAAATTCGACACCAGGTCCGTTCGAAACGCGATCTATTTCCCAAGTATGTTATGTTGTTTTGAGAAATAGAGTGAAAAGATAGGAGAGGGGGTTTCCAAACCACTCAAGACAATTCTGATTCGGATGGGTTTCCATTGCAAATCTTATGCGAAAAATTAGAATCTTATGCGAAAAAAATCACTTCTACTTATGTTAATGGTCTGCAACTCTTTAGTCTAGTGTCTCTTTTATACCAATTGTTAATTGAATTTAAAAATTAACTCGACTGAAAAGCGAGTCCAATAGGATTGGGTAGAGGATCAACACAACTACCAAGACAAAATACTTGCTTGCCGGTTGTTCTGATCGCGATAGAGCAGAGTATCAAGCAAAACGGTGACGATCTATCGGTGGTAGAGGAGTTCTGCTACCTTGGTACGATCGTAACTTCGGACAACAACGTAAGTTAGCGAAATCCGAAGGCTTACATCGTGCCTACTACGGACTCCACAAGCTCCAGCGATACAGAAGGCTCCAACAACACACGAAATTCACGATTTACCGTAGGCAGCGAAATCCGAAGGTACGTTGCAGCATTGCGCCGATCCTACAGTACGGGCTCCACAAACTTCTCCGGTACTTCACAATATACCGCACGTCTGATACGTCCGGTACTGCGCTGCAGATACGTGTCCTGGACTCTGCTGACGGAGGAAGCCAATGCACTCGCCATTTTCTAACGGCGAGTACTAAGGATTCTTCTTCTTTTTCTTGGCTTAAAGATTTCTAAGGTCACCCCAGCCATCGAATGGCTTACTAGACTTGCCGATGCCTCGAAGTTGGATAGGCAGTCCTCACTACGGTGGAACGGTTCGCTCAGGATTATCTTTGGTGTGAATCACTAGCTAGCTGAGCTGTTTGATGGCCCAGATATCCTGACGGTAGTCAAAACCGGAAAGATACGATGGTTGGGATAATATTTATAAACAATCGTGTTACCCAACAATTAGTCTATAGTTAAGCATTTGTGACGAAACCAATTAGAGAAAGCATCAGAATTAAAATTGAGCTACAATTTACGCTTTCTATCGCTAAAATTTCAACGCTAAATGTGTGTCAAATGGTCAACCTCCCCCCGGCAGATATACAAGATGACGATGCTTTTGCCCAAACATCAACCGTTTTGCTCCGTCGATAATGACATGCAAAACAAAGTAAAGGTGTTCCCCTACTAAGCCACAGACAAAAAAATCGCCGAACCGGATGATTGCTCTTTCCACGGTTCTGTTGGAATGAGTGGTGCCGTTGTTTCGCAGTTTTCTTCTCTGTACCCCCATTTTTCAATGCGGGTGGCGAGGTGGCACTACCATCTATCGGCAGGTGGGTGTTACCATTTTAGCGAGTATATCCGCAACCGTAGCCGGCCAGGGCCCAAAATGGAGCAAACGACCGCAACCGTATCGAATAGAAGTGGCGAGAGAGAAGAAAAAAACAAATCCAATCCCTCACAGACTGCCCACTGTTTGGTGGATCGCTAGAAACAACAAGACGTTTTCTTATGGACACGATGCGTCACAAGAAAAAAAAAACATAAGAGAAACGGTACATCCATCCGGCAGTAGAAACAACATCAGAAAATTATCATAGAATAGAGCCAGGGGAACCAACTCTCCAAGACCGAGAAGACTTCGAGCTAGAAAAGAGGATGGGTTTGGGCGTTGGAAGCAAAATCAGATCATCACCCATTAAGGTAGTAGGCTCCCCCCCCCCCCCCTTCCTCCCCTTATATATACCAGCAAGGGGTAAGATAAATTTACAGCAGCACCACCTTCGCAAGTGCATTGGCCAATGGTGTGTACATGTTTAATGTAGTTGTGTTTCTTTTACCTCCTCTTTCCTAGGACTTTGTTCTTCTGCTTGATGCGTTCTCGACAAGATCACTCTTGATCCAGTGGGGTGGTGTTTTTTAATCGCTTTTTACTACCCTTTTTTGGTCTGTTTATTGCACTGCTGATGCTTCCCGAGGGTTTGAATTAAAAAAAAAAAACCCTAAACGAACACCCCCCGGATCTAACGGGTTCGCGGGCGGATAGCGAAACATTCATCACTCTCCACCCTCCTGTCAATGAATCTTTCTTAATTGCTTTTTCCTACACCTTTCTTTTCCACTATTCACATTTAGAAAGGAACAGAGCATGATGTACAAGGTAAGCTAATGAGAGTTGAGGTCTTTTAAGACGATTTAAAATGCTCCAACTGATCGTTGGGACCAGTACAGAAAAGTTTATAGCTTAACTTGATGCCTACACACTTCTTCCTGTATTTGGTTTAACATGATTTACTAGGGTCACGACGACGGTCATCAAAGAAAAGCTTACAAAATTTTATTAAAGCCACGTAGGATTTGAATCCCGGGTACTGCCGTTTGAAGACCAGCGCCTCTGAGGCATATACCATCTAGAACTCATCCTAACGCTTCAATTCTTTTTCTTCTTCTTGGTTTAACGACCTCTAAGGACACGCGGCCATCGAATGGCCTACTAGATTTGCCGAAACCATATAGTTGGATAATCAAGTCCTCACTACGGGATGACGGGTCGGAGTCGGATGGGATCTGAACCCTGTTCCTGCCGTTTGAAGACCGTGCCCGATGCGCCACTGACGCATCTACCATCTGAAACACATGCTAATGCTCCAATTTTATCCCAATTTAGCGAGATCTCTGATTTTGATACTCGAAGCTTCTTCTCCTGTCTTCTGTCAGATACTGTCCGCTCAGCAAGTTCAAAAAGCAAATCCGTGCGATTAACAATTCATATTAATCCCGGGGAAAACCTTTTCCCAGCACAACAGCACAACGCCCAACAGAACCCTGCCAAATTTACCCGAGAAAGCAGACGCTCTCCTCAGTGTACACACACACACACACACATTCTTCTCCGCATCCGAAAATAACAAGTTCAAAAGTCGCAATATCGATTGGGCGCGCGATAAAAATATTTCCCAATCAATTGAAGTCAATAATAGAGCGCGCGGGAATCCAAATCCAAGCACATGCAACATTAGCGCCGCCGGTGAAACACAAAATAAAGCGCACACATGTAGTCGTTCGTTCACGGTCACAACAAAAATACACACCAAACAAGCAGCAATATCAACACACCCGTAGAAGGCAACCCAGTGAGGGGAGCAGCGAGTTTGATTCGTTTTCCTTTCGATGTAGCAGCCCAACCGAAAACACATCTCTTCGAAAAGGGAGGCGAAAGGGAGTCGCGAATTGTGTGAGGAGATGAAGGTTTTTTTTTGGGTGATTCCCAAAACGGGACGATATCCAAACGTGGATTGTTTACATTTACTAACACACATTCGTATATGGTGGGGAGATAAATAAAGCCACCAAAACCCACCCACCCCTCCACCAGCTCCCCGTGGATATAATAATAAAAATGTAATGAAGGAAGCTTTTCTCCCACCGAGTGACTCTAAACGCTACAACCAAGCGCTTATAACAACTCAACAGTCAATACACACACTCGTTAAGCGGTGTGTGTGTGTGTGTGGGGATCAGTAACGGATAATCTCCAGCAATCCATATCCACACGCTGGATCGGTCAACGAAGGACAAACTCGTGGACAGCCCAAGGACAACACATGCCGCCGTGCTCAGACCACAACCACCCTGTATCATCAGCCAAAACCTTGCGCAGGCAAAATTGGTGCTTCGATCGATCGACCGATAAGGACGACAAACACAACACACACCCGTCGGACCATCAATCGACAAACCTAACGAGCATTTTAATTATTAATTTTGGTGGTTACGACTGAGAACGAGCGCGGTACATACAGAGACGGCGACGGTGCGATAATGTGAGCAGGAGTGATCATTGGTTTGGAAACGTAATGAATACGGTGGCAACCCATCCCCGAAGATACACTCTTTCGCTCTTGGATGTAAACAGACACACGCGCAACGGGTCAGAATGGGGATGGGGGTGTTATTAAATTTTCAATCTCTTTGTGAATATCCCATACTTGTGTGGACTGCATAACATATGTTTTCTACTCACGGACTCCATCACGGAGGAGTTAATACTTTTTTTCCTTTCTTTTAAGTTGTTCTACGTTTTGGACACAGTTTTACTACGCGGATAACGGAGACATCCGACGGAGATATCCGACTATCTTGAGTTTACGCGTATCTCGAAAATCAAGCAGATACACATCGTTACTTGATAGCTGCATTGATGCGTCCACAAAAAAGGTCAGGAGACCTGCGATACTGAATTGACAGACTGCTCAAAAAGCTCTTCAAAAGAAGAAAAAGAGTTAAGTTAAGTTAAAAACAGTCAGCAAGTCTTCTTCTCGAGCCTACGACCTACTGCCTACTGCCTGCCTATATGATGTCGCCATTATGTAGCGACTTAAAATCGATCTGTTCATGTCATGGAACTGGTACCGGACAACCCAACCTTATAATTGGGTTTTAGGACAGCTGCATGCTAGCCCGTTCAGACAGATGAACTAACTACGTCGATGCGTCCATAAGAAAGTTCAGGAGACCTGCGATATTGGACTGAAAGACTGCTCAAAAAGCTTTTCAAAAGAGGAAAAGGAGTTAAGCTGTACTGACCCGCACCTAACAAGTCTTCTCCACTCTACGACTTACTAGGCCATCCAAGTCATCTACTGACTTACTAGAGTTGCTGATATCCCGTTGTTGGATTGTCTGTCCTTACTACGGGGGAATGGTTCGGACCTAGCAAGTATTTAGACGTATCCTAATCGATATATCACTAAAAATGTCTTTACACACCAGAGCAAAAGATGCAACTTCCATCATAATTCTAAAGATCTCTCGGGATAATGAAGAACTCTTTTTTGGCAGATTAAATCATATACTTCTTCACTCAATTTTGCTTACGTAAAAGTACGTATCGTCTGCCATTCTTAGCTTTGTTGGACTTATAGTTGGACGTATTGATGTCCTTGAAACAGGATAATCAAATTCTGCATACTAGGAAAAAAGAAGTCAAATGGGTTTCGATACCCGATCCTTCGGAGACCTGATTAGACCCCGCTGCCATCTCGGTCATCATTAACGAACTTTGGGGAACGTTAATTTCCGCGATTTATAAGGAAAAAACTTATTATACAAAATTTACAAAAATTCTTTAAACAAATTTAAAAAAAGATAAAGGAGGAGTTTAAGCT
This sequence comes from Anopheles maculipalpis, assembly GCF_943734695.1. Classification (NCBI taxonomy): domain Eukaryota; kingdom Metazoa; phylum Arthropoda; class Insecta; order Diptera; family Culicidae; genus Anopheles; species Anopheles maculipalpis. The sequence goes on along the minus strand of NC_064871.1, from coordinate 15,039,052 downwards.
TAAAAATAAAAAATTTAAAACCTCTAATGAAAAAAGGATAACAAATTTCACAACTGTGCAATGAAAATGAAACAGAAAAGGGTACAAAAAAGCGGATTTCAAAAAAAATAAAACAACAAATAAACAGCTTTTGTGAAAGTGGGAAACAAAGAAACAGAAAATTTAGAAGGGAAGGAAAATTCACTAGTTTTTTTGTGGTTCGATGACGATCAAAGATTGAATGACACTTTTCATTTTACTATTATATGAACACGAAAACACGACCAAGCGAAATGTGGTGTTGTGGAAGATACACGGTGGGAAGAAGAAAGTGTGAAATTATGAAGGAAATTCAAAAATGACGTACACACGCACCACATCAGTACGCCACAGAACGAAGAATAGAAACGAAAGGTTAAGTGAGTAGGGGAGGAGAAAACTCGATTCCACGATGGAGTTTGAACAAGTTTAGATAACTACAGGAGAGAAGCCACATTTGTTCCTTTCATGGGTGGTATGACCATCGGGCGAAAGAACTCCCGCGTGTGTGAGTGTGTGTGTGTGTGGTTTGTGAAAAGCGAATGTTTTATGAGGGGTTGTTGAAGACTCAAAACTGAGCCTCCTTACGATTGACCGCCAGTTTTTTTACGTGTATATTATATGTGTCTCTGTGTGTGTTTAAGGTGTGAATGCTATGGAACTTTTGTGAAAAGAAAACTATGCATATACGGTATTGTTATGATGTTTAACTCCGACTTACCTTCTAGGAGCCGCTGAATCAAGTTGTCCACGTCCAGCGTATAGTCGCCCATTGCAGCAGTTCGATTTCGGTTTTCAGGCAAGGTTGCTAGTTGGTGTGTGTGTGTGTGTTGGACCCGCGCGGCTGGTGATGACACCCGGGGGGAAAATGCTTGCTGTTTTCACACGTTACGCCTACTATGTTCGGATGAAGCTCTGCAGCTGTTGCTATGGTCTGAACTGTCTTGTAAAAAAAACCCCGGAATAGCAGGACAGTCAACCTGTTATTTCAACACTTCACTGCACCTTCACAATACTGTCGCATCTGCCGTTGCGGCCCCGGACGCCGGTGGTAATGGGTAAATTTGGAATCTTAAAAGATGGAGTGCGCGGCCGAGACAGCTGGGGTCGTCGCGCGCTGTTTTACTTGGTTCGTGTCGAATCGTTGAATCTTTAACACTGACAGATAGCCGATAAACTGACTACTACGATGATTTTAGTATATCGACAAACATCCACTATGCGGCACTTGCATGTCACACTCGCACACAAGCATGCAAAAGCACTGTTCCCTTGGTTTTAAAAGGGTTGTTGATGCTGCTGCTTTTCAATTGCTTTGTGATGGAAACTCTTCAAAAAAAATTTAATCACACTTTTAGAACCGCACACACACACCAAGAGGCACGCACCATAAAACCCGGGATAGCGCCGGGATGACGAAATTAGCTGACGGTCAATACGAACAACCGTCACACACTGTGCCGTTTTATTAATAAAAACGCAACCACACACTTAGAAGAGCTTCAACGATTATCTCACTTTACAGCCTCGTGCTCACTAATTATCGGTTGGATTGCACTTTTGCACACACTATTCACGTGCACGTGACGACACGATGCTGTTAAATCCTGTAGAATATTATAACATTTGTTAAATTCATCTGAAAAAGTAACACTAAAGTGGGACTGCATAGAAAAAGGTACTCTTTTTTTCGATTTAAAATGTGATGTTCCATGTTTAGCACGAACCGAGGAATTATTCACGTCCAGACGACGTCCGCGGTTTGTGCTCTCATTATTATTACTTCTGCCAGCGACGCACGCGCAGCTGGTTTTATTCACGCGCGCACGGCTTCCCGCTTTTTCTCTTTCAAAAGAGCGAATGAACGGAACTATAATTTTCATCCGCACCAACACCACTACCAAACGCGTTCCAATGCATGTGTGTGCAGGTGCAGTTGTGTTATTAAAAGCTGCACTAAAAATGCAGCCCGCCCAACCGGTGGGAAAAATGTATGCAATTGTATGGAAAATATGTTCCCAATGTGGAGCTATTTCTCACACACTCACATACACAATCAACACACTCTCATGCCGACACTCACACACACACAAGAATGTATCTTCCGTACGTTTCAAGTACAAAATTCACACCCGAAAATGGAACGATTAACGCATATTTCAGTAGGAAGCACGATAGCGCCTGTCACACGTACGCACACACACACACACTATCACACCACATCTGCACTCATCATCATCATCATCATCAACCACAAACAAATCAACGTGTAAAGAAAAACACACACACACACACGCACGCGATTGAAACGAGTATTATTTTTGGACAACGGGTTCCACTGTCGGAACAACATAGAGCGGAAAATTCTGCTTTTTCGGTCGTTTATTGCACCAAATACATACACACTTTCGAAGGACTTTAAATCAACCGTGAAGCTACGAATAATAAGATAAAAAGCACCCATACTAGACTAAATATGCAAACCTAACCTAGGGAGCGAATGTACCATTTGTCCGTCGCGTTTTTCCTGTTTCAGTTGTTTCTTTACCCCCCTCCCCTTCCCCTTCATATCACACACACCCAGCAATCGAATATGCAAAAAAAAACTCAACGCCGCCTATTCAACGAAGCGAAACTGCGGATCGACCGACACCGCACAACCTCTGTACGAAATGGCAAAGACCTCACACCTTACAACGAACGAAGAAACCACCCGTTTTGCCCATCTTCCTATCTATCCATAACTGTGTGGTTGGTTCCCAGAATTCAGTAGCGAGACAGTGTGGCGGTGGCGGAACACACGGGAAAAAAGGAAGCAAAATTAGATCACAGCAAATGGAGAAATCTTTTCTGCCACTGGTTTCGGATATAGTACACACTTTTGCACACGTTTCGCTTGCAATTTCACACGCCCGTAACGCGCGCAGGGCCAGAGGGAAGAGAATAGCTTCAAGCACACGGGAAAGTAAAATGGCCAATTGCCTGGCCACCGTACACCGGTTACAACCAACACGATCCGGGAGCGAATAACTTGACTGTGAACTTTTTCCACACGTTGATCACAGTTTTCTACCTGAATGCGGGGGGGAAAATACAACCCGAAGTGCACACACCTTTTTACTGCTCCGTGCTCCGTGTGCATGTGTAAGTATTGGGGGCCGTAAAACGGGGTTGTTCCATCACAACACCCGTTGACAGCCTGTTCGTGTTTTTCTGACCATTTTGATCTGTAGCATAGTGTATTATGGCCATGTCGTGTGTGCGACGTTTGCCCACAGTTTGTATGCGAACAAGATGAGAGAGATCAAAGAGAGGTTATTGGGAAATTAAAAGAGCAATATTTTGCTTTAACATTAGTTGTTCGTTTATAATAATTTTTTGCATGTGAAATTTTTTTAAATAATAACTTGAATTCTTTTAGTAAAATTAACTATTCAAAATATTTTTCGAACCAAACAAATGGCGCCTATTCGAATTACACCTAAACGTCAGTTGTTGATAAACAGCACAGGGTGACACGAGTAAATACACATTCATTCCAAAACAACAACAAAGCTGCTTTACTTATACGCATTTCTACTGCAACTTATTAGAAAATTAGCTCAATTAATCCGAAAAGAATGGCCGATTTCGATTGGAACGATCACCACCGGCAGCAGGTCCTGCAGGGCAGACAAATATTGGAGCGAACGTCCGCTAGTCTGGCCCGTTCGAATCAGATTGCCATCGAGACAGAACATACGGGACACGAAGTAAGTGGTGGGCCCTATCATGACGCACACACATTTTCTATCTGGACTATCAGCTAATCAATGCCACTTACTTCCTCCTTCTAGGTAATAAACGAGCTTGAAGTGCAGCGAGAATCTCTTCTACGCAGTCAGCGCCGGCTGGAGAACGCCAACGACGATCTTAGCCGATCGGGTGCCATCATCCGGGCAATGAAGCGGAACGTGTTGTACAATAAGCTTATTTTAATTATGATCATCGTAATGGAGGTCGTTATTCTCGCGGGTATGATCGCTTTAAAGTTCATGTAGCGCGTGTGAGGTAAGACTGTACTTCTTCAAGCCGAAAATGCCAAAGTGTAATTAAAAGCGTGCCCTTCAAGCACGGAACAGAGAGACATTCGTTTGAACACATCTTCCAAAGTGAAGTTAGTTCAGTTCTTGTTTATTGTATACATTTACACGTCTGAGTGTGTATTTCTGATAAAAAACATTATTAAATCTTCAATGAATAATAAAAAATACTCTTATAACCTTACCGTTTTACAAGGTCTTTTAAAGGCCACATTGCGTTACTGGATGTGAAGGCTAGGAAAACTCTGTGATCAAACATCGAACCCCATTGCACCTTGATACCGTTGAAGAAATCGGCAAATTTGGACCATTCTCTCTGTTAAGCCCTTAAAAAGGTTTCCACACTATTTGTTCTTCAGCACGTGCATAATCACCTCATCGACCGTATGATTATTCAGCAATGCCTTAATGTCGTCATCGTCCATCGTGACGGAAAACAGAATTTTGGTGTTCTCTCGCATGCGCGTCGTATGATCGCCGACCTCCTCACCCTTTGCCGGCTGATGGCCACAGCCCTGGATGACGCGTCCCAGCACCACCTCGACCGGCGCGTTCGGCCACCCGAAGCTGCGCAGCATCTCGTCCCCCATCAGCATCTGCAGCAGTTCGGAAATCTTTTGCTCCAGCATATCATCGCTCAGGAAGATGGGAATGCTGTCCTCGTCCGTGCGCATCCGTTTCGGTGTGGGAGGTTTCGGTTCCCGTTTGCGCTTTACCTTCGCTTCCTCTGACGCCTTCGTCTTGGTAGCCTCTTTCGGACGGGCGGTCGGTAGTCCGATTTGGGCCGGCTTTGTCCGTTTGTTAACTGGTTCTTCTCGCTTTTCGCGAGGAAGTTGTTCTTTCGTTTGCTTAGGAGACGCTTTCGCTGGTGATTCCTTCGTGGATCTCACAGCAGCTGGTGTAGTTTCCGACTTCGGTTTGATCGTAACACCACTGGGAGGAGTTGCTTTTGAAGTGCTTGGAACGCTCTTGCGCGATGGTTCTTCTTCGCCCACCTTGCTAACCACCACTTTCGAAGCGATCTGTTCGGTTGGTTTTGAAACGACAGTTTGTACAGTCGGTTTGGGTGGGGATTTGCCTTTCGTCGGCGAATCATCTTCCTGCTTTACAGTCACCACCCGTGGGGATTGTGTCGTTTTTTCGACCGACTCCACTGTACGGCACTCTTCGCCTGATATTACTACTTCCGTGTCATCCTCAATCGGTACCAACTCGTATGGTACCGAGGTGGTCGGCAATGTGACTGGTACCGTATCGGATGTGCCTGCCGGGATCTCGACCACCTCAAACACTTCCACCGTTTGGTTGGTGAGTGGGTAGGCGGTCTCTTTCGAAGGCTCATCCTCCATCGTGGTGATCTGATAGACTGCACCGTCTATTTCTACCATTGCTTCCTTTTCGGCTTCACGCTTTGCGGTCAGTTTTTCCATCTTTTCCTTCTCCGTGTCGCCGACGATTTTATCAAAAAAGTCACTGTTGGAAGGAAAAATAAAGGATACATTTTTGTTCAATCAAACCAACACTAACACTACACTAGTGATGAGAATAACAACTCTTTTCAAGGAGTGTTCACGAGTTCGCGAGAGGTTACGAGAAGATTCTAGTGTTATCTCTCGTAACAGCTGTGAGAACTCGCTCCTTAGTAGTGAGTTTGATAATAACGATTTCCAAAAGAGTTTAAACACTCTTTGCGTTTCGAACCCCAAAAGAGTTGTAGAAACTACTCCACACAACATCCTTACCGCCAACTACTTACCGATGTTTTGTACGCATGTGTCGCATCAAACAGTCGGCCCGTTTAAACGTTCCCGAGCAAACCGTACACTGTACCGGATTTTCCTCGATATGTGTCCGCTGGTGCAACAGGATAGCGTTTTTGGTTGTGAAAAATTTCCTACACACCAGACATTCGTAGGCTGCAATAATGACAACAAGAAAATAAATGCATTTTTGTCACGATCACGATTGGACGTCGTCTGCTTAATCCTCTACTTACGCTTAACATCCGAATGGATCAGCTCGTGCCGTGCAAGATCATCCTTGCGCAGGAACGTTTTGGAACATTTCTCACACTCGAACGGTTGTTCGCCCTTATGCATAAACTTGATATGTTCCGTCAGGCGGGCTTTGCGATTAAACGTCGCATCACACTCGCGGCACACAAACGCATCTTTACCACTGTGATTGAGCATGTGTGTCCGCAGCTGGGTCGCTTGAATGAACCGTTTACCACACTCCTGACACTCGTGTGGCTTTTCACCGGTATGTGTTTTCCGGTGCCGGTTTAGTGTTTCACGTGCCGCAAACGTTGCCGAACATTCGTCGCACCGGTACGGCCGTTCGCCCGTATGCTTGCGACGATGCTTCCGCAGGGCACCAGTGGACGGGAACGACATCGGACACAGATCGCACGGAAACGGTTTCTCGCCCGTGTGCGTGCGTATGTGTATGTTCAACAGTGATGAACCGTAGAATGATTTCGAACAGTACGGACACTGGTAGTCCCGCTTCCGTGCACCCTGTCCCAGATGGGAACGCAAATGTTCGCGCAGATTGTCGATGCGGGTAAACTCTTTCCCGCACACCTCGCACGGCAACACTTCCACCTCCTTCGGGACAATGCCACACTTGGTGTGCTTTTCGTGCCGGTCCAGATGGTAGCGACGGGTGAAATCTTTCCCACAGGCCATACAAGCGTACGGTTTGCCCTCGTCGTGCGTTTTCAGATGCTCGTCCAGGATCGTTTGCGAGCTGCATTTGGCATTGCAGTAACAGCACGGATACGAATCCGATTCCGAGTGGATCGAGCTTATGTGACGTTCCATGTACTCGTACGCTTTGAACGATTTCGGGCAGAATTTGCACCGGATGTGACCGACGTGGGCGGTACTAACATCTTCCCCGCAGCAATAGCACGGATTGTCCGGGTTCGGATTGCAGTACTTGTGGAACTCTTCGCCCGGATTCGCATGTTTGGCCGCTTTGCGCTCCTTCAGGATAACGTCCTGCACCTCATCGACAACACCCGGACACTTGTGTTTGTGTGCTTTTTGGTCCTGGAAGGTGAGAAAAATTAAAAAAAAAACTTTACAATTAATTCCGTCCCATGAACGAAGGGGGGCTTTTGACCGCCTGCTTCTTACCGCTGAGGTTTTGAAAATCTTTTTACACTTTCCACAGTACTTGCTGCGCTTCATGTCCAGTATCAGCCGCCCATCGGCCGTCTCGAGCAAATCTGGATCCGAGTCCGGATTGTCGGACAGCTCGACGTATTCCTCCTCGTCCTCCTCATCACCATCCCGATCGTCGCTCGATCCACTGCCATAATCCGCACTCTTGTCGACGGGCACCAGGTCAATCTCGTCGTTACCGTTCACTTGAACGTTCACCAAAATCTCTTCCTTTTTAATGCCACCACTACGCAGTCCACCGATAGACCGTCTGCCTACCATTTTGGATGAAGAATCGTCGCTTGCTTTGATCGTAAATAAGCACCAACGCCACAACTAAAGCCCAATAATGAATGTGATGTTTACTCTACACAACCGGCCGACGCTAGGCGGGCATTGATATATGCAAGCTTATTTTTGTTCACACAGTATATGCGCCTACAGCCAAACCAATCGCACGCACGAAAGAACCTGTGTGTAGGAATGTTGGGAAAGAAAACGCAGGTCCAACAATTTAGGGAAGCACAACAACATAACCCAAGCCCCCTTGGTTTTCTCTCACGCCAAATGTCAAACTTGTTGCATACACGTAAAGATGCTTGCGCACCGTAGCAAAAAAGGGCTAAGTCAAGGTAAAATACCACCAAGTGCTTACACTTTTACGGTTCTACGATGGTCAGCAAAGCACTAGCAACACTTTGGTACGGACGAAATACATCTTTAATGTGTATTACCGAACAAAACTCACTTTATAAATGCGTGCGTGTTTTCTCCAGCAGGCAGACACTCTGCTCGCTCTTCCCCTGATTGTTCAATGTCTAGCGCGATTTGACATTACGACTCTTCGGTGACGCAGACACGTCATCAGCGTTGCAGTTCAACAGGCGCTTTCGCTGTAAGCGTGTGGTGGTAAATTAGGCGCAGCAATACATACTCGATAAAGGGCAGAGCGTTTTAGACTGATAATGCAGACTCTTGTGTAATTTTTTTCGTGGAAAACCTTGAATTAAAAAAGTTAAAATATGTTATTTAAACAACTGTTCGTTTGCTCATTTATTTGTCTGTGAAAAAAACATAGCCTAAAAAAACTCACTTTGGCTCCAGAGAGGATCGAACTCACGACCTTCGCGTTATTAGCACGACGCTCTAACCAGCTGAGCTATGGAGCCACTTGCTGAGGAGGCCCAAATAATCAGGTTAAAACCTAAAAGGTTTCAGAATAAGCACTACTAACACATAACTATCACAATATTGATTTTCTTCGAAAGTGAAATGTTTTTTTTTCATAAAGGACGGTCAGGCCGTCTTGCTATATGACCTTTTAAAACCTTTCAACATCGATACTTTAAAAATAATAAGGACCGAATCGATGAAATATACAATCAGTAATGAGATAACAATCCCGGAGTCTGGCCGTTACCATTGCACAAAATGGATACTTAGAACAAAGATTGGTAAAATTTTATTACTTTTTCTTTTAGACACAGTCTCCCGCACCCGCTGGCTATAATTTGGGGTCTATCTCCCCTCCGCCTAGTTTAATAACGATTTTTTTTTACGATTAAAGAATATCTGCTATCCCTGCGTACTTTACACATTTGTTTATCCTAGCGGAGATTGAATTGTTTCTTGTTGCGCCGTTATCCACCTATTGCCAAGAGACGCGTCCTACCGTGTGCCTATAATCTAGGCTGCATCAAAGCGTACTACTATCACACAGTGGGAATGCAAATTACTACGATAACGTAACTATGGCATTGCATTGCTTTTACACCGCGACCGCGAGAGTGTATGTCTCTCAAACAAGCACAGTACAATTCTCGTTCACGAACAATTTACATCCCATCTAATTGTAGAGCTTCGCATCTAAACGTGGAAGGTAAAATTTCCTTCCAAAACCTTGATTTCGTGGACTAAAAGAGATGTGATACCCACCCCTACCGTGGCATATTCTTCATTCCCGTGTTTCTAGTGTATGAGATCGATCAACATCATCTTGAAATGTGTCCTAACATGCGGTCAAATGGTAAAACAGCTAGCCTATCCACCCTTGCACTGATACGCCGCCGCAAGATGGTTAAGGGTGAGCATCTAATTCTGTGGACTCGTCTGCAGCCAACCACGGCTAACAAGATACTTTTTAACGATGCTTTCCGCCACCGAGTTAATATTGTGGTCCAACGCCGGCCGGCTAAGCAGAACCGTTTTCAGCGTAAGATATCTCGTGACGGGCATGTTGAGCGAACTGCACAGCTGTATTTCATTGGACGTTAGCAGCTGTCCGCCGGGCTGCTGTGCCGGATCGGCTGCCAGGCTTCCTGCCCCGCCGCCGCCTCCCCCGCTCGCCTGATGATGGTGGTGGTGGGGGTGAAGCTTCTGACCGCTCGTTGCCTGCTGCGAAGCGGCCGACGAGCTCGTCACCCCCTCCCGCTGTGAGCTATCCAAGCAATTTTTGCTGCTGTATGAGTCGTCGGAGCAGACCCGGTCGTCGGTGAGGAGCGTGGGCTTTCGGTCGGTGGAACTTGAGCTTCGGACGTCGCTTTCGCCTCTTCTTGCCGATCCCACCGTCGCTGGTACCCCTTGGGTCACAATCGCCTGGCCCCCCGCCCCCGTTTGGCCCGTTCCGCTGGCCGATACCGAGGATGCCCCTTTGCCGATCTCGCCAGAGACGCCTCTGCTTCGGTTGTCCTGTTAAAATTTGTCTTATACAACCGGTAATCGACTGACCGTTTGGACCGATTATACATGCAAGCTATTTCGGAAAAAAAAACCGTGTACAATACGAGTGCACATAACAACCACATCAGAACAGTGACCAGGGACAGAAAAATGGGGGAAAAAGAGCATAGAAAGAGAGAGAGAGAGATATTGAGACCGATTAACTTCCGCGGTAGGCAAAATTGTATCCACAAAAATAGCTCCCATGTATAATCGGAATATCCGTCCGGTGGCGCATTGGTTGGTGCTATGGAAATGATAAGATATTCTACCCGATTCGTTTTAAACGAGACATTCCGGATTTAACTTCGGATAAATCCAGAGTTTACCCCTGATTGCTTTGATAACCACTATTAAGGGTTTTGTTTTTCCTTTAAAGGCTGATTTTGTCAATAGGGATTCTGCTCATTTCCATGGCTTTCAACCGCACACACACACACCGGTGCGGAAAGCTACGCATATATTGCTTACCGTTCGTCCGTGTCCGTATGGTCCCGTACTGCGATACTGGGCAGCAGCCACATGCTGCTCAAAGTGCACACATTCGTCGACGCGTTGAATCCCATTCCAGCGGTAACGGTTCAGCTCGGACAATCGGATCCGAAGTGCCCGTTCCCGTTCGAGTGACGATATCAATCGCTCAAATTCTAACGATGTGTAGAATTGCGAGTAAGTGCGTAATCTTTCGCGAAATTCACGCTGATCTCGGGTCTGGCGTGCCCGTTTCATATTGCCCCGGAAGAAGTTGGCTATCAGCTGATAATCTCGCACCACCCGTTTCCTTCTGGCACGTTCCCGTAACCGGCGGGTGTAAATATCGACCTGGGCCAACTTTAGCAACATATCCACATCTTCATCGTCCGGCTGCAACGACAGAGTAGACACGAGCTGTTCCGCCGTTGGATCGTACTCCCGCTCGAAATCGTCCCGATTTGGCATGTATCCGAGTGCGGCCGCTTCTTCGGCCGTACAGTCCATTGGCGGTAGCTTCTGTATCAGCAGCTGGCTCAGCGGTCCCGTATCGTCCGATGTGTGATCGGTCAGTATCGGACGCTGGTCGACCGCCGTCTGCCATGTATGCCGACCGATCGTTCCGTTCAGGAACTTTGTCACATACTCATCCTTAGCCTCTTCGGGCGTGCGGGTTTCGATGTGCTTGCTAATATCTTCCCAGTTGCCAAAGCCGTACTGCTCAATCGCATCCAGCAGGTGCAATTCTTCCCGGGCCGACCAACCACTCTTGCCGCGGAAAATGGACAAAATTCCCGAATCCATAAACTGGTACGAGTGATCATTTCGGTGCGGTCCGATCTCGGCTCCTGCAGCAAAACACTGTAAACAAAGCACTCGGTGTAATCAAAAGCAAGCCACAAAAAAGAGCACGGCGCCCTTCTTCTTGTTCCTCTTCTTCGCATCAGTCACCTACCGCTAGGCACAGTTCGAAGTCCGTGCACACCACACAGTGCACGCGGATCCCCGAAATATCTTCCTGGCAGTTGGTACATGTGTATTTGGCGAACAGTTCTGCGGACATCGGTGAAACGAAACCGTTAGCTATACTACGGTAAAATTGGGGACAAATTTTCCGTCGCACAGAAACAGACGCTAGCACTTACCCGCCATCTTGGATGTGACGCGAAAATCCGGATTATTCGTGCTATTTTATTTTTAGAACTGTTGTCGAGCAGTGTACGCACGACTTTTCGAGCAGAACTAACCGATTATCTCGCTGCACAGTGGTACAGTGGTAAAAGGACAAAATTTTGTGAAATTTTAAATTCAAGTCGTTGATAATGTGCATTATAACACGGATTATCACAGGTTAACGATCAAAAAAACTATTTTTATAGATTACATATTGCACCTAACGTGCCCAATTTTGTCTGTTACCTGGAAATGAAACTAAGGCTTCCAGCTCTATTTTACCAGTTCTTTTATTCTTGTTGCGAAATCAAGAGCAGCGTGGAAACTGGCTGCTTAACGATTGCCAAACTGCAGGGGATTGCTGGTTTCCGTTGAGTTACTGTGGGAGAATCAGACTCCTGGAAATGCATCTGCTTCCTTTGGGGAGAAGTTTGTCCGATAGTCGACGACGAATGTGTTCGGTTACCATTAGGGCCTAGCTTCTGAAGAATGGGCGATACTCGTTGAGACGTCGAAGAAAGCACCTGCTCCCGTAGTGTAAAAGTTACTTCCGTAGATCGTCGACGAGAATGACCCGAGAATGAGGGTTAAAATCGGAAAAATTCGCCAGTTTCCGCACGGGAGAATAGATAGTAATAAATTGTTAAATTTAAAGTCATTAAACCCGTAAAAAGGAACCATTTCTCATCCTGGAGTTGGAAAGCCTCAGTTACTACAGGACCACAAGCCCATACATTCATACCAAAAATATTTTGAAAACTAATAACATTCTGATCTGTATCGTTTTCTTTTCTTACTTTATTAGACAGTTTCGATTTTTTACAATTGTTGGTCGGCTTTTGGTTCTGTTTCGTTCCACATCTGCAACCTATGTACAATAATACTCGTTGAACTTGTTTCCAAGCTACCTTCGCTTACTTATGACCTCCATGGGGTGTCCTCTAAAATTGACCTATACTATCTATAATTACACTACATCTTTGCTTTCTCGAAAAGTAAAACTTTCACAAAAAACAAAAACCCGATTTTTCGAAACCAACATCTCGCTTAATAAAATTTTGGGACTTAACATACTTGCTTTACGATTACGTCTAACATGTAATAACTAAACTCGGATTGGGATTGCTTTGGCCCTCATACAACGACCCGAAAAACAATCTTCGACATCAAATGAATTAAAATGTAAAATGGCCTCCAACATGGTCATGGTACTGGTTCTACACAATAAGATTTGGATGTGCTGCTCGAAAGGATTCGCAGTTATTGACTAGTTTTCCCTCCTTAGTGTGTTAAATTAGCGACTAACCTGATCTTAATTACATCAAATAAATACAGTCTTGTTCAACCTTAGCATCTATAAGCATACGACACGCACAACATCGGTGCAGGGTGCTCAGTTTCATTGTCACTGTGCTGATGGATCCTCTCATCCTCTCATGAGCAGCATTTGCTTACCATTTACTCTTTGAGCTACTCGTATTCTTACAGGACATGGTTAATGATCCTAGAGCAAGCTTTATCCAGGATCGGTGATAGCTTTGAATCCCGAAAGTTTAATGCTATTGGTCTATGTTCAACCATGGTTCAGTTCCAGTTCAACCAAAGGATTGCAATAAATATTCAACTATAGGATTGTTCATTACGAAACACATCCTGAAGCACCTACTCCTTTCTCCATGGCACAATCGTTAGTAAATACAGTCGTTGTTGTAGCTTCTATTAAATCGATACATGTGTACACGCTCGTGCTCAGTCCCCGTTGGATCATCGCAATCTTCTTCGTCCTCTTCGTCGTCACTGTCGTCACTGGATGGCGGCGTTTCTAACTGCGGCAGTCCTAGGTCCAGGTATTCTTCGTTGGACGTTATGCTCACGAGCCGATCCAGGTGTTGGACAATTTCACTGAATGTGGGTCGCTCTTCTGGCCGATAGTGCCAGCACTCTCGCATGAAAAGATATCTGTCGGTAAAGAAAACCAGAAGTTGATTAGAATCCTGCATAATGACGAGTGTCCACTATCAACGGAACGATAACATACATTTCGATCGAACACAAGGGAGGTTTCTCCATACGTTTTCCCTTTTTCAAGTGCTCCAGCAAGTTGTCCCATGTTGGTATTGAAGGGTAGGGATTACCTCCTAGTGTCATAATTTCCCATAAAAGCACACCAAAAGACCACCTGAAATTATAAAACCAAAACAAATTAGCTTTCAAAAAAATCTGTATGCTCGCTAATGTAATACTTACACATCACTTTGTGAATCGTAAAACTTTTCTTCCAGAGATTCTGGAGCCATCCATCGGATTGGTAGTTTGCCAGTTGTCGTTTTTCGATAGTATTCCTGATCGTGGATGTCTCTGGCTAATCCAAAGTCGGCTATCTTCATCACGTAATTATCGCTTACCAGTATATTTCGTGCAGCTAAATCTCGGTGAATACACTGTGTAAAAAGGAATAGAAAGTAATGAAACAAGAGGTACATAATAAAAGCTTTTACACCACCTCAACCTACCCTTCTCGATGCCAAATGTTCCATGCCACGTGCTATTTGATACGCGAACGATATAAGCTCCTTTTGAGTGAGAATTTTCTTCTCCTTCTCGTTGGTAGCCTCGTAGTTGGAACCAAAGCGATGACTTCGCAAAAAGTTCTTCAGATTGCCATGCGGCGCGTACTCCACAATCACGTACAGTGGTCCATCCTTGCAGCAACAGCCGAGCAGGTTGATGATATTGACATGCTTTCCGATCATCTTCATCACCTCCATTTCGCACACGAGATCCTTCACGTCGGCATCCGTGTGTCCCTCTGAAGCAATTCAACGATATTTTTATTATTAAGGTAAGCCCCATCTACTACACCTTAACTATCCTTACCCTTTAGCATCTTCACCGCAACCACGGTCGAGGGATGACCTTTGACAAGTCCGTGCGCCTCAGCCATGACAACTTTACCAAACATTCCCTCACCGAGACTCTTCCCAAGATGTAGCTTATTGCGGGGAAACTCCCAATTCAGATCGATCGGAAATTCGTACTCCGAGATCATGGTAGGATCACAGTTTCCGCTCTGCACCAGCGTCGAACGTTGCTTTTCGATGCGAACGATTGGCATTTGCTGTTAAAAGGAAAGCAAGTCTTAACACTTCAAAACCCTAACCGAAGATGAACATCCGCTTCAGTATCTTACCAGTGCCTCCGACATGCCCGGTATGCTGCTCTCGACGACCGGTTGCTTCAACACGATCACCTTTTTCGTCCACTGATTCACATGCTCCATGGCACGATGTTTCATTTTTTCGCGCTTTAGCTTTTTGCAAACTATGATCACGACAGCGGCCAGAACCACGAAACAGACGCACAGAAAGAACGTCATGCCCATGATTAGTGTCGAGTGCGTGCGCACGGGATGTGCCGTGGGAGTATCGTCCGGAGGCAGTTCGTCCAACACCTGCAGATAGGCACTCTCGAACGACGCACCAAGACTGTTGGCCGCAATACAGGTGTACCAACCCTCGTCTGCATGGGTAACGTTTTCCAGCGTCAACACTTCGGGATTGTCCGGATCGCGCTGAGTTTGTGGGGAAATATGGATAGTTGTTTTAACATCACTTTTTTGGAAGGCTGACAACATTAGCAAGCAACACTACCAACAATCGATAGATTAGTTTTTGTTAACAGATACATTATTATTATTAGTAAACAAACTTACTTAAGGTATATCACTTAAACGATGATTAATGACGTTTAATGCTGTGTTAGCGAACGGACATGCTCGGTTGTTTTTTTGTTTTGTTCTTATATTGTCTTAAACCATCACCTTAATAGTTTTTGTAATATTGTCGCAATTCACTTCGCAGAGACCCTTGTATTTGACCCATTCGACGTGTTTCGTCAGATCACTCAGCACCTTACACTCCATCGTGACATTCCCACCGACAACTATAGTCACATTCGATAATGCTTTCGTTATGATCGGCTTATGGTTGACACGATCTGCAAAATTGTTGGAAAGGGAATAGATGTTGTGTTACCGCTACCAGTATCTATATTACCCATCTAAAAGACTCTAGACTCAGATAAAGTAAAATTTAATCTTTTGTATATGACCTTCACCAAAATTATTTACAACCAAAACCAAAAGTTACACAAAAAAAAAAAATCGTTGTTCTTAATCCATGCACCGAAGCCCTTGGACAAACTAAAGCTATCATCCACCAAACCCAAATGGAACACAGTTTGCTCTCGTTACCTCCAGCTTGGTAACATTCTCCGGCATAGTAAAATTATCCCCATCTTGTATACGAAGCTTCATCCATTCGATGTGTGGTTCCAGATCGGACAGGATCGGGCAGCGAAAGATGGCAGTGCTATTAACCAGAGCGGTCACATTCTTTGGACGTTCGGTAAAATGGGGCCGTGATGGAAAGCGATCTGTCGGCGTACCACCCAGGTGATGAGAGAATGTTGAATAAAACCATATACGCTTGAACGTCCCTAACGCTTCTTGGGAAAAATGATGCAGTCCAGAAGGTCCCCAAAAACCCCTAGTTACTTACCTTTCACTTCTAGTTTGGTAGAAAAGTGAACACATCCAACTCGGTTGCAAACGGTACAGGTGTAATTGCCCGAATCCTGTGGCACTAGATCCTCCAGCACGATTGCCCAATTAACCTTCCGCACCTGCCCCATTGGGCGTTCGATTTCGCGTCCATCCTTCGTCCAGGTGATATTTGGTTTCGGATAACCATCGGCAGGACACCGCAACCGCACCATATTCCCGGACGGTTTCGATACAATCATTGGCAAGTGTTCCTTCTTGATGATCTCCGGCAGTCGGTCGGGCGGTGGTGTGCCAGATCCGTTCACTGCACCCGCACTATCCTCCGTCGTGTCGGCACCGTGTACACCGGTACCGTTCGTTGGTCCGTCGCCATCATCTTCCTCATCTTCGTCCTCTGCGTCCTCCTCGATTGGTTGGTGCATACGATGCTCGTTCGCGACAGGATAGTAACGCACCGTATCCTGGATCGGACCTAAGCGACCCTCTCCCTGAAGCTGTGAATGACTTTCCATGGTGTTGTGCTGTATGTAGGCCGGTTCGAGCTCTCCCGATTCTACCACCTCCAGCTCGGTAGTTGAATTTACACACCCGTGCACATTACACGCTACGCACACGTACGTGCCGGCGTCTGTCGGCAGTAATGGCTTAAATACTATCGTCGATTTGTACGAATTGTCACGATACTCTTGACCATCCTTTTGCCAGCTAATGTGCGGCTTTGGTTGACCAATCGCATCACACTTCAAACGATACTCTTTGCCTACCTCACGTACTATGGCGCTAGGGTAGGATGATTCGTCCCGCGCTTCAAGTATTCGCGGCGGTCCTTCCTTTAGTTCGTTGTCCAGTATATCTAGGGACTTTACACTACCGGACACAGTTCCCGATCCGGACGTGGTATGCAAACTTTTGCGTTCCAAGTTCGCCATCCCGGCACCGTCACTCTGATATTGGTCCGTTTCCTGACTGAATACGGACAAGGTAAGGTTGGACCATTCGTTAAACTCGGACCCACATGAATAGTAGCCGGCGTCAGTTTTGCGCACATGCTCAAAACGAAGCCTGTTGAAGAAAGGACGAAAAAAAGGGAGTTTTAAATTGTAAGCCTAAGTAATGTCGCCTAGTTGTTAAGCTACACAACAACATAACGATAAAATCCGTGTGTTTATTTTGTAATTATACAGCGACAATGCATGTTGAACAGATGTTTTGTACATCAGGTATCACCTTTTTAGAATCGGTTGAACACTGTCGGAAATAAATTCTGAGTACTTATCGTAGAACCACTGCACCAGAAGTCCCCTAACTCTCCGATCCAGCTCTACAATCAGAGAGGGTGGCCCTATTCAAGTTGCACAAAAGGTATGACAATAAATCCATCAGGCACCAAGTCTCATCACCTTAACCCATACTTCCTGAAGGAGGACCCCATGTCTATCAACTGATAGCACCATCGAACATTATTCTCAACGGCGTGTCATAAATTGCATTATTTTCCCGTGCAGCCGATTTAACGGCTACCAGTTAATTCAAGTGGCAATCGATTGACTCTACTCAGGGTTAGGCTTAAAATCACTTCTTTGCTGTGTTTAACCGATTCCCCAAACCATTCCGTTCGTCAATCGACACGAGGGTAACGTACGACACAACCACGCGGCACGTGGTCGAACGATCGGCCCGAGCTTGGAGGAAAAACGCCCTTCAAAGATTTGTTTATTTTTCCGCTATCTAATAAAGATTTGTCGAGCGTTTTGGAGGTTTTCGCTGGAGGATTGACTATGGGTGCGGAGACAGACGAAACTCGACTTTTCTTTCACTTTTTTTGGATCATATCAATCCGTACTGTTACGCAAAGGGAAAGGAAAAT
The DNA here is from genome assembly GCF_943734695.1 of Anopheles maculipalpis. Lineage (NCBI taxonomy): Eukaryota > Metazoa > Arthropoda > Insecta > Diptera > Culicidae > Anopheles > Anopheles maculipalpis. The sequence goes on along the minus strand of NC_064871.1, from coordinate 15,020,989 downwards.
AATTGAATTTTAGAGTTTTCCAATAACTTCCATCTTCCATGCTCCCTCTTTTACTTTACCCACCGACCAAGTTCTCCAAAACCTTTACCCAAGGGTAGGATAACGCTATATCTTCGCGAACCAAGCGATCGAGCAGATGTTGCATCAAGAAATCGTTTTTTCCCCCTTTCAAGTTTGTTGGTGCATCTTAGCACCCGGTTCGTGTCGGCCTTATTGACCCGGTGGAATCAAATGCAGCCTGCTGTTGATGCAGCACGCGTGCAGCTAGCGTGCGTTAGAGCTGGGGCTTGCGGGAACGCATGTTTGTAAACATTGGGAAATTAAAATTGAAAAAAGAGAACTGCTGAAACTCATAATTTTTCTTCACCTCACCACGATGTATTTTTAGATTCAAACATTGTCCAAATCCGCTGTCCAAGGACGCTGGAAACTGGAATGGAATAAGTAAAAAATTGAACCCATTCAAACGCACATGTCCGATGTGTGGTGTGTTTGCGCTGCACCGCCGACAAAACGGTGGAAGGAAAACAGTTCAGTTCCTTGTTTCACTGTCCGGACAATCACTGCCAGTCTTTACAACTGTTTGAATGCAGTCGCTTGTAATGGTTGTCGCGGAAGACGCTAGTAATTGCTCTTAATGGATTACAAATTGATGCACCATTCCCGAGCTGCGTTCGTCTCAGCCATCCGCGCTGATGGTGAGTTGCACGGAGAGAAAAAGAGATTGATCGTACGGACGTCGATCGAAGAAACAGCGAAAGTAAACCTTTGGCATGTACCAAAAGAAGGAGGGGGGTAGTATTTGATCGGAAGCATCCGACCACTGTTGGCGCGAGTTCTCGCAAAGAAACGTCCTTTGGAATTTGTATTTAATTTTGATGCCAGGCAGCAACAACAGCGCAGCACCCATTAAGCTCTGGTGTAATGTACACACATTAGGCCTTAATGTAGTACCTGAGGCATCCAACAGACCAGCATCCACTCGGCAGCAATGGATTATTCTAACAGTCTTCGCCCTGTCTAACATACCTTTCACCCACTACTGACAGCCATAATACTGACCAGTAATAGAACAGTGAATTCAGGGAACTGTTCACTACTTCTGCTCTTCTTCCTAAACGCTATGGACTGTTTTCATGACAGCGTCCCTAACCACCACGCGTTGTTCGTTTTCCCAGTGCGACCCATCAAGCAGGATACTGCCAAATTTCAAAAAAACTCTGCATTTGTGTTTATTTTAAGTTGCTCAATGAAATTTCAAACACAGACACACAGCATTTTTCCATGTGCGCTGGCCCCTCGGTAGTAACAGTTCCGTTGCGTTCTAAACATACAACGGACAGAGCTCACTTTTCCAACCGGGACGCCACGTACCGTGCGGCCAAGCGCCTCGGGTAAAAGGTAAACAGTTTCAAACCAACTCCACCATCCGCCATCTGGTGAGTTTTCTTCTGAGTTTCCACGAAAGCAGGACAGGCGCGGCTGGTACAGCAATTTTCCTGCTGACGAAAAGTGTAATTGCGTTTATCACGTTGTTCACTGATCTTTTAATTTTTTCCATAAATTTTCGCAGTTTTTCTGAGAAGTCATTTTTTAAAAAGACTAAGGAAAATGTTGTTTACCTCGTAAATATGAATGATTTTAAAGAAATATTAAAAATTACCCATGAGTGATGGGAATTTCATTCCGAACGTACCAGGTTTCATCCGTTCTCTCAATAAAACGATCGAATCTAGGTTTAATCCTTTGAGAGCTTCTCTTTGCAAAAATGTAGGAAAAGTTCCTCCTTTGCCTTTTCCTACGGAGGTTGGTCCCGCTCCCCACCAGTGATTCTACGTTCCGTCGGAAAAATTAGGAGTTTCTCTTGGCCAGTTCAGGAGACACCCGTTAGACCAGCACGTTGTCAGCAGATAACTCGAATCCATTGTTAGGAACTACTCTTGATCGACCAGGATATCCTTCTGATTCAATTAGATCTGACGACGTAACAAGGAACTGCGCCAGAGTTCCGAATCGGTCTTTTCTTCACATTATAGGTTCACCAATGGCGAATGCTTCCCGTCAGCAACACTAGGTTCACATAAAATCGGCTTTTTCTATCTAATTTTTTGTTGTCCATTAGAATGTCAAAACTCTGATCCTTTTTTCCTGTATTAATCTACATTATATAAAAACGAAAGCATAGCTCAAAGTAGCCAATCAGTGCTAACGCTCATTTTAAATGGTGTTTGTCTTTGGAGAGGACTTGCGGTCTTCTCTAAGGAAGCAAAGTCCTTGATCCACAATGTTTTTGTGTAGATCAGAAAACCATACTAAACTTTCATAAAATAAAATAATTTTGCTCCTTTCCGGGAAAAAACAGAAACATTTCCCATCACTATTACCCACATACTTACGATTTCGCACGCTTATGATCTACCGCGATCAGTTTGCCGTTCCTGTACCATGTGGGACTGTCGAAATTGCACTTGATGATCAGCTTTGTATAGAGTGGGACCGTTTCCTTCACAAGTTTTTTATTGCCTGAAAGATTAAAAAGAAACATAGAGAAGCGGATATTAATGGATGGGTTCTAAAAATTGATTTTATTAGCAAAGTGTTGAAATCGGACCGGCAAACAGCTGGCCACGAAGCACGCGTAACAATGATGGTCCGCGGATGTACATACAGCTAAATTTAAAAGTTTTTGTTTGTAACACATTTCATAATGAACGCACAGCAACGCATCGTCAGAAGATGCTCGCAAAGTGTATTTGAAATAGAAGAGCTGTACTTCTGCTGACGATCCGGAACTGGATCGGACGGTAGCGGCGAAGTGCGATGATGTAGAGCGTCATTGAGTGCTCCGTCTTAACCACAAACCTGCGCAGATCACATCGGATATCACCGAGCGTAAAGGGGAGTTTGCTAGTTTGCACATGTTTCCGTTTTGATTATTTTCGGGACCCGAAACCCCGTTCGCTGCACGGTTCCGGCTGGCGTACCGTGTATTGCTACGATGAGCGTTTCGGGGCGGTTTGAAAAGTTTTCAGTTTCGCTACCGGAACGAACCAACCCTTTGCTGCTTCTTGAGATGGTCCATAGACGTAGAGATGCAAGGGTAACAACCGTTTGCGGTTTCTACCGGGTTTTTTGGAAACCAGATGCGGAACAGCCATTGCCACCACTGCTCGAACCAGTAAACAGTGGATTGGTTGCTTTCCTTCCCTTATGGATATCCTTGACTTTGAGTTCTTCTGCTCTGCTCGAAGATTTTAAATCTAGCGAAAGATTTTTGCTTCCTTTAGTCAGATTATCATAACAGAATTTCGTTCGCATTAGTAGTAGGAGGTAGCGTAAAGGTACGGCACAAAATAATACAGGCATCAAATAGTTGATACTACTCCGATGATTTTTACGCATTTATGATGTTAATTAAACTGTGCAACCTTCCACTCACATTACGCGCGGCAAAGCCTGGCAGGCTTTAATTAGTGACATGTGCATCAAGGCACGGGTTGTGCTTTTTGCGTTCGCCATCGGGACGCACGCACGTGCGCTGATGAAACTGACACGCGTGATGAGCGACACCGCTTCCTGACGGCTGCCTGTCAACGCTTCTGTCGCTGAACCATGCAGTATAAAAGCAGCATCCATTCGCGCAATCCTTGTGATTCCAATAATTCACAGGTCAGTGTGATGGGTTCGAGCAACACTGCTCCAATTATGCACGAGAAACAACCGCACCAGGAGTGTAATGTATCGTTCGCATGTTCCAATCACACCCCGTTGAGAAGACGACATGAAATATCCGATATTTGTTTGATACAAATTTTGGCGTATAGTTTAGATATTCTTAGAGAAGACATTGCTTTTCTTCTCTAGACTAGACACCATGCAGTCTGCAACATATGCTTGTAGTTTGAAAGGTGTAACGTCTGGCTGGCTGGCTAGCTGGCTAACACGCCATCAGATTATGCTGCCAACCGCCTGTCGAGTGTCTGTAAACTATGATGCTCTTACACACATGGCTTACCTTTCGAGTGGTGAGTTCGTTCGCCGATCGGCCGACAGTGACACAACGTCGCCACGATCAAAGCAATGACCTTCGTGTGAACCGATCGACCGGGAGAGAAAAAAAAAAAAGGATGCTCAAAGAGGCCTACCCCGTTACTTCCAAACTCTTGAACCACTCGAAAAAGAAAATATTAATTATAGCCCAACATCATCGGTGCTGGTCCGCGCAGTAACACACCCATCGCTGGGTGTGTTCGAATGCTGCATAAAGTATTGCTCGCTTCGGAACTGCCGATCTCACCTAGCGCATTAGTTCGCAACCGTGAACAAGTGCACCAGACAGTGCTGCGTGCTGCAAACGGTTGGAACATCTCCAAGTGCTGTGGCTAATTGATGTCTGTACGGTAGTGTCCAGAGGGAAACGTTTCTAGCAGAATGGGTAGTATGAACGTTTGCCTCGAGCCAGGTTCGTCGGTAGATCGATGGTATTTCAGCTAGTTCCGGTTGGTTCTGTGGCTAGAACATTTTTCCAACCCCTCCTACACACAATACTACCAAAGAGTTGAGACGATGCGCCCTATGCAACTATGTATTCTCTTGTTCTCTTAGCAGCAAAGTTCCATGTATTGGAAGATCGAGATGCACATTGATATGTGTTCAACTCGCAAGCATTCCATCTGGCGCACAGATGTTCGTCTCAATTCGATCGATACTGCTGCTGCCGTAACAGAACGTTTGGAATGTGAGGCCCACGGGGCATGCTTCTACCGCTGCTGCTATTTCTGCCTGGTCATTCATCTTTTTCGCAAGCCATCCAATTGCTGGAACGAAGCATTTGCATTGTAGCGTTTAATTAATGATATGTACCGCACTGCTAAAGGTTGCTGCACCTGTTCTATTTTCGTGCCTGTGCCATTTCGTTGCCTTTGGCCTCGAGGCCAGCGGTACCGCATCTGTGGACGCGCTCGTGGAGTTTATTTTAGTTTGACGCAAATTTCACTTTCATTCATAACTTCTCGTTTAAGGTCCCGAGAGCTGTACTTTGCAGTCATTCATGCCTACATGCACGAACAGTTGGCGACCGAATGCGTCCGGAGGCAAAACGCGGGACGCAACTTCTTTTGGTGACACCGTGGAGTCGCCTCGAGCGCGCCTTGGATCTCATGCGCAAAACAGCAAACCCCTCGCACGGTGTGTTAGAAGGTGCCGTCTTCAGGACCAGGTTTGAGAGTAAGACGGACGGAAATGAGCTTCAATTACTATCATCTTTATTCGCAGTTCGGCCAGGCCTGGCCGTTTGCTTGCTGCTAAAGTGCAAGAGTGGACAGATAGGAAGGATTTGCAATGTATTTCGTGCTCCCCAAATCACGCTATCGTTCATGCACGGAATGTTCCATGTGTGTGTGTGTATAGCACACATTGCTGGCCAGTTTTAGTTGACATGTTCCATGCTGGTGTTGCATCGAGCGCATGGTAGCGAATTAAATAATTTATGGCAGTGCTAAATTTGTCCACGCACATCTTGTTGCCTGCCGTGTTGCCTGTGTGTTGCTTGCCTTCTTGTATCGCCTTCGCCGCTAAATCTCGCCTCACGGATCTTTTGCTGGAACCCTAGCACGAAAAGCTTAGCCGGTTTGGATGAGCTGGATGGATGTAAACGGTTCCCGTTGGTTTATCTTTTGCGCAATGTTCGGTTTGATTGTTTATGCGGAAACTTATCGGTAAACGTACTTCAAAGTGAACATAAACACCGGATAAACAGTATTACTTGGCCCGCCCAAGATTCGGTGTAAAGGTTTCAACGTTACAAATCGACGGTAGCATCCGTTCCGGAAGCTGGAAGGAAGCTGGACTTCCTTCCTTTCTCAAAGAAGTAAGCCACAAACATACAATGTAAATTGAGTAAATAATACAAGGCTTAGCATGACGGACGAGGGTATGCAGATGAACTGGCTATGACTTTTCAATCTGCAATCAGAAGAATATCGACGACCTTTCATGCAGAGTTTTAGAGGAACAGGAATATCCATTAGAGTTATGGAATATTACAAACCTCCAATCGTCTAGGGTCGATATCAAATGAAAAGTGTAATTGATAACTACGCCGCGATTGCCCTCTTGATTGCGAAACAGTTTGTTTGATACTAAGTGATCGTTTTTATTGAAATAAGTATCCGATAATAGGCAATTATTAATTGTGGCTTGAATTTATGAAGCAAACGAAGACATAGCACTGGTCAGAAACATTGATTCTTCCTCTCTTCTTGGCTTAACGACCTACTAGGTCACGAAGGCCATCTAATGGCTTACTAGACTTGCTGATAGTACGCAGTTGGATAGTCACAGTCCTCACTCACCATCGTCAATACTTGACTAAGTAGTGGACGAAGGTTCCTTCCACAAAGTGTTTTAGTACACACGTCCAAACACACACTGCTGGCCCTTTCAAACCTACCATGTACGGAATGTAAGTAACCTTGATTCCTAATGATAGTCTCAAGGTGTATGGGATGACTCCCTCCACTCCCGCTTACTATGGTTGGTAACTGAAATCACACACCGGAAGCTTCATTCTCGGATTCCGTGCGAGAATCAAGCCGCCCTGTGGTCAAAATTGGCCATGGTGCGTCAATTTCTATTCCCCATGCAGCACACAAAAAGCTTCAAACGTGGTGGCACGTTGTACATATCCTCTCCTGCTGTTATTGCTACGACCACAACCATCTTCGTGATCATCATCATCATCATCGTTGTCGTCGTTATCGTCATCTACATAGTCCGAGTCGGTGTGCTATTTTCTACACCTTCCCATAAACCTCGGTGAGTAAACATTCCAACGCGTTGTTTTCACACTGCACCCAAAGTGCCAATATAAACAGGCATGGTTTCGGCAGATCGTCCGTATATCGATTTTTGAGAGTAATCTATTGGCACTAATTTTGTATTAGCTTGCATTACGCTCATGCCGAGCGTTCAGCTGTTATGTGATGTGGTTGAATTGTACGACGAATTTCGGAAGCGGTTGTTGATGGTACATCGGTCCTTATAGGGGACGTACTGTTACTAGGCACAATACAGTCGCTTGTTGCAGGTGTGCACATTACACGCTTAATAGTCGATCCAAACATGGCGGTTGGCTATGATTAGTATTCAACAGGCGTAAGATTTTCGCACACTATTGACGTATCATTTCCATAGGGGTTTTGTGTTTGGATGATCAACAAACGATCAGCACTTCTGCACATGATCGATACATACTACTATCGTTTACGGGAAGCTTAGTAACATTGACACTAACAATATCTAGGAGAAAAGCTGGAGATCAAATCCCGAATCGGCCCCCGTAATGAGGACTGGTTATATCCAACTATAAGTGGTCATAATATAATTAAGCATTGTAAGACATTAGATCTTCGGCCGGCATGACCTCAACGATCGTGTCAAGAAGAACGTTAGTCATACAGAATATCCAAAAACTTCTTCTTAAAACATCTCGTTTATATGACGTCGTCGGAGTCTTCTAGATCTATGTTCGCTGTAAACACTGAATGCGACGACAGCTTAAGTGACAGCTAGCCGGACACTAGACATCGTGGCTGCTGCTTCGCTCACAGTTCGCGGTCACCGGCCTGGAGTAACATTTTGGGCGGGTTACAACTCCATCCGCTTCGTTTGCACTCAGCATCTCCGTATGCTGAATGTCATGTTTCGTTGGACTCTTTCTCTCTTTCTCTACGAACTTTGCCTCCCTTCCCTCAGGAACTCGGATTGGAGAGCTAGTGAGATTTATATGCCATCTAAATGACACTTGCCGCTTCTGCCCGAGGCGGTCTAATTATCTGACGACAAACATATCATTGGGTTAATTATTTTAAATGATTTGAGCTCCCCTTTTTTTTGCAAGACCACTTCGGCAAATGACAGGGTTGAGGCTGAGTACGATAGGCGGTGTAGATTAGACACGCTAGGATAAAGTTAAATACCACATGAAAAGGCACCCCAAGCACGCAGATTTTCATGCTGCAAGCGGTAAACGTTAATTTGGGTTACATTGTGGATTATTTTGGGAAGAAACAAACCATAACACACTCCGAAAGAATATTTGAATGATACGGTTTGAATTCGACGACGGTAACCGTTAATTTCAAAGAAAAATGTCTGCAAATCGAATACTTCCACGCAGCGCTGGATGTATTCCAACCACGTACTGACCTGCTCTGTTTCGAGCTATGACGCGAGTACCGAAACGATCGAGATTCATTTATAACGCTTACCCTTGGAATGCGCACGCGATTATCTTGATGCGGAGAACAATGCCGTGTTGTTTTCTTGCACGTTGCAAAGCAGGCACATAATATGACCAGAGATCGGTACGGTAATTGGGAATGTCTGTATTTTAGAGTAGCCTTGGTAATACTTTTATAAGCGAACCAGCCTTGTAATGTATTGATTTAAACATATTCGTGCAGTATACACTTTCTACTCATAAATATTTGTACACACTAAATTACACTCTAGAACTACAACAAAAACAGCCATCTTATCCCACGTTTACGTACTTAAACTGCGCTAGCAAACATTGGCACCGATCGCCCAACGCAGTGTTTCTGGTTTTGATGAATCAATCAAGCACCGCTTGGAATCTGTTTCTTCTCCTGTCAATCGTCACCCATCTAATCGCAACGATCTTTCCAAACCGTCTCGCCTCAGCAGAGTCTGGAGTTGGCGCCATCTTGGTTGGTAGTCATTTTTCCCGGCTCTGTTGCTCCAGTTGCTTCCTTCTATATCCACAGCGTTCCGCTTGTGCGTAATTCCTTTCTTCCAAGAAATTTAGCAAACCAACATCAGATCCCATCAGCATCAACAACGCTCGCTGCGCCTTCGGCATCAGCGGCGTGTGGAACAAGCCGCGAATGTTTAACCACCAGCCATATTGCTGAGATTTGACAGAATCAGAATCGGGTAACGCTCACTTGCCACTGCGTGAGTCAGAATTGGCAGGCATTAGACGGTAGAAACAGAGTCATAAAATTATACACAAAAAAAAATGCCCTCAAACTCCTCCACACCCTCACACATAGCATCCACAAACGGGCAAACATTGTAGGATGTCATTGTGGCTGTCTGGCAAGTTCAGCCAGTATAGTTCCCGTTTTCTTTTGGCTTGTTTCCTGACCCTGGTGCGATGAACACCGCGCCGAAATTTGTGAACCATTTCCAACCACCAGATAGGGATGCTGTTGCCTGCCTGACTACTACTACGAAAATCGCGGCTCCCTGACAGTGGCCCCTTGTGCGTGATCCTTCTGGTATCCAACCCCCCAACAGAACAGGGCAGCGTTCGGAAACGGTAAGTCTAGGGCAAAGATCGCATCTAATAAAGTGATGCGATCGTATAAACAAATCATAAAAGCGAACGATGTAAACATCAAGTTAACAAACGCAATAAAAAAAGAGGCCCCAAAGAGATAGTCTGCCACCAGGGACGTGCAAAACAGACCCTGCCGTCTCGAGGGCAGCAAAAGCAGCGAAACCTCTTGGTATTGGTTAGGAAATGGATGCCGTTTGGTTGTGCAGAAGCGTGGTGGCAACGAAGGTACGGTTACGGTGGCAGTTAAATGGCCCATTCCAAAGCGTCAGTTTAATGGGAGGGAAATTGCAGTACTGTGTGCAGGCACAGTGTACGGAGAGGATCATACGGGATGGCGCAGGCGTTCAATTAATCCTCAATACTTACCACTCATCGTGCCTGTTCAGTACCACGCAATCGATTGAGGAAGCAACATCCCGAAGGAAGTCACCATTTCTGTTGGATCAATTCGAGCGGCGAGCTCTTTACTGATAGGGCAGACAACAGTATTATGCTAACGTTTTCCCATTTGTGCCTTTGTGAGGGACCGCAGCAAAACGCTGGATATTATGCACCGATAGTCGTAGAATCAGGAGCATCAGGGTGGTCTAGTCGGAGATGCGTCACAGCTTCCAAGCACATGAATCAACCACTTAGCACCGTGCAGTTCCGCAGGTCAAGGAACTGTAGTCGCGCCTAGTATTATCGCAAAATGCTTTCGATCGACGGTCCATGCAAATCGGTTTACGTGACAGATCGCAGATGATGAGAAAGGACTCTACCAACCGCAAACAAAAAAATAAAATAAAATTTCGATGGGAAGCCAAAGATGATCCGATCCAATCTTATTGGACGCACCCAACTTCATCAACGTTTTGCTGCTCGACGATGGCTTCGTAGTTACGGCTTTTGCCCTCTTAACTCGCGATCTCGTTTAATTTTTGTCATTTTATTATTTCCTGTCTTCCTGGCTACATCGGTAGCTGCGCGTGACAAACTGGTCGGGGAACAGCGTAATTTATGATCTCTATTATACGCGCCAGACGTACTATGCTAGTCGCCTTGTGGATCTCTCTCCCTCTCTCTCTCTCTCTCTCCCGGTCACATACTATGCTGCATGTAATGGCGTCAGCCAGACTTCAGGACACAAGACGCCAGCATATGCAACTCAACTTCGAATGGTGCTGTCCCGAGAGTGATCTTGAAGTGCGTCAAAAAAAGAAGCCAGAAAAAAGAACCCAGCTCCGAGTTTGTCAGGTCGATTTGGGGGTAACACAATCCAGGGGCCCGTATCCGTTGCAAACGTGTGCCAGAAAAGGCAGGCAAAGTCTTCCGAGAGACAGCCTAAAATCGGCAACAAAATATCGTTTTTCACATTCTGAAAAATTATGGCAAAAAATAAAGACCCATAATGGGACACATTGTAGGGATACCGCGACCTATACCATTGGTGTGTGTGTGTGTGTGTTTCGTAAGAAAACAAAGAATATTCAAATCATCGCATCAGGGCTTGCCTTAAAGGTTTTTAAAGAGATCCAAAGCCACATGACCTTCGAGATTTTCAAACACTTCTTAGGGTATGGTTTTGGGGAGTTTGGGTGGGATGTGGGAGGGAGAGGGGACAGGGAGCGATGCAGATTCTGGGCAATTTATTGCTGTTGTCTGATAAGGGTTCGCGCAGTCCCCGTCCGTGCCACGCCTGTTTGCAATTAAATTTTGGGACAATCTGTGACTAGCTTCAAACGCTGTTTGCTTTTTGCTGCACGGATTTGTTTCCCTTTGGTGGTATTTTTTTTTTTCGTTCCTCCTCGATCGTGTGTGTGTGTGAGTTCCTTCGAACTATAAAACTCGCCTAGATGACAGAATTAAGAATAATGAATTTCGAATGCAGAAACGACTGCATACGATCCGTCAGTCGCTTCATGAGAGGTTGACAACCAAAAAAACAAGAACCATGATCCGTTTAGTGCCTCCCTGCTAGACATTTCAATGCGGGTCAATTTTTACTGCAGAATCGCCGAAAATGACCAAATCTCGAAAAAGTCAACAAACTCTGCAGCGCTTCATCAGAGACGGGTGAGATCAAGCACCACGTTAATGGATAAACCCTAGCGAAAATGTTTCAACGCTGCTGTTATTATGTTTGTTTTATAGCGTTTCTTTTAGTGCTCAGAATTCAGTGGAAAAGCAGTAAAAATGAAATGTGCAAGTGCTCAAATTGTGACTGCCCTACGTTAATCTATTAAAAACGAAATCGTTTTTGTGATTCGGCTGCAATCGAAACTGATCCCGCATAATGCAGCATGGACTGAGTTAGAGCAGGGACAAAGGCACGTGGAGTTTGGTCAATGCATGTCAATCCAAATCAAGGGAAATACGCTAAATTAAAAGATTCTTTTTTTTTTGCATGAGAGCATACACGAGATTCGTAATTTCATTTCTCGCCCAGAAGAATCGTCATCGGGGCATATTGAAAGGAATAATTAAAAACAATTAGCTAACAAATCAAATCGCTTATTGTAAGTGCTATAGGCTATAGTATAGGAACGTCCGAGGGGTAGTCCACCGCTCGGAGGTGCCGTTCCTCCGTACCGTTCCCCCATAGTGGGGACTATCCAAGTATGTGGTATCAGGCAAGTTTAGTAAGCCATTCGATGGCCAACGTGTCCTAGAAGATCATAAATCAAGAAGCAGAAGGAGTGCTTATCTTGAGAATGGAAGAAATTAATGAGACGAACGGAATTAAATTCTAAATTTGGTACACAAATGTATACGGATTCTCATAGCACTTATATTTAACAGAAAACATTATTTATTGTTTGCTTATCATTTTCAGTAGTGCCTTAAAAAATTACTAAACAATGACAAAAATACTGTCAAAGCTGTGTACAGAAAAATATATTTTATTATCAGCTTTATTGTACTAAAAATGCTTCATCAAATTTTTGCTAAATTGCGTATTGAAGAGGTTATCAATTGTTATGAAATGCGCCTTTTTTAGCGTTTATTTTTAAAACTTACACAGCGTATAATTATCTTGAACCGTTGCGCGGTTATTTACAATTTTCACACGTTTTCGCAATGCTCCATGCAACGCTATGCGCTCTAAGTTTCAAAACAATAGCCTAGTGAATTGTAAACTAAATGAACCCCATAAGTCAAGCAAAGGGTAAGTCTAAGCATATGGGAAACTTCACGAATATCTACTCCAATGCCACGCCATTGGTGAAAATAGTTACTAAAACGGCGGCCATCGATTGTTGCATGGAAAATTATTGCTTTTTGCTAAAGGATTCAGCTGCCAGCAAGTCATGGGTCATTACTATAAACAATAGCTGAACGTGAAAGAAAAGGAGTCGATAACTATGTGGGAGCATTAGCTAAATCTGGTTCCTTAGTGTACGTGCGAAATCGGTTAGATTTTTCGCTTGAGCTACCAATGTAAACAGACCGTAGTTGAGCGAGGAAACCATACCATTTATAGTGTAATCTATGCTACATTTTACAAATCATTACACTTCCTTTACCTTGTTGTTTCTTTCTCTCTTCTCATTTGCAAATGCGCAAACCAGAAAGCTAAGTATCAAATTTCCCGTACCCGGCACGACCCGATGCGGGAAAATTCGATTTTGCTTAAACAAACAGGGCAGCGGTTAAGTGTCGCTTCCTAAAAACACGCACCGCTCAAGTGATGTGTCTTTTGCAAGTGGTGAAAATTGTGAAAAGAAAATTCTTTTCGTACACCGAGTGCGATGGAATGTGACACGCTTTCATCTGCTTCCTTTTCACAATGCTCAACGCATCAGCTTTGAGCTTGTCCCTCGGCAAGTTTCCGTCCGCAAGACGAGAGACGGAAGTTGTACTCTGCTGCGTCACAACCCAAATCATTTGAAACATGGTGGGAGAAAATGGTCAAAAAAAAAACCCCCTAGTTCCTACCCGAGCCTCAAGTGGAATGTGTCAAATGCTAAACGGGGAAAATAATTATGAGTATTTGGTGCTCACGGTGGGGTGGGACATACCACACTACAAAAACACAAGACTAATGAGCCAGTTGGCAGTGTAATGGCGCCGAAAAGTGAAACAAAATGACAAAAATCGATAACGGAGTGTGGAGCGCGGCATTAAGATACTTCTTGGTGGGGGGAAAAAAAAGATTCCCATTAATCAATAACGGTACCGTATAAATCATCACTTACCTAAATTGATCCGTATCGTGTCCGGGTCGGATTGTGATAGCTTATACGCCGAACTTTGTGCAATGTACAGGGTGATGAGGACTGCCAGAATGTATCTCCAGTGCGCCATGTTTGGGGACATATTTTTTAGACACATAACACAACAAAACTCCTCATATGATGAATTTCACAACACAACTTGTGGCTACTAGCACTACTAGTTCGTTCTTCACACGATCGTCGATCGTTCACTATGCGTTTCGATGACGCACGTTTTCACACATCCATCCACCTTGAACCTGATCGTAAGCTGCATGGTCGTTTCGCGCGTATTTGAGTACATTCGATCCTACTTACTCCCTGTAACATTGTAGGATGTGCTCTGCAAGGGAAGGAATATAAAATAGAAATATTAATGGCAATTTTGTTGAGGAAATTTGTTGCTACGCATTTGTATGTCTCTGTGTAAATGCACTACAGCAGTGCATCCCGTCAATCTTTCCCCATTTCTATGCACGTGTTAGCGATGCGTTTGTCGATCGTTCTTTCCCGCGAAAACGTTTCCAATACACTCAGTACGGTTCCCGATGTTCTCCAGTCGGGATGTCTCTTGCGTACGGGTGGCTGTCCGTAAAGACAGCATAATAATTTTATTATCTTCACATCCGTTCTACGTTGGACGTACGATGCACATATGTGCCTTGGTGGGGCAGTGGTTTTTATTGTGTACGAAGGCAAATTGTTATCTTATTTACTATCGCTCGTTACAGGATCGCCGGAGAGTTTTAACACAACCCACCGAGCACATCATAGCAACCGAAGAACGGACGTTCTGATCAGAGCGTGCGTGTAACCCAAACAACCACCAATCGAGCTTTCGTGGTGGTGTTTAAACCTATGATGGATGCAGATTTAGGATCAAAATCCGTTTTGTTCAAGCTTCAAGCGAACTACAACCAGGACACATGTCGGATGGGATGGGCTGAAAGTTTATGAACTGTAACGATGCCGAAAAAAAGGGCGCCGAATGTTGTTTTTATTCCCAAATCTGGTTCTACGGTGCTATAAGTTAAACATAGCGTAGATGATGAAAAGGATTACCGACACATCGGTTCGACGGTTAATGTGTGTTTGTGTGGTACTGGCGTGCTTAGAAAGAGTGAGTGAATGATTTAAATCTTTCTTTGGAATGCAATGAATGACACAACTTCTGTGGTGATTCGAATCGCAGAGTCTAGTAAATTTTCAAAATAGTTGTAGAAACTCTGTGCGATTCAAATCAAATGAAAAGAGTTATTAAAGGTATCTGTGATTCGAATCCCTCTGGTGAGCGGCAACTCCCTTAACTCCCTGGCAAGAGTGAGTTTCATTGTAACGACCATTCAATCTTGTTAAAAGAATTGAATCCTTATGGGAAAGGAGTTAGAGTGAATTATTTAATTGAAAAGAAAGTAGAGCCTGTTCATCTACAATCAATTCTATTCTTTTACAAGCAAACAAACTTAATTAAAATCCTTTTCAAATACGTAAATGGCAGCAAACATTGTACATTTTTGAAACCGAATTTTAATTATTAAATTTTAAATAACCAGACAGCATCCGATAACAGAAAACTCTCCACTTTTTACGCCCGTTAGGAAAATTTAGCCAAAAATTAACCTTTCAATTCCATCACTCATCATTAACCCCTTCCGACTGCAATTGTTAGTAAAGTACGCTTCTCTCAAGAGTTTGTTTTGTACGCTGAGGCTCTCTCTAATTCCTCTTCATTAACACACATGGCACCAGCGCTCGAGTGGAAGATGTCAAAGGACACAACTGTAAGCTTCACAGGGTCATCAAAATAGGGACGACGAAAAAAAAAAGAAACAATTTCCCATGCCACAGGAGTATGTTTTTGGACCTACTTGTACCTTACACCGAAAACCAGGGCCGCTTTAGTACGATCGGTAAGGGAATTTAAAATGCAAAGTAGGGCAGTGCTGTTGGAAAAATGCAACTGCACATCAGCAAAGCGATGCAGCAGCACCCATCAGTGCCAGTAATTATCCATATTCCTCATCCTCCACACTGTTCGGCCCGTGTCTGCAGCCTGCAGTGCACACATACAGTTTTCTCTTTTCTTCCAACACACACAGAGTTGCCACGGGTTTTAGACACAGTCCCGAAAATAGGACATGAAAAACTGGCCGAAAATGAATGGCGTCCATGTGTGTTCGGATGCTGCTCATCCTTGTTTTCTTTAACGCTCGAAACCCGACAGGGGACAGTAATTGTGGCGGGCGTAAATATTGCCCAAACGCACAAACACGGCTTCAGTGTGCGCGTCAGCCGTTCGGTAACGGTGGACTTTCTTACTTCCCATTGCCCATTAGAAGGCGTACCGCAAAAAAAAAATGTCTGCCTCTTTTGTCCATGCAAATAAGATCGTCCACTTTACTTAGCAGGGCGAAAGTGTGTTTGCCGGACAAAAATTCGTTATTTTATTCGGATACGATTGTCCTGTCATGTGGCCAGCGAACTTATTTCGCTCTTACGATGCATTTCTGTAGCATATTGTGCAAATTTCATTATAGTGAGCTTCGTATTTTGGTTGATCTTTTCCGATTCAACATGCAGCTGGTGAATCTACACACACCGTAAATTATTCAACACCATTATCTGCCCGAAACCAGCTCAGTCAGTTGAAGGGAATTATCAACAGCAACAAAACTGCGCCATACTGAGCGATACAATGCGCAACATCCAACAGTGAGACCGGGAACAAAGCGGGAAATTGTTTTATGCCACGAAATTTTAGCACATGAACTTACGTTCGGCTGCTCTTTCTCTGATTTTACTCCATCGCTGACACAGTTGCAGAAGCGTTTTGGACACGTCCCTTTCAAATAAGAGCCGCCAAACCCCTGGCCAACTTCCACCAAAAAGTAATTCCAGCACGCACTCTACGTAAGCGCGTTGAGGACCCAAAATATCGACAAGCGTCGTGGACAGCGGCCTGCCGGTTTTTGCTTCGTCCCAGTACAAACGATTCGATTGTAAGCTCAATGGTCGATCGGTCCCAAGAAGAAAAACTTCAACCAAACTCGAACCCAAAAGCGAACGAAGTATTATCATACTCAATTTACAAAGTAATATCACGGCTAACCGGACTCTCCCTTTTTTCCCGCCGCACTTCTTGTTAAGCTTCTTAAGATGCCCAATGCTCGGTTTGGAACAATCAAATTTATGCTGGACACGCAACGTACCGCAGAGACGAGCTGTGTATTATTTGACATTATTTTCGGCAACCTCGACTGATGCAGCAGAGTAGTTTTGTTTTTTTGTTTTTATTAAGTGTGCTCAGTGTGAGGTAAATCACGACACGGGTAACGAATGCCCCCGGAGCATCGTTGCAGCAAAGCCGCACTCAATCAGCTCTCGTTTCGGAACATCTTAATTCAGAAGCCAAAGGTTCAAATTGTGGCTCGGTCTGCACGACTGATCTGGGCTGATGGGGCCTGATGTTTCGGTGTCGTTTAGAAGCCATGAAACAGTCGTCATCCAGCGAACCCCTTTTTTTTCGTTGGAGGGATTAGACGACCCGATGGCTACCCTGACAGCAGACCCGGTGGCCGGTGGTAGCGCGTCAGTATCACTATCCGACAGGGCGTGAAGCAGTCGCACCAGGGTTGAAGATTTGATTTAATTCAATTGACGGATTCTTCCCGCTGGTTTGTGGTTAGGATACACTCGGCCCCGGGCTTGACATTACGCCTGACCGCTGACGGCTGTATATCGCGGTTCATCTTTTGATGATCTGTTGGCCGAAGGAAAACCCCGATAATTTGATTTATAACATAATTACACCAGCCAACGATTTGTTACGATGCCCGCACACTGCCGGAGAGGTCGTGAGATATTCCTTAAACAGTAAATCTTTGACCAGTGAATGAAATGTTCTGACAAAAACACGACCACGAAAAGCGGTTACAAAATTTAAAAAATTTTCAAACACATTTCACAATACTACATGAGCAAAATTGTTAAACGCATTCGTCGCACGGGTGTAAGCAATTTGTCCTGCCGTGTCAGCTAGCTGTCCGCCTGCGCAGAATTCTTCACCGTACTGCATAACCTTGTCCAGCGTGCGTCCTCGAGTGAACACTAGTCCGATGCACTTGCAAACGCGTCGTGTTATTTGTGAAAGAAGTAGCAAAAAACTCTCTCTCTCTCTCTCTCTCTCTCTCTCTCTCCTCCTCGAATGCATTTCTGCAAAAGCGCATGCATCGTCACCTCTGCGGGTGGATCGGCTTTTCCATGTCAGTTTGCGCGGCACTTGACAGGTCCATCTGCCGATCGTACATCTTGCGAGCGTGCGTTGTTCGTTGCAGTCCGTACCGCCGGTCTTTATTATGGTTGGGATTACGGCGGCCGCTAGAAATTGAAGCTACTGTCGCATAAATTACCCTTCGAACCACAACGTTCGATTGGCAGGAACAGCGGGCACTGCAGACAGCGAGCGACCGAAGCACTCGCGCCATATTTGTCACTTTGCGCAACAAAATACTAAAGAACCTAAATACATCGCCGATGTTTTGCGACGTTTTGATAGGAATAAGGCAATGCCACCAACCATAGCCTTGGACATGGTTGTGAACACACGTGCCTAGCGTTAAGCGCTGGTCGGTAGCTGAAAAAGCCGATTATTGCGGTACCACGTCTTGATAACTGGCAACGGTTTTCATCGAGCAACAAGTTTTAAAGCGTCGCCCGAACGGAAATCGCTGCTTGAGCCCGCTGTCCTGACTGCTTTATTGCTACCTGCGAACGTACGAACCGTAACGGTGGAAAACAAAACCGGAGGACATCAAGGATTCTAATGGAATACCATTAGCGATGATGATCAGGCATCCAGACGTACATCCGGGCACGGATTTAAACCTTCCGCCACTTGAGCCTGCCGTATCATTGTCCAGCCATCTTTTCTTGCTTTAAAGTTTTGGAATCGTTTTCCCCCTACACCGACGATTCAGATGACATCCCAAGCAGCACCAGCAAGGAACGCTTGCGAAGCAGCTCCTCAATTAGGCACGCAGGCATCAGCCAGCTCCGACGAAAACACGAGAGCCTCAAGGGCTCGTGACGTGGATTTTGATTAGAAGCTCTCCACTCTCGAAATAAGAAATCAATTTCCAGCAACGCGTACTCGGCACCATTCACGATGAGCTGCCTTCGGTAGCAATTGAATACGAAATTAATCAACCCTTAGCGAGCCCACCGTCGCTGCTCCTTTAATGTCTACCGATCTGGAGGAGTATTGGATGAGGTTTTTTTTTTTCGAGCCGTCCAAACGTTGTCTTCGCGTTCGCCTTCTTCTTCGAGCGTTTTGGGTATGGTCATGAATTAATGAAACACCAGCGAAAGGTATTGGCTGTGTATGCATGATTAGATCTGGTGCCAGTGCGAAGCTCAGCGGGGGCTCTTTACACCATGCGCGAAGACATAATCCGATGTTGGCTGATTTGGTGCGCGCGCGGGTGTTTCGACTAGCAAGTAAAGTGGCGTAAAAGTGAAACACAGTCCCCTCATTGTTTAGGGTGGTTAGTTACTAGTGCTGCCTACTTAACCAAAGACTAGACGGTGGCACCTAGATTATGAGGCCAGTACGAGCTAGAATCTGGGTTATACGAACGTGACATGTTGATTGAGGAATGTGATGACGATATTGTTTGCGTTGTGTGTTTAAATTTTTTTTAATAAAATTCCTACCAAACTTTTATGGAAAAAATAGTTAGAACCATCGATATTTGTTCAAACTATTCAATTCTGCAATTAATCACTGCGCAATCAGCAACCACGCTAAAACTCACCCAGCTTCCCCGACTTTTTCTTCTTGGCATTACGACCTACTAGGTCATACTAGCCGCCGAATGGTTAGCTCAGCGCCGATTCTACCATCCCGACCTTTTTCCTGACTTAAAATGAATTATTATAATTCGCAAAAACAATGCCGAAAACCCCTTCCTTAGGCAGAGCCGTAATTTACTGCTTAACTCTGCTTCTCGGCATATTATAAATAAAACATCTGCAATGTACAATTTCATACATTTCGGTTTTTTGGTTCGCCAAATCAAAACTGACTTAAGGGTTGTCCCTCTTAAATCGTATCGCTCGCATACTTTACAGCTGTAAACGTCCACTTAATGTGCTCCTATAACTCTTCAGGTGTTTTACGTGCGAAATATAATAAAACGAAATACAGAAAAACACGGATGATTCCACTTGAACCACACAGCAAACACCCCGCTAATTAATTACCGCAATTAAACTTAATCCTTAAGGAACATTTTTCACCCATCAGTGCTGAAATCGGGCGCATTTTCGAACGCGCATGGGCAAATCCGAAAAAAAAATACCTAGACCAACGACGAAAAACTTTAGCGCTCCAAAACCTGTAAACAACACCGTTCCGTTTAGTGGTGGAAAGATGAAAAATGGCTACCGGGCACTGACGATTCGTTGTTTTAACACGCGCCCCGCTCGAGGTGGATGCTGCTGCCCGGCCTGCCGGCAGGTCGAAAGTCGCTTCATTTATTTCGTACAATTCATGTTTACAAAAAAAAAAAGGCAAGTGGCCAAAACATGGCACCCATGTAGCGGGGATGTTACCTTACCGCTTTACGTTACTTCTCGACGCGTCGATGTACCGCTTCAAACCCATCAGTCAGTCGTACGGGTGGTGTTGCTCTGCTATGACGACAATGCTCGCGTACGGTGGGTTTACACCCTGATTAGCTCGATGCATACTGTTTGGGCGCTTTGGTGAAATATGAACACACCGAACAGTGGGGAAAAAAAAGAAAACATAAACGACCCGAGCCAGGACGATCCTCAGTGCAAAGGGTAAGAGAAGCAAGGTGTGTGTGTGTGTTTGTTGCTTGATGCACTAAAAGTAGAGCAGAACCGGTGTGACCGCATTTTGGGGCGACCCGGACCGACTTGCAAACCATGACGAGCGCTGTTCGGCTACAGCTGAACGTTCGAGGACGTCGCAGTAAATCAAGCGTCGTAGTACCATCGGACAAGTACAATAAATCAAATCCTTACAATCCTGGTGATTGCATACCAAATAGCAGTTTTGCTACCAAATTTTTGGTCCCCACATTCGGCTCTTCCGAATCGCACAACCGATCGGTTGTGTCACCATCGGCCATCGAAAATCGTTAATTCTGGGGGGATGCAAACAAATGAAAAATAGAAAACTCTACTGCACCTTGCCCTGGACGAGGGGGGGGGGGTGGCTTTGCGGGATCTTGTAGAATGTCTGTTACGACGAATTGAGGAAAATTCGTGTTTTCCCATTACATCGCTAGCAGCAGATCGAGAAGCCAAAACAGTTTGCACCTTACCTCTGACCCATCGACAAAATGCTATAAATATTGATGTTTACTCCCCTCGTGGCTGGTTCTCCATGGTTCAACCTCCGGGTCCGGGCGCATCCCGTGGTGCGACGCGACCACAAACAGTGATGGGAACCCCGTTGAGTGAGTTGCCCTCCCGAAACATGCTCGAAATTGGCGAAAAAAACCCCCCCCGTCCAAAAGGAAACATTTCCGCGGGGCGCTACAAACACACGCAGGGAGTTTTCGCGGATTTTCTCAACAGTGGTAAGCTTACCCACCGATCAGTGCTAGTGTGAAGATCGAGGTGAAGATCAACTGCGTGTTGATGTGTGATTTCTTCAGGTTTGTTTTTTTTTTTATTTGCTATTATGTGTTAGCGATCGAGGTTTTTCCCCCTCATCGCTAACGGTGTGCAACGGAAAAATCGCGTTCCCTTTTTCTTAGCGTTACCTTAGCTACGGACCCACGATCCTTACGGTGTGCTTGAGAAGCGATCGCTATTTTTAAAAAGCAACACCGACAAACCGAACTACCGATCGATTAATTCTTTCAAAATCGAGCGCTTTATAGTGTGGTGGCAGCAGCAGCATGGCGGCACCATTACTGATGGTGCCACTGGTACTTGATTGTTTCCCAATCGGACGCTTTGTTAAAGGACACGAATGAGTTTTAATCTCATAAAATAACAATCATATCGTGATCCTTTTTTTTAAATTCAAGTTTTCTTGCTTTCGCAATTCAAAAAGATCTTTTATTTTCTACCCCTTGAATTGAATGTTTTCGATCAATTCAATTTATCTGTCAACTGATGGCGTTTTTTTCCTGACGCGTTTTTTTATTGATTCAGTTTTTACCTTACACCTGAATTTGTATTGACAGCTTCCCGCTGCGATCGTAAGGTTTGCGTAATCCAATGTTGTGCAGCGGTGGTGTAAAACCGTTTTTCCTGCCTTAATTCTTCTTCCGCGCGCTTTGCGACACTTGCGGTACCTTTTTGCGGTTCGCGATGATATCGAACACTCACACTGTGCGGGGACAAATATCGCAGATCGAATGACAATCGATCCGATACTATTCCGACGCTGGTTTGCTTTCTTTCTTTTTTCGTTCGGTTCGAGCTTTTTTGTTGTTGTGGCTGACTATTTTCTGTTTTTTGTTTTGCACTTTCACGCACTGATTATTTACTTCCGTTTAATAATTTCGCTTTTTCCGTACACACACTTGCATACAATTTATAATTCAACGCTTCAACGGTTCACTTTTTTAATTCACCCAAAATGTAAGCGATTAGTTTAGTACACCGATATTTTTAAATTACTTTTTCTTAAGTTAAACCACTTCACACACGTTCACTTAGCAACACACAGAACATTGAATGTTGTGTGTGGTTTGCATTTTTTGTTTCTTCTTTCTGAATATTTTCTTCTGTTTTTTTCCTTTTTGGTATTTTTCTCCGTCTTGCTGTGTCTCCTTGCGGGACGGGTTTATCTGCACTGCCTTCGAACGCAACACATGGAGTTTCACATTTCACATGTGGAAAGTGCACCTTTAACCAAAAAAAAAAAAAAACAGACCGACAGTAAGGAAGACACACACCACTGCATGCACACACTGCACTCGCAACAAAACTATTTGAGCCGTCGGGAGTCTTGTAACAGACGGGCGGACACATACGCACGCGCGTTTGCTGTGGAAAATCTTTCGGGCACTGCGTGTGTGAGAGTGGCGCGACAGAACTTTTTCCCTGTGCGTCTTTGCGATCGGACAGTCAGTAACGGACTGAGAAAATATGTTTCGATGCTGTACGGCTTTCCCGTAGCGTGGTGTCGCATACTTGCATGCTCATCTCTCGGCGGCGGTGTTAGGTGTTTGTGTAAGTTGCGGTGTAAAATTTTGTACGAAAAGCGATTCAAATTTGTTTCACTTTGAATGCTTCCATTGCCGAGATGTATGAAAATAAGCTGCTATTCAGTGTGATTTTTACGTTTGTAATGTGACAATACTCTGTATGAATATAAGAGTTTTGTACTTGGTCCCAGTACAGCAAACATTAATATAATTTATACTTTTCCGAGATTTTGTCTATTTTTATTACTTCTTTTTATTATAAGCAACTAGAAACAATTTTAAATATAATTTAAGAATTATTCACAAATTTTTAAAGCGAATGGCTACTCAAATGTCAAATGTTACTGTTATTGATAATCGATTTGAGCTTTTTCACTGTATACAATTGAAGCTCTCTTTTCCTTCCTAAAAGTAGGATAAGGGTAAAGATGCAATAGATAGATTTATAATATTTTTATAAATAATATACACAATTAAAACTCCTTCCAACAATGTTCAAAAAAAAAAATGTTGAAATTTTGTTACACACCTTTCGCGAAAGAAATATCACATTTCTTGTCGTGAATGCATCACGACAAAAACCGACACACTTTTTTAATTTACCCAACACAACACACTCTCCATCACGCGTACTCTCAACGATCGTAAGGATGCATGATGAGAAAGAGAGTTTATGCTTCTCATAACGATTTAATCCGCTTCTCACTCACTGTTTCTCACTGCTCACTATATCGTTTTATGTTGTTTCGCAAAGGACTATCTCTGTTTCAATAGGGTGAGTTTATCGATTAATATCTTATGATTAGTAATAAATATAAAATTATGGAATATTATCATTTAATAATAAATGTTTAATTAAACAATTCCTCAGGATAAAATATGTACAGAGCTTTAATTCTTGCCCTGTCCTGTCAAAAGCTGTTTAACTGTAATTTTCAAAATCATGCACATTGCACGAGTGCAATCCGCAGAATAGTGCAAGTGCCATTGTATATTTACATCTACCTATTGCACACCGGAAAACGGAACACAATTATGTTGCTTGTTTAAAGTTCAGCACTTCCTTCCTGCGCATAGTTTCCGGTGCATCCGGCATCGAAAAAAGAAGTTCCATGTTAATATTAGTAAAAGCTGAAACTACGATTTGTTACCTTCTAAAGCCGTAGCCGTAGTGGTGATCCCCGCTTCCGCTGCACACTAGTCCAAAGCGGTTTGCGTTCCATTTTCTTGTGAAGTGAAAACCCCGCATCCGGAAAACTCATCCAACGATTCAGTGGATCATCATCATTGACAGCGATCGTACTAGCAGTTTGCCAACCCCTTTCCACCTTTGTTGCACCAAAACCGGCATCCCGGGAGTATCCCGCTCGACGAGCACCCGGCACCGGATACGTCATCGTCATCGCACGTCAACGGAGCGCTCGATTTCTTCCTGCCCACCGTCGACCCCGGCTACGAGCCCGGTTGTGCTTGTGATGGATGGGATGGGAGGTGGAAAAACTGCGCTTCCTGTTTCCAGTTTTTTTTCCGTATGTATTTCTTTTCTCGCATAGGGCCAGAGTGAAAGGCAATATCGAGCGGGTGTGTTCCAGAATCGATGATCAAGACAAAGACCCCTGGTTTCTTCCTGAAAAGGTGAGGGATTTTTTTGTGTGTCTGTCTCTTTATATTATTATTGTTGCCATACCGTGGAGCTTCCACACCATGCACGGTGTCTCGGGTGACAAACAGTTGTAAACATGACAGTTTAATCACGTGAGACCGTTTGTGACGAGCCCGACGTGCGATGCGCCTCGGTTGTTCGTCCTCGCATTGCATGCTATCGAAAATAGAGACACCACGCTGTTTCAAGTGCAACCTCCATAGCTATCCGCCGTGTTGGCGGCACGTTTACGATACGAGCGAGCGATCCCCATGGTCAGAGCAAAGCCAACATCCGCCATTCGTCATCGCGAGCCGTCGATGAGTTTGACGGGGCGAGTTCGTTGAATTGTGTTTGCTGGCGAGAACGCCTTTCCGAACGCCCTCGACAGCTAGAAGTGGGCCAAGAAAATCCGAAACCACTGCTGACCAGAGAGAGAGAGAGAGAGGGAAAGCCGCAGGAAATGAGGTGGGAAATTGTAGCAGACATTGCTCGGGGACATGATGCGGTTGTGCGGCGTGGGAAGTGAAAGTATCCGTCACGCGGAAACTCCCCGTCGGCGGAAGCAGCGTGGCAACGTACGGTTTTGGAAAAAGATATTTATTTTTAAGCAAACAAGATGAATTTTTGGCATCCCGTTTCTAACGAGAAGTCAGCACGCTGGGAGTGGCGATTTCTAGTGGCAGAAAGGAAAGTTTTCCCTCGAGTAGCCGCTGCAGTTGTACCGCCACGGTGTAAGTTGTGTCCTAGGCAGATCTTAATCATTTGTTTGTCCATCAAGGTAGAAATGGTCTGATGTGACTACAAAATGGGAATCTACAAGAAAGAAGACTTAATTCTCAAAGGTATTGACAAAAACTTCAGTCACAAGTGCTTTGGAAATAATTATTCTACATTTATCGGTCTCCTCAACTCTTTTCAACGATCAGTGTGCTTCATAAAACAGTCAGTTTATATTAACTTTCCCTAACTAACCGTCGTCTCAAGGCCTGTTTCCTGTTCGAACTGGATAATCCATTATTCAGTTAATTATTATACGTTTATTTTCCAACGGTCTGTAATGTACTCCCCGTACAACCCTATAGCAAGTAGTACATATCGAGCAGAAGGTTTGGTCA
The DNA here is from genome assembly GCF_943734695.1 of Anopheles maculipalpis. Taxonomy (NCBI): domain Eukaryota; kingdom Metazoa; phylum Arthropoda; class Insecta; order Diptera; family Culicidae; genus Anopheles; species Anopheles maculipalpis. The sequence continues at coordinate 14,995,472 of NC_064871.1, read as the reverse complement.
ACTTCACTCATCACCTTCTGGCCGATAATTTCTCTATTGCTCGCTCCCACCAGCCGTACATCGATGTGCGGGAGCAAGCACTGTGGTCAGATGTGGACCGACCAGGGCTACATCGTTTCCTGCCGTCTCACATCCCCGTCCCGATGTTGGCGGACGCGTGCTGTGTGAGCGGTCGTGTTTTGATTCATTGTTGTTAATATGTTTTATGTACTACATCGGGGAGGGAGAATTACACTTCTGCGTTCCGTGAAAGTATGGGCGGTTGCATACGTTTCGCTGTAGTATCGAATTGAAAATTAATCTCCGAACGATGGCAATTCTGTTTATAAAGGAGCAACTGTTCACTACATCGATTAATTTACCATTATACCATCAGTTTTTGTGTTGGGGATCGGGGACAAGAAGTGAAGCAAGTTGAAGTTGAAAATGGTAATTATTTTAACTGATATTAACATCTGATAAGCAAGATTCAGCTGAAGCAGCTCTGTGGTAGAGGCAATAACGGTGTCAGTCTTTATACGGCAGGACCGAGGTTCAGGTCTCATTCGAGTCCGTTCCTCCGTAGTGAGGACTGGCTTATCAACTACTTGGTACCAAAAAGACTAGTAGTAGGTAAGCCAATCAAAATTCCGAATAGCCTAGAAGAAATAAATGAGTTATTGTATACGACCAGAACCGTCCGCCTAACAGACTTCAATTTCATTTGTAATTTCGCTTGTTCTCCGATGAGATGACACATCTACAACCAATTCTCAATGAAACAGCAACAGATCCAAGTCCAAATGTTAAGCCACAAATAACATCTTTAATACCATTTTCTATCTGATAGTGCATTGCTTAATGTAGACGATCGCGTCTTGAAAAGGCATATCGAAAACACTATTCTTACGTATCGCAGGATGATTCTGCCCTTCACCGCATAGTTTCCCAGGTATGGTCAGTTCTCAAAAATCTTACTTCTTTCCGTCGATCATGTTCATATCTGATCAACGATATGATTATTACCTTTCGAAGGAGGATCGTATGCGAATGGATTTATTTATTGTTCTGCTGCTCTTTCGTAATAGGCCACGCGCGGTTCAGCGAGCTGGGTGCGTGCCTGATATGCGCGCGTGGGAGCCGCACAGCACAAGCTGGGGTGTGGAGTTGCAACAGCATCGGACCACTGATTCATTACTAAGCGAAACTGGGCGGAAAGAGGCAGTGGCGCTCGTACAACAAGAACACGGATGCACGAGATGGTCCATTCTTCACAAGCAGGGAGCACCAGGAACCGAGACCAAAACGGGCGGAATGCGGAACACGATCGTGTGTGTAATTCGTTGCAAAAGCGTTTCTCGTACGGGCGGTTTGTTTGCGATTAATGTTGCTCAATGGCGCAGTGTTGACATGGCGCAGCTACGAAGTCATAGGGCTGTGGTTAGCAATCATAAATGTAATTGCATAGCACAGGATTAACAACCGGCATGATATGTGCTAGCATCATTAATAATTGCAATAATCGGAGCATCATGTAGTTCGAGTGAAGGGGAAAATTAATTATTGCAGTAAATATTCCTAAAGTTGGTAACTGTAGAGTTGGTAATTTTTGAAAATATTACTAACAAATTTTATCTTACAAGCGTTTGGAATAAAAAATCTCATTACGAGTAAGGGAATAAATATTTTTTACCATTCTAATCACAAAACAATCTCATTTCCATCACGCGATCATGCATAAACGCGTTGACAGTTTTCCTTACTCTGTTCAAGAATTTCATTTCCAGCGTCCAATGCATAGCTAAACATCCTTCATGCCAGCTGCCAACGTCAGATGCCCTGCTCTCGCTTCTTCCACAAAGCACACATCCTTCGGCAACGGAAAATCTGGCACTATATTCAATTGAAAGATGCTCCTTTGGTTGTTCTCGTGCCAACTGCATCAACAAACCGCCGGTGCAACGATACAGAGCATGGTGCGTGGTGCACACATTGCTCCCCCACAGTTTCACCTTCCTTGCCATGCACTCGCGTGCACACGAACCTGCAGCGACGGAACGGGGAACATCTGGAACCTCGCCGTAGACATTTTACCATCGCTACCATCCGGCCAACGCGTTCGCGTGATCGTTTCCATCAACTGCTCGTTCTTGCGATCTTTCATTCCCGTACAAGCACACGTGTACACCACAGAAAAAGCCCGCCCGTTTTCCCTTTCCCCACCACAAACCACAAACTAATCAATCTCAGCCAGCAGTTGGCTGGGACATGTTTTAGAATTCGGCGATGTTGGCGGACGATTTGGCTGATCCGCAGGAGGATCCCTTTAGCGACAACTTCCCAGAATTGTCAACATAAATTTTGCACTTAACCACCGATTGAACGCGCGAGCGACTCTACATCGTGAGGGAAATCTTCGACGGTACTTCCTTCTCTGGCAGCATCGGAGCGATCGGAGTAAATCCTTTCCAGATGTTTGCTGCTGTCGAACGTGCGGATGCGCCTATCGGCGACCTCGATCTCAGCGGGGCCAAATTAGTGGGGTTTTTTTTTTCGGTGCGATCTATAAACTGAGAATTCAATACATTCGGTGTGCTTCACAACAGCGCTTAGAAACAATTTCACTGGCGCTTGTAATCAAAACATCCATGTCCGTTTAAATAACCTATTTTTTACGTGTTTTTTTTTTTAAAGCACGGTAGCCATAATTTAACCAGGGAAAATTGATTAGAAAATTATGTTATTTATGGAAAACCGACAAGCTGTCTGATTAATGGCTTGGTGTTTTATGCAACATCATACCATAAGGTGTGTTGTTTGCGTTAAGTGGAGGGAGAGCGTAAGACAGCAATGTTGTAGAATTTGGTATTAATAGGTCGGTCATACAAGGGTTCGAACCATGCAATCGAACTATTGAATCAATTGGAATTTTTTTTAAATTAACAGTGGAAGATTGTAATCATAAAGTGGAGTCTTGCATTCAGTTAGGGGAGATTAGCAACACGACTATTGAATTTTGCAGCCTGATGTGGAATTTCTGTCGAGGAATTTTCAGTCACATTTCAACGTTTTTCACGCAAAAATTAAAAGGAAAAATTGATTCAAATTGTTGCTACTTGAAATCAGCAAAAATTGCAATAGTTTTCCATTGCATTGTATTGGCTGTCTCTTGTAAAATATTTCCATAACCATCGAACAAAAAAAAAAGATGTTAAATAATATCCGAAACGAAAGTTTCTTCACACAACAATTCCTACACTTTGCCATTATCAAAACGTGCACGAGCGGCTTACCAAAAACCCCATCTGCTGCTGTCACCAACGGGTCAATGCATCACCTGCTAAGTCCATCCTCTAATAAAGCAACCTGCTTGAATGTATCCGTCAATCGTTTCGCACCATACGGTGCGGCACACCATCGGCTCATCAAATCCAACCCATTTCCGCCCACCGTCCCACTGTGCGTCCGAGCACTTTTACGTGTAGCGATTTGTCCCACCGTTATTGTCGATATTGTTTGTTGGCTGAGGTTTTCTTACTGTTTCCTACACCGCCTTCGATTGTGACAAAAGAGACTCGTAGTCACACCTTCCCGAAATACCCGAGGTGGCATTTACTTTTCTCACCTTCCCTGACCGGGAAACGAAGAGCGACTAGAAGGGGCGACCCTTTCGGTCCGAATAGATCTTTATGGACCGTTTGGATTTTGTTGCACCGAAGCTTTCCAATGCATTCGTTAGTGACAAACGACGTCGGCCTAATCACACTTGACAGGGTTGTCTCCGGAAATGATGGAATTTAGATATTCTATTTCTATTTGCCGCTCATCGGTGACGGCACGAGTTCCGTGCCATGCCGGATACTGTTGGGCCGTAGTACCATGTTGGGATTTGGGGTGGTTTGGATGGAAGTGTGCGTAGGAGGAAGCGAGCTTCGGCGTGCATCCCTCAAAGGCAGCACACTTCAAAATGAGGCCATCTCCGTTAGCGGCAGAGTACTGTGCAGAGCAGCAGCACCTGTGCTGTTGAGCTTAATGCTTTGTTTACAATTTCTCTATTTTATGTTGGATTGTGGATAGAGAGGCACGGAAGTATCCAACCCCGGGCAGCAAGTTTACGCTGAGTTTGAAGTATGTTGTGGCACGATTATTCAACGGTTCCGGAAACTGCTAATTATTAGGAGTAACTTTGCATTGGGTCCAATATCTGGTTCTTGACTTAACGACCTCTGCATGCTGATTATCTTAACGGTCCAAGTGAGACTGGATTGGTCCTGAGGCACACATGATCTGTGAAGATCGGCGTCGCTGTTGCTTTGACCACCGAAATACTACTCAATATTATACTCCAATTCAGATATAAAGAGTATTAGTTTCGACTCGTACGCGTAGAGGACTACGGGACGTATCAAGGTGCGATATATCGTACATTTCTTGTGTTGTTAGAGTCTTCTGGATTGCAAGAGTTTGTGGAGTCCGTAGTAGGCAGGATTCCTGTGAACTTACGTCGTTATCCGAATTTACGATCGTACAAAGACTGCAGAACTCCTCTACCACCTCGAGATCGTCGCCGTCAACTCGATACTCTGTTTCCGAGTCGGGCTCTATCACGGTCAATTAAACCTTATAAGATTGCTGGTTAACAAATGTTTCTTTAAAAATTTACTTTTAGAACAGCATCCAATTTTATATTTCAAAAACTTTCATTGTACTTCATTTTTTAGCTACTTTTTTGTAATAACTACAACTCTTTTCTGAATACATGATATATTGTCTCTCACTTAACTGTTATTTCCTTGCACACAACCGGTATACAGCCCTAGACAAACAAGCGAAACCGTTCGTTAATTCGTTGCCATACTTCAGTAAAGTATACATCCGCCAAGCCTTATCCCGGTTTAGAACAGAAAAGACGGAAACAATAAGTGTGGGTGAAAATTCATAATTACATCTTTCACAACACGCTAAGCCACCAACAAATGTATGTACAGAGCAAAAAAAAAAATCACTGCTCCCTCCGAAAACTGACGCCGGAGAGGATTTCAATTTGTGAAACGATTATCTTTCCGGTCGCCGTCGTACAGGCTGATGAGGATGAGGGATGTACGCAGCGAACCAGATACTCCCGCATGTGCTCCGCGACGGGCTGCGACGGGCTCTGTGGTTTTCCCCTCACTGACGCACCGTATGACTTGGCTGGTAGCCCCTTGCGGCAGAATAGTAATGATTTAAACCCATTGCCAAGAGATGACAGGTGAAGTGGTTGTGCTGGAACGAGCCGGAGAGTATGATGGATGCGACACGGGTAAGCTTCTGGGAGGTATATAGCGTCAAAAACGGCTTCCATAATCGTTAACGGATCGTTACGAATGCGACACAATGGTGCAAGTCGTGTGGGTGTAGTGTGTTTGGGTAATATTTTATCTCTTGATTGCAGCAAAACACGCATGCTACTAAAGAATGAAGAGAACAAAACAAAATGTGTGTTTGCTAGCTTAAAATGAAGGTGATTGAAATTATGGTAAATTATCAGTGATGTTTCATTAAACAATTAAATAAGAAAATAAAACAACTGAAACAATAATGGTTTACTTATTGTTTCTGAATTTTCAGAACGCGTGTACTGCGTTGAAGATCACAGAGAGCAAAAAGACAAGACCGCTTATTTTAACATGGTTTTAGATTGTGTTTGTTGGGCTACAGCAGGAAATATAATCTCGCGAAACCACAAAAAATTACTTTAAAGTTCGTTACAGAATTAAAAATTTCAATTATTTGATAACATTACACCAACAGTTTGATTATTTTTTCGAAGAGCATAAACTTCTCATGGTCTAGAATAGCTAGGTAGTACGAGCAAGCACGTCAACAGTAGCAGCAAGCAGTGGTGGGTCAAGCTGTTTGACGGCCCTTGGCGAAATGGATATCGGGCCCCATCAAAAGCAGGATCGGGCCACATCAAACATCAGAAGTGCTAATAATCTTATGACGGTATCGTAGACGATGGATATAAAAAATCAAGGTACGCAGCCAATAAATTTAGAGTAGGCAGCCTAAAATAGCCGAACCAACCCGAACCAACCGAACCGATGTTCGTTACAAGTATTTAACTTTTCGACCCATTTTCTGTACAATGAATTAAGAATAAAACACCACTTTTTTACGTACATCGTCACTTTCCTTTTTCCTTTTTCATTGAATCATGAAAACCGTCCATTTTGCGGTCACAAAAAAAACACAGGACTTCGCCAAAAATGATAGCGTACACAGCCTAAAAATACGTACGCAGCCACCGATAGCCACGACGGAATGGTGTTAAGGATAACCGAACCGATCTGATCTAAGCCGGTCCGAGTCTATCCTTACCTGTCCGAGCCTACTCGAACCTAGGCGACCTCAGCGGAATTGAACCGAACCGAACCTAACCGACGGACGGGACCAACCAACGATGACTTTTATTAGGCGGTATTAAGCTTTATTTAGCTGCGTAAGGACTGCCCATCCAACCAACGTAGTATCGGCAAGTCTAGTAAGCCATTTCGATTTATGGCGTAACCTTAGAGGTCGTTAGCCAAGGAGAAGAAGATTTAGCTGCGTACTTAGCTTTAGAATGCTTACTTTATTTTGGGCCTTGTGGTTATTTTAAGGCTGTGTACTTTTTTACGCTGCGTAGTGCGTTTTTTGTAGACCTTCTGCGCCACCGCAGGGCGACCCAAACTCTTCCTCCTGGCGGGATCTGACTTGCTAACCGGGTTCCTCTCTCTTCTTTTCAGAGAATTCCACATAGCAGTTGCTTAAGACATTTGCCAAATGTTTAGTAAATGGTGTGGAAGTCGAGTAAATGGTACGGAAGGAAGATCTTTTTTTCCTCCAACGGGGCCCCTTCCGCGAACGAGCTCTCGGGACTACTCTAGGCGGTCGCCTACTCCGCCCACCGTCAGATCCGCTACTCCGCTACGTTAGATCCGTAACCATAGATCAGTGTTAAGAAGCATATTTTAATATATTTTTTATAGTCGAAAATATAAACAAATTCTTAGTGAACTGTTTTTAATAGTAAGTTTATTGAAGCACACTAAAATCGACGCAAAAGTTATGAACTGCGCCGCTCGGTAATATTCTAAGAACTCATGAGAAACATCCGCTTTTTATATTTACCGCCCGTTGGCGAAGAACACGGAACAGCTGTAATCGACCAGCCTCCAAAGTCGGTTCCCGATGAAAGTAGATACGAACCGGACTAGCTTTGATCCATCCACAGTTCCGCGTTTGGTCGTATTGAAATTCCTAGTAAAACATCTACTCCCAGTGCGCCTGAAATATGATCACTTAAATCATTTTATTTCCTTCCCGCGGCTTGCAGCTTCCCATCCATCAAACTTCCGATTCTTGGCGCACCGTAAATGGTTGTCATCCTATTCCAGCATCAGCAAAGAGCCCAGTAGTGGAGGATCGGCAACAACTGTTTACAGTCGTGTGTATGTGTGCTGGAGTGCCGAATTCGTCGAAGTAAACAGTGTTCCCGCTGTGATGCTGTGACGCATCATCATCATCCAGCGATACCGAGATGTAAACATTCGTGGCCTAACTTTTGGTAAATCTTGATCGAGCATCTTGCTGATCCATAACCGATCAGCATACCTTTGAAGTCACTAAGAGCCTTAGGCTGTTCAGTCTTTTGGCTGGGATGTCTCTCTCTCTCTCTCTCTCTTCAACCGCTCTCCCACGACATCGACATTTCATAACTTGCCGCAAATGTTGGGAAATAATTTACCTTTCATATTGTCAAACATTTTAGGAACTTCTGGTTGAGATTTTGCTGTGTGCTAGATTCTTGATATCTCATCTCACCCACTCAGGCACGCGTGGAAGCGCGTGCAGTAAATTCACTCAAACTCGGGAGTGATCTCATAGAATGGAAGGAAGGCCTTTTGGGCAAAACACACCGGTATAATGACGCTAGTTTATGAGCACCACATCTTGACAAGCACACCCCATTGCGGACAATGAAGACCCATCGGGGACGGTATGAACATCAGGCACCCGGTAACGCTAACGGATCGTGCACCCACCTGGAAGTTGCTGCTCCGCCCATGGTCAACCCTCTATTGCGCCAGCTTACGAACTAGGTGGTACCGCTCCGTAAACAAATTGGTGTCATACTTACCTCCGCCTCCACAGACGGAGAGATTCTTGTGTTCGAGGGTCAACAAATTATATCCGCACCTTGCACTTCGCTCGACTAACAACCTGCAGGAACAAACTTGACAAATGTCTCTAGTGTCGTGCGCTAATGTCACGCTGGACGTAACATTGCCTGGTTGGTTGGAGTAATAACAGCGAGGTCATGCACTTCTGCAAGCTTAACTGGTGTCGGTTTGAAATATGTTTTATTACATCGTTTATAGTTTTGAATTGATTTTGGGTGGCGTCAAAAACCTGTCCAAGGTTGTACAGGATGCGCCGAATTCGTCCGAATGGCGACACTCTTCCAAAAGGGAATCACGTACTACGGCCAGGTACACGCTGGACATGGTCTCACCAAACAAGCATTAACATTTCACGGATGTACTTCCTTTCCATTTCGTTGGTTGTTTAGAGGATTGATTAATAATTCATGTTTTAGAAGATTATTCGTATTGAAACTATCCAACTATGCACTCCGAATGCTTTCGGCTACACCATCAGCGGTACACGAATTGTGATTCTTTACTTTTTGTTTTTGCTTTAAAATTTTTTCGAACAGAATTTTATATTTTTCGATACGACTTGCCGGTTTGCATACTAATGTGAAAAAGCACAATATTTTTCGGTTCTTCCTTTCGAGGCAAGATTCCGGAGGGGTTGTTTGGTGTGGTTGCACATGGTAAAGGAAATGCACTTGTGTGCCGGCATTCTACCAGATCTGCCACAAATTAGATGTGTATACCCTCACGTAAATCTGAGAATAACCACGTTCTTCCTCCGTCGGAATAAATCTTTAAGCAGTGCAGCTCACGTAGAATGTAAAACTAATGTCAGCTATCTGCTATCACAAAAATGGACAGAGTTCTTTGGAAATTGGCACACGAATATCATACGCAGAAATCGTTACCGACTGGTAACCATTTGGCTGGCCGATGTCCAATCTGCACTGAAAAGGGGCACCACGGCACACGCTCGCGGGACATGAAAGGATGCGTATTGTTGACGCGCACACTCGAGTTTGTATTTTTATTAAAAACTCGTGCTGCTGTCTCTCCAGTGTCGCGGGAGGCTCGCGGTTCCGGGTCGGCTCGAAACCGCACGCGTACACGATGAAGATGAAACGGATGGTTGTTGTTTTCTTAATGCATATACACAAGCAACCAACGTCTCCGTCAGCGTATCAAGATGGCGGTTGTTTGTTGTGCGGAGCGAAGAGCAGTTGGGGGCAGATTGTGGGTAAAAAACGGCAAAACAGATGAGCCACTAAGGTATTAAGAGATCAAAGGCTGGTTGAGTTTTCAGCGTCACGCATCAACCTGCCGCTAATGTTTCGATTCGAATGAGAACTCTTCGCAAGCTGAAACTGATCGCCCTAGAGCAAAGGCATTTAAGTGGGACAAACATTGTAGCTTCCTAAATGCAGGAAGCTACTATTATTAATTAATATTTTATTTTAGAACAAGTACAGACATGTCCTTGCTTGTTTTTTCGTCTTAAATGAAACTTGCAATCATAAGAAACTTGCAAAAATGTTTGTCGCATTTGAAATAGTGTAGTGCACCAACATAACATTTTTTTTAAATCTTAACGGATTTTACCTAGCATAACAGAACGATGTTTGAACGCATTTGTATATACGTACCGGTTCTAATCTTGAAATCAAATTTTAATTTGTTTTTGGGATACAATTTTTTTTTTTGCCATTTGATGGTAAAAAAAACGCCCAGTTATGTTTAACCACTATAAAAATATAATTTGCGTTTGGTTTTTTCGCGCAGAAACTAAGTAATTTCACAAAATAGTAATGTAAAATAGTTTGTTTACATTTTCAACTCTTCAACCGGCTAATATACATTTTCCATCCTAGTTGGTAGGATTTTTTGTCTATTTGTGCTGATTTGCTAACGTATTGGGGTAGAGACAACAGCAACGCCGACTTTCACACGACAGGACTAGAGTTCAAATCCCATACCGTTCCCCTGTAGTGAGGACTTGACCATCCCCTGTTTTTTTATAAGCCATTCGATGGCCAACGTGGCGTAGTAGAAATCGTTACACCCCCAAGAAGAAGTAACCAAAAAATACTACCATAACACCATCTCCAGCGTGTGTGTGTGTGTGTGTGTGTGTGTGTGTGTGTGTGTGTGTGTGTGTGTGTTCTTAACCGTTGTCCTTTTGGCATTGTACAACATTCAACAGGCTAAAAAGCAATCCAAAACACAATCCACCAACAAATTGTACATCATGCAGTAGTAGTAGCCTTGAACGAGGCCAGACAAACAAACCATCGCGCGCTCGCTCGGTACACGTTTCCGGGCTAGTTTGGCGCTGGCATCCATATCCATATTTTCTACATCCATCCTCTCCGTGTACGCTTCACTGTGCGCATGTTTGTTTGCATAAGTACATCTTGATGAAGGGGCGCGCAAGCTTCGCTTACACCGTCAACCCACCACAGCCACACAAATGCGAGCAAGTCTGCTGTCCCCGACTTCAAATTGAGCTGTTTTCCCTTGTGACAAGGGCACGTGGGGAGCGTGCTGATGTTTTTTTTATCTTTTCCTTCTCCCCAGGCTCTCCGGAAACGACACACCACTCCGGAACCACTCCAGATTGTGGCGGCAGCACATTACGAAAACTGTGCACAGTAGGCACAGTGGGGGAAAAGGAAAAAAGAACCCTCACACCGGCACACGTGCCACACAGAACCGCAGCGATTTGTCCACACAGAAGCAGAAAACGAATAAATCCAGCAACGCGCCATCGGGGCTGATCGAATATCGGATGTGTACCGATCACGTAACGTTATCCCGTGCTACCTATCCGTGCGCCAACCATAAATCCTTAAATGTGACGGATTTTACGAGCTTCATGCGTGCGGGTTAGATTTTTTTCTTCATTTTGCTTCTTGCTTTATAGCTATATCGTAGATGAATCGTTGCGTACGAATGAGCACGATGGTGTAACATGGTCAGCGAGGATAGTATAACAGATCACGCATCGCATGTGCAGGTTTGGGCTCGCGTCGAGAGATCCTTCTTATGTTACGCTATAAATAAATCGTTTCACTACATTGTCAGAATGTTTTGATAATGGACTGTTTTACGATCGATTCCGATGTTTGACAGTAAAATATACATCTTAATATTAGTAGTCTACCATTGTCAGACGAGCGGCAGCGATGGATACCCGTAAAGCCGTAACACATTGTTTGACATCGGATTACAACACTGTATCACATTGCTCTCCTCAACCCCAGATGTGGTGGTGAAGATCTGAAGCTCCTTGCACCAAACAATGCGCCCAGTCTTAGCTGTTGGGATCATACACGCACCAAGCTGCCCTTTGAACCATTGCAGTGGGCAAGCAGCTATTACAGCATAAATAAACGCACACACCGATCTTATGACATGGTTTTATGCTGTTGTGCTCTCCAAACACCAAACAGCTTCTTCTGCATTATTCTCCACCGGGCTTCAGCCCCGTACTCCGTGGAACTATCGTCCGAGTGGAGCAATTTTCCAGTTGAATCGAATTTCTTTTGAAAACCTTCCTAGCCATTCAAATCAATTGGCTTCAATTGTCTCCCGGCCGAATCGGTGTAGATTTATTTTAATGCTATTACACTAGAAGATGTGCTCTACAGCTGAATAAAACTAATAAGACAGGCGAAATCCGTGTTCTTGCGAGCACGGACGCATGTTCTGGGACGACGGAACCGTCCCGCCGATGCTGAACTTATGCTGCTTTGCAATTGACTTTGATTGAGCTAACGTAATGGTGACTAGAAAACAGATTGCACCTAGAAGCTGCACGTACGCGCACCCATGCCGAAATAATGCTTTTTCTTTGCGGAAGAAGCCTCCGCACACGATGCATCAGAAAGAGAGGCCGCGTGCGACAAACAGCTTGTCGATAAAGACCCTAGAACAATGCCACAAATAAGCAACGTCGTCAAGGACCGCTCGTTTGAATGCAATTGAGTACCGAGGGCTCAAGAGCACTGCGAGCAGCTCTTGCCACGCACCAAGATCATTGGATCGGCAGCTGACGGCCACACCGTAAGGCTGCATGAATCGACCAAAAACAACCTGTGATAAAATCTCGATAAAAGATATCCTGCGGGCTGTTGTACCATGCTTACGAGGATTAGAGCTTCTTGTTTCCTTTTCTTCTTTACGCCCCTTCTTAGCCACAAGTGCATAGCCTCTCAGGTAAGGGTGCTTAATTTATATCCAGCAATAAATTAACGCTCGCCGGTAATCGGAAGCCCTTCATTCTGATGACACCCGAAGGGCGGTAAGCAAGTTGCTGCGGGAATAGTTTATTTTGCTTCTTAGGCATGCAGGTCGAGTTGCTGACAGGGGATGGTGGCTACCGGTACACGCGCTTCTTGGGAGGCGAATGAGCAGCATCAACTTACGGTACGAGCGTTCCAACCAGCTTTTCTGTTTGTGGAAATAACTTGGACTGGTTAATGATCAGCTATTTTTCAGTTTATAATAGGAGAAAGTTTTCCATTGTTAGAAAGTGTCTTTTTATTAGTTTTACTTTTAATCTTTGTTCTTTTGAAGATGACTAGTCGATTGGCCTGGTATATTCAAATTTAACCTGCTCGTAATTTAAGACTATTGACAAATACGGTGACAAAATAAAATGATAATATTATAAATCATTTACAGCTTGATCACTATTGATTTGTGAAGTTCCTCGTTTGGAGAATAGGGAATTTCAACAGAAATCAATCGGTCTTAATCCGCCCGCCAACCGTGGTTTAACCGAATCACCTAGGAACAGCAAACAGTGAGCATTGAGAAGACCACGTTTTAGATACTCTATCACATGAACGCGTGCGGTTTGACGCCCAAGCACTCCTGCCGAAAGGTGCTCCGGGATTGCCTTAAGTTTCAATCGAAAAACACGTGAAGTGAAATCTGGTCGATCGGAAGCTTGCTGCTGTGGTAATAAAGACTCGATAACCTCCGACCACTTTGGGTTGCACGTGACTGTAATGAAGAGATCAGGCTTACCAATCACACGAGCAATAGCTATTCAGCAAGCAAGGATAACACGCCTTCCTGATTGCTCCAATGTTTGGCCTTGTTCATCCGAAGCAATGGATCAATGAGTTGTCTCCTCTTCGTGTGCATACGCTGAAGGCGGCATATTCTCGAGGAGTGTTTTGCTTCGATGAGGCAAAATCATTCTCACGAACCTCAGCTCCATTATCGCTTGGTGCTGATGAATACAGAGAAATGTCACATCCAAGTAGGGGTAAAGTCTACTCTTGTCTACGGCGTTACCTTTTTCCATATAATTTGTATGGAGAAAAAACATCCAAGTAGGGGTAATGATTTTTGAGGGAAATATTTCATAACAAAGGTATGCTTTCGGCCAAAAAATTCTGAGATCACTTCTAAAGAATTAAGATACAAAAATTAGGCAACAGCGGTAGGACCCGAGGATCATATCAGGATTAGGATCCTTCCACTGTAGCGCGAGGACTGACTATCTATTACAGATAAGTCTAGTGCGCTATTCGAAGGCCATCGTGGCGCTTAGTACGTCCTTGAGTCAAGTAAAAGAGAAAACTCAACAAAGATACTATCACGCATGAACGTGTTCACCTCTTTCTGCATGCGGAGCCGGATATTCATCATCCAATCAAAACATCCGGAAGAAAACACACGTTTTGTGACATTTTTTTTTCTGTTGTTCTAATGTTCTCAATTACATCCAGATGACTGATCACACCCGCTCACTCACCAGTGAAGTATTCAACAATTCAATCCCAATGTTAACACCCTATTTAAAGATCTCTCCAAAGGATAAAAAACGGAGTTGAATTTTTTTCCACTTCAGTTTGTTTGAGGTGTTTTCCCAAACCAGCACCTTAAGTTTAAACACGTTGTAATAATACCATCCAGGTGCCAGACATCAGCCGTGGAAACAGGAGCATCGTCAGCAGCGTTGCAACCAACGATCATTACGAAAAGCGATCGACCGCCAACGATGAGCGTGTCCGCATGTGCGACAAATGCATCGATTCATAAATGGATGCATTTCCGGAGGTTAACCTTCACGCCCTTTAGAACCGTGGCATCCGATGTAAGCAGTGGCAGGGTCGGCCCGACCCGATTGGAGCCGGTCGATATGTGCCGGTTTGCAAAACGCTCTGGATCGACGACTGAAATGTGATCACGTTTCCGAACGCACCGTAACACGACACGAAGTGCAACAGATGCAAACGCCACCAATGGAAACACAGCCTCCAGCGGGAATGCATCGAAACAAGGTTTGTTTTTTTTTTTGGGTCGGTACGATAGCAACACAAGGCACGTGTGGCGTGGCAGGGTGCAAAAGAAAAATCAGAATGTATAAACTTCCCGATTGGTGAAGTAGTTTACCTCACAGTCGCACGTTTATTTTCACCAACCTCGAACCAACCTTGGTATGGCACGACCAACCGGGAATTATTAGTGATTTTTTGGCTTTTCTAAGTATAATATGGAGTATCAGTAAAACATGCCGATGGTTAACCATGGCAGAAAGACTGCTCTTCCGTGTGACAGCTCTGTCCTGCTGATAACATAAAAATCTTCCTCGGCCTCGTGTCCGGGATGTCCTCCGATTGTCGATCTCTACAATGCTCTCTGACAACGCTCTTGTCACTTTTTCGGAATACCTACCTGTCGGACAACTGGTCTGGAATTACTGTCACTTCACCAAAGTTGTTGGGGGACGAAAGCAGTTAAAGGCGTTTGCAATACGAGCACCAATTGTGTCTAAAAAGCACTGTACCGCTGTTGGCATCTTGGACTATCGTAGAGTAATCTGGACTCCGGACTTATAATCATATTCTCTCCTGCTGCCGATTACTGGGCCTGACCGAAATTAAACCTCGATCCTCCTTCAAACTTAACGTACCTACTCGCTTCTAAACCGCTGTACGTTCCTTTTCGACGACTTCGTCAAAGACCTTCGATCTTTATTTACCGTTCCCGCCATATGGGTTATTTTTACAAAATGAATCTTGGTAGATTCAAGGGCAACAGCAGTATCGACCTTCACACCAGGACCTGTTGTTCAAATCCCGTCTGGACCGTTCCCCCGTAGTATCACACCCTTCCCCGTATCACTACTACTTGATTATCAACATTTCTAGTCAAACAATCGAATGCCAGCGTGACAATTAGTAAGGAGCACGTTCTTAAGCCCAAGAAGGTTCGTTTGATTCACACATGTTTGCCATTTTAACATTTGTTTAACACCGTAAGAACGGCCTGACCGTATCGCTATTCCAACTTTATCTATGTTTCAATAATTCTATTTTATAACACAAAATCACTTATCTACAAAATGGCCACGCTTTGCAACTTAGCACAACTACATAAATTATCAATCGATCGATCGCACTGGATCGTATCAAGCAGTCAACACACGAATAAAATTGATCTTCCACACTGCACAAGGATCCTTCCAGTCCTCAATCCAGCCGCCAGTTAAAACACAAAATCAAGCTTTATTATTTATTCTATCACGTTTGCCCATCCTATCGCTTCATCCTGCAGCATTGAGAATCGAATAATAAATAATCGTTTAAACCTGTCACCCTCTCTCTCTCTCTCTTGGTTCACAGGACATCCCTCCCAATCCCCAGTGGGTGGAGGTTTTTTTTCTACGTTTGCCTTCTTCGTACACGTTCCATGCTTTCCCACCAGACCCGTGGCGTCGCATCCCGTGTGATAGCTGTGCACTTTGGTTTATCAGGGGTTCGCCGTCTATGCGCCTTCCTCTTGTGCACACCGAGGACTATCATCTTTACGATTCCTTTTCAACTCGCTATCGTATTTATTTATTCATACTGGTTATGTTTTCACGCCACAGCGTTTGCACTGTGCGTGTGGTTATCGAATGGTTTTGAGTTTGTCTCTACGTTTCATCAGTTTGTCTGCACATCGATCCTTGGCGGGTGTTGTTTGTTGTGCAGTTTTTTTTGTTTTGTTTCTGTTCATTCGCTTTATCTAGAGAGGGACATCGAGATAAACGATAAACATGAGTCGAAGCGAGTCTGACGACGGAGAGGTAGCAGTTTGCGTAGGTGTGTGACACCAAATGAACAAAATCATGATCATATGCCGATCACAAAAATTAATTTGCTAACTTTGCGAAACCCTTGTTGTGTTTAAAAATCTTAGTTTCCGATCTCTCCCTGGCTGGCCTAATAAAGGTTATGCTCCTCAATAGCTTTCCTTTGGAAAAGTAATAAAAAATCGTAAAGTCTTTGGTAGGTTTCATTCTAAAGTTTTAGCCGTGGCACAAGTGTTGCCTATTTCTCGCAAATTCGTTACCAATGATCGACAGCTCGAAACATACGATGGTGCTCTTGCTTATAACATTACGCCATAAAGAAGAATAAGCGTTAACCTATAGTATCTCCGCGTTTGTTTATCGCAAAAGCCTGCAGCCATTACAGGTACAGAAAAATGCTCAGGAAGCTGCCGTGTGTCAGTTGAGAAATCTCTGTGCTTCATTTGTGGAAGATAACAGGTTGGCTGATAAATCCCCGGTCTAACAAAAAAAAAACACATTTTTTTTGTCAAAATTCGTTTTTCCAATTTATCGTCCTTCCAATTTTTTGATACCATTTTGGTAGTACTCCTTCGGTTTTGCCTCAAAATAGGCCTCAGTTTCGGCGACCACCTCTTCATTGCAGCCAATTTTTTTCCCTGCGAGCATCCTTTTGAGGTCTGAGAACAAGAAAAAGTCGCTGGGGGCCAGATCTGGAGAATGCGGTGGGTGGGGAAGCAATTCGAAGCCCAATTCATGAATTTTTGCCATCGTTCTCAATGACTTGTGGCACGGTGCGTTGTCTTGGTGGAACAACACTTTTTTCTTCTTCGTTCTTTTTTTCGTTCGTCAAGCAACCAAAAGTTGCTTGACAAAAGACGCTCTGTCTCACAAACCAATTGACATACAGACGTCAAATTTTGACACGATTCATTTGAAGGTTGGTGCTATATAAAAATAATATGCATTTAATACTAGCGGCGCCATCTATGTGTCAGACCGGGGACTTATCAGCCAACCTGTTAATACGCCACAAGCCAAGCACAGTTGATTCTGAATTGGGTAATTGCGCGTTCCGATGATCGACGTGCGCCGATGATGATCTATTTCGACAGCAGGGCTTGACTATTGCGTGAAGTATTTCCGTGAAGTATTACCATTTATAACGCTATAATTAAATTTGCAACTTTAAATTAATATGATAGAATATTACAGAAGCACAAAAAAAATCCACAAATGGTGTAAACGATTCGCGAATCCGATTCGATATTCTCATGCCGCCAAAGTGACACTTTGAACTCAAAAATGGCTAAACACCATTAAACTTCGACGTCCGAAAAGGAAACAAATGATACTGGGCGTCTAGTAAAAACGAGCCGGTTGTGGTGATCGTGTAGTTCTTCCTGTTTCGCTCATGAAAGCGTCATCCATTTAGTATGTGTGCACACTGCAAATTTGGCGACCTGCTTCGGCAGGCGATGGATGTATTGCCACCATCGAGGAAACTGTTTCAGCAAACGGAATGTTATTCCAAGCAGCACACATATAGCAAACAGCATTGTGACAGGGTTGTTTTCCAACGTGCTGATAATTAACAAAACATTGAAGCTTTTTCCACCAACAAATCGCACCGTGCCGTGTGCGAATCTCTCTCTCCCTAAGGAATTACTATTAATAGATGGTGAAACTATTGTCTCTGCTTTACGTAATTCCCGATCATGCACCACTGCAAAGTGCGTGGTGCATTACGTGTGAGGTTAGGTCTATCGCAAGTGTATGCGCGCATCCGAACACGCTTGTCGCATGTTAATTCCTTACAGTTGACAAAGATTATGGAGTGTTGCTGCAGACAGAACGGATAGGATAATAATAAATTATATTTTGTAAAAGCATAAATGGCGCAAAAAGCGAACTGTGATGTTTGTGCTAAATTATCGCTGTAATTCATTGACGGTGTAATGAACGATGAAGAGAAGAGTAGTGATGAGAAAGGGGACGGGACCGATTCCAAAAATAAGTGGAACCGTGTGGAGGTTACACGGAATGCTTTAGCCACTTTACTATGCTGGATGAAGAACAAAATAATGAAAGATTGAAATGTATTTAGAGCGAGACAACACAACAGGTATCAGAAGAAAAAAAAACCGACGACATCAAAAACAAAATAGTTCTCCTTCGGAGATGCCTCCGATGGCATCATTTTTGAGAGATCGATACCCACTCACGAGTTTCTTCACACCCCACAACAGCTGTGCAAGGCCCGCTGGCAGAGCATGTGGTATGAGGACGATTTTGGGAGGTTCCTGCACTCCATCTCACCTAAGGTTTTCATGCGTCCCTGGTTTCACGGGCTCCCGGTAGATCGTGCGTTTATTCGCGTAATGTCGAGACTTATGTCGAACCATTATGCGATGAATGCACATCTTCAACGTATAGGTAGTGCCGACTCCAAGGTTTGTAGCTGTAGCAACGGATACCACGATTTTAACCACATCCTCTGGTCAGGTGTGGAGTTCAATCCGGCTAGATCCGGACTCTTAGTAACCGTTCAAGCATCAGGAAGATCCCCAGCGGTACCGATGCGCGATATCCTAGGACAGAAGGACTACGAATATGCGCGGATTCTGTTTAACTTCGCCAAAGAGATTTCTATTTCTATTTCGCTCCCAGAATCGATAAAAATTGGTTTAGGAGATCTGAGGTCGTAACTGGCGAACTTGTCGATGGCGGAATGTCTGGTTTCGTTTCTGCAGTAACCTTACAAGGTTTTTGTGGCTGTCGGTTCCTTGCGTTTTGCTGGCGTCAGGGTCGCCAGCGATAACATTAGATCACTGAACCAATTGAATTATGTTTGGACGACGTGTAGTTGTGACTGGTGGCTTTACTGTTGGCGGAATGCGTGAGTTAGATGCTACTGTAGTTTCACAAAGTTGTAGTGGCTTTCGGACTCGTGCGTTCTGCCGATGTTGGGGCCGCCAGCCACAACATCTAAATGCTTGCAACGACGTGATGTGGCGAATCACTACAAACTATCCACAAGAAAGGGGATTTTCTTGGGAGCCAATTGATAGTGTCCACGGCACGTCGCTCCAAAGACGCGACAAAACCCTTCGCAGACATAGAGAGAACAACTTTAGAACCATACCTGGCAGCAACAACATCCAAAACCGAACTCACCCTGGATAAGGTGCATGACGGCTTGGCCGTCATTGCGAAATAAATGAAAAACAAAACAGTACCCGCATGGGAGTTGAACTCGAGCCATCCGAGGGTCACTCGGATTGCCTTAGCCACTGCACCATACAGAACTGCTGTCAATGTGTACGAAGTGATAGTCGAGCAAGCAATATAAAGCTCGCTCCTTTCTTTCTATTGGCTGCATCTAGTGGGAATGGGTTGTCTGTTTTGAAGAAATGGAACATGCCACGCAACGCACAGACGTGTAATCCTGGGAAAGACGCGACAAAACCCTTCGCAGACATAGAGAGAACAACTTTAGAACCATACCTGGCAGCAACAACATCCAAAACCGAACTCACCCGGGATAAGGTGCATGACGGCTTGGCCGTCATTGCGAAATAAATGAAAAACAAAACAGTACCCGAATGGGAGTTGAACTCGAGCCATCCGAGGGTCACTCGGATTGCCTTAGCCACTGCACCATACAGAACTGCTGTCAATGTGTACGAAGTGATAGTCGAGCAAGCAATATAAAGCTCGCTCCTTTCTTTCTATTGGCTGCATCTAGTGGGAATGGGTTGTCTGTTTTGAAGAAATGGAACATGCCACGCAACGCACAGACGTGTAATCCTGGGAAAGACGCGACAAAACCCTTCGCAGACATAGAGAGAACAACTTTAGAACCATACCTAGCAGCAACAACATCCAAAACCGAACTCACCCGGGATAAGGTGCATGACGGCTTGGCCGTCATTGCGAAATAAATGAAAAACAAAACAGTACCCGAATGGGAGTTGAACTCGAGCCATCCGAGGGTCACTCGGATTGCCTTAGCCACTGCACCATACAGAACTGCTGTCAATGTGTACGAAGTGATAGTCGAGCAAGCAATATAAAGCTCGCTCCTTTCTTTCTATTGGCTGCATCTAGTGGGAATGGGTTGTCTGTTTTGAAGAAATGGAACATGCCACGCAACGCACAGACGTGTAATCCTGGGAAAGACGCGACAAAACCCTTCGCAGACATAGAGAGAACAACTTTAGAACCATACCTGGCAGCAACAACATCCAAAACCGAACTCACCCGGGATAAGGTGCATGACGGCTTGGCCGTCATTGCGAAATAAATGAAAAACAAAACAGTACCCGCACGGGAGTTGAACTCGAGCCATCATCCGAGGGTCACTCGGATTGCCTTAGCCACTGCACCATACAGAACTGCTGTCAATGTGTACGAAGTGATAGTCGAGCAAGCAATATAAAGCTCGCTCCTTTCTTTCTATTGGCTGCATCTAGTGGGAATGGGTTGTCTGTTTTGAAGAAATGGAACATGCCACGCAACGCACAGACGTGTAATCCTGGGAAAGACGCGACAAAACCCTTCGCAGACATAGAGAGAACAACTTTAGAACCATACCTGGCAGCAACAACATCCAAAACCGAACTCACCCGGGATAAGGTGCATGACGGCTTGGCCGTCATTGCGAAATAAATGAAAAACAAAACAGTACCCGCATGGGAGTTGAACTCGAGCCATCCGAGGGTCACTCGGATTGCCTTAGCCACTGCACCATACAGAACTGCTGTCAATGTGTACCAAGTGATAGTCGAGCAAGCAATATAAAGCTCGCTCCTTTCTTTCTATTGGCTGAATCTAGTGGGAATGGGTTGTCTGTTTTGAAGAAATGGAACATGCCACGCAACGCACAGACGTGTAATCCTGGGGAAGATATAATTATTCACCCCTCCCACCCCCCTCACCCCTCCATCGACCCACTGATCTGATTTCTAGTTGATTTCCAAGGATCTTTGTCACTTGTTACATATTTTTAATTACCATTTTTAAACCTAACCTGTGACGACTGTTTCGTATAGGATGTGATAGGAAACACGCGTCTGCTGACACGTTATCATCATTTTGACTTCAACACTCCATCCAGTGCAAAAAAAAAAAAACGCTGCTCACTACAGCCAAACGGGCGTCATTGTTGGCGAATGTTGCTTTGAAATTGATTTAAATTAGTCTCAATCAAACCACAACGCGAAGCGCAAAACGACCAACGGATGGGCAATCAGAAACGGGGTTCCATCACATTTCAGGCTGCATCGGGATACAGTGTGAGCTGCTGTGTTGGTGCTGAAACCGTAGAGGATTTCGACAAAACACACTTCCACCGTTCGCAGTTGCCTGTTTGTCTCTGTGCCAAGATTCGCAAACGGCTTTTTCGACACAGAAACAAGTACGTTGCCGATTTAATTTCAAATTTCAGATCGTTTGAAACGCAAAGCCAGCGAAACCCAAAACAGCAACGAAAATGTACGGTTTCAAATGATTCAAACTGATCATTCAAATCATATCATCCACACCCTCATGTACGCGTGGCCGATGTGGCCGATCTTCGCAATCCTCGTGTCAGCCCCATCATCGTCAGCCCATATACTGTACTGGTCTCTGCCGGGCAGGCAAAGTGTTTGTTATTGTGGGATTGTTGATATTATTGCTCCCTTCGTTTGTTGGATCGCCCTCAGCTGTGGTGCTATCCCGGACCACACCAACACAAACCACAGCATCCGAGACCACATCATCTCTCCAGCGGAGCTCCAGTAGCAGTAAGCAGCAGCAAACAGAACAGTCATCTCCCTGTCAGAGAGGATCACGAGCACTCACAATTATTCCAGAGCGTATTATAATTCTGGAGAACAGCACTATCACATGCGTGACCGTATCGCACAGGCAAAACAGGTGCCCGGGGCCGTTAATCGGCGTCAATTGCAACGAGATAGCGAGTGAGTGCTGACGCATTCGTTTCACGCTTGCCAGAAGTTCCCCGAATGTGTGTCGGAAGTTGGAGAATACCACCAGCAGGGCGGTGCCACTCAAATACTCAGTAATTTATTTCACGAAATCGTTGTTCGTTTGAAAAAAGTTTCTAGAAAAGAAAGCGTAGCAAACGGAAGCAGGAAAAAAGGAAGCCGTGTGTGCGTGTGTGTGTGCATGTGTGTGCCACGTCGTGGTCGCTTGCGCTCTCTTGTGTATGGGTCCAGTATTTAGCTGTCCAGACCCCAAATGTGCAAATAGGCAGTGGCAATGAGGTGTCACGCTAGCAGCGGCATCAAAAGTGCAACGGATACGTCGACTACCACGCACGAGAAGGGCGGAGTGGTGATGCGTTCGCCCATCCCCGACAGCAGTGCAGATAGCGGCGGCTGCACACTTGGCATCGACGAGCGTACCGGCCGCCTGCACTGGTGCCCAGGGTATAGGTTCGTGAAGATCCTGTTCGTTATACCAGCGGCGATGCTTCCGATCGGTTTGCTGTTTCTGCTGTTATCTCGGTTTCAGGTGGTTGGATCAGCTAGACTCAGTAGCCAGCAGGCTGACCCGAGGACCATCCTCGGTGGATGCGGTGAGATTGGATACTTTACCGAGGAGCAGCTTGCGGCCAACCACCTGCCAGAGGAGATCGATTGGGCGGAACAGTCCGGGGATGTTGAACGGCGCTGCCAGCCAATACCCGAGAAAGGGCCCAGCGAAAGTATCGATACGGAAGATCGAGGACTGCTGCGGGGCATCGTGCGGACTTCCTTCATACCTTCCGAGCGGCATATCCTGCCAGCGGATTGCTTAACCGAGCCGCTTAAAAACCATCCGCAACGATCGCCGCCAGTTGACGATGGGGCCGACGAGCGGCGGCGGGTACGAAGGTCACTTGCCTGGATCAACGATGACAGAAGCAGTCCGGCTAGTGTACGGGCCGCCCAGGTTCAGATCATGAAGCAGTATATGGATCCGCAGGCGGATCCGTGTGATGACTTCTACCAGTTCGCTTGCGGCAACTGGGATCGTGTTAATCCGATACCGAAAGACAAGGCGGCACTAGACACATTCGAGCTGTTGCGCGAGAGTCTCGATCTGGTGCTGAAAAACCTGCTGCTCGAGGGTGAACCGGCGGGCCTGCACGAGGTGGAAAATGCACTGTCCACCGTGCGATCACCACCGGTTACGAAAAAGGCTGCAACCACTACTACAGCAGCCACGGTTACTGTGGCGGGTACGACCGATCTGCCGCAAGCCACGATCACATCCGCAGAAACATTGCACCGCGTACGAAAGCGTGGCCGTGCCGAACGGAACCGTTCCCGGCGTGCTGTGCAAAACAAGCTTATCATACGCTCGGCGCAAGTAAAGCGCGTCCGCAAGCGTGAACTACTTATCAACGATGATGCGGAAATGAAGGCGCGTCATCTGTTCGTGTCGTGCATGAACTACGAGCTAATTGAGCAGCGAGGGCTGGAACCGTTGCGCACACTGCTGCACAGTCTCGGCGGTTGGCCGGTGCTCGAACCGAACACCTGGGATGAGACCAACTTCGATTGGCTCAACCTCACGGCAGCACTGCGGCGATACAACAACGACGTACTGATCGTCGAGTGGGTCGGGCCGGATATTAAGAACTCGGACGAGAACATCGTGCAGTTCGATCAAACTTCGCTAGGACTGCCGACGCGTGACTACTACCTGCAGCCAGGCAATCGCAAGTATCTCGAAGCGTACCGACAGTTTATGGTGGAGGTGATTGGATTGCTCGGTGTGCCGTCGGAACCGGCGCGGCAGGCTACGGACGAGATGATTGACTTCGAGACGCAGCTGGCCAACATCACCAGCACACCGGAGGAGCGTAACAACGTGTCAACGCTGTACCGCAAACTGATACTGGAGCAGCTGCACGACGAGGTGCCGGAAATCGACTGGACGCGCTACCTAACGATCGTCACCGAACGGCCAGTCAATGGGTCCGACTTTGTCGTCATGTTTGCGATGGGCTATATGCGTGAGCTGGTCGAGCTGCTCAATCAGACGGAGCCACGCATCGTGGCCAACTATCTGCTGTGGCGCTTCGTGCGGCACCGCATCAACAACCTGGACGATCGCTTTCTCGGTGCGAAGCAGCGCTTCTCGAACGCCCTGTTCGGCCGCGAGCGGAACCCACCGCGCTGGAAGAACTGCGTCACGCAGGTGAACGCCAACATGGGCATGGCGGTGGGTGCAATGTTCGTCCGGCGCTACTTTGACGAGAACAGCAAGCGGGACACGCTCACGATGACGCACGAGCTGCAGGAAGCGTTCCGCGAACTGCTCGACCGAACGAGCTGGATCGATGCGCCAACGCGGCGGCTAGCCGAGCAGAAGGTGAACGCAATGTCCTTGCGCATTGGCTATCCGGACTTCATACTCGACACAAGCCAGCTGAACGAACGGTACGCCACGCTGGCGATCCACCCGGACCGATACTTTGAGAACACGCTGAACGTGCTCAGCCACATCAGGCGCACCGATCAGGAGAAGCTCGGTCAGCCGGTGAATAAAACAACCTGGCATACGGCGCCGGCCGTTGTCAACGCGTACTACAGCCGAAACAAGAACCAGATCATGTTTCCGGCCGGCATCCTGCAGCCACCATTTTACCACCGCCATCTGCCGAAGGCGATCAACTACGGTGGCATAGGGGTCGTCATCGGGCACGAGCTGACGCACGGGTTCGACGACAAGGGCCGGTTGTTTGATCGCGACGGCAATCTGTACCGCTGGTGGAGCGATCAAGCGATCGAAGCGTTCCACGAGCGGGCTGCCTGTCTGGTGCAGCAGTACAGCCGGTACACGATCGACGAGGTCGGCGTGCAGCTGGATGGCGAAAATACGCAGGGCGAAAATATTGCCGACAACGGTGGCATCAAGCAGGCCTTCCTTGCCTACAACAAATGGCTCGCGGCACAAACGGACCGGCGCGTGCTGGAGGCGGAATCGCTACCCGGCCTTAACGTCACACGGACGCAGCTCTTTTTTCTTAACTTTGCACAGATTTGGTGCGGTGCGATGCGCCCGGAAGCGACCCGTAACAAACTCAAAACAGCGGTCCACAGTCCGGGACGGTTCCGGGTGATAGGTACGCTGTCCAATTCGGAGGATTTTGCGCGCGAATATAACTGCCCGGTCGGCAGCTTCATGAATCCGGCCGACAAGTGTAGCGTTTGGTAGGTAACAGGGTGCATCAGTGCGCATTGTAAATAAGTCCTATTTAATCGAGACCGGGGTATATCAATAGATATTAGACGATCAGTAGGCAGGATAGCATATCAGTGAACAGATCCGGTAACGATGTTGCGTGATACGTTACGATCGAACGTGCTGCTACGCGCATGGATACACTTGCCACCGTGCTGAACAGTAAGCGAAGAAGCTACCGCTTGCCATCGTCACTATAAGTCACTATTTAATTGAAATCAATTCCAAACCCCGTCGGAAGGGGATTCACTCGAACGGTTTCCCCCGGATGACATCTTGCTCACCCCCTTTCCCGTTACCCGCACGCGACTGTTATCCAATTTATCTGCCGTAGATCAATTTCGCCGAGGTCGAATCGTTTCCCGAGCGTGGTTTTCAACAACTCCGCGCATCAGAAGAAGCCAGGTTCAGCAAGATCAGCCCGGATGGTTAAGCGATTAAATTAGGCACACCTTGTCGACAGATTGTGCGGATGAGATTTATAAAGTTATCGCCATGCATCGTGTACGAGCTCGTACATCCTGTTACGATTTTTTTTTTTGTTATGCTAAAGACTCCCGTGAAGCATTTCCTCACACTGACAGCAACTAAACTGTGCCGCTCTAATATTTACAGTTCGTCTTAAGTACCTGAACCGCTAAACATGACAAGTAGAAATGCCTTTCACATCTCAATTCATGAAATAAAGCAACAGTTAAACTTACAAACTTCGGAAATGGTACTCGGCAGCTGTATGTGAATATCACTATTCCCTTCGATCGATTTGCAAGCATTGAGGTATCACCGTTCAGGAAGCAGTTACACCAGCGATGAGCTACATTCCAACGAGACGTTTCGCTCTAGGGATGCCCACATGGCGCATGGTCACAGGGAGACGCACGAGGGAATTTATTCCACTCCATTGCAACTTGCTCCACGCGGCAAGCTGCTTACCGATGTCCAGAAATAACCTCCAAAAAATTGTGCGTACACGTGAACCCGCTGTGGACCTTAGTAGTGTGTCAACCTTAGCCGTCGCTGTGTACGCTGAAGCGCGCAGACCGGATGCACACGACGGAATTCACGTCCAACCATTAGTGTTTTGCCCGGTCCATGCCGAAGATGGCCGAGGGTGTTAACAAATAGTTTAACCACACTGCATCCCCCCGCCAGGCTAGCCGTGCTAGATGGCAACAAACCGCGCTTGCGGAAGCAACGAACCGGTCACCGGCAGTTGCATCTGTGTACGCATCGGTGGTGGTTGCTTAACTTTCGATCGAAATGTTGGTCTAATTTTAGACAACGGTCAGCATTTGAGACTCAGAAAATAACGGAAGTGCTACTAGTAGGCGACGTTGCACTCACTTTCTAGCCCATAATGTTGCACGTTCTCGAGGAGTTTTGACTTCCCTCGTACGAGGCGGAGTTGCGTGTTTGGGTGATTAAATTCTTACCGAACAAGTGATAAATGGCCGACGTTGAAAAGAGCAACAAGTCGTTCTCGTAGTCACCCAATTTCCAAAAGGGGTTGGATGCAGACGATTACTTACACATATCTCAATTCGTCTAGAACGTCTAGATCTGAATGTCGGACGTGATGATCGGATTGCAAATATCGAGGGTTATTGAATTAGGACTATTAATTCTGACGATCAAACGAAATTGAAAACTAAAAAAAATTTGAAGTTACACAACTCAAGCATTAGTTTGTACCATATTTACCCGGAAGCGTTCTTGAGAAACAATAGTATACATGATTTTTTTGCGAATTAATTTCCCAAAAAAGGAGTCACCATAACAGGCCACTCCAACGAATTCAAATGAAGGGTCATTGGGCTCTCTCCCAACTTTGTGTACCTGTCAAAAGTGCATCCTTATGCATACTGAACCAAATCCCTAATTATGCATCCTCTACGAGCAATTCTACGCCACACTTAGTACCAACGTCCCCAACACACAATGGCACTAGCAAACTGGACATCAAACGATAAGATAAGGGACCGCGGACATTGGCTGTACCGCAGCGGTTTGTGCGGGAGGAAGTACAAACAGGAAACAAACGCCGATGGTTCTGGAATTAGAATATTAAACAGTGTTGGGGGGATGGCTGGAAATGAAATACACCGAACCCACAAAGAACAATCCCTTTGGTGGAAGAGCAACACGGCACCTGCCGGCAAAACCCCGTGGTGTTTGACATTCGGAAATGGAAAACATCGTAATGGCGGAAGGAACCAGTAGAGCTTGTGTGTTTGTGTGTGCCGTTTAACAACAATGGATGTAACGATCAAAACGTGTGCAGTGTGTGAGGTTCGGGGGACGTTGGTTCCGACTACCACCTTCGCGCGCAGTTACCTTAAACGTTGAACAAACCCTAGATGGGAAGGATTGTCAGCAGGATGGCAACAGCAGTACCTTTAGGGAGTCCGTCGGTATTACCGTAATACAGGTAGTGAAGATACATTTACGGAACCAGCTGTAGCTTCTACGGTGAAAAATACCACCGGGTAATATAGGAATGTTTGGGGATGTTTTATACCCACGACATAAACGGTTATGGTCGCCAGAGTACGCGTAATAGTGGTAACGTTTCCGCCTTCTTCAACCGCCTTCTACTGGTAAGCAAGGTGATAATGTATACATTACCGAGAGACAATCACGTCCCGTTAGTTGGCAAATGTTTTCGTTCTGTTTGTGCAGCTTTGCATTCTTACCCTTTCCGTAATGGTCGTAAGCCTCCAGCAGCTTATCCAACTCGTCGTTGAACATTTCTGCTTGAATGCTTCGACGATTTGTGCTGGCACTCGATTGTCTTTTCACTGCAGAATTGCCAAAAAGGATATGGGGAAGCCAATCCTAATAAAATGACGTTCTCACGGTCGTTGGTTAGACCGGATTTTGACCGACATCATAGTGCATCATAAATCTTCATCAACAATGCTTTACCACGGTTTGATTGGTGTTGTTTCGAAATGAGCTTAGATCAACGGATTCTTCGCTGGAGGAAGCGGACCTTTTACTTGAAAGTCTGTAGTGAAGGAAAGCTAACAAGTTTGATGTGATCGCAAACGCTAATGGACATTTGCGATGATTTTAGTCGCAATGGTGCAATGGCCCGATCTGTGCGGTCAATAAACTTACACGCAAGATGATTAATGGATGTGCTTGAATAAGCAGTATGGAAGGATATAATTCGCAAATCAATGGACTTGCGTTGCACTCGACATAAAAATAGTGTTACACACTAGACATCAACATACTTTTAGGAACACTATTGGACCGTAAAGTCAAAATAAGACAAGCAATATATGGTGGCGGCAAAAATAACGAAAACAAAAGGGGGGATGTGGTGTGAAAAAAAAGTTTCACGATAGCAGAACGTAGTTTCGATCTACGGACCTCTGGGTTATGGGCCCAGCACGCTTCCACTGCGCCACTCTGCTCTTGTTGTACGATTTAAAGTTCAAAGCATAATATAAACAAATCAACAATCTATTGTGTTCATGCGCACAACGTATCACGAAGATTATGCTTTTTCTTAGATTTATTGACGACATTTTTTATGCTTTCCCGCATATTTTTGTGAACGCCCCTAGGTATTTTCTTCTACGATTTATCAAATGTTTTTTCCCTTTCACCTCGTACTTTTTTCTGATGTTTTTCCATTTATTTTTTATATTGTTATCATTTGAAAAAAAAAAGGTTTTTCAAACGAAATTTTACACCGTTATTTATACCGATTAAAATGTTCCCCAATGTAACATCAAAGTTACACCTCGTAACTTTCACCATTTATAAAAACCTTATTAATAATGTGTTTTAAAAAGATGAAAAAATATATAAATACATGTAACTTCATTCTTTCTAACTTACTACAGCACAATTTGTACCCATCTATAGAAGGTATTGCGTTATTGTAAAAAGAAAATGAATGTTTTTTTCCCAAAAATATATGAATATCCGTTAAAAAAAGTCTGGGACGAAACAGTTTGCATGTGTGCCGTTTGCGGGACAATTATATGTAGTCGTTTAATCATACATCGTTTGCGTAGGATCGTTAGTACGACCGAGTTCGGGACGTTTACAAGTGTGCAGAACAGGAGAATCGCACAGTCTGGATACTATGATGGTCTGTTTGAGGCGTTGGGTGAACGAGGTCCTAATACGCAGTCTACCATGCATCATTACGATCCTGGTACCGGGGTCCTGTTCTATGCCGAGGTAAACCGAAACTCTATCGGATGCTGGAACACAAATCAGATCTTCGGCGCGGACAATCACGCGGTAGTGCATCTAGACAATCGGGAACTTATCTATCCGACTGATTTGACGAGTGACTCCGAAGGTGTGCTGTGGGTGTTGACAAACAGTCTGCCAGTATGGATCTATTCGCGTCTGAATGAGAGTGAGTACAATTTTAGGTTGTGGCGACAGGATCCAGCAATTGCCATTCGTGGTACAAAGTGTGATAATGCAGTTTAGACTGTGTTGAAGGTGCTGTTGGCATATGGCTTTTATTAGGTTTTCATCTTACGTGCATCGTATGGGAATAAAATATGATAAATTACAAAATAAGTCATGTACAACTTCAGACATTTAGTTTGCGACTGCTGAATTTCAAACTATGTCAAAAATATATCACCAACAAGCAATTGGGACGAGTTATCGGTCTTACTGCTTTTGCAAAAGTTTAACATTTTCGATAATTTCCGCTGGAATTTGTTGTGAGATGAGCGACAGTTTAAATTGCAACAACACGATCAAGTAGATGGCGATCGTAGCGATACTCTGTAAGCGAAACAATACAGACACGTCCCGTCAAAAATAGCTGCAATCACCAAACACCCCCCATATGACCCCATATATCCCCATATGCTTACCGAGGTGAGCAGTTCCCGATTAACTTCCGCGTATCCTTTGAGACTCACGATAGCCGGATTCATCTCGATCGCCTGTATGAACAAATCGATCTCCTTCTGCGTCGGTTGGTCCACCTTCAGCAGATTGATGCTGAGCAGCGTGTCTTGCACACCTTGCGCCACCTGCAGCGTTGCATTGTGCGAGCAGTCGCAGAAGATAAACAGCAGCGTGGAGCAGTACACCGTGTCAACGATCAAACCAATCTCCTTGAACGAAAACCCAAACCCGTGGTCAATAATCTCCGACAGTGCGCCATAGATCGCAACGGTGATGTTGACGAACATGAACAAACAGTAGGTGGAGTAGGTGCGGGCATAAGCGTTCCCGAGTGCCTGCAGCAGTTCGCTCAAGTTCAACCACAGGAAGCGATACCGCGAAATCATCGCAGCGGTACACTCGATTGCCACGTCCTGTCGGAAGCAGCGCGACAAGCTAGAGGAGGCCACCCGAATGCCCCGGCTGTTGATGTACCACAGCGCACTGTTCATGTTGAGCATCGTGATGATGTGATAGTAGGCGGACGTGTGCCACAGGGCAAATCCTTCCAGCAGAAAGCTGAGCGAAAGCAGAAACACGATCGCACACACGAGACACCCGATCGAGAAGAAAACGATCAGCATCTTCAGATGCGGGAACTGCAACGAAGTGCCCGTCACGCGGTAATATCGCACCTGGAACGCACCCCACATCGTCTTGTAGATAGCGACCTGGCCCGCTACACCCCAGCCGACGAACGGTATCCAGAAGTGTGGTACGAGAAAGATGACAAACAGTATGCCGTAGATGTATTCGTCGAACTTGGTCGTCGTCTGGAACACTTTGATACGTTCGTACCCGACCACCAGCACGATCACGGTGGACACGATATAGAAGCAGAACGCATAGATGGATGCAGCCGAACGCCAGCTGAACGTGATACGGCCCGGCACGGAGCGTGTAATCGGCATCACCGCCAGCCCACGGAACAGGACCAGCAGTAGCTTGTGGTCGCGATAGAACTGGTCGTGCGTTTCGCACGTATCACCATCGGCCGAGTTAAGCTGAGCTCGGATGGCCCGCTCTTTGGCACGCTGTATCAACTCCGGATCCATGGTACCGTTGATCATCCGCTCGTCCTTGGACGTATCCCAGACGGCGCCCATTTCACGGCGCAGCAACGCGTACCCAAGCGAATCATCGAACTCACTTTCCTTGATAACCATAATCCTTGCGGTGGCCTGTGCTGCGATTTGTACAGTGTCCGAGTGACTATCATTTCGCCTGGCTCCCGAGACATTCTTCCTTTATATACCGCAGCTTAATCGTTTAATAATGAAACACGCTTTACCCCAAAGTACCCGGATCTATTTGCTCACATTTCTTATGCATAATGTTGACAACGCTTGACCCTTACCCGACCAGTCCGAAAGTCACTGCCAGTAGCCAAAGTCACGCAACCAGCGAAGTCCTTCGACTGTGCCGGCCACCGGACGATACTCGCACCCAACCCATCCATCGGCGTATCGGCCCTCGGTCGCCAACACCTGCAGCACGTAACGGAAGTTTAGTTCGCCCTCACTGTTCGGCTCGTTACGGCCCGGTACCTGGGCGAGCTGTACGTGACCGATGTAAGACGCCAGCGTACGGATGCTGTTCGTGATGTCGCCTCGAATGTGTTGCGCGTGGTAGATGTCTAGCATTAGTTTCACGTTTGGACTGCCAACGGAAGTGATCATCTGGACCGCTGGACAAGTGATGGGAAAATTGGTAAAAATATTTATTTTTGTTGGTACAGAGCGGGGGAAAAGCTACTTACCCTTATCGTAACATGAAAGGTAATACCCGGGCACGGCATACTTGTTGATGGGTTCGATCACACCGACGATGTTGTTTTGCTCAAGAACAGGTGCAGCGGCACGAAGATTGGCAAGGTAGGTTCTATCGTGAATTGCTGTTGGTGGTTCGTCCAATTTGCCCGCCATTATGTGTATTCTGTCGTGGAAGGATTCACAAAAAATACGTGTTTGTTACAAGTAAGGGAAAAAAGAAGCCAAGAGTTGCATCGGCCGGGAATCGAACCCGGGCCGCCCGCGTGGCAGGCGAGCATTCTACCACTGAACCACCGATGCTTCGTACGAGGAGAGCAATCTACACTCTACTGGTGTGCATAGCTAAACTAACCCCTTTTTAAGTGGCTATGCACTTCAATCAAAGTCACCCCTTGTTATCATCCGCCACCAGTGCAATGCCAAACAGAATGCAAATACAAACACTACTATCTCTCGGGCTCTACTTACTTCCCACATCCAAGCGCCTTGGCATATTCAACCGTACGTTCCAGATTTGCCATAAACTCCGTCTCCCAGCCAGGCAGGGCAGCACATCCAAACTGACCCCCCGGTTGATCGCCTAGCAAAAACGACACACATTTTAAAAATATGCCCAAATTATGCTGCTCCCATCCTCGTGCCAAGCACACCTACCCAACGCTATATTCATAAGAATTTGTTTCAATTCAGTCTCTTTCTGTACCGCTACCAGCGTTTCTAGCGTAACATCGTTCGATGGAAACGGCCCCTCAACGGCATCGAAACCGGCCAATTTGGCCGCACGATACCGATCCAGCAACGGACCAGCTTCAAGGAACATGAAATTCAAATTCGCACAAAATCTTAGCGCCATTCCTGTCATCGCACGCACTTTTTTTTCGCACAGAGCACAGAACCGCAACACAACCACCCTTTGTCACCCTTATCAGTGGATGATAATTTTGAACTGCACCAAAAAAAAAATTACCACCACTTTTGTTATGCTATCTGTCAATCAACTGCTCAACAGTTCGTGAAATTAATTAACCTCTTGTTGGTTTCTTTAAAAAAAAAAAAACTTGATTGTAAAACCGCAGAGCCAACCAAAACCGCGTTACTTCTGTAGGTGGCACAGTAGAGTTGTGGGGTTTAATGTTAGTCAGCTGTGTTTGACATATGAGTGAACCCTGGTCTGTGGGGGTAGGTTGGCAAGCGTTTTTTGTTTTGTTCCTGGAGTGCATAAGTTTTTTTTTATATCAAATATATATTGCATTAGATAAATTATTGCATGCTGAATCAAAAATAAGCATAGCATAGCAATCGTTTGAAATTATGTTATTTATAATTGTGTTATGCTATGTATGTATGTCGTATTACGCTTGAATGATAGCCCCAACCCTAGGTTCACGGAAGCATTTGCAATTCATTTGTATCACGCTTCAATTTATCCGAATGAACATGTTGCAAATGCAGGAGGGGTTGAAGATGAGGTTCATTTCGTTTAAAAATAACATCAACACCCCTTCGGCTTCATCGTTAAGGGTGACGGCTACTACGATGATGAAGTTTGTTAGTTTGTTCGAATTTATTATTGTGAATACGTACATTTAAGGTACCTGAGGTACAGCTACCTGTTGAGGTACAATTTGTTACAAATGTGGCTCAATCTCAAATCTCAATTCATATCAAATCTCTAGTATGTCTATATCCCATCCTTGTCGGAGAATCCAGATTCTCTTCCTAATCCGTGCTTTTATTCGGGAATTTCCAGCTCCAAATCCTGCATCGATCTGGGATACGATCCAGGAACATGGAACGAATCTGGATAGATCCGATTTTGGGGGTCGAATCCCAGAATCCGATTCGGGTTCGAGTAACTGTCACTGGCGACTTGATTGTGGTATCTATGGCAATAGGTAAGAATGCGGCGAACCGTGTTGTTGCAGTTGCAAAGCGGAGGACAGCTTTTATCGCTAACCTAAGGGTGGAGGTGGAGGCTGCCTTGGGCCTCGCCGTTCAAGGGCTCGCTGGAGAGAAGAACTTCAATGGCCTAACTGGCCTCGCCGGCTAGAGAATCTCTGTAGAATGTAGAATCATTATACCAGATAGTTGGTGACTAGATGTGGTGAAGAGGGATGAGGCTGTTTTCGCATAGGAATACATCGGTGAAGAAGCACGTTTGTTAAAAGTAAAAGGGCTTTAATAATCGTTTTAAAAATATAAAAGATGTAGGTTTTCCAATAAATCTTGGTAAAGTTACACTATGTTTGGTACACTTACATTATTCATAGTCTTATCTGCCCTAGAAGCAGTTGCTGTTCCGCAAATGCATACACCGATGAAACATTACTTTCATGGATAAGTAACCCACAAGGACAACACGGCCCCACCTTAAACGATCTAACCAAATGGATAATCGTCCGTTACATTGGTACAAACGCAACATCCATGGTTTTTGGTAGAAGAAGACGGTGGCAAAATGTGCCCCGAAAGACCAGATCGGAGTTGGGTATAATTTGCTTGGATATAGTTTGTTTAATGCGTTTGACCAAAAGCAGCAAATGAAATTAAACGCATTCATACGTACTGCAGACATCCCTCCAATCATAGCTGCAAACTCCAAAGATTAGCTAGAAGAACTGTCGATTCGCAAGCAAACAACCGCAAAAGCTGTCGCCGATGCGTGAAGTAATTAGCGATGGGTTATTAAAGATTGACATTTGTTCGACGTACCAGCGCATAAGTGGATGCATTCTTGCCAGATGAATATATACTTGTGATTTAGGTATGATAATGTGAAAACATAAATTAAATTACAGGCCACGGATCATCAATCAGTCTAGAAGGTTCAGGTTGTATGTATTTACCCGATAAAAAACAAGCTAAGTATTCAGGAAATCTGAATAAGGAAGCGGAGAGCAGCAAAAAGACTACATTTGGCTCCAGAGAGGATCGAACTCACGACCTTCGCGTTATTAGCACGACGCTCTAACCAGCTGAGCTATGGAGCCAGCGTACCGGAGGGAACATCACGCTAATTGATACACATTTTAGCGCAGCCATTTTCACTGTTTCTTCAATAAACTAGCGAATACCAGGAGCGCATGTTCCAGCTGCCACAGTATGCAGGAAACAAGTCTCAACCGTAAACTGGTTTCTTCTTGGCAACATCCCCTTCTCTTTGAAAGTAAGTTCTTACTTTCCTTCGCATAACGTTGCTCTATGCTAAGTTGTTTAGTGTTGAAGATTTTTAAATTATTTTTAAACGCATTATTGAAATTGTTTTTGTTAGGCACTGCTTCAAATGAAAAGAGGTAGGACTCATAATCTTTGGTGACAATGCTTTTAAATATCTTAGGCAAAGAACTTATTTTAATAATCATTTTGGGTTTCTAGGAAACTACTAGGAAACTAAGAATAAGGGCAACATAAGGGTGTAATATTTAGCTATAGCAATCGTGTTTTCACTTTGTTTCGAATATCAGAATCACTTGAAAGATACTTTTCTGTACATTACTTTTGAAATATAAACACTTGTTTCTTCACTGCTTTATGGCTGTTCCCAGGGGAGAAATTAATTAATTCATCAAACCTTGTCAACACGTCCGTAATTATTCAACCTTTCTCAATCCATGTGTCTGATCCCTTCGTCAATTTTCTTCGTTGTTGAGTAAAATATATACGGCCCGAATGTATTAATACTTCTTCCGGTACACGGAACTCAGTTGGACCTTTTTTGTTTGCCTACCTTCCACAATTCTGTTGGTAGCCGCAGCTTGAACGGGAAGAAAATTTATGGACGGTACCCAAACAAATTGATGATTTTATGCTTATTTCTTCGATTCATAAATAATGAAACCGACGAAGAAGGAACTGGAAAAGGTGCAGACTAGAGCTGTGTCTTTTAATGTAGCGCATAGGATTTCAGCATTAACGGAATGATTGTTTACATCGTTTACTTATGCACAAAGGGTGATCGTAGGAAAAGAGGTAATACATGTTGGCTAAGATGTGTGATAAGAATTTTAATCATTCGCCGTGAAATAGACAAAATTTCGATAGAGAGAAAGTCTATTAACAACAGAAATCTTACGCTCACAGGTGGATGCAATGAAGGACCCGAATGATAGAGAAAGAGAGAGAGAGAGAGAAAGAGAGAGAGGGAGAAGGAGAGAGCAAGCGTGAAAGAAATCAATTTAACATTTTGTCAACACGGCATAGAGGGAAGAAGATGAAGATGATGAAAACTTTATGCTTAACCCCACCGGAAATACAGTCTTGACTTTGTTTCGTTCTCCGTACAAAGACTGGTGCCAGCCAGTTATGTTTTGACAAAGTGTTTCCGGCCTTTCGCCGTTCGATTGTGTGAAGCGTGCCAAGAATTATCTAAACACTGCAATACCTCGAACTGCAACAACAGAGAAAAGTCGGAAAATGCACCGAAGGAAATGGTGGGGGACACGCTTGTGTACTGGGGATATAATGAACAATATGCGAATATGTTTGCCATTACCAACGCAGGGAAAGAAAGGGAACTTTATTTTCACCGGAAGAAATGCAACAAAAACCAATCAATGTACACAAGCGAATGTACGCTGTTCATGCAAATTATCTGTAAAGGTTGCATTATTGACAGAATGAATAAGCACAGCAAAAAAAACGGTATCAATCTGGAAATTTGTGATGATTTGTAATAAAAGTTTGCTAAAATATATCTCACTCATTCATGATTCACATAAGCTGTCAGTGCCGCATGAAAAAAGAAAGCAATGGCTCCAGAGAGGATCGAACTCACGACCTTCGCGTTATTAGCACGACGCTCTAACCAGCTGAGCTATGGAGCCAGGTCATGAGAGCGGGTTCTGCAGACTAATAACAATACACCAATATACACAGTGTTAAGATAATGTATTTCAGACGGTTTAGGACTTTCCAAATAGTACTAACACGCAAATAAGTATTATATGGCGGTTATGTAATTATGAAACATTTCCTCATTCTAGTCAAGAGATGGTTAAAGTGGCGTAAAAGTGGAACTGATTGGTTGAACCGGTTTCGGGTAGCAGGCTCATATCTCACTATGCACAACGCTGTGGAAAATGCGTTAAAACGTGGCAAAAGATAAGCTCGTCAGCTTTTAAAGCTGCACTAGGGAATCGAAAAACATCATAATCTAACAACTGCAATGGTTTCATGGTTCACACAAAGTAGTGAGATTAATGCAGAAATCAACATCTTGAAACAACGTGATGTGATTCTTCAGGAAGCCATTTTGTATTACTACAATATTTACAACTCAATTAGCACTCAGCCCGGCTAGCTCAGTCGGTAGAGCATGAGACTCTTAATCTCAGGGTCGTGGGTTCGAACCCCACGTTGGGCGCACAAAGTTTTTTGAGTGGTTGTGGGTTGAATAAAATATAGACAGAGAGGGTAGGGGGGAAGTAAAAGAGAGAGGAAGTAAAAGAGGATCGTAGAGTGTTTCGCAGTGTGGCGGGGTACGGTGGTTGGTAGTGGGGCATTCTTTTGAAAAAATCTGACTTATAATAGTCCTATTATTAAGCCAGTTTGTTGCCAACAGGGGTTTACCTGGGGCGATAGATAGATTTGACTGACTGTGACAATTCAGCATCTTTTTTTAGGTTTTCGCATACCAAGCTACCAATTGTTGTGCAGCATCAGATACCACATATGTACATATGTCAAATAATAATGAATGGAATAAATTTATCAACAAAAGGATAACTAATAAAACAACTTGACACCAAAACAGTAAGGCAAACCTATGTAGCAAATGCAAAGGTATATAAATATGTTAAGAAAACAAGCAAAAACGTGAGCAAAATTATAAAAATTGCATCGGCCGGGAATCGAACCCGGGCCGCCCGCGTGGCAGGCGAGCATTCTACCACTGAACCACCGATGCTTGTTATGAATTTGAGAATAGTTACTTTGTTGTTGATTGTTTTGCTAAATTTTAATTTGTTTTATTGTTCAACTGTTCGACTGAAGTAAAACTTCTTTTCTATTCTTTATTTAGTTAAAGTCTTACAATTCGGCGCCGTATTCTTATCCTTTTTTATTTTGCTAACTTTGTACATATTTCTGAAGTTTTAATCAATCAAAGACTTGCAATTCGGTAAGAAATAAAAAAACAGACTGAAAGGTGGTGGCGAAGGGTTCTTTGTTGGTTGTTTATTTTTTAAACAGTTAGAAATTAAGCAATCCTAAACCATAAACCATGTATGAAGTTGTACAACATCTATTTTGTAATTTATCATATTTTATTCCCATACGATGCACGTGAGATGAAAACCCAATAAAAGCCATATGCCAACAGCACCTTCAACACTGTCTAAACTGCATTATCACACTTTGTACCACGAATGGCAATTGCTGGATCCTGTCGCCACAACCTAAAATTGTACTCACTCTCATTCAGACGCGAATAGATCCATACTGGTAGACTGTTTGTCAACACCCACAGCACACCCTCGGAGTCACTCGTCAAATCAGTCGGATAGATCAGTTCCCGATTGTCTAGATGCACTACCGCGTGATTGTCCGCGCCGAAGAACTGATTTGTGTTCCAGCATCCGATAGAGTTTCGGTTTACCTCGGCATAGAACAGGACACCGGTGCCAGGATCGTAGTGATGCATGGTAGACTGCGTATTAGGACCTCGTTCACCCAACGCCTCAAACAGACCATCATAGTATCCAGACTGTGCGATTCGCTTGTTCTGCAACACACTTGTAAACGTCCCGAACTCGGTCGTACTAACCATCGGATGGTAGTAGACCAGCTTCGATCCTGCTACCGTATCGTTCTGTCCGATCGCGATCGAAAACACACCATCATCCCACTGGAACCTCTGTCCGGCCACATTGAAAGTGGCCCGCTTCGGATCGTACGCAAACGATGTATGATTAAACGACCACATATCATTTTCCCGCAAACTGTACACGTGGATGGCGTTTGCAACAAGATCCGGGATATACGCGTATGCTTCACCGCAATTCGTTGACTCCACGTCCACGGTAATGCTAGCCATACCGACCCCTTCCCGAACGATTGATTCCGGAATCGTGTACCGTTGCACAAGCTGATCGCGCCTCAAATCGACGATCCAGATCTGGGGACGTTGAATCTGCTGCCGATTGTCCGGATATTCCAGCATGCCCGTATCGACAAACCATAGCCGTTCACAGGCATCCACCTTTGTGCGGTACACCGAAACTAGCCGTCTCAAGTCTGGTGCATATTGTGGCTGAAAGTATGCGTTGTTTAATTGCAATGATTTGTGTTTTGAGATCTCTGAAGCCACCAACCTGCAGCTCATTGATCGGATAGGTAGGATATGCTTTCAAGGATGGACTTCGATCACCGGGCGATATCTTTGTCAAATCGATCACGTTAAGTGTTGCTGGAACGCCCGGTCTTCGGCGTGGTATGGTAATGAACAAACGGTTTTTGTGATGCGTTGCACCCATTGGAATGTTACCGTAAGCCTGGAACGTTTCATTCTCTACATCTCCTTGAGCTCGAGGAAACAGTATCGGAATGTTGCCTAGAAGCGGAAAGAATCACAACGCTATACTTCTGCGAACTGACTTGCGATGCGTTGAGTCGAGACCTGCCTTTACTTAGATCGGGAAGGTCACTGTAAGACATCTGTTTCCATTCGAATACTTTCTCAAACTCGGTACCATTTCCACCAAACACGAGCAACGCACACAAAATGGCGACAACAGGAAGACGTACGACATCCATACCGCTTTCTACAGGAAGGATTTGCTTGCTATTAAACTATTATTTCTATAAGTTTGCCAAATAAAATTTATTAATCCAACCGAACACTGCGAAACTTATTACCGTGAAAGTCAACAGTCTGCTCAGCACTGGGAAGTCTATCACAAACGATCGCTAGATCGTTAATCACTGACCCGAACACATCATCAAACCGATCCAGCCCCCCCACAACCAATACAGTGTAGTACTTAAGTGTTTACTAGAGCGCTTTACACAGTGCGCTTATGCACCGGGTGCACAGATTGTTCCTGCGATTGCCTTAGACGGTTTCTGACGCCAGATGCGGAAATTATAGTCATCAGCGTTGAGCGTTGCGTACAGCCATCTTGGCAGTCCGTTTGTCATGACCCACAGGTCACCATCACTGTCGAGCTGTCGTGGAACGGAAGTATTGGTTTGCTTAGTTTTGCTAAGGAGTTCCTGATCAGTGTGTACTTACGGTCATATCGGATGGGTAGATAAAGTTTTTATTGTCCAAGTGTACGATGCCATGATTTTCGGGTTCGAAGCTTTGGGCAGAATTCCAGCAACCGATCGAGTTACGGTTGACTTCCGCGTAAAATAGCACACCTGTCTGCGGGTCGTACTGGTGAATGGTGCATTGCGTTTTGATGCCACGTTCACCGACGTGCTGGAAAGATGGAAAGAACAATAAAAAAAAGGAATGAGGCCGAATGTCATCGCATAAAGGGAAAAAATATGATCAAGAACGTACCGTAAACAAATGATCGTACCCTCCGACGTTGGCAAGCGTTTCATTCTGCAGGACACGCGAACTGGTCCGATACTCGGATGTGCTAGCCATTGCGTGGAAGTACACCGTCCGTCCTTCCTGTTCCGATTTTTCTGCTCCAACCGCTAACGAGAAGATACCATCGTTCCAGCGGAACCGTACCCCAGCCACACTGAACCCGGTCATGCGCGGATCGAACGAGAGGAACTCGTGCTGAAACTTCCACATCCGATTCTCCCGGAATCCGTACACGTACAGCCGGTAGAACGCAAGGTCGGGTATGTAAGCGTACGCACCGTCACAATCGTCGCTCGAGGAATCGATCGTAACGCTCGCCATGCCGTGACCTTCAGCTACGATCGATTCCGGTATTTCGAACTGTCGCACTTTGCGATCCTGCAGCAAATCAATGATCCACAGTGATGGTCGCTGTACTTGCTTGCGGTGGCCGGGATATTCGAGAAATCCCGTATCGACGAACCACATACGATCGCAACGATCCACACGGGTGCGATAAACCGAGATAAGCTTTTTGGGATCCGGCAGGTAAGGACTCTGCATTCAAACGAGATGATAGCAAAATATACGCGAGAAGTTTTGAAGTAGTTTAAACAAACAGAAGAGCCACACAACTAGCTCCCAAAAAAACAACTACAATTATAGGTTCTAGCAAAAAGCAACAACAAAAAAATGACGGAAGTGATCGTGGAGCCAGTGACTTGCGCAAACGAATGCATTAATTCAAGAGTGTTCTTTAGTGCGTAACAAGGCCTCACAATGTCATCCATTTTTCATTGCGATTGTTGTTCTTACCCTTAACTCATTCGTCAACAACGTTGGGTACGCCACCAATTTGGGCGATTTCTCACCATCCGGCACCTGATCCAAGACGATCACGTTTAGCGTGGATGGAATGCCGGTACGACGTCTCGGCACGGTTATAAACACTCGGCCCTTGTGATGCGTCACACCCATCGGTAGATTGTGGTACGGTGCGAAACTTTCATTCAGGGCCACCATTTCCGGCACATCATCCGGCACGTCCGGGAAGAAAACTCCATCTGCAGTGTTGGTAATGGAAAATCGTGAATACAAAACAACACCATGCACCGGAACCACCAGCCCTATTCTCTAGGATCAAAGAAGCGAACTACCTTCGTTCGAGCCGGTATTATTAAAGTCAAGCAGCTTCCAACGAAACACTTCTTCAAACTCATCCGCTTCCGCTACCGAACCGAACAAAGTCACCGTTACGAGCAGTGTGACGCACAACAGCGCGGACGTGCCTTTCTCACACATCTTGTCTCAGATGCAGCACGGTACGTTCTGGCACGCAGGACAGCCTATATTCTGTGGGCACGGTTTTCGTTTGCACTGAACCGGTTTCGCGTCCCCGACATTATTGATTTAACATTCTTTTCCTTCTTCTGTCAGGTTCTGCGGTTGGCGCGGGGTAGATTGCAAATAAAAATAATGTATTAAACGCCACCACTACAGTTCCACACGAAAAAGCGGTACAAGGGGTAGATTTTAAGCGATGGTTGTGAGGGGGGAAAAAGTCGAACACAACCAAGACGTCGTTTATTTGATGCTCTTACATTCGTGGCGAACCCCTGGTGGGTCCTCTAGCTAGAGTGGTGGTAGTGAAACCGTTTTGGAACCTCGTTCACGGTCGTCGACCGGGACGACTTGGGCCGTGCCCCCAGCCACCGTATGGACCACCGC
This sequence comes from Anopheles maculipalpis, assembly GCF_943734695.1. NCBI lineage: Eukaryota > Metazoa > Arthropoda > Insecta > Diptera > Culicidae > Anopheles > Anopheles maculipalpis. Next base: position 14,953,040 of record NC_064871.1, on the reverse strand, counting down.
CCGGTCCGTGCTTGTCCTTGAACTCGTAGAACGTTACGCGATCATTGTTGTACTCGTCACCGAACCGCTGTCCGGAATGCACGTTCGGCGGATTGGCCGGATCACAAACGGTACCCTTGATGATTTGCTTAATATTGGCACGCCACACGAAGAAGTTAAACTCGTCCAAATTCAGCTGGGCATAGAGTAGCTTAATGATCGAGTTCGTCATGAACCATACGTAACCGTTTTGATCGATCTGCAAACACCAAACAAAGTATAAAAAATTTCGTCCACCAATATCGCTTACCCCACCGCGAGATACTCACCGACAGATCATTGGGATAAACAATGTCGCGATCGTTCTTGTACACAATCGCCATGTTTTGTGGTGCGAACGGTTTGTTCGAGTCCCAGCACAGGATCGCGTTCTGCTGGATCAGGGCGAAAAAGATTACACCCGTTTCGCGATCGAACGCGTGTATGCTTGACTGGGACTTGCTGCCGCGGTACCCGAGCAGCTTAAAGTCCGTCCCGTGCCAGGACCGCTGGGAAGCCGTCTCGTTGCGCAGCACTTCCGTCGACACGGTAAACTCGGAGTTGCTGGACAGTGCGTGGAAATAGGCTGTGCGGAACTTGGTGACCGGATCCGGATTGCCGAGCGCGATCGAGAAGATACCATCGTCCCAGGCAAAGTTAATGCCCTGGATGTTGTAGTCACCCTCGACCGGGTTCAGGAAGAAGTAGTTGTGCAGGAAGCGCCACGCACGTCGGTTCGCATAGTCGTACACTACCATGCGGTAGGTTTGCAGGTCGGAAATGTAAACGAACACCTTCTCGCAGTCGGTCGGATCAACGTCGAGCGTGATGGACGTTAAACCGTACCCGGTTTCGACTGCTTCCTTGGGTATTTCGAAACGATGGATTGGCTGGTTGGTGGTAAGATCGATCGACCATACGGAGGGCCTTTGTACGATGGTAAAATTACCTGCAACAGGAAAATGGGGATGTGAATTGATGTACTATTGTGTAATGCTTCATGTAATGTATGCAGAATAGTGAGACTTCAACCTAAGCTTGATTAATGTTTGCCATTTGTGATGCTACCTTTTGTGAGAGCGATTATTTGCATACTAATCCAGCCTCATGAGGGTCTAAGGGGACTAAGAAGACTATAGATTTTATTGAACATTTTACACCCGAATGTCCTTCAGCTTCTACCGCATCAGCCGGAGTTACTCATCCCACTTTGACAAACAAATCTCAAGGGAAAGAATTGTCTCCGCCAAAAATGGTAACCATGCAAGGACATCCCAAACTTTCCAGACTGCTAGTCAGTATGCTCGCCCAAACCTTGACCAGATTTGGTTTGTTTTCCGAAACGACAGCACGATACGCTGGGAAACAGTCATCGGAAATCACACATCTCGAACCTGTTCGATTCGGAAACCGGTCCCCCGACGTGATAAAGTGTGTAACCGGTTTCACCCACCAAACCACATACGATGGTCATGTTTTGCGGGAAATAACGCACGATTCGGCAGAAAAGAACGTTAAGAAAGCCAATCTTAGTGCAACAACACAGATGGGACCAGATCCCAATCTTAGTGCAATAACAACAGGAAAAAAATGTTACTCTCCGTTTTACGTCCATTTTAGGTTTGAGGCGTGGTTGTCTACGTACGGTGCGTTGATTATTGTGACCTTTCGGGAGAGGCTAGTTCAACGTTTTGAACCTAAACAACGTGATAACGTGAATGCCGGCAAAGGCAAATTAGGGCAAATTTCCCACCTATTGCTCTATATATGTATTGCTTCGTACGGATTATGTTGAAACTTACCGGGGATTTCCATCATGCCCGTATCGACAAACCACAACCGATCACAGCGATCGACACGTGGACGGTAAACCGTTACGATACGATTCTCGTCCGGTTGCAGATCCGCCTACGGAAGCATGGAAGAAAGAAAGCAATTGTTTAGTGCATCACAAACACAAAATAGGAACAACAATGTGCGCCCCACCTACCCGTAGTTCGTTGAGTGCAAAGTTAGGATACGGCTTCAGGACAACGTTCGTGTTGGGGAACGGTGGTGCAATGTCGACCACGTTTAGCGTCGACGGGATACCCCAGCGACGGCGTGCTACGGCCACAAACACCCGGTTCTTGTGATGGACGGCACCCATCGGAATGTTTCCGATCGGTATGTAACCATTTTCACGCTGCAACACTTCCGCTGGCACATCGTACTCCACCTTCTGCCATTTTAATACCTCGTCTACCTGGCCGTTGGCGAGGGCCACAACGGTGACCAGCAGGAGCAGAAACGCGTGTGCCATTTGTGAACACACGACAAACAGACACTGGTTACCGGAATTGTTCTCACTTGATCCCCGACTGCTGACTACTATCACTAGCCCGACTTTCGCGCTGTGACCGATCGGCGACGATCACACTTCACAAATGATGCTGCGCGTCTTGGTAGACGAATAAATAGAGTTCGTGTGTGAAGATTTTTTTTTTGTTGTTGCTGTGACTTTAATCTCATGAATCTTCGCTTAAGCTGGACCGGTTCCTACCGTTTGTTCTTCCCCCTCTTTCATTTTTATTATCTCGAGTCGGTTCCTTCACTCTTTTGGTCTTTGCCTAGCTACGTTTGTTGTTAAGGTGACATGGGTCGCATCCGTTTGTGGAGAATCTTTCTTCGTTTGTTTAATTTCTAAACGGTTTTTTTGTTTGTGCGTTCTTTACCTGCCAGACAGGTAGGCCGATTTTGCGACGTTGCTGGTCAACAACCTGTTGCTGATGTTATTCTTGCTAAGAAAATGTTATACGCACCTGATGCCTACCAAAAGCTGAAGAGTTCTGGAGTGCTTGAACTTTCACCTTTCTTACTAATGCATTAGCATACTGTAAATTCAAACACCGAATTGCTCGTGGAATTCAGGCTCCATAAGACGGATTTTCCGAATATTTCATTCAGTCCAAATCTGAAATGGTCTTTCAGAAAACGGAACGGTGATAAGAACTTCTTGGTGTGTCGTTCTAAAGAGGCAGAGTTGAGATTTGCAAAGAGCGCATTACATCGTGTAATGGCTTTGTAGACACGTGGTCGTGGTCTGTCGGTTCGTTACAAACAAGGGATGAAACGAATGTTCTTTCAACAATCCTAATGTCCGTAGTTTTTTGAATGGGCATGAGAATAATTGATTAGATTTTAAATTTACAAAATCAAATTAATTTCCCAATTTCAAATGTGCTCACGCTCGCATTTTCTTCTCTCTTCCGTATTCGTTGAAATTTTTCATTGATGTTATTAGAAATATTTCACTCTTCATGTTTGACAAAAGGGATCCACCTTGCATATATTTGCTTTGGTATTTGACAGCCCTCTTTGACAGCTCTTAGTCGTGTTTGTTGATGCTTTGGTCGCACTCTGCGGATTGTTTTGCTCCACCATGGATGTAAGTGAAAATTGTACAAGCCTTTAGCTTTCGTGTGTGTTTTGTTGAAAAAACCAAAACCCTTCTTTATTTTTCTTCTCTTCCTGCTCTTCAGCTTCAAAGTACCGATCGAGAGAAAGGCGAAAAGGTGAAGATAGTCAATCAGGTAAAGCATATACCGAAAGATGCCCAAGTTGTGATGTCGATCCTGAAAGAGCTCGGTGCTACCGATTACGAGCCACGGGTCATTAACCAGCTGCTGGAATTTACCTACCGTATGTACTCACCGCGTATTAGCACGTAAACTACCGCACACAGAAACATCTAACTACAACACTGTTGTTGCACTGTTTTTAAGGATACGTAACATGCATTCTGGACGATGCGAAAATATACGCCAATCATGCACGGAAAAAGGTGATCGAGCTGGATGATGTGAAGCTGGCCACACAAATGATTTTGGATAAAGCATTTACAAGGCCTCCGCCGCGGGATGTTTTGCTCGAGATAGCGCGTGTGCGCAATGCTACACCGCTGCCACTAATTAAAACCCATTGTGGTTTGCGTCTGCCGCCAGATCGTTACTGCCTGTCCGCGTGTAACTACAAGCTTCGTGCCGCACAGCAACCCAAGCGCATGAACAAATCCGCACTCGATGGGCGATCATCTCTCAAGTCGGCCAAAGCAGCGGCCGGCGGAGCAGACGGTGGAGGCGTTAAGCGGCCATCCGTGCAGTCCACCCCGAAGACGCAGGTAGTTAGCATTCCGAAACCGGTGTTTAAGTTTAGCACGGCACCGAAAACAACACCGACGACGACAACGAAAGCAGCCAAAACGGCGGTCACATCAGTTGGGTTGGGTGGAAGCAACGGTTCGTCCGCCGGTACCGCCGCAGGTGTTGCTGGTGCAGTGGAAATTAAAATGGAAACGGACGACCAGTTCGGAGAGGTGAACAACGGCAACAAACGCAAGCGGGAAGAAGATGACTTTGAAATAGTGGAATAATTTAATAGTCTTTTACAATAAACACTCGTCTATGTGTGTGTGACTGAAATTGCATTAACTGAGCAATCAGAAACAAAGCCCATTCATCCAAGAAATATGAGATATTTAAGCTTAATCGATCGATTTTATTAACATAAGTCTCCTCACTGGTCCTTGAGAGCCTGAATTGTGACGCAGCCTAAATCCATTATCTGAATATATTCCGAACCTCCGCCGTGTAGTCGGAAGCAGCATTCCTGCAATTGTAAAACAACGAATAAAAAAAAAGAATTACACAAAACATAAAAATACAGTTACTTACACCAAGTTTTTCGCAGATTAGAGCCTTTTGCTTCTCCGTCAGTCCGTCGTTGTACACAATGTACTCGGTTAGCTGCTCAAACAGTTGCCCCACGCTGTACGCATCGTATGCAAGGTTTTGAACGTATTCTTCTAGCTTGCTATAGTTCGAGCTTTTGCAAACCGATATAAATTCCTCCAGGTAGCGTTCCGGTACCACACCCGACATTTCCAGTATGTCCTGCCTTTCGATGCGTGCCTGAGTGCCTTTCAACCGGTGGCACGATTGTAGGGTGGTAATGGCTCGTCGCAAATCACCACCGGAAATATTAACGATGTCCCTGTAAACGTCTTCATCGACCTGAACACCTTCCTGCTCGCAGATGTAGCGCAATCGCTCAATAATTTTCTCCTCTCCCAACGGTTTGAAACGAAATTTGGTACAGCGCGATGTGATTGGCTCGATAATCCGTGACACGTAGTTACAAACCAAACAGAACCGCGTGGTTTTCGTTTCCTTTTCCATCGTTCGACGCAGAGCGGCCTGAGCAGCGTGTGTCATCGCATCCGCCTCGTCCAGAATAACGATCTTGAACGGTGGACAGGGCTTGCCGTCCGTTCTGGTTCCGCTAGCCGTCAGCTGTGCGAACGTTTTCACTTTGTTTCGAATCACCGCTATGCCACGATCGTCCGACGCGTTCAGCTCGAGAATGCGTTCTTTAAACATATCGCCAAACAGTTGCCTGGCCGCGGCAAGAATTGTACTCGTTTTGCCAGTACCGGGCGGTCCGTACAGTAGCAAATTCGGTAGATCCGTGGTTGAGAGACTTTCGCGTAGGACGGCAACCACTTCCGCTTGTTCAACCACATCATCGACACTTTTGGGACGGCTGCAATAAGGAGGTGCGCATACGGTAAACTGCAATCTACCGTCCAATTAACCGTACTTACTATTTCTCTACCCATGGTACGCTATGTTTCGTTCGCTTGGTGGAAGTGCTTCCGCCTTCACCACCTGCACCGGTGGAAGAACTTTCTCCAGTTGTACGGCCAGTTTTTAAAAATGCCTGCATGCTTTTGCTGAGTGTTGCGGGCAGGATAAAAATACTAAATTCTGCTCAATAACATACACACCAAAACAAAATCGTGAAACAAACGAGAACTGCTGGAAATGCCGCTCAGCGTAAAGAATTTGCGCGGTTATTTGTTGACATGTCAGTGCCGGTCTGCGAACATTTGCTAGGTTCTTTAGAGGATGTTGAAAGGTTCTTCGAGAAAAATAAATGCACAGTGGAATGCCACGTGATTTTTGAAAACGTAATTCAAACCGTTGGAAGGAAATAAAATTTTAAACAGTAAAATACTCTACAAGATATAAAATGAAAAACTAAATGTTTTCACGATTAAAAAAACTCGATTGTTACTAATTATTTCCTAGTAAAGAGTTTTGAAACTATTTTTATTCCTCCAAAACTATGTACAAATTCCAAAAAGCAATTAACGATTTATTTGTTTCATTCAGCTTTAAATGACTAGTTTATTTAACAAATATATAAAACGAGCATACAGTACAAGTGTAAGCCTTAATCGGTAGAGTCGGCTTTCACCGTTTAACATTCGTAGCCAATACGCACGCATTTCGCTAATCCTTACACTTCCAACCAATCTCTACGCCTTTATATCACTGTAAATATTCTTCAACAATCGTTTTCCTCAGCTAACTACACACTTTTAAATGGGTTTGCTCAATCGTTTCCTTACTTCAATCACTTAGAAACGCTAGTGAAGAAGCACTATCGCTGTACAATGGTGGTTGGCAGATAGCTATAAACCCAGATTGATAATAAACAGGAAGAACGCTGTATGAGTGTATGAAGAATACTTCCGAAAAATACAACAGTGCTTTTTTTTGTTATGGCACACACCCCGTAAAGTAAATGGGTGGGCTTCTAGTGAAAATAATTCCAGATGTTTCGCATCTGTTAATACAATTTTTAGCACAGGATTTACCGCTACACTATTAGAACCAATACTGCAGAAAAAAATTCAACAACGTGTATCTGTCAGGGCTAGTATGTCGGGTAATGGATGTTGTTGAGGTCAAGTGCACTTAAAATTTTCTTCACCTAATAACAACAGTCAACTAAAGTTCACTTCGAACTCGTGGTTTTAGCGTAGTGTTTTACATGAGTACAATTCCTATAAAATGTCGTCCCTAACCTGATTGTACCGTCTCGCCAGCCCATAAGATCGATCTATCAATTTCGCTAACCACCCTAACGCTTAACCTATAGTATCGTACAGATCCGTGGCCCCGCATGCGGTTTCTTCTCGACAGCTCGCACCGCCTCGTCGAACACTTCCGCAAGGTTAAGCTTCCGTTTTGCGGAACACTCCACCATGGCGTAGGCTTTGATTTTGTGCTTCAACTTCTTGCCCTCGGCCGTGGTGACGAACTTTTCCGACCCGGGAACTCGCAGATCGCTCTTGGTGCCTGCCACAACGACAGCCGAACAGGTGTAGGTAGGCAGATAGGTTTGTAGAATTGAGAAGGGCGGTAACCGAGGTTCCCCAACGTTATCGCGGCCCAGTTTTATTTTGTAGGAAAAGAAAAGCAAAAATACGAATGAGTATAGGGCTGTTGTACATACACCAGTAAGAACGCTGGTCACACTTACCGACAAGCACGATTGGAACGGAGGGTGCAAAATGTCTTATCTCTGGGTACCATTTGGACAGCACGTTATCGAAAGATGTGCGGTTAGATATGGAGTAGCAGATGAGAAAACAATCGGTCTGGAAATAGTTTACAAAAGAAAGAAACAGAGGACATGAAGAGTTTTTTTATTTACAGTTGGACAGAGCAAAACTGTGCCAACAGTCTTCTTTAGAACCAACCCATACTTACATTCGGATAGCTGAGTGGTCGCAATCGCTCGTAATCTTCCTGGCCGGCCGTATCCCACAGGGTAAGCGCGTAATCGGCACCGTCCACAACAATATTGCACGCATGGTTATCGAAAACGGTCGGGACGTACTCGCTGGGAAATTCGTTCTGCGTGTAGGTGATCAGCATACAGGTCTTCCCGACCATGCCGTCCCCGACGGTCGTCACTTTCAGTGGTCTCATACCACCGCCGCCACCATTACTGCTTCCCGTGATCGTCATCCCTGTTTTGGCCGTTTTCAACTACCCGTCAACTACCTGATCAGTCTGGGAGTGTCGAGTTCTGTCGAGAGAAGAAGCAATGAAATAACACATTAAGCGTTTAAACAGACCACCATCAGACACGTGATCAGCTCGGAAAGGGCTGCCCCTAAACCAAGACGGCTGCTAGGACTACCTCCTTTCCCTGTCTCGGGCACACTACGATCAGCCCCGAAGCATGAAACTTGGCGCAGTTTATCGAGCGAGTGAGAAAGTTTTCATTTTCCTGCCAAATGCAGTTCGACCGCACACGGTGGGCGACGTATTAAACGTGGCCCAGCGCCCCGGTTGGTTTCACAAAGTGTGATCTTGAAAATCGTTTAGTGTTCCTCATGGTAGCAACGGGCGCGTAACGTGAGAGAAAATGGCTATCAGAAAGCAAGTGCTGCATTTGTTTACACAAGACGATACAAAGGTGCGAAACAAACTTCCAACAGTGGCGAATAGGCCACGATACGGATGATGACGCTAGAGGACCAATTAGTACATAACGGACGGGGTAGGCAAACAGCCTTAAGAAGAAGCAAAAAAAAACAACACCGATTGGCAAAGAAATCGGAAGGAAATGAGACGTATCGGTATATCTTTTATCGAAACCGCGAATAGCTTTATCTCTCGGTTACGTGGGAGATGGTTGTTGCTAGCGGTGTAACAAATTAATAGCAACCTGCCCAAAGGAAAGCGACAGATGATGGGAAAGTGCTGCTGGCTGTATTGGTTTTAATAGGCGAAAGAGAAAAAATATTGAGCAATTTCCAACAAAGTGTAAAAATATATGTTTGAACGTAACGGTTTACATTTCAATTTTATTTAATTGTTTGATCGTTCATTATCATCCTGTATGCTGTATGTATTAAAATCACATGTTTTCGTGCAAATCGTGCCAGCATTGTTGTCAAAGATCAGGACCAACGACGACGTTATTTCACGCAAATAGACCACAATTTCACCACATTCATTCGCCAAGGAAAAGTATTTCTGTAAAGAAAAACTGGCCGAAGCTTCTTTAAGATTTCACTGCTCGGCAGAATTTTCTGCATATATCTTGTGTCCTCTGGAGACAGCAATCCTGTGCGATTTTTGTGATGCAGTTCACTTCAAATTCAACGATTTTTTATTACAAAAATTTGCTTCTTCTTCCACATATAGCGGTGTGGCTCGAATTATCAACATTTTGGCATGTGAATGGAGGATCTATTTCTCTCTCAAAGTGAGACCTGCAATAAGGCTTTTTTAAACATTTTTCTTTCCTTAAGATGGTGCATTCGAACTATTCACACTAAATGAGTGAAAAATAAAGGTTTCTCATGTAATTTTTTGTATAACTGCCGGTGAGAATTGACTTCAACAGACTCAAAAACCGAACCTAAACCTAAAGAACCTAACTTTTATTTCGTTTTTCTTGTACAATAATTGTACAATGATTGAAGGAGAATCGTTACGTAAATGTCTAAGATATTGACAAAAGGTATGGTGGTAGTATTTGTATTTCACACAGTGTAATGTTCATTTGTAATATAGCAAAGCGTAGTAAATTTAATGTAGGGTTGCCAAACAACATTATCCATAACTGGTTCCATCTGTTGAATTCCCGCAAGCGACACACCTTTTACGAGTCGTTCGGCTTAGAGCTACTGCTAGGGATTACTCCCAAAAGGATTCTCGATCCGGTTATTAGCATCAGTAGCGTCCATGGTATAACTCAATAATATTTAGCTTAATTAAATTATGTTGTATCCGAATTCAAAGAGAATATTTTTGCATATGGTTGGTAGAAATTGCGTCGTCATAGAAAACACACTCCTTTGTGTATATTTAACTAAATTTCACCCTCACCGAATCATGATGCATTCATCCAGTTACTATTTTTGTTCTTATTAAAACCACTTGGAAAATGAAACACTTGAAACCTGGTGCAAAGTTAAATCTGGCATTCTCTGGACGGGTGGAAAATTCAACAGAATTTCGATCGGCTTGAGTGAAAACCTGATGAGAGATGTAAGATACTTCGCTCCATGCATCAGGTGGTTTGGTAAGATTAAACTTTTGCATCGAACAAACACTTTTAGTTTAATTGAAGACGGTGATGGAATGCGTGTGTGTCTGTGTGTGAAAATTGAAACATAAATTCACACTCCGTGGCATTACAAGCCGTCGGTGTCATATTGCATTTTCCAAGCATTGCATGACGCAAATAACCAGTAATATGCTCAGGACGTCTCCGTGTGAATCAGCACATGCTGTGCAGCTCTTGGTGTTACCATGTCACCAATGTGTAGATGGGAAGAATTTTTCATATGCAATACAGTTAGACATGTTTTTTTTTTATGTTCAACCAATCCTCAACGCTTGCAAGAATTCGCACTCGTTTGTGTTAACCAGCGCAAAATGCTAGACCAGGGATCGGCAAAGTCTGCTTCGCGGGAAAATATTTGAAGCATCAACACCAACATATCTGTTTGTGTTTTTCGAACTATATTTTTAAGACACTTGTAACGAACTGAATTATTCAAATCATCAACAGGCTTGTTTGTGCTTAAAATACAAATTTTGAAAACGTAGTTGAAGTAGTAGCGTCAATGGTAAACTTCGAGAACGGATCTCGAGCATTAAACCAGTGCGAATTTTGAAGATTTTTGGGAACATTTGAAGCCGAGCATACCGATAAACTGTTTTATAATAATGCTGAATTATGATTTAATTATTTATTTATTTACATTCTAGTATTACGTCTTACCGGCGTATTGTATCCGTATTATGACTTCATAATGGAAAAATTCTATAAACATCTTCAAATTCAAAAACGTGCGATTTACTAAAGAGAAGCGTAGGACATAAACGTTTATAACCGATATCGTATGTTGCAAGGTTCAACAATGTTAGTTTATGAAATGTATTCCTTAGACGAATCATGCAGGCAAAAATTGGCATTCAAATGATTGTAACTAAATAATGAAATATGCTTCAAAAATCAAGTACTTGAACTTAATAGATTCTTGCAAATACTTTCCGGAAACAGATTAAAATGAAACATGTGGAACCACAATTCAGGTCATGTCTAACAGACAATGGAAACCGTGACTACATACTTTCAGGATTGAAATAAATATTGCTTTTATTAAATACTACGTACAGAGGATGAATTAAAATCATAATAACATGATAATTTTGATAAATTGCTTCTGCTATTATTTACTCTTATTGTCTGGACGTTTTTTGTGATAAGTGTGCCGACCCCTGCGCTAGACCGTACATCCTGGAGTGTGCCAGGAACATATGTCATATGAGGCGGATGTAGTGGCATGACACTATTCAATATAAGAAAGAAAAGAAAAACTTTAAAAAAGGCTATACTTTAAGCTCACTTTAATTTGTGTTACTTTCTTAACAACTCATAGCTCGCGATAATTCTCCCGTCCAGCGTTACTTCGCACACAGTTTTCGTACGTGTTCATATCTGTTACGGGTATTACTCATCTCAGGTGTAAAGTGAGCAAAAATTAATGATGTCCATCGTCTGGCCCCATGTTATAGCTCACTTTATGGAGGTTACGCCGTCAGTTTAATTATTCAACGAACCGGGACATAACCATTAGCTACAAAACGGACGCCCAATGCCTAAGAATATCCCTGAAGGTACGTAGCTTCTCGCAATTTGGCTGCGTCATTCAATATCTTGGAGTGTGTGAAACATGCAAAGGAAATGATTTTGTCAGGATGAAGGAAATTGGTGTTCAAAAATGGAAATTTATTTTTTTCCACAACCGTTTTGACACCAAGACTACAAGACCATGTTCTAAAAAGAGCAATTACTTCACCATGAGTTATATTCCCCAAAATATACTCGTCTTCTTCATAGCGAGGAAAGAACTTAGCTGGCAAAGGCTGAACAGACCTGGAGCCCTTAGGCATGGGCATAATATTGCATAAAGTGTGTTTGTGTGCTTGAGCGCACGGCTTCACACCAACTCGCACAAAGTGTCGGTGTCTTATCAGTGTATCGTCACATACTGCGCACATATGATGTGGGGCTGGTGCAACAGCAAAGCCAACCAGCACCACGATAGGCCAATCTTCCGACCCATCGGCACATGATATTTGCACACAGTACAGTTGACTCCACGTTCCTTCGCCGTGTCTTCATTTTCTTGCCGCGAAATATACTTCTCTAAGCCATTTGTTTGTGAAGCTTTTTTCATCCCCCAACTGCTCGGGGAGGTTTCTTCCTTTTTTTTTTTTTTGTTGTTGCTCCGCGTCCCGTTTAGCGTGTGTGGTTTAGGTGGCATTAGGGAAACAGCTTCTGGTGCAAAAAAGGAAATCGAGCCATCTTTCTAGCACAGCTCACGATGACGGTGCCTTCTGTTTATCGTAAAGACGTTTATTTGCATCCCGATACGAAGCACGTTGACACGAAACAGCAACGTCTTCGGCATTTCTCTCCTGCACGCGTGGTCCATGCTGTTAATTGAGGTAAATTAATTTTATCAACCTCTAACACGCACACACACACACACCAACGCTTCGGCTGACACGTTTACTGAAGGGAAGACAAATGCACCCGTTACGACCGAGCTGGTCGGTTGGTGGAAGTAAGCTTGTAGCGGTCTCGGCCACCGAAAATACACATGGTCTGCTCACCCCGAAGCGGAGGGTGGTATGTTTGAGGGCATGAGGCCAAAAGATTAATGGATGTAAATTGAGACGAACTCCAGAGCGGGAGTGACCTCGCATATCGGTCACCAGCCGCATCTTCCACGAGGCTTTCCCTTTCTTTCTTGATGTGGAAAAAAGGCAGACGCAATTGGGCGAACCGAATTCTTGCTGTACGCACGGATGAGTTTGCATCAAGGTGCGTAACGTTTAATTCGGGTCAGTGTTACTTCCGATGTAGGGAAGTGAAAGAAGATAGAGCGAGCGAGTGAGAGAGGGCTAAAATCGGAAGCAACACTAGAACGGAAAGTGTTTTAACACCCACCCGTAAAGCGTGGTAGTCTTTGGGGTTTATTAAATTTGTACATACACAAACACCTGTGCCAGCTTCCTTTTTTTCCCAGTGTTAAACGACCATGGACCATACCGTACGGTACGGGGAACATAAATACATACATACATGCGAGAGCAGCCCAAAATTGAATCCAAAATCTCGAAGTACATAAAGTGCCGGGACCGTGAGGTGAGCTTCGGTGCTTTGGATGAATATTTTACCAAGAAGCGTACATACACACACACACACACGCCAGTATCCGAATTGGAAAAGTAGCAACATAATTGAACTACATGGTCCCGTACGGTCCCGGTTCATGTTGCCATGCCATGTTTTGACGATCCAATTAAAGCACCAGCAACGGCCGGTGAGCTTGACGGGCAATAAAACTTTTGCCCAGAAGGACGATGAAATGTTCTATGTGTGATTGGCGAAAAGGAGTGTTTAGCTAAACATTTTAAGCGTAATGGAAAGCAGAATAGCTTTCCCAGTTTATTTACATATGTGAGCGATCCTGCCGAAAAGTCCAAAATGGTCGAATCTGTTTCGGAGAACGCTGTACTAACGTATGCATGAAAAACAGCGACTTTTGTTTTGGGAATCAGATAGGCGATAAAGGTGGTTTTCAGTTAGTTAAATGGTCGCCTTTTGCTCTCAATTTATCCGTGGCTTTGGCCAACAAATTATTTAGATATTCTTCTTCTTGGCTTAACGATCGTCTAGGTCAGGCCGGACATCGAATGGCTTAACAAACTTGCCGATACCACGTAGTTGGATAGTCAGTCCTCGCTACGAGGAGACGGTCTAGATGAGATTTGAACCACGATCCTGTCGTTTGAAGACCTGTGCCGATGTTGCCTCTACCACGGGGCAGCCCAGAGGGAAGAGAAGAAGCTGTAAAGCTCGAAGCAGTAGTAATTGCTCATCAGAAACTGTCGCTTTACTTCCAACATTTTCAAATGAATTTCGAATTTATGTTCGGGATTTGATTTCCTGTCCTGTCGTGTGAAGACGGGCGCCGATGTCGCCTAACGGGCCGCCCATATTAGATATAGAAATCTTGAAATTTATCCAAATGTCCAAAAGTTTCCTTCTTTTAAGCGCTCGCGTCCAAGCAGACGAAGACACCACTTCGCCATCCTTTGTGATCCTTTTTAATGCAATTTTCGGGCAGGCTCCTTGCAATATAATTCTAAAGCAAGGAAGTTTAAACCATTAGCTAACGCACTGTCTAGCAAATAACCCAATTCTTCCTCTACCTGACGGGAGGTTTATTTAAAACCCGAGTTCCAGAATTGGCATCGAAGCGAACCGCGTTGCAGTTGTGTGCCATTATCGCACCAGGGTATTACTCAGCCCCCGAACGGGGAACCTTTCGCGATGCGTCAGAAATCAAACACATTCACCTCGATGCGGGCAACATAGAAGAACGCAGAGCAAGGTGTTTGGACGCAAACCTAAGACTGGTCACGGTGCGTGATGAGTCACCACGCACCATTACTGTTACCTCCCGACCCAGCTGGAAGAATCCCCAAAACCCATATACTTAAAGTAGATGAGAAGGGTTTGTAGCTATTGTAGGGTACGATCAGATGTCGCAGAAATAATGAAGGCTCTCTCTCTCTCTCTGTTCTAGCGTATCTTTACAAAACTTATCTATTTGTGAAGATTGTACAGAGTACAAAACCCTTCCATGGCGGACCTGAAACGACCTGTAGCTGTGTGTGAGTGATTTCACTTCCGGCGTTCCAGCAGCGTCAAAGCGGAAATGCCCGATTACCCAAACCGGATCGACACTCTCGGAAAGTTTGACACTGGCGGGAAGGGTTTGTTCCATCGTGGAATTATTATTATTATATCCAAACTACTTGTTTTCACTTGTGGCAAACGAACACGTGTCACACTGTTGTTGAGCTATTGTTGTGAAGAACTTTAAAATACCCGGTTTTGGACGGGCCTCCTCCGAATGACATGACTGATCGTTCGAGTTGGGTGTGGTGTGGTGTGGACCGTTGGGATTCTTATTGACTTCCCGTATATGGTAAAGTAATTATTTACATGTTACTCCTAACACTCCTGTCTCGTACTTTAGATACATTTGTGGAAACATTGGCATTGTACTACCGTTTCAAATGTTATTCCTACACATTCTTTGGCCTCGGAATGGTTTTCACGGTCGTTACTTCTTCCATCGTTTCAATTCATTGTCAATCGTTCATCATTTTCGTCATGTTGGTGTGTGTGTGGGCAAATTGTGCCGTTTGTATTTCATTATTTGGCTTCGTCGCACATTTCTGTACGCTTGAATGAAAAGTTCTTTTTGGTTGCGTAGAATGACGACCGCTCTACCGACAACGTGCGGCTGTTGTTCCTTTTTCGCGTCAACTCCGTAAGGTCCGTCACACAACAGTCACAGGTTCACCTGCGAGCCGGTGTCACTTCTGTAAGTGGATACACATTAAATAAACCGCGAAAAGTAAAAATTCGCGTGCCATTCCTCATAAATCCTAGAAAAAAATGACCTCTTAGCCGTAATGGAAAGCACTCGTCATTTGGGGATGTTGAGGTGGTGGATAGCGAGATCATTCAAACATTGTTTATTTCCCCAAGCGGTTTAACGACCCAGTAAATCATCATTATTGCCAAAGCGGTGGTCTACAAACGGTTTGGAATTTCTTTGCGACTTTTGATGACGAACAACTGCTTTCAAACGTCAACTCAGGAAAATCAATTTGCGGGAATAAAATGAATGACTCCCATTATGAAGCATAATTGGAAGTGGAAGAGAAAAGAGAGCGTTCGAAAATCCATTAACTCTATACGTATACTGTAGGGTACATTAATTGAAGTTGGTGCTTTGTTAATTATAATTTGTAGAGCTTTTTTTGTGAGCATGTAACTTGGAACCTTCAGATTGGAACCACTGAGATTTTATGCCTCCTTTTATGTGGATTTCATAAACAGAACTTCAATAGAAAAGATTTTGCCTGGATAGCGGGCTACAGGATAGAGGTGTTACATCCATAGAATATCCCTGAGGCCAGGGAGGAAAGAACTCTACGAATAATATTGAAAAATATTTCCCAAAAAAATTCGGTTCCATTACCCAACATCAAACATTTCCATTCTCAACAGGTGTTAAAAGCACGCTAAACGCCGCTGTGAACAAATCTGTTGACATAAGCCGGAAGCCCAGCGACATTCGAACGGACGTGCAGTGTGTGGCCGTTCGTTGTACGCGGGTTGCTTCCGCTTTACATCCGGGATGTCCGGTAAGATAAATACCGAATGAAGCCGTGAAAAGGGGCACGCCGAGAGCGTTGACGTTTGTTGTAGTGTAGGGGGAGAAAGAGAAGAAGGAGGAGGAGGAGGTCCTTATCAATTAGGACGCCATAATGGTGTAAAAAAGCGTGTATCCTCTCGTTAGTGTTTAACCCCTTTTCATGCGTTTAACGGTTGGTGTGATTAGAATATACGGTTTTTTGTCGGATAAAGGGCGGGATTGCTTTAGGACTCTTGTGTATCGGACCATTAAAGTTGTTCGTTGGAAGGAATCGAGAGCCGGCTATCTAATTATAAACTGACTAGAGACTTGTTGATATACCACATAGTGGAGAGATCTGCGGGAAAACGGTCCTTATGAAATTTGATCCCCGAGTCCGTATGATGACGGGCGTTGCTGTCACAACTACTCTATCGAACCGCCCTATATCCTACCGATAAGAATCACAATTTAAACTTCCTTGCTTACCGTAACGCTTGTTTTAAATCCTCTCCTCCCGACGAACTCCTTGAAACGGTTCGAACGTGATTTCTGACGATGAAGATAGTTCCAACAAACAAATTTCTTACTCCTTCAAAACTGATTTATCTGCACTGCGAATGTACGCGTTCGCATGGCTTGCCATTACACTGATTACAGTGACACAGAACACAAAACCACCCCACAGTATCTTATCTCGGCTCTCCGAGACTGTGACTGAAGCTGTGTGGGGACCACCGACAAACGGGTGGTGCGTTTTTAATCACGTTGAAAAATGTCAATCGCCACAGGAAATGTCATCGACAAGTGTGTCGCCGCATTACCATTGCACTGTGATCGAGCCGTTTTGGGCGATATGATGCCAGCATGACACTACGTTGACCACGTTCCACCGTACTCGAATGATACCGTCTGCCACTGCACTTGCATTCGAACGATGCGCACTGAAAAGAAAAAGAACCAACCCGAAGCAGCTTCGTCACAATCGTTTCACTGGTGGACGGGTCGTGTTACGAGCCCGAAAACTGCCCGCTTAACTCGTTCACCGAAGCTTTCACTTTCGGATCACAACACTTTCGATTCCAACACGATGTGCTATCGGGTGCGTGCGGGCATCCCAAAGGAATACAGCAAAAATTTTTCGATCTGATTCCAAAATCTGGTATCTACTTTTCTTGGCACCACAATGACGACGGTGCAACGATAAACAAAAACGGTTCTGCAGCACTAATCGTGGTGGTGGTGTTGAGACGCTAAAAATTGCGCCCTGCGCTGCCGATAGCACTGATAAGCACGTCGTCCTCACATCGATTCCGGGTTGCCGGTTCGCTCTATTATCGCACACATTCCAACCAGCAAAACCCTTTCGAGCCGCACGAGCTCACCCCCTGGACTTACTGGCTGATTGACGGATCTTGCCGTTGTTTTGCTTGCTTGCACCTCGGAGGCCCCTTTTGCACTGTGTACATTTAATTTACACTTCTGAATTAAAAAAAAAAAAACACTCAGGACCGGACGGAACCGCGCACAACCGTGTGATCGGTGCGTACGCGACGACGAACAAACTACACAGACTCGCGCGCTACGCGGATGGCGCGGATCCACATGATAACACGAGAATATCGGTGCTTGTTGTAAGCGTGAGCAGCGAATGTAACAGTGAGAGTGAGAGAGAGAGAAATGTAACTTACGCTCAATTTTACATGGTTCGTCTCTCACAAATACAGACGGGCGAAGGCACGTCTTGCTTGCAATGTTGTGCGTTGTTTTATACACTAAGCGGAATAAGAATAGCAACCATGTGTTTTGGAGCAACATTTTCGGAATTTTTGGAAACGATTATTCTTTTTCTCAGTTTAGAATGTTGTTCCCCTTCTTGACTTAACGACCTACTAAGTTACGCCGGCTGTCTAATGACTTACTAGACTAGCGAATACCACGTAGTTGGATAGTTAGTCCTCACTATGGAAGAACGGTCCGGATAGGATTTGAACCCCCGGTCCTGTCGAATGAAGACCGACGCCGTTGTTGCCTCACCACCAGGCCATCCTAGGTAAAATGATATTTGAAACTTTGTTAAATCCTTACGTTAAAATTTTGGGACGCAATTTGGGATACTGTTTTCTTCTAGTACAGTGGTTTTCCAGTGATGAGCTTACATCGGAACGTAACTTTGCTTTTCCTCTCATCTATAATCGCATCTCAGCTGTGTAGCCGCTGAGCTGGCTTGGACTTTGGCATGAAAAAAGGTTTTCTTTTGCAATCTTTTGTACAAAACTTAACCTCCTATGCGAATTGAATTAAAATGGCTCAAAACAGATCCCGCAATGTACCAAAAATGAAGCTTCATTCCAATGGTGATGCTATTTTTATTTCACTAAGTGTACTACCGTAGAGGCGGTGCCTTCGTTACCGTACACATATTCCCTAGACCGTTCCTTTTTAGCTCACGAAACACTGCCCCAACCACTAGCTGAGTTTAACCGCACTAAAGTCGGACGGGGATTGGGATTTGAAACGCTCAATTGCACTCGGGTCACCATATAAGTCGGACCCGTAAATAGAAGAATACTCACGCCTCATCCTCACCAAACGTATGACCGTACTGTGCTACAACGTCGGCTCTAGCACGAGAATGCACGTCACGTATCATCAGCACCAACACACCCTAGAAACCGGACTGTACGATTTACGATAAAACCGACATAAAAAAAGCACCGGAGACGGTTCCGCCAACTAACTGTTGCCGAATTGGATGGAATTCGCCATTTACCTTCCTTCCGTGATCTACCCTCGATCCTCAGCAAAATCTTGCTGGTTTGTGCAGGGACCACATTAGAAACCTGCCGGTTGGATTACAAAACGTGAAGTGTTATTTTAAGATTCCCTCGTTTCTCGTCTAACCATCATTTGACGGTAAAGTGCCGTCTGCGTTCGTGTGCATTTGAGAGAGAGAGAGAGAGAGAGAGAGAGAGAGAGAGAGAGCTAGATCTTTCCATATATGGTATGATTCGCGGGATAAAATTCAAACATTGCTTTTAAATTTCGGCACCGGATGTGGCATCTTTCGCGAATTGCACCTCGTGGTTTAACACATTTCACTATTTTCGTAATCACTATTTTTCGATAATCAGCCGCGATTAACGTCTACACAGCACCAAGTCACAATCGAATCGTTTGTTGATATGCGCGTACGGCTGTGTGTATGTGTGTAGCATCCCGATCATGATCACGCAACGTACAATGATCGAGCTGTACGACGGGCGAAGATGACAACAAACAAAACCCACCACCAACAGGTTGTCGTGCCACGAACCACCCTCTCTCTACCCCTATCAGCGCGCAGCACGACAACCGATTGTGTGGAGCGTGTTTTTTGTGGTTTTTGATACCTCTTTTTTATTTTGGAACTCGATATAAACGAAATCTGTGACACGCGTCACATAATGCGCCGTTTTACTGAGTTGCACGGCATTGTTGGCATCAATTCTTGAACTCTGTTCAACGGCAGCCTAATGTCTTTGTGTTTGCTTTCACTTTTCTCCTATTACAACATTATATAAATTATGGGACAATTAATTAACTAATTAACACTCTTACGGATGCTCACTTACTGCAAACAAACTGTACCAACTATCGCGATATTCTAAAGTAATTTCTTTGAAACGAGCAACGAGCGCGAAGTGTACGATAGCGCTATCGGCAATCAACTAAAATTCGGGTAAGGGATGAAGACATGATTCGCCTGTGAGGCAATATATTTTGCGCCATGGTTTGTGTCTTCGAACAAAATGCAATAGATGGCGCTAGTGCTGTAACCTGCAATGCTGCATGCACAGCTGCTCAAACAAAACGTGGCACACGCATAAATCATGCATTTATGGAAGGTTGTTTTTTTTTTCATTTTCTGTTTAATTCCGTTCCGTTAGCAGTTTTATGCCACGGTAAATTAAACAATAATCACTTTTAAACAGCCATTTGTGAAAGTTAGGTATGTGACATGAAACGATGTGTTATCTGGAGCGCACTCACGGCTCCCATCCAGCTCTGACATCCGTAATCCATTGGAAGACAAGTGCTCATCTTTCCTTCCAACCATATTCTCCTTAACACCATCCGCCAAGATCACACAAATTGTTTCACGGCATCAGATCGAACCATTTCTGATAAATTCGACTATTCCGGATGATTCCTGACGCTTCCGATTTTTTTTATCATCAGCCAATTTAACCCATCTATACAACTGGTACCACTATTTCTAGTAAAAATGAGGATAAACCTAGTGAGGAATGATTATCCTACCCCCACGACTGATATCAGCAAGTCTAGTAAGCCATTTGATGACCGACGTGACCTACTAGGTCGCTTAATCGATCGGTTTGATAGTATTTTTATATATTTCGTGTAGGAAAACTTCATATAAGGCAAAACAAACCGTTTTTACAGATATAATCGTGCACTACTAGTACAAATACGAGGTAGAGTCATTAACACGCTTTCTTCTAAGAGGTTGTGACATGTTTGCTACTGAATCTTTGGATATCATAAAAGATTTGTTAAGAGCACTAAATTTCTTTTCGATGAGATACAGCCGTTGGTAGTGATAGGTCAGCTACGCTGCCTTCAAAAACGGATTCACTCCATACATCATTTTATGTGCCAAAAAGTATTTCATCTATCTAACCTAGGTTAGCTAGTCTTTATCTTATAGCAATGCAAAATTTACCATCTGTACGAAATTCAACCCTCTATTCTTGCCTATTCGTCAATCACAGAGTTCGTATAATACTAAAATCGCATGTAAGGCGTTTGCACTCAAAAGATTCTCCAGATTCTTCTGAATCTGGTTCCTGATAAGATGGGCCCCCGCTTCCCAGGGACGCTGTGCGATCACTAGACGAATGATTGAGAATCCAGTTGAGAAATTTATTTTGAATCCTCTGTACAACAAGGATTATCCTGCTGAAGGTGGATCCCTACATGTTGGATCCATATAGCAATTTGAATAACATATAATTCATTCCAAAGGCTCAGGCGTTAGATTGTCAACTACTTTGCCATTTTCTGAATTAGCATAGAAAGTGAGAAAGCATAGGGACATCTTACTTTAACACTATCAATACTTACTTACTATACACTATCAATGCTAATCAACCGTCAATATTTAACCGATTAACGATAACGCACATACTTGCAGCTGATCTTAAAACGTTTCATTACATAAGGCATGAGTAGGCAGCTTTCAGCAAAAGAGCTTGCAAACAGCAGTAAATAACACTTAAATTAATCAATCAATCGATGGTGATAACGTACTTACCAAATAAGCATACGATAGCTACAATCAAAGATCGATATCATAATTAAACTAATCTGCCTCTTTAATTTACCACCAGTTGATAGATTTATAGCTTCGAAGCCTATTTGTGTAACGTTTTAAGATAGGCTTCAGCCTCGTTTCTAGGAGCTAGAATAGAGTTCCTATTATCGGAGTATATCAACAACAGTCTCAAAACATTCTAGGTATTTCTTTAAAGGTTTGTCAGTCATTGGCAGAAGATGATGATGGCAGGTGTCAGCCAGACAGCTTCCGAGGTGCTTTTAAGAACATGGGAATAAACAAACCATTCGATCAAAGTACGAATCCATCCACTAACCCCTCAAACCCCAATGGGAAAAAGCCGGTACCGGTTGGTGTTGCTTAATAAACGACGGCCCGAAAACTGGACCCAATGTGCCGATACGATTATCTGCCAACCCTTAAGCTTAAACCCCGCTAGTGCTTAGTACGCCGATGATAAACTCTGCTGATACCGATTGAACCTGTGTATCTGTGCTTCTTTTTTCCGTATCAGCGACTAGTTGTTGCTGCATAAGCCGCGACTCATGCTTGGAGTTGGTTTCGAATATGATTGTGTGAAGTACGTAGCTACGATGCAGTTACATTAAGGCAGGATAAGTAAATGCAACCACCAGCTCCAGTTGAGAAATTTGCCAAATCAGTAGAGGGACACGATTGAAAAGATAATTAATTTCAACCCGTTCGCTCTGAGGGACTGCTGATTAGAGTAGACCTATTTGCTTGGGAGTAATGTTTTGTTTCTTATTATTTGAACTTATCTTATCGTGCTGGTTTAAAATAAACCCAGCTGCGCTTAGGATCAAGATTTCCCTGGTACGAAATGATAATTGATCTTGCTTTTTAAACCTCAATTTTCTTTTAAACAAACTTTTATTGTTGCACATTGAAGCAAACTTAAAGTTAAACAAACATTGTAAAAAAAAGTTTAGTATCTTCATGTCATCGGTCTGGTTGGTTGGAAATACACTTTCAGTACATTAGTTCGTTATCAAAGTTCGGCAGTCTTTTGATTTTGATTTATGGTTCCACGCCTTAGCTTGAATCAGCAACGAACCCTACATGGCGGCTACTCTTTTTTTTTTCGCAAATATTGTTCTTTACTAATTTCTTGCCTCACCGGTGTATCGGTGAGCTAACCGTTGTGGAAATAGACAAGAATTTGAGTTATATGAGAGTAAGTATGTGTGGGAAAGAAAAAAGAAGAGCACATTAATTATAGTAGCATACGGCCCACGTAAGCATTACTTTTAGAAATATAATATCTATAACTAATCATACTAAACAAGTAGTATGATTATTTTTTAAAGAAATTTTTTCTGTCTCTGGGCAATTAAATTCTGGAGTTTGAGAATTTGAAATCGGGCCATAACAATTAAACTAAAAAATAAAAAAAGGTTTTAGACTGCTATATTTGTGAGTATAAATTAAATAAGTAGGTTAGTAACAAGGCCAGATTGTTTCCTATAAAAAAAGAATTACCAAACAAAATTAATTGCTTCAAAAAACAAAATGTTACATAAAAAATAGCGAATTACCATGAAGAGCCGTAACACTGAAATAAAAAAAATAGGAAATAGTAATATAGAATGTCCAAACTATGAAAATTTTATTTAAATGACATTTTCATAACACTATTTTATATGTTGTTGTAATATGTTCCTCTTTTTTCTTACGTAAATTATACTCTGGTCGAATAACTAAGTCTAAGCATTTCAATTGTCAAACAACAATTAGTTAAAGATTAGTTGCCAAAAACTAAAAAATCTCTACCTCGATATATTCTTCTTGAACTTACTGACTATGATTTTTCACCGCTTAATCCAGTCTAGATTCTTAAGCCTGCGAGACGTAATCTTCAACATTAAATCTTGGTAATTTAGGAACTTTCAACATACCCCAGACGCTCCTTAATTTTTACTCTTTTAAGTTTAAATTAAAAAAAATATATAAAGATTAAAGTCACCCACCTTCTACTTACTGTGTCCTACACTAGACGAATCACAGACCGCAGTTGCTAAGTACCCCTGTCAGACATACTTCCTACCAAATACTTTCAAATGCACTTCCCGCATAAAAGGTCGAAGATCATCGGAGAATGTACCGTCATATTTCGCACACACTGACGCACATGGACAATTCCGCTTGCCGCGGTCCACGTACACTTCATCCGCGCAAACCCTTTTTTTCCCTCCCCCCGTACCAACACCACGAAAACCCCGACGATATCGACCATTGTGTAGTCTAATCTATCGAATTAAGACTTCGCTCCCCGTTTGGCTGGGATCGGTGCAGATCCTCTTCGTGGTTCCCTGGTGATAACGAACTTCCCTTCGTCGCGACTGCCACAGCCGCTCAATCCGGTTGCACTGTTCTGTACATATCACAACGCTCGTGCCACTATCTCGGCCTGCCTACACACATCGTTCGTCCACGTTGCGGTGGGTTGTGTTTAAATAGGAACGTCCCTGTGCGACCTGTTCATCAGTTTGGTACTGTCCACCGCTCAGTTTCAGTCAGTTGTCGGTAAGTAATGCGTGTGCTCCGATATGGTCCATCTTCTTTTCCCTTTGGCGGAAATGCAGCGAATCCGATTCGACTAGCCCTTGTGGCAAAGTGAATAACATCGGAGTTCATTTGTCAGTGCTTTATGTGTGCCACTATTACTGTACTGTGTCGACATGTTTGAACGAAGTGCCGGCATACAAGTTCTTACGATCGATTACTGATGTGATGTTCGATGACGATGTGTGTTTCTTTAAAGCTATCCGCCAATAAAAACCCCCAACATCTTCAAAATGGCCCTGAAGTCCGATGCCGTTTTCGAGCGTATTGCCAAGCGCCTGGAGACCATTGATCCGAGCAACCGTCAGGTGCAGCAGATCTACAAGTTCCGCATCCAGCAGAACGGCACGGTCGTCAAGACCTGGGTGCTGGACCTGAAGGCAGTGAAGCTGACTGAGTCGGACGGAGCGGCGGAGGCCACCCTTACGATGGAGGATGACATCATGTTCGCCCTCGGCACCGGTGCCATGCCGGCGAAGGAGGCCCTCGCTCAGGACAAGCTGGATGTGGAAGGACAGGTTGAGCTGATCTTCCTGCTGGAGCCGTTCATTGCTTCGCTCAAGAAGTAAAGGCGATTGCTACTAGCGCGGACCAGTACACACCCCAACACGCACACCTACACCCACCCATACACCATCACCATTGCCAAACATCATGGCGGACTTGGTTAATTTATTGTAACATTCACACACACGCACCCACACGCACCCGTGCCCCTGATAAGTGATCTTATGCATCTTTTCGGACGAGATGCACATGTTATCGGGAGTTTTGTTTCTGTTTTGCACCGCCCGGTTTAACCATCATGCTGGCGGCCACTGCTGCTCCATTTGGCAGACATACGTAGTACAAACACACCATCCAATATGTACTACTAGAGGATCATTAAATGATGCTTGAAAACAGAATTCACTTTTGTGCATTGATTTATTTTGAATTCTTTTACTCCGAACACTTCCGCTTAGTTAACTTCTTCTCGGCGGTCTTTTTTTTATAGTTGCGCCATATTTCCTGCTGTGGCTAACGATCATAACGAAACAAACTCTTGCATTTCATTGTCAGCAGACCGCGTAGTTGAATTAATTCAATTGTTGGTGGACTGGAGAGAGTATGCCCAAATGAAATGGGGCGAATATGAATGCATGATACCATAACTGGACGACAGTGAGGAAGGTTAACCGTGGATATAATGTAAGTCAAATTAACAAAAGATAATACTATGAAATTTGAAATAGTTTAGGTATTAACCAGGTTAACCTGATCGTGTGTGGTTTTTTTACTACCGTCACACTTTAATGAATATTATTAATTCATAAACATGGGAAACGTAATCTGGACGAGATGTGAGCCTATAATGAAAGTTTCGATAATTTATCCTGCTTCTAATAAAAGCGGCCAGACGATAAAATATACGAATTCGTAGTAAGGAAAGGGACAATTGGATCAAAAGCCGATTTAAAGTCAGTATCAAAGTTGTTGTGAGATAATAATACTACGAGTGGAGTGAATGAGGTATGAAACAAGGGCGGTTTAAAAAAAAGCTTAACATTATGATTGTGATATGATGAGATCAACATCGCATTACTCCTCAAACGAGTAGATTTCCTTTTATTGTTATGCGTTTTTATTTTTGCCAAGAATTCCTTCAAACGCGGTACCATCAGTTAACACTAAATCGCCAAGTATGGATTTGGGCCATTGCTTACAAACACTCTATTTTGTTTTTGCCCGTGTACAAGCTCTCATTTTCATCGTTTCCGGCACCAAAAAGTGGATCATCCTAGTGGATCAGCAAATAAAAAAGCTTGTTTTGCTGTATATAGACTGTGAGAAAATCAAGCAACATAATGAATCATCATTATCGGGTAAGTAATAAATAAACGCTAATTTTAAGGATACAAAACAAGATTAAACGGTTGGTTTACATACATATATATGACCTGTAAAGGAGGTGATTTGTATTAAATTATATAAATACTTTAAACAGTCCTTCCAGAGTGGCCGCATATCGTAACGCTAGCCAGCAGGGTAATGATAAGGTACACGCGCATCACACGGATAAGCCGCTGATATCGATAAACACAAAAACAACTCTTTCAACGGTATGACTTTCCTACTTTCAAAAACCAAAAACACATCGCATCTCTCCTACCAGGCCGGACTCCTCATGATACACAGTCTTTTTTCAGTTTTAGTTTGTTGCTTATCTCTTTCCATCAATTTACTTTGGCAAAGCGATCAAACCATCCTACAACAAGTAAGATCCACAAGATAGCAGCGTGGTATTGAGGTGTTCAGCTTCCGAACACCATACCAAAGTAGAGACCCAAAAGATGGCTCGCTCCTATCAATATTACACATTTCGTACAGTGTGTGCTGGCCAAACCCTAAACATCATTTCATTTTCAAACTACGTATACCGCGATCAACACTCCCAAGAAGGCGCTAACTAGGGCTTTACGGCTAGTCCGTTAAAAGGGCTCGGATTGTGGTTTTAAAAGACTTTTTGTTTTTCCTTGTAACATACTGTACTTTCTAGCATTTTGGTGTGCGTTCATATTTTGTGTGCTTGTCCCGCGGGGGAACATTTTCATTGTTTGCGATAGAAGTTACATGAAATGGTGGCTAATTCACAACTCTATTAGGGGTTAGCGAATCAAAATGGAACATTTTCAAACAGTGAGATTCAAATGAAGGTCCTTTTTCTCTCAATGCCTATTTGCTGCCTATTTGTGGTGGAAGTTATAGGTTTGAATTCAGCTTCAGATCCAGGTTTGGCCAATCCAAATTCGTGTTACATAAGATTTTTTTTTTTTTTGCAATCGGCGAACATGCTGATGTAACTTAATTTTCTGATTCTTTTTGTTTTCCTACAACAGTTCTCTCTTTCGCGTGAAGAAACGTACATGGTAAGGTTTTTGGTATAGTATAATATTAACAATTCTACCATTCATCTGCGAGTTGTGCATTGCAACATTAGTATTTTTTTTTTCTTCTAGAATCTAAGTTATTGTTCTTTGCTAATATGGTAATGCTAAGTTTAGGAGCATTTGGTTTTTGATTTCGTTTCTCTTTTTGGTGACTTTTACCCTCACTAGGATTTAAAAATGCAGATTAATCACGAACGAACGCAATAGAATGTGTTTCTCTCCTTGTGTGTGTGAGGCATTAGCGTTCATGTGAGTGAATATTAATTTGTAATTGATTTAATTATAGGCACAGCATTTTATGAGATTTCTGGTTTATTCTTTTCATCCATTGAGCCACAAACGAGAGCTATCTGCAAAACATTGCGTCTATTTTGTAGTAGCTATCCTTTCGCTCCGCTCGTTTAGTGAGGAATGTTTCTGTTTTTTTTTATCGTTCTGCTCAATTTTCTTCCATGGACTGGAACAAAAAGAATCGATTGCGTTTCTGACAATATATAACTCGCCGTACGTATCAACAGAACAGTTGCTTTACAAAATGTAGACGAGTACGCAGGAAATAAATTATTTTAAAATCTATCAAAGAAGCTGGGATAGTGTGAAAGTAACGAACATTTGCAAGCTAAACATTACACACGATAAAATTAACCATTAGCCTATTGGAGTGAGATGACTGATATGTGCGATCAAGGAATTAATAATTTCTACAAAATAGGAAAACTTAATAAAATTATAAATTGTATAATAAATACAGATTCTTCAGCAAAATCACATAATAAAAAGCGACAACAGAACGAAACCAACTATAGCGGCATAGGATGAACAAGCCACGATTATAGTATGCGAATGTCGCCCATTTTTTGAATTCTATCACAAATCACCGAAATCATCGGTTTTAGCTATAAAAAAAAGCTTAGCGAGAAAAGTATAACAAAGTATCAACAAAACAAACACCCTGTGTAAAATATGCTGTCGTGCCAACGCTTACAAAGCTAGGGTTCATATTATTTAAAATGCTTTTATCATAATGCGCACGTGCGTACTCCTTTATGCAATGTTGTAACTAGTAAAGCTATCTCTCTTCTTAGTGCCTTGTGTTCCCTTTTTACGTAGCGCAATCAGACATCCTATGCTGCGGCGTTCGCAGCTACGGGCATTAGAGGCACTGCAACAACACAACCTACCGAGACGCATCGGCAAAAGCAACAATACACACTGCTTACCGATTCCGGTCGTTATTTGCCATCCGTAGCTGCTGGTGCCGATGTTAAGGGTGATAATTGCTGCAACTGCTTTTGAAACGACTCCAACAGTCCGGTTAGTGTGAGACAGAAACCACGGCTGGCTGGAATGAGTGGGAATTCTGGACGAGGAATCATGCATGCGCTGCTTTCTGACAGTAATTCACGCTTTGCTATTGTACCGTCGCCGGTGATGACGGGAGTAGAAGCATCTTGCGATTGAGCGGCGCTAGTATCACTGGTTTGGGTTGGATCTTTTTCTAAAAACAAATACGTTACACAAGTTAGTGTACGAATAAGTGTTGTGCGTACAGAGAAAGAGTTAGCGAGTGATTTAAACTATTCTAATGAATGATCGCAATGAGTTTTTACAGCTCTTTAGGGATTCGAATCGCAATCACTATTTTAACTCTTTTCGTAATCGTTATTATCAAACTCTCACTGCTGGGGACTTAATAGTCACCAGAGGGATTCGAATCTCAAGGAGTGTTTAAACTCTTTACACAACTCACAAATGAGTTGTTTTCATATCCCACCAGGAAGGGAGTTAAGAGTAAAGTGGGGATTAGTGGACTTTTACCATTTGGCTCCGTAACGCTGTTCTGACGGTTGTAATCGTTTGACAGTTCCATCCATGTCTTAAGCCGATGATACATGCGCTGACCGCAGGCATGGAAGTGGGTTAATATTTGTTCACGGAACACTTCCGGTGGATTGGACACCAGCTTGGTCATAGATTGAACCAGCTTCAGTAGCACCATTTCGTTGTACATGCGCGAATTCTCCTTACCCTGCTGCGAACCTGCATACGTCAGATGAAACGAAAAAGATACATCAGATAGTTTATTGGAACTCACCGTGAACTCACTTACCTCTCAACTTTTCATATCCGGCCTCATTGAAGTATGGTTCGGCAACCAAAATTAATCCCTGTATGGAAACGATCACCTGCAGCAGCGTACTGGACGGTCCCCAAACCTCCGTGCCCTTACCGGACCAGGTTCCGAGCAGCGAAACGCAAACCTTGCCATCTTCATACAGATTTGGATTTAACCGATCGGTGCAATAGCTTATGTAATGGCATAGAGGTGGCGTCCGCGGATAATCCAGCCCTAGCTGTATATCGAACAAAAATAAACCATCCTCGTACGGCGTGTTCTTCGGACCCTCGATCATAACGCTCAACAGATCCAGCCTATCTTCAAACGTCCTAACCCACACCCCGGGTGGAAGAGAGGTACGCAACAGCCAGTGTTCTCGCTGTACCGCTTTGTAGAAGCTTTGTGCGTTGCTGGTTTGAAAAATTGTCAGATGGTATTTGTGAGCGGTTGGGGCCGATTCGATTATTTGGAAGCTTTCTGTTGGCAGGCCGCCTGTGGTTGGCGATGATGGTACCAGGTCTGTCACAGCTGGTGAGCTCGTTGCGATCGGTTCGGCAATAATGCCGGGAACTTCCGGTGTACCGGCCGGTGACGGTGTCCACGAGGGTGGCATAGAGGCAAGCGTTGGCGTCTTCAGTTCGACTACGGAAATAATCTCTTTGAATGGATCTTCCAGTCCAAACCGTTCGTTAATCTCTTCCAGCACTTTGATGAGCTGACTCTTCAACAGCGAACACAACCGAGCCGCAACACACTCCTGGGCCAGTTGCTCTCCCGTTTCCTTATCTTCCTGGTCGGGTTTTTCCGACTCACCGCCACCTTCGGCTAGATCAAAAACAGAGCTCGTATTGTTTAGATCCGTATTCTCGGTCATTTTCATGCACAAATTGTTCACGTAGTCTAGCTCCATGTTGGCGATACCGACATTGTAGTAGGCATTATCATTTTCCTCCAGCTTCTCGGTGGGACTGCTAACCGTTGGACTGTTTGGTGTGCTAGGACTGAAAAGGGCTCTCTGTGGTAGAGGAACTTTTACCGCTTCCGGTGTTTCGGCCGTTGGAGTGGACGATTTCGAACCAGATGCACTCTGATTGAACAGACGATTCTTCTGATCCTGCATACGTTCCGTCGTAGTTTGATTGTTTGATTTCCGTACCCTTTCTACCAGTCCCATAAAATGTCGCTCATGGAAGAAGCTCGTATTCAACAGTCGATCCAGAAATCGACACTTTTTGTAAACCATCATGAGTTTTTTCATAATTTCTTGATTCTGTAGATGTGGATTGATATTAAACAGTTCCTCCAGCTGTGCAATCGCTACACGAGCCCGCTCCAAGTTTACCGTTACCTGTGGGTTCAACCTTACCGATGGGGATCCTGCATCAGCATCACCAAAGTGGCACGATTCCGCTTCCGTTTCCCACGAATCCGCATCCGAATCGGCAACACTGCCCCAAAAATTGTTCTCCGAATCGTACTGTCCCACCTCGAAAATATCTTGAGGCCAACACATGCTGACGAATCCGTCCACCCACCACACCTTCACCATCCCGTTCGGGTAATTGTCCAGCACCTGGCCGGCGGTAGAAATGCCATCTTCACCGGTAAAATTCGCTACCCGTATTACGATTGTCCCGGGCCGATACTGAAAGTCGGGATGATCCTTCAGATCGTACACGCTAACCTCCGACTCACCGTTGAACGTGGGTTGTGGTTCCGAGGTGCACGTATACGTGCTAAACCACTTCACGCGTGCCGTTCGTCCGTGATGGTCCACATCCTGTATGACACCGTAATCTCGGAAGGAAGGATTTTTTGCTGGATCTGTATTACCTGCCAACACGAAATCTCCTGGGAAAAACTCATGGTCGTCTAGATGATGTATGGGCCGTAGTTCAGTGGATGGAATGTTTGTTTCTATGGTTCCATCCTGCCAGACGACCGTTGCCATACTGTACACGACCAGCGCTTCTGTGATCACTTCATCTCCGGCGACTGGTAAACGATCACCGCTAAACTCGGCCGCTAGCTGACGACGTTTCAGCTTACTGATACGTTTTGTCAGCAAAGGAGACTTGCGCGGACTAGCTTTAGATGTAACAGAACAGGACGATGCCGCACCGTCTGACTGTTCACCTTCCTCGTCCGTTTCCCATCCTTCGTCACTGTCTTCAGTCCTGAGCTTTGATGGCGAATTGTGCCTTCCGTTCTCTTTCTCAGCGCTACGTACCGAAAGCTTTGAATCGCCATTATTGCAGGTAGATTTAATGCTAGTTTTAACGACTTTTTCCTCTTCACTGACTTTAGTAGGCTTTACTTTAGCTTTGCTTTCTTGCAACAGTTGCTCCCGGTACTTGCTGCTCATGTCCTTACGCCAAGCCTGCTTGGTGCAGATTACATCCGTTTCTTCTATTTTCAGATAGTTTTTATCATTTATCTGAAGCATGCACGATTCAAAGAGATTCAGTTTTTTCATCCGCTTCAAATCCTCCCCAGCGATGTACTCAGGCGGTTGTTGCAAACTTCCCCCTTCGGACAGCTTCTGTTCCAGATCTTCGCTCGATACCTTACACTGCCAGTGCACCGAAACGCCCTGCAACTCCACCGATTGTACGGTAAATTTGCGTTCCAACATATGGTTCTTCCGGGAAAGTTTCATCTCGTTGGACGTTGCCAGCCACTTTCCGTTTGCCAGCTCGCTCATCAGCCCCACCAACTGCTGGCCAGGATAGAACAGTGGTTCGGCGAAAAATCCTCGCCGGAAGCGCATATTGTGATCGCGAAACATGCCCAACTCACTGGCAGGACAAACTTCCACCAGCGAACCACAGGACGATCTGAAACGTAAACCCCCAAATTTGGCTAGTGACTTGTTCTTTTCCAGTTTCGGTACGAGAAAGACTTACTTGAGAATTAGTTTTTCCATAATTTGCTTTGTGCTGCCAACCCATGAGTCCAGACAAACTGCACTATCCTTTGGCATGGATAGCAGTGGTCTTAGCCGATCTGAGCACACGTTCCGGACGACGTACTTGGTGCCGATGATACGAAGGTCTGCTTTAACGGTGATTTCATGGCAGTAACCGCGCTGCGTGTCTCTACCCGGTACCATGCGACGGACAACATCGCCCGGCATCAGTGTCCTGTCGGCCAGTCCTACCTAACAAGCGTGCCCCACAAAGAGACACAGCACGTAAAGTAAAGACAAACACACACGCACGCACGAAGGAAGGTAACGATTAGAAAGGAAAAATTACATAATCCCTAACAAAGTAGTGACCCCGACACCCGTAGTCGAAATTGGTCGAAAAGTAAAAGCACCGTGCACGGATGTTTCCAAGGGTAAGAAGTGCGGGTCGCTCACCTTGCGCTGTTTGATGATTTCTTCGCGACCATCCGGATGCCAACAGGCACGAAT
Source organism: Anopheles maculipalpis (assembly GCF_943734695.1). Classification (NCBI taxonomy): domain Eukaryota; kingdom Metazoa; phylum Arthropoda; class Insecta; order Diptera; family Culicidae; genus Anopheles; species Anopheles maculipalpis. The sequence continues at coordinate 14,920,490 of NC_064871.1, read as the reverse complement.
TTCGCCCCGCTTCGGTGCATCTTCCTCCGCCGTTTCTTCCTCACTTTCGTCGTAGTTGTCGAGCACCAGGCCAAACTTTACGTGACCATTTTTGGGTGTGAGACAAAAAATTTCATCCTCATAGAAATATTGATTTTCCGACTCATCCTCTTCACTTTCCTCGCTTGCACCGGTTTTTACTTTCTCACTTTCGGCTCGATCCTGCTGGTGCTTGCGATCCGGCAATACCGGTGGCCCCGTCGGACCGAGCAATGTTTGCTGGCCAACGTGTGGGTGGTAAAGCTGTGAGGGTCGCATGCGTAGGGCCGTTGTGCCGTCACTGTTCAAACCGGGGCTACCGTTGGCGGCGACAGCTTTCTGTTCGTTGCTGGGGCGATTTTTTATGATGGCTGCCCGTTCCACACTTTTCACCTTCTCCATTGTTGGCGCACTTGCGAAGCGAAGTAACGATGGTGGATGTAGTGGATGAAAGGGAATCGGCCAGGCCGTGGAATGGAAAGTCGCGCACTAAAGGTGGAAACTCTCTTTTGTTTACCGTACAGTTCCTCTACTTTTGATTCACTTGGGTAGTGGGAGGGCGATCAATTTTGTGACACTGGGCAGGAATTTTCGGTACGAAATATTGCACTATCCTAAAACACTTTTCACTGCACTACAATTTCCTGCAAATGGGGCGCAAATTTAGTGATCCTGACACGTGTTCCAATGCATACTAGTTCTGCTTCAGTTTCAAACAGCAGCAGCAGCAAAGACGAAAATATCCTCTGCACTGCAAAACGTCAAAGCGCTTTTCTTTTTGTTGGAAAACTTTGGGGAAGCACAACACAACTGACAGAAAGACAAAAAGGATTGCTGCGTCCAGTGGCTGTGAACCTATGCTGAGGAAAGGGTCGAATGGCGATTAATTTGATAACAAAAACTAATCCTTAACCGTTATAGCTCAGTTTTCTGAAACTTCGCTAGCTTTACAAACTTATTTACTGTGAAATTGTTTATAAATATATTTAAAAAAAACACATTGTGTATATATAAAAGTAGCTTTGGTAAACACTGCATGTGCTAGTTGTTTGTTGTCCTGTTTTTCATGATTGTATCATGAAAAACGATTCATGAATGTATCGCTACATAAATGATTAATAATGCAAGTTGAAAAATTAACACAAATGGTGTGGATAGATGGTTTATCCCTTTATTTGGAGTCCATAGTTTAGATTTCAAAACATAGAGAATGTATGATTACTCGCTTAAAAGATAAAGTTTCCTAGGTGCCTGCATCGCACAATCGTGCAAGCCAGATGAGAAATATTACAAATGTGTTAAATTGTTCGCGTTGTTCCTGTTCTTAAATAAGATCTGCCACGTTCATAGGCATTTCATCGATCTGTGTGGAGTAGTACTGTTCAATATCTCGCAAAATTCTGATATCGTCCGATTTCACAAAGTTAATAGCGACACCCTTACGTCCGAAACGGCCCGAACGACCAATACGGTGAATGTACAGCTCACGGTTGTTCGGCAAATCGTAGTTAATGACCAGCGACACCTGCTGCACGTCGATACCGCGCGCCCACACATCGGTCGTGATCAGTACACGGCTCTGTCCGGAGCGGAACTCTTTCATGATTTCGTCACGCTCCTTCTGCGGCATGTCACCGTGCATCGAGCTGACTGTAAAGTTAGCCTCCCGCATCTTCTCAGTCAGCCAGTCCACCTTACGTCGGGTGTTGCAGAAAATGACTGCCTGCGTGATAGTAAGCGTATCGTACAGATCGCACAGTGTATCGAACTTCCACTCCTCTCGCTCAACCGCCACGAAGAACTGCTTGATGCCTTCCAGCGTCAATTCATCGCGTTTCACCAGAATGCGGATCGGGTCTGTCATGAACTTCAAAGTCATTTCGAGTATTTCGTGCGGCAGTGTGGCGGAAATCAGCACCACCTGTGTGGCCGGCGGCAAGTACCGGTAGACGTCGTAGATCTGCTCCTTAAAACCTTTGTTCAACATTTCGTCTGCTTCGTCCAGCACCAGCATCTTGATGGAACGTGTGCGCAGAACGCGACGCTTGATCATATCGAACACACGGCCTGGCGTACCACTAACGACGTGCTGGCCGTAATCCAGTTTGCGAATGTCCTCTCCCAAATTGGTACCACCGATACAGGCGTGACACTGAACGTTCATGAAATCTCCAAGCGCCAGAATTACTTTCTGAATCTGTACAGCCAATTCACGCGTTGGCGACAGACAGAGCACCTGCGTCTCTCGCAGCGTAGTGTCCATCGACTGCAGTATGGATATGGAAAATGTTGCCGTTTTGCCCGTACCAGACTGTGCCTGTGCGATAACATCGCGACCCTTTACGATCGGTTGAATACTTCTTTGCTGGATGGCGGAAGGCTTCTCGAATCCTGGGAAAAGTGCACAACAACAGAATGTGAGATTATGCTTTCCGAGAGTTTTCGAGGTGTTGATGTTCGGCGCTTTCCAATTGCGAACACTTACCATACGCGTAAATACCCCGCAGTAGCTCTTCCCGGAGCCCCATTGAGTTGAACGTCGGCAGCACCTCGACTTCTTCGCTCGTTTCGAACTCTACGTTCGACAGATCTTCGTTCGCCGGCACCCTTCTTCCAGACATGGTTCTATGCTGTGCACCGAAGCAAGAAGTTTTGATAAAATTGATAAAAGAACAACTTTTTCTTTTACCCCTCCAATAATTGTGCGAAAGCGGAGCGTGTGTGTTATTTGATGTGAAGATTTTCTTTTGGCGTTTTCTCCTCGTTTGACAGCAAACCGGCGTGTGTATTTGATCGCCATGTCAAAAAGGTCGACATACAGCTTCTCACACCGTGAGTCGACTTCACTGTGCATTCGTTTGTTTTCATCACTTTTTTCAACATTTTTAGCTAATACGGAAAACATTACAAATATAAAAATATATTAATAATAATGAGGGAAAAATCAGCACTAATCAAGCAGCAAAACTCAACAACTGTGTTGTTTTTTAGTGATTCACTGCGCTCATCTTTTTCTCACTTCTAACCGAGTCATTCTCAACACTGTCAAAACACACTGCATCCCATTTTCTTTTGTTTTCCTCAAAAGTGCACAAAAGATTCAGCTGTTCCTACTTGCACCACGGTGTAATTATTCGTTTTATTTTGGTTCTCCCCGGTTTTAGCATCTACTGGTGCTATCACAAAATTGAAAAAACATCCCATTCGTTGCTCTGCTTATCAGTTGTGCTAGGTTGCGACCGACGGACGATCGCTGTGCTTTGGTGTGATTCGTGTGTGTGTGTATAGTGTTATTTTTTTTCCTGATTTTCTTGCGTTCAACCGTCCTATTACTCACAGTTTCGACTGCTCGGCGTGAGCGAACGGATCGGTGTTTTGTGTGGTAAAGTGATAGCAAACAGTGATTATTCGTTTGTCTCAATCCGTAACCCTTTGCCTCCTGCGAATGAATCGTATGCGAGTGTGGGTCTAATCGCATCAAAACAGTGCGACGGCTCAGCATCGGGATCCGTAGGACTAGCATGGTCAGTCTGCTACGGAACTTTACATCAAACTCAGTAAGGCTTCCCGCTGCGGAGGAAGGTCCCAGTGTTTCACCTATTTTTATTCGTTTATAGGGTGGACGCTTCTTTGATGAATCATCGAGAATGGACGACAGCAGAACGATGCTCGATCCCATTCTGGCCACGGAAGATGACGACAGCTTTCGACCGCTGCGTACTGTTCCAGCCTTCAGGTAATGAAGCAAGCTTATCGAAAATTTCGCAGCGTGAGTTTAAAGAGGACTGGCCAATGTATATTCAAGCCTGCGTGCCCGTACAATCAAACACCCGGATTACAAATCAAAATACCTTAATCGTAAACAGAATAAGATAAGACGAAATGTTAAATGCGTTACACGCAAACACGTGAAACAACCTAAAGAGAAAAATACTCATGGTAGAATACTATTCCACGAATTTGTTGGAGATGAAATAACAATTTTGGTTATATTTACAGCATTCATCTCCTACTGTCGAGCTGCATCTCTTTGACTGGAATTATTCTAGCTGCAACATGGGAAGACAGTCGACGCTGTGAGGCATACTTTATTATGCTTTATTTGCGAGCAGGATTTTGGATCATTACTTATGTAAGTAGCAACCTCTCGATCAGCTCAGTTCTGTAGTAATTCAATTACAATTTATTTCTTTCAGCTGTTTGATCACATCGTGAAAGCACATCACGAAAAGCTACGGTTAAACGGTTATCATGATTTCCATCGTGCCACCGAACAGCACAAGGGCATACCGCTGCAAGTTGTGTCCCTGTGGAACACGTTCCTGCTCGCAATCCAAACGTTGATTCAACACTACTACGGTGATGCATTCGGGGAGAAGTGCATTGCGGTCGGTTTGCTATCGCCGATTATCTACATTTCTGCCTTTTCAGGCCTGGAAACGATTGTGCTGTGCCTCGTGAATGGAAGCTATATCGGTAATGCGGGGGACGAATTTATTTTTACCGCTTGCTAGTTAGTCACTGATTTGGGTCCCTTTTTTCCCCTGGTTAAAATTTTAGCCGCTGTACGACGCTTCAACCGCACCGCTTCACCGCCAGACGCATTGCAGGACAACCGGGGCTTCAGTGGCGGTTCGCTGGGCCTTACCCAACGTGGCCTTAGTACTGCAGAGCTGCTAGAGAAACAGGCTGACCTGATCAAGTATTTGAAGGATCATAACTTGAAGCTGAATCAAAAGATTATGCAAATGAATGCGCAAGTACGAACGGTCACGTACCCTGGTTAGGTTGGCAGCGTGTGATTCAATAATTAGGGAACTTAAGGAAACAGGGTAATGAAAAGAGAGTATCGTTTATCATTTCATGGTGTATTCGGGAACTCGGAAATCACATTGGACTGAAGCTGCTGTTTGCATCAAATACTTATACACCATTCGTTTAATTGTGTTTTGTTCTGAAACTATGCGCTAAGGTTAGTTTAGCGTGTCTCGGTGAGAGCATTCAAAAATTCCCTTTTTTGCCCAAAGTTCCATAGTCTTTTATTTTGTGTGTTTCAAATCGAGTGTTTCCATAGCTGGAGGAAATGCAAATACATTTTCCCACAATTGTATTTAAGAAAGAATTCCTCTTGGAATGAGTGATAACAAAAAACAAAAGTCGTGTAATAAATACTTACGAACTAACCGCAAATGGAATCAAGACAAGTAGTGAATAACGACGAATTTATTTGCTGGTATGTAAAGTCGTTTATCTTTACAAATAATATCATTTTAAGAGTACAAAAACAAACAGGAATAAGGAACAGAAGTTATGTTCATTAGCTACTACATTCAATGTAGTAGACTTCTTGAAAAAAATGCCACTTATTGTACAAGGCGGCGTCTTATCAGTAGCCTCCAACAACGGACTGCTCGGCCAGTGAATAGTTAAGCGATTGGTTCGGGACTAGCTCAACCATATTTTTTGCCTCCCGGATCCTACTGCGAAGCTGGCTATTTTCCTCCTTGAGCTTGCTGATCATCGCCGACTGCAGCCGGACAAATTCCTTTGGATCGGTAATGCTCTTGAAGCTATCGTTAACGCTGTAATCGTCCGTGGAACATATCCGCAAACTTAGATCATCAGCGTTCTGCTGTGCATCCGGTACGGGTGTGGTACGATTGAACACTTGCACATGAACTGTAATTGTATTTACGTGTGTGATATCAGTGGAGATGTTTGTTGAGCCGCGTATCTTATCATTGAACGAATCTCACCGATATAGGATAGCTGCACCGGTACAATAATGATAGTCTCCAGCAGGGTGAAGGACGCGACGAACACAACGGACGAAAATCCATCCACAAAGCAACGTTGCATAAATGTTTCCCCAAAGCAATGACCCAACGCTGTGTGGACGGCCAGCAGGATCGTGTTCGATACCGTCACTAGCTGAAGGCATGATTTTTTGTGTCGATGAACTTTTACAGCAAACCTATGGTGACCGCAACGGTTCAGGCTAGAGTGGCGGCTTTTGGTGTACAGGTGGATGAGCTGGAAGAATGCGTACGGTAAGATGTCACGACCTTAATTTAAATGCTTGGATTTGGACTCACGTAAACAATCGCCCAATAGACACCCCGCAGGTAGAGCAGCATGTAGTAATATAGGCATACCGTTGTGGTATCACACTGCTGCAGCGTATATATAATAGAAATGATTGTCAGCGCGAGTGTAACAAACAGCTGGATGCTGCAAAGAAAAGAAAAGCAAACACGATTCGCGATGTTCTTATTCCAAGAAGCTTACATATACATATACCGAACTGTTCTTACCAAGCACTAGGGACTGTTTGAAGCTTATCAAATCGAATCGAATCCTCCGGTTCAGTGTTGCTGGTGGAATGGAATAGCGATTGATTTGGGCCAGCATTTCGTCCCGCTGCGCTAGATGATCCGATTGCGAACGATTTAAACAAAAACGATGACAAACCACGGGTCAGAAACGATGTGGACATTTTGTTTTACAATTACAACACTTCTGCCTTTGCCTCGAGTAGAAATGGATGCTGCTGCACATCAAAACTGACAACGGAAGAAGCGAACAGCTGGTCATCTATAAGCGACAGCCATTTTCTCGCTTTACTCGATCATTTCTCCATTTTCTTTTTGTCCTTTTCTTAAACCAGAGTCCAAGGACTCTGTCACTCGTTGGCATGTGGTTTACTTATTAGTCTGAGTCGATCGTTCCGTTTAGCATCAAAATGTCAACTGAGTCAGGATCACCGGCACAGGCCAATAATTCTAAACTTTACTCACCACCCAGTTTAATGGACCGTAGTGGCCGCTTTCGTCCAGTTTTCGCTATTTGCATGTTTAGGTCCGTGGTGTAAAGTTGCCTAGTCGTAGTGTTAGACATCGGGATCTAATCGTCTCATTTACACGCATCCCATTACAGTATCCATCTGTTTTTCGCGATCGTAATAGTTGTGATCGGCACGATCGGCTCCACACTCAGCTGGCCAAACACTGAACGTGATGATGCATCGTCCGTTTACTTTATCATCATTTATCTACGCATCGCCTACTGGCTGGTAACGTACGTGATCCACGAACGGAACAAGCGAGAATTCGTTCGGTTAGCTGAGCCGGACTTTGATCATTACCGCACCCTGGCTGTCTATCGAAAGGCTCCACTGCAGATAGCAACACTGTGGAATGTGATTCTTCTCACGGTCCAGAACCAGGTGCGGTACCTTTTTCCGTACGATCATCAAGCGGCCAACGGTGTCGATGGGACACCGACAGTTGGAGCACTGAATCCAGCCATCACCCCACAGGTGTTTGTCATTGTTGTGTGTGCTCTGGAGCTGTTGGTTTTGTTGTGTTTTTATGTGCCGCTTGTGAGGATTCTTGTTGATATCCGAAGGTCAGAAGGTCATGGCAAGGTGACTGACCTGCGCTATCGTCGTATGACGGACACGGAACTCGCCGAACAACCGATGGAGTGGCAGCTGGAACGACAAGCTATCCTGATCAAACGGTACCGTACGGAACGCGAACGGTTACAGCGGGAAGCTAAACTGCTTGGCGTCGATTACTGTTGATCAAGCGTTGTTCGGATGATTCATTGTGTTTTGTTGCATTTGTGTAGCGTAGTTGGTAAAAAACACTGTTTCTGTCACGTCTTACAGTTGAAGCAGTTGTTCAAGTTGCATTTAAGTGGTTCCGATTGACCAAATCCTAATGTATTCATATGTAATTTAGCGTATGCTTACATAAAACAATATTAGTCTGCGTCTAGTGCTAAGAAAACGATAAAACAAAAGTTCACACAACCTGTTAATGGGGGCTGGAATATCCCCCCAGAATGAACGAAATATATCTTGTTCACAAGAAATGATCGTGGGCCCGCATCTTCTGATTGTGTATTGAATCCTTACATCTACCCCAGGGGCGCACATCTTCTTCTACACATCCGATAGACTCAATAGCTCACTGTCACATGCTTTATAGCTTAGCTTACCGGTAGAATCGAAGGAGTAAGTGCTGAGCTTACTTCCGTTACCGGCGTTGCGTCGCTTCTCTACCGTTCTGTGCCGATGTTCCTGGTTCGTGATCCGATTGTGACTCCCACTGCTGACAGTGGACGTTGTAACGGGTGAGTCACATTTTTTGTTCCCCGTGCCAGCATTACCGGCGGATGTTAATTTCTGCGAAACCATTTTGCTCACTTTATCCGGTTTACGGAAGAGGGCTTGTTCTGATTCACGATTTAAACTGGAGCAACGATGCGCTACATGTCCTAGCCGTGGGCCCCACTGGGGAGGTCCTTCCAGTAGTAATGGGGCCGCCTTTACACGCTGTCTCATGAGCTCCATGTTGATTGCATGCTCTTCCTGCCGTAGCCGTTGCTCCGCGCGTCTTGTAGCGAGACGAAGATTGAGCTCTTCCTCATGCGTATGACTAGAAGTATGTAGAAGATTAAAACAATTGATTTATTTAGGATACTACCTTAAAGAACATCAACAGAGCCTTCGAATAAATCGAAAAAACACGGAAACACTCTAGGTTTACTCTGCCACTTACTCGAGGTTCAAGTTTTGAAAAGCCTGCGACTTTTTAACACCCCATCGGAACCGCGGAATTTTCTTTTTATCCGGCACAGTTTCGTCGAGTTCCATGTCCCGCAGCTTCTTGCGACACCATTCCGTACGTAGAGTGGCGGCAAGATTTGGTCTGTTGACCGGATAAATCGGTGCCGGTGTATCGCCCGATCCTCGGTTGTTGTCCGTGCTGTTGCTGCAACTAGAGTTGCTGGTTGGATAAGGAAGCTGCAAAAAAGAATTGCATCGATTATATTCTTATTGTTTTAACCACAGCAGTGGACTCAATGCAACATACCCTGGCCCTGGGATCGTTAACGGATGTGAAATATTCGGCACACTTTTGCTCCACACTCTTTCGTCGCTTTAAGGATTTACGTGATTTACGCTTACGTTTGGACATTTTGCCACCGTTGGAGGAGCCTGGTCGATCCTTGCCCGTATCTTCAGCCGAATGACCCCGTAGAGAATTTTTGCGCTCGCTACGTTCACGCCGTGCCATGGACGGTGGCAGAGCCGCCTGCTTTAGCATTTCCTCCGCCCGCAATCGTTTGTTCAAGTGTCGAAAGTATTCGTCCTCCCAAGCTTTGGTGTGAAAGTAGCTGCTAAACAGTTTCTTCGGACACGGTTTTGCTTTGAAGGTGCGAGATTTCCGTAAACCATCCGCTCCTGACTCGTAACCCGTGCTGAGCAATGCTGGTGAAGATAAACTTCGGCTTAGACAGCGACTGTGGCCCTGGCTAAGTCGTTCAGAAAAATGGAAGGGTTTTATCTGCGATTGCAGCTCGATCTCGGAGTTAAGCTTCGCTAGCCGGCTCCGATTTTCCTGATCTGCCATAATCGTCTCAAACAGCGGTATCCGAGAAGTTATCGGTACCGGGTTGGCCCGAAATTGTGTCGATTGCTTGGCTGTGGACGGCTCGGGCAGCGCTTCCTTGGAGGGAAAGGCACTTTTGCTTGCCAGCAGCAGCTCCTGCAGGGTACGCTGTTCTTCCTCGCGCTGTGTCATTTTGTAGGGCTGCGGAATGGTGACATTGGCAAGGTTACGTATCGGGCTGGCCGATTTACAGCGCAAGCTACGCTTCACGTATCGATCATAGCGCTCGACGAAGTCCGAATTTGAGGGCGTTGCACATGAAGGAGCGCCATTCTTTGTAGTTGCGCTGCTTTCGTCCGGATCAGAAACGTACGGTGTACCGGATCGGTACATCCTTCTGCTACTTTGAGCCAGCTCTTCTTGAAGACCATTTTCCTTGGTACTTTCTATACGCACCGACTTTGCAGACCCTTTCCTTACCGCATCGACGGATTTATTGATACAATCGGGCGTTGCGTCCACTACGGTTGGCGGAGATTTGCTCCACGAATGTAACGATTCTCCGTCTTCTGTCGCTTGATCACTACGTTCGTTTTCTTTCCCACCATCACCACTGTTGGGGACACTTCCGACTGCATTCTGATAGCTGTGCTTGTTCGTCTCTCGTGCTTCGTGTCTTCCAGCGTAAGAACCAGGTTCGGGCGACAGTGGACACGTCGTTTTGTCATTCTCAACCATAAAGCAGGTAGACTTCAACTCCTTCTGTTTCTTCTTGAGCGTATTTAGCCGACAGTAAAACTCTTCACGCGGTAAGTGCAGCAGATCGTTGTAGTCCGGTATGCTGTCGTAGAATTGTACCATCGTTTGAAAACTGTCCGCTTCCTTGCGCAGCTGGTGCGTCAGGGAGCAACACTTGGAGCGCCGGTACTGCCCGTTGCGTGCCAGCGGACACTTGATCGAAGCTTTTTTGCGCGTTATCGTGCTCATGGCTTCCTGTACGCGGGGATCCTGCAGGCCACGATCTAAACTGCACTGCGGCACCAGAAAGGATGGGTTGGGACGTTTGCTGGATGGGCTGAGCGGTTTCTTGATACAGGAATTGACAAACACTGAGCGACCGTGCTGCCCGGACATGACCGACGGTTTTTTTTTTTTTTCAACGGTACGGATGACGCCGCGGTTCGACACGGGGAATCTAGAACAACCGAGAGGATTCGAAGTTCGTCCGACCCGAACTGCTGCAGTACGTTTATAGTAAGCCTTCTATGTCGCACACCGGAACATCGAATGACATCGTTTTTCGCGTTTTGAAGGTGAATCCTGAATACGGGGGCCGTGGATGACCTGGAAATATTTGCGACCGCCTTCGCTAAGCTCAAAGCTGTTAAAGAGCAGCCTCGTATTCAGGTCTTTGAGGTCTAAGGGCGTAGCAATTTATGCCCGAACCGTTTCCAATTTTGATCGGTTCTATAACTGAATTCACAATAAAACAGTCGTTACCAACTGATAGTGGAATTTTCACCAAACTCTTGACGCAAAACTAAAGTAGCGCCTTTGTTTGTTGTGTTTTTTGATGCACTATGGTAACGCGAAACTACGACCATTCTCGGTTTAGGGTGTTTCGATTATGGATCCGCGGACTCGGTCCCGAACCCGAACAACGGTTATATTGGATATTTGGTTGCGCGAAAAGTGTTTCCGAGTGGAGCCACTTCGGCATCCTTGCCCTAAGCGGCTAGTGGGAAAGCTTTTTTGTTTCATTTGATGTGATTTGTAGAAGTTTTTAATAGAAAATCAACGCAAATCAACGACGTCATCGTTATTTTATATGTGTTATCACCTTCGAGACGGAACGCGCCTTTGTTAGGATATAAAATTAGCCTGTAGGAGGCTCTTTGTGCACCCTGCAGCTGGAACTTCTCACAACGAGCAGCAGCAGCAGGCAATAGCATCAACATTCAGGAAGCTTTACCGTATGACGGACTGGAATGGATCATAAATTATTGCCTCGTGTTAGAAATCTAGCCCCCCGAAACGCAGTGCCAGTCAGTGGAGGTGTAATAACATGTGCCGCTTTGTTACGCTTAATACGATTTTTCACATACTTAATTGCTCTGTTCGTACGTTCGCTTAAAGGGTCATCACCACTTGCTGAGTAAACTATCACTTAAAGCTAGGTATAGCTAACACATTTACGATGCACCATCTCTGGGAAAAATGTTTTTAGTGAAAAAGTAAAGGAAGATAATTTAACGGTAGGAAGTAGTAAAACAGTCAGTAACGTATGACTCAGGCGTATCTCTTTTATTATTTTAAATTTCAATGATTTTTTTTAATCGATACGATCTATTAGAGAAATTGCAAATTTTATAATTTTTCCAAAGAGTTCTCCTTTTTTATATTTATTTACTAAATATTTATTACTAAATATCTGCTGCATGGTGGTTGTACACAAACACAGCTTGTAGGTAATTGACCACGCATTTTGTTATTTAAACGTTTTGATATTTAAACTCAATAATTAATACCGTTATGGTGACTTTTTTTTCAATATCAAATCAGTTGCGTACAAAGGCAACGTCATTTTAATCGATCTACTAATACCTGGACCGAGCAGCGTACGCATACATCAATAACAACTTGTATCGTTGTTGCGTAAACGAAAACAGCTGATTGGCGATACGCGCGACCAAACAAAGAGTGGCGTGCAGAGAGTGAGAGAGCGCGTTTTCTTCTCTCACGGTGAGCGAATTTGAATCGATCTCGCGCACAGTGGGTACTTTGTTATGTCCCATTTTGCAATGCATTGGTCTAGAAATATTTTATGAACTTCGTCGTATATTTGCATGAATTATTTCGGATTATAGAAATATAAAAATATACCAATTAATTTACGTATATGGGACGCAATTCATATAGGAAACTTTACTTTTGCCAAATTAGTTCTCAAAATAAATTTTATATCATTTTTGAAAGAAAAACATCTCATTAAAAAAAAATTAAATAAACATCTTCTATATTTCTCGCACTTGAGTGCATGTAAATATTTTAGCCACAATATTTGCCACTGTGCCCTTTCGCTCGTTTTTCTCTTTCGCTGCTGCTCGAGCATTGATCGGGGGGATCAACGCGGTACTTGGAAATTGAGAAGAATTCAATTCAAGTTTACGCCTCGCCAGCAAAGCACGCGTTTGACGCTTGGATGTCTCTCACTAACTCTTCTTGCACAAGTTAGCAAACTGCGTATGGGAATTCAAATCGCGCACGCTGTGTATGTGTAACCCCCTCGTCAATCGTTTCGTGTACAGCATTTAGTGGATTGTGTACGTATCGGAAGGCAAGGATAAGTAAATTGTCACAAGTTTTGGGGGATAATTTGTGCGTTTTTGTCAGCGAATCTGGTTGAATCCATCATCATTCTCTAAGAGGTACATAAAGTGAAGAGCTAGCGCGGGTTGTTGGTGATGTTGTTTACCTTGGCTCAATCATCATCGGTGTTGGTGTAGTGAAGAACATAATAACAACACTGCACACACACACACACGCACTGGTGGACTGTTTTGACGGAAATAGTGCTACTTGTGTTCTAGCTCCACATTACCTCATTTTACACCACCACACCGAGCAGACCAATTTTTATCAAAGGTACAGCACAGTCTAATCAGTTCTAAGCAAGTCCTGACAGACCTGGGAGACGCAGTAAACAAAAGAGTGCGTGCAACAACGCAACAACGTAAACGGAGAAGGTGCGTGCGTGTACCGTGATAAAGTCGTGAAAGGTTAGTGCCAATAGTGTGGGCTTCCTCCAAGTAGAGGCCAGTTTTTGGTAGTGTTTTTTGTTGCACTAAAGCAAAAGAAAGCATCGAAAGTGTACTTACAGCGGAAAGTGCGTTCGCAAAGTGTCAAACGTGTGTGTCAAAACGCGTTCTTCGTAATCAAGCAAGTCATCTAAGTAGCAAGTGAGCTCCGTGTGCGATTCAAGTGGAAAATTTTCATCTCGTGATCAATCAAAAGGTGGGAGAGAGAAAGAGAGCGCAAAAGAGAGCGAGAGAGAAAGCAGAATATCCCTGCGCTGTTGTTGTTAATTGTTGTTGCTTGAAATAGAAATTGTATCGCGGCCAGTATATATCGCTGCACCCTACAAAAAAAAAAAGTTGAAGGTGGTGTCTTTATGTTCTGCTAGTGATTCTCCCTGTTCTTGCTGTGCGAGAAGGCGCCTCGGAAATTGGTGTGAAATCTAGTGCTGATAGTTTTGTGGTGGTGCCTGTTGTTTGGATCAAGGAGTTGGCCAACGATAGTTAGTTACCGCGACCCGTATGATTGATACAAGTGTCCTTGCCGCAGTGGTCACCGTTGCGGTAGGTCGTCGTTCCATCAACCTGTCAGCATATTTACATCCGTAGAAAAAGGCAAACCAAACCCGGATAGCTTGCGGTTCAAAGAGATTTACATTCCCCCTTGCTGTTAATTTGTCCCACGAGCAGCAACAAATAAAAAAGCCCGCAGACATTGGTGTTTACAGTGCCACAGTGTCAGTACACGTAGGATAGCAGTAATTTGCAGCGTTCGCTTGTGGTAGCATCGAAACTCAGAGGGCACAGGTTTTGCTTAAAGTTCTCGTAACCGTGGAAGTCGTACAGGACGGTGCGGACGGTGGGGGAGCAGCGGCTCTCACGATGAGCTTGAAGAAGGCCAGCCGTACCAAGAGTCTGTCGTTAAGCGGAGATGACTTTCCGCTGCGTCCAGTCGCCGGGACCGGAAATGTCACGGGCAAACCGAAGGCCACCTTCAGCATGGTGAAGCGGCCGGAGGATACGCTCAAGATAATGAAGTACATCGACGATAACGTGATCGGGAAAGGTGTCGCATTTCTGGGACCGTACGGGCGTCGTAAAGGTTTGTAGCAAAATAATGTAATTTTTAAACATTTGCAACCATAAATTGCTTTTACATCGTGCATATGAAACGAACATGCCTTCCAACGGGTTAAATTGATCATTTTTCCTTGCAAAAAACTCCTTTGTCCCAATCGGTAGTGTTCTTTGTTTTTGTTTAGCTTTTTTTTTTTGGTCAAGAAAGCTCGCAACAGACGATTAAAATTCCAACACGCGTACGGTGTATCTTGCTCTGCAGAATCCTAAAAAGAGCAGCCTACTATCCCAAATGGAGATACAGTTTGCTATCCTTTACGATAGCATGACGTCATCGCGCATGTCCTAGTTTGAAGGATGAAAAGAAGCGTGCGGTCTTTGACCCCTTTCCTTCCACGCACCGGGTGCGTTTGTGGTAGCGTTGTCACCCTCACCCTAAGGGCCGAGATGTCCTTGGGTTGAATTTTTCGGAGAGGAAGCAAGCAGATCCGGATGTCCCCTTCGCTGTATCCTTGATAAAGAGCTCACCGTTCAAGCAGGGTGACGCGATTTCTGTATTCCCTTGGTTTTGTTTTGGTGGGTTTATTCTCTGCGTAGTTAATGTTTTCAACTCCTTTATTTTGTTTTCTGTTGGAAAACCGTAGTATTGCGCAACGGTTTGTGCGGCAACATTTAGGACATTTGTATAGAACGTAAATTACGTAATAGCTTTTTGTGTTAGCTTCACAATGCCAGGCGCTAAAGGCCATGTTTTCGCCAAGTGATGAGTTGCTGGGATGCTGAAAGACATCAGCCTTGCGGATTAAGATTGTCGAGATTCACGATTCAAAACAAATTATCAAATAATTCCGATAGCAAGAACGTGAGTGGCAGTTCAGCACAAAGCAAAATAAGCCAATGTTAAAATGTTATCAGACTTCAAAATATCTTAAATTCGCAAATTGAAAACTTAATAAGCCGCTCAATGCCAGTTCAAGCAGACAATAACAACAAATACCGAGAACCGCTCAATTTTCTACTAAAACTATGATGGCGAAAGAAATTTGTCACCATCAAAACAAGTGCACGATCGTACGTTCGCCGAATAGTTTATGAATTCTTTTGAAATGCAAATAGTCACAGCTTCTGTCGGGGCAATTAATACCACACAATCAGCCTTATTTATGGCAAGAAAAACACAACGCGCAACCATCAATTTTGATCGCCCGCAGAAAACAACCCCATTCTAGCGTCTCTGCCAAGATGGTGATGTTTTTGCTTTCTTTTGTACCGCAATCAAGCAATGCATCTGTAGTGCATGGTATTCTTTCATATGAAACCCAGGATTAACATGGGAAAATATCTCAAAGGAATAAGCATTTGTTTATCGTATCGGAAAGAGTGTCTCAGCGTGTAACCTACTTTAGAATGATGATTCGATGTTTCATTCATAAAATAAAATGGATGACAGTTGGGATTTAGTTCATTTTCCTACTCCTTCGGATAACATACTATCTTTGGATTCGAAATGTATGTATTCCTTCCACAGCCTGGGTGCCAAATACGGGTCCGATGGTACAGGCAACAGTGGCGCCAATCGTCACACGCGTGGACCGGTGTTCAAATCCCGTCCGGACCCCCCGTTCTCCGTAGTGAGGACTGATTGAATCTCCTACTATACATACGTGGCTAGTCTAGTAAAGTCATTCGATGGCCGGCCTCGTGGTGGTAACAATATCTGAATGTTGGGGGCGGTGAGATTCAACACACTCACACGTTGTTTTGTGTCACATTTCACGCCAATCGAAATGGTTTGCTTGCCTGTGAAAGCGATCCCACCAAATGTGCATTTTGCACTTTACTTGCACGATGGTTTTTCGTACAGGCGTATGTTATTTTTAGCACTGCATAGCACACACATGGCTGCACTTCCGAGACATCAAAAGTTGCACCAATTCCCCACAGACATCAATTTACGAAGACGATAGGAAAAGGATGTGTTTGTGTCTATCTTTTGGAGGAGTTTCTTTACAAAAAAAAAAAAAAAAAAAAAAACGAATAAAACATAGTTATGCGATCGCAGCAAATTGCTATCCAAGACTGATCGACTGCAAGTGCAATAAAGACACACTTTCGCTTCTTCATTTCCAGTGCCAGATTTAGAAATGTGCAGCTGTGTTCACACAACCATACCGGTCGGTGCAATGCCGAGGGCAACCCGCGTCTGGCGATGCTCTTTCAAGGCCAGGGTTAGGCCGGTATTCGTTGTACGCGCTTGGAGCAACAGCGGATGCGCGGCTGCATCATGCAAAAACAAGCACCGTCTGTGCTTATGCTGCCGTCGTCGGGGAAGATCTTGCGATCAAGACAGCGAAAGTGCTTGGAAGTGAAAACGAAACGCTAAAATGCAGGTTTTGCAACATGGAATCGACCGACCCATCGACCGACTGATTGTGGCGCGACACTCCGTGTAACCTACATTGCGTTTTGTTTCTCTTTCTTTGGTCAGCGACGCGGAGGACGGCCGCCACAGTGGCGACGCGAACCTCATCCGGTTTAGCTGCTGGACGCCGGGTTTCAACCGGAAAAATTGTCTCGACGTACGCAATTAAGTGCGGTGTGATGCGATGTCTAGTCTGCAAGGAAGGCTTGGGAAAATGGCTGTGGCTCTAGGCCTATTCCTTGAATGTTTCCAGCTGGACGCATGTGCAACGAATTACAGATGCGTTCAATGCTATGTATAGGACTCGTTTTGTTTCCGGCTGATTGGAAGGGAAACCGCTTTTCCCAGCAGTACCCTTTGATGTGTCGTTGGTAATACAATCGGGAAAGCTTTAGGCAAGCGTTAACAATATGAAAAACGTATATGAAATATGGGTCAGTAGCAACATATTGAGTTTCAATTATTGACATGAACAGCATCAGGTGATTTATTTTGATCAACACGATTTGTAGAAAGAATAATTTTCCCTTCAAGTGAGTCTATAAAATTGTATGAAAGTGTGTCTTATGGGAAATCTGTTAAAGGATAGGAATCAGTTTATTGCTACGAACTGATTTCTGTCGTCAAGAGCCTCGGTGTTCAGCTGGATACACCTTTCATCAACCATCCCAGCCCCAGCCTAGAGTTGAAGCACAAAACGAGTTGGTTTTTTAAAATACTGATGGATCTCTCGCCGTCTGCATGGAGCATCGACTGTTGTCTTGTTTAAGGGGCCTCGTGTACAGAATTTCGTAACGAAGACCTTGTATTGGGGCCCCATACATAAAAAATATCAAAAACATTGTCTATGGCTACTCCCAGCAAAAAAAAACTAAAATCTTACACTGTTTTGGCTTTAATATCTGACGGAAGCAAGTGTCAAGTGTTCGGTTTCCCGTTCAATACCAAAGCTAAGGGTACAGGTGCTTGCACCATTACACCTGTCTTCCGTTTCTGCACGCCCTTCCACCTTGCCTTAGAAGCTAACATCTGGTTGAAACTGGATATTGTCGGCGGGCGCCAGTTCAATTGAGCGTATCCTCAAACAATCGGTGCACGCGTGCATTCTTAGCACCGGACACGGACGACTCAAAAGGGGGTAACGCATTAGACGAGGCAACCGGGTATGAAAGGTATGACGTGAATGGTATAACCGATTAAGCTGTCTAAGTGCATGTTTTTGTGGTTTGGGTGGTGCAATGTGCATGTTGGATAGCGCGTATGACGTGCTACCTCCAAGTCCCGAACACACTTAATGGGTGTATGCTTTTGTTTTGGAGTCACTGATGGTGCCTGATCAGCCTCACACATCCTGGGGCAACTGACGTGTGGAATTTCCTATATCCTGACCTAGATTCTGATACGACGTGTAGAGTAAACATTATTGGAATTTAATAAATTTTGTTTGTATGGAATTTAAGTTCAAAACTGAGCTTCCTGTTAGACATGGAGATTTTCTTGTGTAATACGGAAATACGGCAATCAGAATTTATTTTTGCATGCCAATCTTTTAATTTTATATGTCAAAAAAAATTAAATAAAAATTATTATTCTCAAATTATCACCCTTGTGACGTTCATAAGCAGAAGAACTTTTATCGAACCAAAAGCCGGCCACAAAAATGCGAAAAATTCCGTCAATCGTTAGCGCCACTTAGCAGGGCCACCGAGCACTGAGGAGTTTGATTGCGCGTGGTTCGCATTATTTTGCTTCCGATTTACTGCGACAGTGGCTTGTATGGGGTGGCGTGATTGTACACATTTTCTTCCCTTCCCTATTTGCTGGCCACGATTTCAGAAGTTGGGTCATAAATTTGCACTCGCCGCTGAATCGTAACCAGCGTAACCAGAACGCGCCCATGCATTTGCTTACACTGCCAAAGTGATCACGTACGATCGTTGTATGTGGTTTTGTGCGCAGTGCAGATGGGGAGAACATTTTTTGCGGGCGTAGTTTGAAAAAATTCTGTGTAAAAAAAGAACTTGTTATGGATTCAGGCTTGTTGGATTATCCGACAACGGGTTTATAAAGGCAAGAATTCCAAAAGAAGAACTAGATTGCAATTGTGGATGGCTTTATAAGGTGATTAACTCCTCTGACTAATCCTTAAAATAACAACACTAAGAGAATAATGGACAAACAATGCACTAGAGCATATACACGGCCCTGTGCTCGGTGAAGGGCTGCGAGGATGAACCATAGATGCGCCCCATTCCATCACTCGCTGGAGGCATGCACGCGAGTGGAATCTTCCCTAGTTGTTGTTCTGTAGCCGGGAACCCATGTGCACCACCGGGTCTAGGCTATGTGTGGTCCAGTGTGAGAAAACCAGATTCTCTCAGTCAACACCATCGGGCTTATCACGCCGGTTGACAGAGTTACTCCGACAGCAATGCTCACGTTGTTTGCTGGCAAGCTTCTATGGCTTTTAGTCCTCTTATCAGGTCTGCCGGCACCCCAGGCCACGCTTCGCTACCGCACCTTAGCAAGCACACGCATCTCAACACCGTATCAAAGATGTCTCCGCAGGGTCAGCTGTAAAAAGATTTTTAAAACGGATTTACATTAACATACGGGTGGCTCGTTAGCGTTTATCAGCTCGTACGACACGTTTTCGAACGTAGGTTCGCACTGTTTTACTAAATACATTTGTAAAGAAAGCATTTAATGCAAAACAATATTGATGAATCACTGTAAAGAGCTGCTGCTTTTTTGCTTCTAATAGCAATGCTCTACCACGTGCCAAATGATTTTGCAAACGTTGATGATGAAGCACTCAAAAGCGCTATCACAAGCCGTTTCAACCTCTCCTCGCAGCCGTCACGCAGCCGTACACAATGTGCTTCCATTCATTCCACACACTTGGGGCAGACCTTCCAACCCTTGGGACGTATCGTAAGAATTGCCGCTTTGCCGGGTGCGATGATTATTATTGTCGATGATTGCCCCGAGTGACGATGGTAAATAATTGATGCACTGGGGTGACAACCCATACCTCACCAACCGTTTGTCCATACCCCTCCTCCCGCTGCTGGGGAGGGGGTGGTGTGGTTTAGTCTTTAGGTGGAAATGCAAAGCATCGTAAGCACACAGCGCTTGAGTTGCACGTTTTCTATCGCGTGCCCTTTTGTAGTGCAACAGGTTGATATGGGCTTGTGGCCGCTGCATCACTGCAACGTTGGGAGCCGATTGGGACGAAACACATTCCACGTGGGGCTGGAATTTGTGTGTTTAAATTCCAGCCTTTTGATGATATCTGAACCGTTGGAAATAAGAAATCCAACCAAAGAAATCCAACCGGCAACCAGCAATGGAATGTGCTGGCGGATGTTCTGAGCGGAAGTTGGTGAGCCGTGTGAGAGCGCCGGCTAAGCTTCGATCAGCAAAATATGACGGTTGATGTTTACTTTGCTCGAATCGTTGTCGTGTGTCAGTGTGGCAACGGAGTTATGCAGTTGCTAGCTGTCTGAAATTCCTAAAGTATGAACTGAAGCTTTGTTTATTCGACAACTTTTGTACTAATAAGCAATACAACCAGGCTGTCCTTCTTGAAATTAAAAAAAAAACTTTTGTAATATTTTAGAATATTAATATTATTGTAGTTGTAGTCGTCCGCCAATCAGTTATCCCGGCCTTGATGGCGGATGATTCCACGCCATCCTTCCACCTCAATCTGGGTCTACCACGCCTCCTCTGTCCTTGTGGTCGGCCTAAAAGGACTTTCTGAGCTGGGTCGTCCGGTGCCATGCGTGTAACATGGCCAGCCCATCGGAGCCTGGCGGGGCCAACAATCCTTCTGAGCATCTTCCTCTCGAACGCGGCTTCGTCTGTTTTGGTCCATGTCTCAGAGGCGTATGTGAGTACTGGGACTATAAAGGTAAGATACAGTCCCAGCTTCGACCGTCACGAAAAAAAATTTGAGGTGATGTCTGTTGTCGGTGATGACTTTTGACCCGAGGTAGGTGAAGTTTTGGACGACTTCAATTTTGTGATCACCTTTATTGTTGACTGGATAATAAATACTTGGGCTATTCTTCCAATAAAACGTTTCATTCAATGTGTTGCAATTGAAATATCCATGATGCTTGTTTAAGAAGAACTAATGCTCTAGATCTACAGAAAATCTTCTCGAATATTTATGATAATAATTCCAGAGTTATCTCTTTGTGAAATCTTCTCGCCCAAGAGGTTCTAAAACTGAATAATCGCATTTATGGTCAATTTATACCTTGGTTTTTTTTGCGCCCGTACTCCACTGCTAGACTCACGATAGAGCCGGGGGACTCACTGATACCATTTACAGCTGTGCGCAGATGCATTCAACACCCACTTGAGCAGCAGAGGCGTGTATCGATAACGATTCAATGTCAATGCTTTGTTTTTAGTTAATTGATTGCGCCTGGCAAATCGGTTATTATATTCCATCCCGTAAGTTCTCTGCTGCCCCTGTGGGCATGTATTATCGTGCGGTGCACAGTAATCTGTTGGGATGAGGTTGTGCGCTGGCAAGCAACCTCTCCCATTTACACTCGGAGCTGGTCGATTGCATTTATAGAAGCAAAATCATTTAAATGCACACAGTGCCAGCCTTTAGTTTGTGTGTTGTGTGATCCATCGGAGGGGTGAATTCACTGGTGTTGCTGCTGCTTGAGTATTGTTATGGCACACATCCCCAAGCACAGAGACCAACCGTTTTGCTGTTAAGGAACGGCACGTGTCGGATGTTGCTGATGGTAGCGGCTTTGGCAATGGTGTGAAGGCAGTGCGGTATTGTGGGAGGGAAATTGGTAGGTTTTATCAAGAAGTTTGCATTCGATGTTGTATGCTTACGACCAATGCATTATCCAGAATTCAAACCCAAAGTAGTCAAGTTTAGTCAAGATATTAGAGTAGTAAGTGATCATCACAAATGGACGATGTTCGATTGTTCTGGTAAACAAAATGCGGTGTAAAATTCAAACCAGTCAACACAGCTGCTTCTCTGAATGCAAGGACACCTCACCAATAGTTACGAGCGCTATAAACGTTGCTTAAACATTTGGTCACTAAACATGAGCACGAAGGTGTCAGCAAATGAACCTCAAATAAATCAACTACATTTGCTATCATTGATGGCACGTGTATTGAAAGGTGTACTTTGATTCCGACTGGAATGGCAATCACCTTAACAAACATAGAAACTGCTTTTAAAATAAAGTACGTGGTGGGAGTTTTTTTTACTCTTCATAAGGAGCTAATAAGATGAAAAAAGCTTAAACAATGGCCACATGTGATGAGCGAAATGGTGTTTGAAGTTTTGGTGTTTAAAAATTTTTCTGACGGAAAACCATCGATTCCGTTCCGAGTACCCATCACTAATTGTGCCTCACTTGATGGTTTGCTCTCGGTTTTGCTCGTCGGAATGCGCCACGCGTCGTACGCATAGTATCTGGATGTGTTTCAAATGGCTGTCAGCGGCGGCGAACGTCAAACAGCTTCAATTTATAGATTGCGGCTTGGCACCGCGGTGCCAAGCCGCCGGTGCCCATCATCAAATAGTGCGGCCTTCAAACCACTAATGTCTCGACGGGAATGCATTCGAAAGCAAATAATTTAACACCTACCTCGGCTAACGGCCATACACCGCCTGGTTTGGCGCACGGCTAGCACCCGTGTAAGATCTGTGTAACTGCAAGGGTAAGTTATTGCGCATCCGCAGCGCTATCGGTATCGGTTTTTGGAAAGGGTTTCGCTCTCCTAGCATTGAATGCCACGTGCCTCACATCTGCATTCGAATAGGGAAGTTGTAACGGTTGCGATATTTTGATATAACAGCACGATCTCTCAGACGCTAGAGAAGTACTATCGAACGGCGCATCGCCAATTTGGTTCAGCAGGGAAAAGTAGCAATCTTGTAGGGCAGATCACGTAGGGCACACACTGTACGTGCCCGCGTGTGCAAGAATCGTTCAAAATCGTTTTACGCAGTACATATCCCTTTTCCCTGGCTAAATCAACAAGTCCAGCTTGGGGAGAGCGGCAAATGTGATGCATTTTCCGCCCATTTGCGCCGTGCAATCGTACGCCGCATGATGCGTTCCATGATTAACACCCAATATGTTTGCACTAATACTGGTAGCGTTTCATTTGTTTTATTTTGTGTGGCTTTTTCGGTTTGGCTGGGTGTTAAGTAAACTTACAGCACGGTACACGATTATCCTCACGTAATCCGTAGAGGAGACGCACTTGTTTGGCTTCCGCGAGGTGGATTTTCGTCTCGTTCGCCGTACCGAATGACGTAAATTTGGTCGCCAAATGTGAAACGTACTTGTAACCGTACGGTGATGGTACGTACGCCTGTTGACTGTTTTATGAAGTGTGACTGACCGCAGCACCTACCCGGGTTGGTAGTGGGCAGACGCATTTTGATGCATCGCGTGCGAAGCGGCAACTTAACTCTTCCTAGTGGGATTAGCAAATTTCTGTACGCCATTGACGCGCGAATAGGATCGAATTTCAGGTAAAGCTGGAAATAAATACTGACCCAGAAACAAGAGTTATTCGGTAGAATCTATTTTGTTACACGAAACAACTAGAATTGGCTTCGTGGTGAGTCTTTACGTGAATTTTGATAATCTTTTACCAATAAAATTTTGTTGTATTTTTTGTTTTTGAATGATGAAAAATGAAGTTAATCTAATTGAATGACATGAATTTACAAAGATTTCACAGGTCAATGATTAAGAGAATTTAAGAATTATTATTTATCCATCAAGCGCTACAACCCTTGGTGAGTGATTGGCCTGCTACAAAAGCCCTCGATATCGGTCACGGTCGCTGTAAAGGCCTACCACGTCTCCCGTGTTCTTGGGGGCTAGAAAGACCGCACTCGCTCACATGACTGGTCGGAGGGAGAACCAGGTGAGTCTAATTCGCGGCCCAATGCACAGCACGTAACCGCCATACAAACGTCGGAATGAAAATCGGATTGAAATTTAATTAATTTTGTTCCCAATATGAGACAATGTACGGTAGGCGGTTAATAAAATAATAAAACTAAATTAATAAAAAAATGTCCATTTTGGATGATTAATTCCATAGTTAGTTAGTCGTTTGATTTTTATCGAAAATATTGTGCATTTTTAAACATTTTACATGTCCCTTGAAGGCCGATTTTTTTTTCTTTATGGTAGCTCAAGTCTTCCTTCTGGCTTAACAACCTACTAGGTCACGCCGATCAACTAAATGGCTTGCTAGACTTCCAGCCACTACTTAATTGGATAGTCAGTCCTCACTACGTGGGGATGGTCCGGATAGGATTTGAACTCCGTTCAAAGACCGGCGCCGCTATCGCCTACACCACCAAACAACTCGTAAATTGATTTAAGAAGATATTTATATAAGGCAGACAGAACGGGAAGTAAGTTAAAAAAATGCTTGGCATTAAAAAGAACCTCACGAATTTGAAGCCTCAAAGTATAGTTTCAAGGTATTCTCACACATAAAAAACTTAAACCCTTAGAAATATCATATGCAGAAGAGATATTGTTACATCACTTGCAAAAACTGCCAGGGTTGGGCCTGTCCTCAAACCCGGGAAAGATCCCACACTCCCGATAAGCTATCACCAGGAGCTACCTTATACAGAGAACTTTCAGGATTGCTTTGCTCTCTCTCTGCTCTTTCCAACTCAACCAGTGCCCCAGCGGGCGTCCCCCAGGGAAGTCTACTGGCACCGCTGTTGTACAATCTGTACACGACGGATGTCCCCCCTCTACCCTGCGAAGGCCAGCTGTTCCTGTTCGCAGACGACACTACCATTACGGTTAGAGGCAGTAGTCTGGTGGAGCTGAGAAGCAGATTGCAGCGGTGATTTTTTATGTTCTTCTAAGGTATGCCGCTGACTGGAAAATTGGGATAAATTCTTCAAAAACACAAACAATGAATTTTCCCCATCGTTTGAAAAGAATCACCTTTGAGTTCGGGAGTAAAAATACATGGTACAACTGTGCCGTGGGCAACGTCCATTAGATATCTGAGACTTGCGATAGACTACAAAATGCTGTTCAGAGGGCATATTGAAACCATGCTCGAAAAAGGTAATTTCCTTTTGAAATGTCTCTACCCATTGATCTGCCGTAGGTCCCAGCTATCAATGCCAAATAAAATAGCAAGCTTCAAGGTAATTATCTTGCCGGCAGTAACGTATGCGGCACCAGTTTGGGACTCATGTGCGATGACGCACCTCTGCAGACTCCAGGTCATGCTGATCAAAATTTTGCGCCTGGTTACTGACACAAACCGCTTCACTAGAAACACGGAAATATACGCGATAGCGGATGTGAAACCTCTAAACGTGATATTGAAAACACTATCAGTAAAATTCTAAATTTAATAAACTTTATATATACTTGCAAAAACTTTTTACTTACAATTTACGGGCATGGGAGCTCTAACTGCAGTAAGGATAACTATTTATGTTAATCTCTAATTGCCTAACAGTTCAAGAGCAAATTGTTGATTGATTATTACTCTTCGCTACGAATACACCAGGTCTCCTGAATAGACTCTAATCATCACCTGCGTGTGTGTGTGTGTGTGTGTGTGGATCGGTGTTCGCGTGAAATATTCATGTAATGTATGCTAACGACGTAATTGCAGGTTTTGTGTTGCGATGCAACGCACGGTGCACTTGCCAGAGTAATTGCGCTGACCAGATAGCTTCGCCAGAATCGCTAAACTCAACACCCGTGAGAAATAATGACTCGATCGAGAAAGTCGTGAACGCGGGGTGGCTTTCGTTTTCAATTTTCATACAAACATTCTCTCAGCCGTTCGAGACTGAGCTGAGTAGAAGCAGTCCGAGACTGTGGACGTGTGGACTATTGCGTATTAAGAATTATTTTATATGAAATAGCAGTGAACAAAACCATGAAACAATACGCTGGCGGACACATCTTAGCAGCAGCCCGTTCGCCGACGCCGATTGAGAGCTGATAGCAGTGTGTTCAGGTGTTTTTCTTACGTCTTTTTTTTTGCAGCGTTTGTTACGCCGACTGTGAATGAAACGATCACGTTTCGAAAGATCCAATCTGCCTCAAATTTCTTGCACATACGAACGTTCCCATCTATGTGTGTCCTTCGCTCGATCGTTTTTCGAGGTTATGCGTCTGATTTTTTTTTTTGGTAGAGTCGAGAGTTTGTGGGGAGCCTGAAGAAGAGAGGGAGAGAAAAAGGGTGGGGGGGGAGGCAACATCAGTACGGGAAGGAGTTTATGTAAACGCGAGAGGAGGGTGCCAAAGGGTGAAACGAATTTTTGCGAATCGTACGAGACCGTGCCAGACATGTTGGCGGCCGCCACGGATTTTGACGACCGGTTGGCGAAGAGACGAAAAGCTACGATTTCGTTTCGCTAGACGGGGAGCTGGTGCGTTAGTACGGGTTAGGAAGTGAAGGTTGTTCCTGTGTGTGGTTGGCCAATGATTTAATTTAGTGTTTCTAATTACCCGAACGAATGCACTAGCAAGCGAAGCGATTTGCGCCTTAGGACTTGAGGTAATGGCGTCGAGGTTGATTAATGGAATGTGAATGACATTGTTTAGTTGAAACAGTATGCTAATATCGACGTGAAACGTGAAATTTTTTTTTCGAATCTCATTTCTACAATATTTGTAGTTAAAGAAGAAAATACAGGTACTTATTATATATCTATTTTTGAAAAAATAATTGAACCATCAACCCACCCAGATATAGATTTATATTTAGCTTTAAAAAGCAGCGACTGTGCTAGGTAATTGTCACTCAAAAACGTTTGTTCGGCTGTGGGTCAATTTGGCAGATATGATCTCCATCACGAACACAGCGTGTTCGGCAGGGTGCGCGACATAGTATAGTTCTGTGCGTTTGCGTTATTACAATTTTTATAGGTCAACCGTCGAACCTGTAACACCCGCGTGTCCTTCTGCTGTGCGGATTAATGGAGTTTTAATTGAAGGCCTCCACAGCAACCACCATGTCATGTGGAGAAGTTTTCAGCGTTGATTGATGATGTTTGTCTGCGGCTGTTTCGCGGGTGTGCAAATTCATGTATTTATTTTTCCACCAACCAGTGGCGAGAAATGGGTTCGAGAGCAAAGCATTGTTGCTGCTGACGAGTATTCGATCGTAATGAATAGAGAACCACATAGGAGACACTGCTCGGAAACACACCACACGCCCGGTTCACCATGAGCCCTCCCCGAACCGTTTGTAGTTGACGTCAAAGTAAAATCCGGATCGGCACGGATTTTAAAGGTTCCTTACATAAAGGCATTGGCGAACGCCGGGGAGACGCAAGGCAGCAGTTGCAGAAGAAGAGGGATGGGGAGATTGGTCCGCCGGCACTGCTTGAGAAAGTGGTTCCGTATGCGGCGGCAAATGGCCGGGTGCTCCACCTTCATCACGTATGTTGGGGCCTGCACGACAAAAGGTGACGACCTTCTTTACCTTGTCTTGCCGATTCGCTCTTGACGATTGGTTCAAGTGGGAGGCTGAGCAACTGGCAGAATGGAGCTTTATTTTTAAAAAAGGACTTTTTTGTTTGTCTTTGAATTCGTTGTATTTTTGAAGAGATTTGAAACAAGTGGTCTTGTGTGGTTGTTTTGCAAAAGTAAAGGCGGTATGAATATGTAATTAGTGTTCCTTTTTCGTGTATCTATCCAACACGTTGTCTTTGTGCAATTGCACGCCCTTCGACAATAAGTCATAACAAATTTGAAATAAAAACGAGAACTTTCCCTCTACAAAATGCAAATCAAACTACAAACCACATACATCAATCAGCAAAGAGCAAAATCAATAAAACAAACTCAACAGGTCAGTGTCGCGTAAAGAGGGTAAAAAGGCCAGAAAATATCTGAAGAATTGCTGACTTTTGTTATGACCGCACCCTTCACTATTCCGAACCTGGCGAACTTCATCGTGAAACCGCGACATTCAATACGCTTCCAATCGATTCCAGCCTCCTCCGGTTCAAACTAGTACTTACGACGGCGAATAAGCGCCCGTGGCAATGTCAATCAACGGAAAAAGGAAGGGTTCGCGCACGAAATACACCTACCAAAGATGCAAAGAGAGGTAATCACGTTTCACCCTCTAGTGTCGCAGTTTTCCTGCTCCCATGCCACAAGAGTTCAGCCTTCCATGAAGTAGACTGACCTCACCTGATTTGCAGTGTCTCAAGATCGCAATGGTATGTCTGTAATAGGTGACTTTTGCACAAACACTGCCCTAATGTGCCATCTCCAAAGACACAGTGGAAAGGTCAAGCCAGGTGTAAAATGGTGGGGAAGGTTGCTTGCCGTAAGCACCACCGGCGCAAAGATCTGTTCAAAATGTTCCGAGATTTGCCGAGATATGACGCAGACGGTGTTAGATGAGACAGAGATTATGTGCCCATTATCGCAATACTTTCGTTCGATAATCAGGAGCGCTTGATTGACGGGATGACAAGAAGTCTGGTTCGGCCGGAATGTTCGTGCTTACAGCAGCATGAAAATATGCAATAATACACCCAACCCGCACGCCGCAGATGGCGGGCTTGTCTGTGAGGATGAGGTATTGAAGAGGTATAGCTTTTAAAAATTACGACTACGAAATGATTGGCAACCGTGGAAAGCTTTTTAGCCACCCAGCATTAGCCTGATTTATGCGGCGCAGCAGTATTGAGGAAACAATTACATAATAAACTTCCAGCGGTTTGATGCTACCTGCAGTGTAGCGTACACCGTGCAAAATATCCTTCACACCCAACAGACCGGAACTTGGAACAGTTGACGGGTCGGTAGAGAAAGTAAATCAACGATCGGTTGCGAAGATCTGCCCAAAATATCCAAAGATGGATTTGGGGCGCGTAGCGAGTTTCTTATTCGGGAAACGGTGAACGCCCAACTTCGAAATGATGAATTCGAAAACTACACAGATATCCTGTTGTAGTTTTTAATAAGATTCAATTTATAGCTGTGAAAACTTTATTTACGCTGTGAAATGATGGTCGAGGAGACAGCTGCGCCGATTGAAGACTGTCTATCAAACTACGTGGCTGCAGTAAGTTTTAGTAAGCCAAACGATCGATCGACCTGACCTAATAGATCGTTAGGAAGAAGATAGATAAGATTTGAACTTATAGAACTCATCAGCAAACCGATGCATTTAACAAATGTGTTTTTTCCTTTTCTTTAATTACTGGCAAAGTTATGATACAAAAGGAATTTGCATCCCATAAACAAAACCGTTTCGATTGGCTCTACGCTCCTCTACACGTGCCGTTCGTTAGAAGGATCCAGTCGCGGAATGCGTTCCGTCTTTCCGGTGACTGCAGCAGACGCACCCTACGCTTTTCCAGTGCACAAGCGCCGGACAGCAGTTCCCTATACACTTATGTCTTATCGCGCCGGATCGCTCACTG
Organism: Anopheles maculipalpis; assembly: GCF_943734695.1. Taxonomy (NCBI): domain Eukaryota; kingdom Metazoa; phylum Arthropoda; class Insecta; order Diptera; family Culicidae; genus Anopheles; species Anopheles maculipalpis. The sequence continues at coordinate 14,891,315 of NC_064871.1, read as the reverse complement.
TTTGCTAACATTGGGGAGAGTGTAGAGTGTATGCGGCAAACGGGGAGGGTCTTTGCAAGCTCAACCGCGCTGCACTAGTTGATAAGGCGCGAAACCGATGCAAATATTGACGGAAAATAAATATTGACAACAATCCAGCCAACGCGCTAGCGGAGCTGGTTCACTGTTTTATTGTTGATGTTTCATGGCTAGTCCGGGTTGAAAACTCATTAGTGGTACGTTTTAAGCGTTAGCTGACCACACCAGAGTTGCTGCTGAATTCAGCCCAATTTGAACGACGAAATTGGAATTGGAATATTTGCAGTTGAGATAACATTTCGATCTCTTATTAATCGTTGATTGCAGTATATTAAACTTGAAGCGACGCAAGACATACTTTTTACCAAGGTTGTGCAAACCTTGAACCCTTATAATATTTCATGCAAGAAGCTGCACACACTGCTCTACTGACACTCTGTCAAACTGCCAAGTATTGCATGCCAACATCCAACGGCGCTCTGCCAGTGGTTGACACCACTATTCAACCAAGGGAACTTCACTCTGTTTCACTGGCAGCACGCAAAGTAGCAAGAAATCAATGCTACGTGCACAAGTACAAGGTAAAGTTCAACAATTTGAATACTCTTCCTGCGTTTCAGGTTTGAAAGAATGATGCATTTCGACACCGAAAATCCGACGTGTCACTTTCGCCATACCGTTTCGCATTCGATTGTAGAGTAGAAGAACGTTTTATGGGTACGGCCGAGGTTTGTGTGCGTTTATTTCCACTTTCGGTTCCCTCGTGCTTTAACATTCAGTTTTGAGTGAAAAAAAAAGTCCTCTTGCCTTGGGTGGGATGCGCACGTTTCTTTACACACATTGGAGAAGATGTCGTCTTTTTATCCTCATTCGTAGTGAGTTAAATGGAAAATGTAAGATACGACAACAAAAACCCACCATCCGGATTGGCGAAAGTTTTCAAGGGAAGCCTTCGCCTTCACTATATCTGACGATGACGTCAACTTGTGCGGTGGTACGGTTACGGGTGTTGCGAATTGTGTCGGATTTGGGTCCGCCTCGTACAACTTAAAGTCACTGCTGGTGCAAACCCCTAGACCTGTTGTCTACCACTGTCAAGGAATTGCCGGTCGGTTAAAAAAAAAACGTCCCGCAGGAGTCTTGCTGAGCCGCTCCAATACATCCGAGACTCATGGTCGCCGATTGTACAGAGGGGAAAGGGAGACTAACTCTCACTTTCATCCAACCATGATGGACAGATTTTGACAGCTTGAAGGATCGGCTCGTGATGAGTGTGGATGTGAAGCTGCTAATGAATTAAAACAAGTAAAAAGTCATACACAGCTTCGCTGTATGCTGGGAGTGCTCGCAGGTTCCCGCAAACCGTTGATAAGACGTACAGCTGACCATGGGGAGATTCGATGGGCCAACCGTTGCGGTTCAGAACGTTGCGGGTGAAGAATGCGTGCGGTGGACCGTGAAGATCCTTCGAGATCTGTTGCTCGTTCCGTTCGTTCAATGATGCGAAAGAGTACAGACAAAAACCGCACTCGAAATGGGTCATCCATCAATCAACGGAACAAGTAAAGAGCGAACCAACCAACAACAAAAAAAAAGTCACTCATTGGATTTCGCGCACATGTGCCGTTTGTGCCCCGAGTATGTGAACATTGCACAGGCCAAAAGTTGGGTGGTTTTGCAATAAGGGCACACGCAACAAGCTACTATCATCTGTCTTTGGGGTCGCTCAGTTGTCATGGGTCTAGGTGGTGGTGGTGTAGCACTCTGCACACCGCCTTCTTTTCAATTGATTGGTGATCTTTTCCGCTTCGCTGCAGTGTCCTCGATCGCTATGCTTGTTCGAGGTAGCAGCAGCAACAGGCGGCATGAGAATCGTGAGGATGGCGATCGCCAGATGAAACACAAAACCCAATGATGCCAGACAGTCAGGCGTCCAATGACAGATTAATTAGAACAACCAGTCACAAAACCACCGGGTGGCTTAAGGCGGAAGTTTTGTGCCGATTCGACGTCGAAGGAGGACTGTTACCGGGTTGTTTTTCTTCGTGTTTTAGTATGTATAATACGTAGTTTAACCAGTCTGGAATGGACGGAACTTTTGCATTAAATGTTTTTTAACTATTAATAACTTTTGGCATGGGTTATTGACTTCTTGAGGGCTGCCTTTATTAATCATACCTATTATACTATAACATATGTGTATGGAACACATTTACAACCAGCAACACACTCAGACCCGCTTGAACAATGCGGCTCTGGCTTATTTGTTTGCAAATGAAACTCGTAAATATTTTGACAGCAAGCAAGCAGCAGCGCCAAGAACTAGGCGAACGCCATGTCCCAATCGCTCCTCTACTGCGAGTTGAACACATGGACGATAGCTCAGTACTACGGTTGATGGCACTGTTTTCATCGTGGAAAGCGAATAAAAATGTTTACACATTTCTTGAATTTTCCAAACCTTTCCTCATCAACGGACTCTATCTTGCGCCATGCATCTAAGCCGAACGAAGTTTTCTTAAACGTAAAGTTGATGTGTACATCTGGGTGTAAAGTTAATGTGAAATCAACACGTTAATTGAGGATTCTGTAGAAGAAAAGGGGGAGAAGAACATTTATTAAAAATCTTCTCCATTTGGCCCCATTTCGTCACGTTCCATTGGTTTTAATAGGCCTGCTAACGTTGTGTTAATTTTTCCTTTATTTTTCCTCTTTCGAGAGTAAATAAATAAGCATCTGGCACTGGTTGGCTTTATTATATTTTAAAATCCGCTAATACAGTCCTGGAAACATTTATCGAGAGTACTTATATCAAGATGATTCCGTACCTACAACTGCTTTTTTTTTTCGTCGTGACTGCATGCGACATGCTTGCGGCATTTCTGATGTGTAATTTTTCGTTTATAAAGGCCGGGCTACATTGATCGTACTCGCAAGCGTAATTTTTATATTCACTAGCGCATCTGGCGGCGACCAGCGCAAGCTAGATGTGGGTATAATTTAAGTGCCAAAATTATTCATGCTTGGTGTCTCATCAATTTTCGACCAGGCTGTCTGTATGCCGTAACACGTGCTATTTTTATATTAAATGTATACAAATAGGCCGGTAAATTTTGCTTACAATTTTATAAAAAAAAAAGTTCTACCAAGCAATATGACAAAGCCGTTCCTCATGAATAAAAAAACTCGCTCTATACTAAAAACCGCTACAATACCAAAACGAACAACCAGTTTCACACACTCTGCAATGTAGTTTAAATGATGAAATAGATGGACAAACCCTACAACAAATTATTTAAGCACTTGTGAAACCTACAAACACTACATTTTTCAATAAAATGTTCAGCTCAATTGCGGCCCCGAGCCGAGCCGGCGATTCACAGACAACAGTTCACACACACACACACACAATTTTCGTTAAAAACAGTTGTACTTACTATTTTTTCATTGCGTCCACTGCTTCCTGCTTGTTCCATGGCTAGAAATACAATATGTATGTTAAATTACCACATATTTTCAAAAAAACATACACGACAAAACCAGTCTGCCTCCAGCTTCCGTAGCGAAAGGACGTGTTTCGCTCGAAAGCGTCTTTACGGATCATTTGTATACGGCAGAAAGAGGCTATTGTTCTCGAGTGCGAATGCGTAGTCAACGCGATTACCCGTAACGCACCTATCGGTGTCTCCGTCCTACTCCGATATTCGTACGGAGAGTGTACCGTTACTTCTATCGATCGAGTGGCGATCGACGTGTGTTCTTGTGTTGTGAGTGTGTGTATCGTTGCTGCTGATCGTAGCGATAAGCAAGCGTATCAACGCAACGCTATCGCTTTGATCGACGCTTGTGCCACAAGTTAGTGTGTGTGTGTCGGTGTGTGTTTATTTGTGCATCGTGTGATACGGTAAGTGTTACCCCTTTTTTTTATCCGCTCCGTTGTCTCCGGCCCTACCATGGCGGTAGAGCAGGATGCTTCCGACTCCGATCGGGAGAATGATCACTCGAAAGAAGTGAAAAGAAAGCCAGGGCGTCCCAAGGCTGCACCAGCGGCAAAAAAAATTGCCTTGGACGAAAGGCCTTCGACATCGAAGGCCACTTGTAGTAGTGTCACTTTGGCAAAGAGTGCCCAGGTGACAAAAAGTGCCCCGCTGACAAAGGGTGCCCCGCTGGTAGCAACTAACGAGCCGCTATCAGAACACCGAGCGCGTGCTTACCCGCCGTCGTGGGAGGGTAAGCCAATAGTGTATTTTATGCCGCGAGTTAAACAACTCGATGTAAGGACGATCGCGGCATCGTTATTCAAAAAGTACCCGGGCGTTGCCGATGTTTTTCGGATGCGCCCAAACAAGATCAGGGTTACCGCAAAGGACCGGGCTCAAGCCAACGTCATTGCGGCTGACCCAGAATATACGGAGCACTACCGGGTTTATATTCCCGGTAGTCTGGTTGAGGTTTCCGGCGTAATCGAGGATTTCGATTACCCTGAGGAGGAAGTGGTGCAATTGGGCTTTGGGGTTTTTCAAACCCCGAACTCGCCCAAGATAAAAGTGCTTGAAGCAAAAAAGCTCTTCAAGCTTGATGCTTCAAGCAAGCCAGAAAAAAAATATGTCCCGACCTCCTCAATCCGGGTTACGTTTGAGGGTACGGTACTCCCGCAGGCCCTCATTCTAGAAGGCCTCAGGATACCCATTGACCGGCCGTACGTACCAAGGGTGGCCACCTGTTCAAAGTGCAGTCGGATTGGGCATGCCGATGCGTTTTGCACTCGCAAAACTTCCTGTGGAAAATGCAGAGGGGCACATGCCACCGAGGAGTGCAAAGCTCCCTCCCAAAAATGTTCGCATTGCCGGGACGAGTGGCACGAGGTAGCTTTGTGCCCCGTGTACCGAAAACTCCAAAAGGAGCAGACGAAAACAATATCCGAAAGGGCACGCGGATCGTACAGCGATGCTCTAAAGGGAGCAAACGCATCAAACCCTTTTGCTGTTTTGGGTACAGATGCAAATGGCAAGTCCAGCCCGACTGCACTCGAACAGGTGCCATTGAGACCGGTGAAGAGAGTACCTTATAAAAAGGTACAAAGGAAAGTCCTAAGGACAAAAACTAAATCCTTGGCACAACAGCGTCTCGCCAAAGCTAAAACTTCCACCCCAGTCCAAAAACGAGATGCTGAACATCCCATTCCCGCTCCCCAAATTGCCAGGAAGGAGCCCAAGAAAAAGCGATCTCCCCGGACCGAAGCCCCTCTGGAAAGCTTGGCTTTTCCAATCGGGGGTTGTCCGAAAACCCCTACCCCGTCCCTTTCCGAGATCCTAGAGTCCCTCCTCATGACCCTCAACCTCCCGCAGCACCTGCACATGATCGCTACTTGGGCCCTTCCTTTCCTGAAGGGGATGATCAAACAGTGGCTGGCCCAATGGCCATGCTTGAGCATGATGGTCCGATTGGACGATTAATTCCTCCAAGGGCTACCATCTTACAGTGGAACTGTAGGAGTTTGCTTGGCAAGCTAGACTCCTTTAAAACATTAGTGGGCGAGCACAACTGCGATGTGTTCGCCCTCTGTGAAACTTGGCTATCGGAAGAAATTAATCTTACCTTCCCTGGATATAATATAATCCGTGAAGATCGCATTACAAGGGGTGGGGGAGTACTAATTGGTGTTCGAAAGAGTCACGCTTTCAACAGAATACCTACCCCTAGGCAAGAAATTATCGAAAATGTCGCAGTCAAGGCAAAAATTGGCGATCTTCACGTGACAATTGCATCCATTTATATCCCCCCGATAGCCAACAATGAAAAAGAAAAAATTGAAAAGATCAAAGAGGATCTTGGAAATTTAGCAGCGGTCTTGCCTGGACCACTTTTGATCCTGGGAGATTTCAACTCCCATGGAATCGACTGGGGCTGCGATAAGGATGACATTCGCGCTCCAATTATCCGAGACATCTGCGACAGATTTGGGTTTTCAATCCTCAACTCAGGAGAGGCAACTAGGATGCACACACCGAAGAGTAGGGCGAGTGCACTGGACCTGTCTCTATGTCCATCAGCGATGGCCCTGGATTTTAGCTGGAAGGTGATCCAGGACCCTATCGGCAGTGATCACTTGCCGATAGAAATTTCCTACATCAAGGGAGGATGTCCAGGAGGTGGAATCCCCGTTAAATGTGACTTAACGAGGAACATCGACTGGACAAGATACGGTGAATTAGTAGCCGCTTCGCTTTCTCTTGACTTGGAAGATTTGTCTCCAGTTCAGGAGTACGAAAAACTTGTTTCAATTATAAACAAGTGCGCTCTTGAGGCCCAAACAAGGCGCTCCCACCAAGCAAGGACATTCAAAAAACCTCCCACTCCTTGGTGGGACAAGGATTGCCAAGCGGCTTTTAATAAGAAGCGGGAGGCGTTTAAAGCATTCCGGGACACGGGCTCAAGGTCTTTATATGAAAAATATAAAGGACTGGAGAGATCGTGTAAAAACCTGTTGAAGGCGAAGAAAAAGGGTTATTGGCGTAGATACGTCAATAACCTAGACCCTTCCGCATCACTTAATTCGCTTTGGAGGATGGCTAGAAGGATGCGAAACAGCAACAACATCAACGAGAGCGAAAGCTTTTCTGGCGAGTGGCTAAATGAATTTGCCCACAAGCTTTGCCCTGATTTCGTTCCTGCGCAGAACTTTCATCAAAATGCGCCTGGCAGTGACCCTATCATGGACTCACCGTTCACTATGGTTGAGCTATCGCTTGCTCTCCTTTCAAGCAAAAATTCTTCCCCAGGCCTGGATCAGATCAACAGCAAACTGCTGCAAAATCTTCCCGACATGGGCAAGAAACGTCTGTTAAGAATCTTCAACGATATGTTGGAGTTCAACAGCGTCCCGCAAGAATGGAGGGAAGTGAAAGTTGTCACTATTTTGAAGCCTGGCAAACCGCCATCAAGACACGATTCATATCGGCCGATATCATTACTTTCGTGTCTGAGGAAACTCCTTGAAAGGATGATTCTTTTACGGTTAGAAGAATGGTTGGAAACCAACAACCTTCTCTCAAGTACTCAGTTTGGTTTTCGTAAAGCCAAGGGTACTAATGACTGTTTAGCGCTTTTGGTGACTGAAATAGAGCTTGCCCGTGCACGCAAGCAGAACATGGGGTCTATCTTCCTTGACATACAGGGGGCATTTGACTCAGTTTCTCCATACAAACTGAGTCAAAAGTTAGAAAATGCGGGCCTGGGACCAAAGTTGAATAACTTGTTATTCAACCTTTTGTCGGAAAAAGCTATGAATTTCAACAATGGTCACGTGCAGTTAAAACGGACCAGTTTCCATGGACTAGCACAAGGGTCCTGCTTGAGCCCACTGTTATATAACTTTTATGTTAGTGAGATAGACTCTTGTCTAGCGCCAAACTGCAGTCTTAGACAATTGGCAGACGACGGCGTTATATCTGTTGCAAGCAGAGACGCCGACGAAATACAACTGGCTTTACAAACCACTCTGGATAATCTTTCCGAGTGGTCTGAAAACCTTGGTATCAAGTTCTCTGCAACGAAAACTGAGATGGTAGTCTTTTCTCCTTTTAGCGATACGGGAAAAAACAGGGAGAAAAGGCTATATGACCCGAAAATTGATGTCTTTCTGTATGGTGAAAAGATATCAATTACCGACAATTTTCGATACCTTGGTGTATGGTTCAATTCTAGGCTAAACTGGAGTACTCACTTCACCCGTCTGGTGCAAAAATGCAGTAAAAGAATCAACTTTCTAAGGACAGTCACAGGATTCTGGTGGGGCGCACATCCATCAGACGTCCTGAGACTGTATAAGACAACGGTGCTATCCGTATTGGAATATGGAAGCATATGCTTCCATTGGGCATCCAATACGTTGATACTCAAGCTTGAAAGGCTACAGTACCGCTGTCTTAGACTCGCACTAGGGAGCATGAAATCCACACACAACATGTCCCTAGAAGTGATGACCGGAGTGATGCCGCTCAAACTACGTTTTGAAATGCTGTCGCTTCGCCTTCTAGTCCGTTGTTCAGTATCAAATCCCTTGATAATAGAAAATTTTGAAGCGCTTCTAGAGACAGGTTCTAAGAGCAAAATCCTCAAGATCTACGAAGATTTTGTTGCCCTACAAGTGCATGCTAGCGCTCCACAGGCATTAAATCGTGCTGCCCTTCCTGAGAACTACAGTTCCATTTTATTAACAGATTCCTCATTGCACGAGGAAATTAAGACCATACCTAATGATCTTCGCCCGAGGGTAATTCCGGGTATTTTCATGGATAAGTATGGTCATTTAGACCAAATAAGCCAGTACTACACTGATGGATCATCCTCTGAGGAGGGCACTGGCTTCGGTGTTTTTAGCGAGTTCACCGAAGCTTTTTTCAAATTGAGGCAGCCATGTAGTGTTTACACCGCAGAGCTAGCCGCAATATTTTACGCACTATCGATGATAGCAGCGAGACCTTCGGATCAGTACTTCATCTTCACTGATAGCCTTAGTGCTATTGAAGCTCTGAGATCTCCGAAGGCTGTTAAGAGTCAGGATTTCCTCACCATAAAAATCATTGAACTGCTTGGCTCAATGTTCGATAAGGCGTTTACGACCGACCTATCTCGGCCCAGGAGTTCCTTCGTTTCCCACAGCAACTTTTCCTGTCTCGCTGGCAGAGCATGTGGGAGGCGGATGAACTCGGGCGTTTTCTCTTCTCGATCTCTCCGCAAGTGTCCCTGCGGCCTTGGTTCGATGGGCTCTCTGTGGACCGGGCGTTCATACGGATGATGTCTCGACTGATGTCGAATCATTTTGCGTTGAATGCTCATCTACAGCGTATAACTCTGGCTCAGACAAAAGTATGTGGCTGCGGTAACGGATTCCACGATGTGGATCACCTTCTGTGGTCCTGCGTGGAGTTTGAAACCGCAAGACCCTCCTTGTTGAGCGCAGTCGAGAATATCGGCAGACGACCGGGTACAGAAATTAGAGAAGTGTTGGCTACCAAGGACCTTTCCTACATGAGGATCATTCACCGATTCGCCAGAGACAACGGTCTTGTCCTATGATTCCACATCCCAAGTATCCTTCCAATCCATATTCGTATTTCCCCATTCCTTTTTTGTTAAATGTTGTGTTGTCTATGTTTTAAGTGTATTTTTTGTAGTGCCACGGGTAATCCGATGACTGGGCAGCAGCACTCGAGGGCGATTCCAACACTGCCGTAAAAGGGAGGCAGGCGTTGTTGAAAGTGCAGTGTTCTCCACTCCAGTCCAGTTTTGGCACATTGAGTTTGACAGCATTGGCGTCGGGTTCGGGGTGTTTGGCGGGCTCAGTCTCGGGAGTAGTGAAGTCGCTTTCGCTGCTGCGGGATAGAGCTTGTCGATCATCCTTTGATTGGACGTTGACTAGATTGAGCTTGGAATGCCATTGCTGGAATGCACTGGAGAGCACTGTACGCAGACAAATAAATGTTCGTGCTGTCTTAACGATGTTTATTTGTTCGTTACAGTCCAGACCATAACAAAATGATCAACAATAGATCAGCCACAACACCACAATAGCCGGAATTCGGATGCAATCAACTACCATCATTACAATAGCCACCGCATTAGAACCGGACCATCATCCACGAATACATCATCATCATCATCATCATCATCATCAGCATCATCAACACCATCACCACAACCATCCACAACCGAGTATGCCCGGGATAAGGCAAATAATAGGGAGGAAATGCCTTATCAATATGATTGTAATTTTGTTTTTTTTTTTCAACACAAGCGGTGTTGACAATACGGCATTGGACCGTCATAATCAATTGTAAATAAATAAATACACGACAAAATATCGAACATACTCACCGAGCTGTTTGTTTACTGGTTTGTGATCAAAATTATAGGCTCCTCGACCCAAAACGCTTTTTGACAGATAAATTATACCAGCCTCTAGCTTCGACCCGCCGCCGCTAGATGGCGTATGCGTTCACAAAAATTACACTCAGGAGTACGATCAATGTAGCCCGGCCTTAACATGTTTAATTGTAGAGTACTGCGGGAGAGTGATGATCGGGCTTCAATGCGCCACACCTTTTCGATTCGCCTTGAGAAACAAGTGGTTGCCCTCGGGCTTACAACACGGTACAAGGAACAAACCTGTCTCCTCTCCCATTCACCACCAAGCCGGCGGTAGAACGTGCTCTCCACGCTAAGGAAATGTATTTAAATTTATTCTAAAATCTTCGAAGTGGTGTACTTGGATTGATAAGTGCGTAGAGACAGGAGCTTAATTTTGCTAAGGTTGTAATGAAAAATGTAATTATTTTCTACAATATGAGCTAATTTTTGGCTTGAAATTACATTGCATTTGTTAGTTAGGAAAGTCTAAAATAAATTATTCACATAATTTATCCTGTTGTTAAAAAAAAGTGTCTCTTTGTCCAATACGACAAAGTCTACGAGCGGATCGTGCTGGGATGACTTTAAAAGGATCATTTGCCGGTTGTACCGAGCAAGTGCAGCGAAGAAATTGATGTGGGAAGTAGTTAGCCGTCGGTGACTTTCAGTCGTTCTCCGTGGTTCTGCTACCCTACCCCTACCCCGCGTGTCGCAAACCCATTTTTCACGTGACGATCATCCAAGGGCGTCCTGCGATCGTAGCGCAAAATATCGCCACTCGTCTCACACGCTGCCGATCGTCGTTGGCCATGTTTCGTTTTGCCGCTTCTGTCATATGACATTTCTCTTGCGATGCCTTGCAACAGAAAATCCTAACGTAAGTTTTTCTTTCTTTTTCCCCCCCTTTTCTTACAGGTATGTTCCTCGCTGATCCTCTATCCACAACGCGAACCCATCATTGAAGAAAGCGGTGAATCAGTAGTAAACCCATCGCCTGCCAGGCTAATTGAAACGAACAAAAAGAGAAAGGAAATTCTAACCTCATTTCAGCAAGTTTTCCACTTGTTTGACACAGCTAGCAACAGCGAGAGTTCCTTTGTGGTGGAAGTGCGATTTCTCAACGGACTGACTAGTTCGCTGGATATCGGTTTCGGTTTGCTTTTGAGTTTTCCTCCCCATATCTTCCCACTCGGTTGGTTCGATTTTTCACCCGGTCGGGAGGCTCACAGTTTGTCTCTCCCGAGTGGCCTAACTCTGCTTGTGCACCGGCACATCCTTTCTCGGCTCCTTTCCCTGTCGATCGGGTTCTCCCACCGAGGGAGACGGTTTGTTTCGTTTGGTCAAATTTATTTTTTCTTTCTGTCTACCCCTTCCCTCTCTCTATCCCTCTATTTTCTGAGTCCTTCGAAGCAATTAGCGCTGGTTGAGCTTCTTTTTTTGCATGACACCCGGTGTGTGTTGTTTTATAAGCCAGTCATGGTATATCAAGCGTGGTATGTTTGCTGTTTTTTGTGTATGTGCGGTCCAGCGGTTAATTATTTGCACCATCGGCCGGCGTGTTTTTTTTTTCTTCTCCTAGCATGCTGTTTTGACCGGCCTCGACTTCATTCTGCCATCAGATTGATGGCATTGAAAAATGCGAATCCGAGAATGTGACTTCATGGCGCGTAACATCTCGTGAACATGCTAATATCGTGAAGTGTTGCTACTCATGCGATGATCTTCGGCAGCAGAACACAACAAAACCAAATAAACGGAAGCAAACAGCTGCAGTATCCCTGTTTGCGATCGTTGACAAAGAAGCGAATATTGTTGATGGAGTGTGAACCGCCTTTAAGATATTTGCCGGAAAAGTGGGTTAAAATTTTTGCTAATGGAATTGGTTTATTTGCCTAACAAATTAATTGGGTCAGTGAGTCGTTACCGCTAAGTTTAAACATAATGACAATCGCCAGTTGCTGGATATTGCAATTTAAGACATTATTTTCACTAAAATCCAAATAGTTTATTGTAAAGCAACAACAGATTTATAGAAACATGCAAAAATCTACAGATTACTTCAATCTTGGGCACGATGACGCATTGCTGCATTGAAAAATACCAAGGTTAAGTTTATTGGGTTATCTTTAATCGTGTTTAAGTTCGTGTAAGCAAGATTCTTCTGCGCTTTAATTTCTCGCTCCAATGGGAAAACACCTTAAGAAAATTTGGTCTCTATGGCCGCCACCTCTGTAATAGATTCTTTGGCAATAAACTTGCATCGTCTGTGGTGATTAGTTTTGTACGATCAGTGATGGAATGAAAAATTATCTGTTTACCAACCGGTGGTTCGCCCAAAGGACGTAAGCAAGCATGTGATTGATAGATTTTCTCGCCATGTCGCTACGGTTCGATGAATAGTTGCACGATTCGCAAACTGACAAGTTAATTGACTTTTCTCTCAGTGACTTTAGCTCGGGAACTGCCACAAATTGAAAACTTTTATTAATGAGTTTCTTCCTATTTTATTTTCTATTGACTTTCTAAATTTTCTTTAAAGTCTATCTATCGTTTGGAACGTTGAGAATGTTGGTTGCTGGGTCCGTTCCATTTGTAAAAGAAACGCTTTACGAGTATTATTATGTGATAAAAACATTCCCCTAAAAAAAAGAACCAATAAAACGTGCTGTTTTGCGCAGAAAGAACATAAAATGCGCATCGGTGTTAGGTTGGCCGGCGTGTTGTGACTAATGCTTACCGAGCAACTGGAGTGGTATGGTTTCAACGTGGTCGCTACGCTTGTTGTTTGGCCTTGAGTGAAGGGCAAAAACAAAACCATAAGCATACGCAACTATGTTGCTGCTTCGACTCGTGTTCTTTCAGCATCATGTTCTGGTGGGAAACAAAAATTAATACATTACCGGAAAGTATGTGCAAGCAATGTTTTCAATTGTTTTGGTCGTATTTGATGCAGAAAGTGTATCTGTTTCGTATTCTGTCAAGAAAATTAAATCCAATCCTAAAGCAGCGGTGTTGTACGCTATACAAATGACAAGACGCTTGCTTGTCGCTTACCAATGGTTTTTTAAATTAATGTTTTCAACCAAAATCGCTATGATATCATCGCTTTTTAAATTGCTCTACAAGAAACCATTTCCTATCCTTCCTTCAGCGACCAGACCAGAATCGAACCAGACTGTTAGTCGCTGTTAGACGACTGTTGCCGTACCGAATCCGTACCGGAAAAGCTTAGCGCGGAGCAGAGCAAACAAACAATTTGTGTCTGACGTGGCAGCACACAGGCTAATCTACTGTGTGACAGAAAAATAGAAAAAATATCGTACCGGCTAGCCACGGTGGACGGTTAAAACGAAATTTTCCACTCCGTTCAACAACCCTGACCATGTGTATGTGTATGTTTGCCGCAAAGGCCACATTAGAGGCACATTCCTCCGGTTGTCCGCTGGGAAAATGTTATAAAATTAGAAAATTCAGGTCAGTTCATGACACTTGAACTGCTCGGAAACGTTGTGTGTGTGTGTTGTTTCTTCTTTTTTTTCGTACGGTACGTTAAATCGACAGGATACTCCCGTGTGAATGTTTAGCTAAAAGCTGGCTTAATTAAAAATACGCATCGTAGCCTTTCGTTGTGTTTTGCGTGAAGTTAAACGATTAATAAATCATGGTGCCGAAAGTAAATGTCCGAGCTTAATTCTTTTGAATGTGACTCGATGTGTCAAAATAATAGCACATCTTTAATGTACTTGAAGCGCTCAATTAGAGAAAGCCATAATTTTGTTTTTTACATCAAACGATTAAAAAAGTTGATGGAAATGAAAAGTGTAAGTGACCGTACTCTAAAAAATCGCAACTCAAATGTAGGTCATATGTCACTAACCGACAAGGGACTTCGAATTGTGTTACATCGTAGCGCGTAAGTCAATGGGAATGGCGCGTGCCCCGTGTATCAACTAGGTTTGCAAGCTTCCATAACACTCTTTGCTGTTGTAAGCATGTGCTTCTCTGTCACATTTCTTTCTTGGCCATGCTACAGCTACAAAGAGAAAAAATATACACCGTCTGTTATATGATACCGTCAGCGTCACTACAGAAACCCAACAATTAGCAACGATTGAGACGAATCCCCCGATCTATCCTAATCGAATGTTACCTAATCGATCCATCTATCCGTTTCCAGTTGTCGCTCGTTGTCCAGAGATGCAAATCTTACTTTCTGTTCGTTTTGTTGCCTAACACCTTCTCTAGCATTTTCAGTTAAAGTCCTAGCGCATGTCTTAAGAGCCTTGGTTAAACTATAATAGGTACTGCTTTTATCCAGTAGCGGATCTAACGGTAGACGGAATAGGTGGCCGTCTAGTATCCCGAAATTTTCCTCGTATCAGAGGCTTCGTAAAAGGGGCCTCAATGTTGGGAACTTCATAGTAGCCGGCGGAGCCGTCGTTGTAGGGCCGTGTAGTGTAGGCCGCGATATATATTATGTCTAGGTGTCCTCCAAACAGCTGGATCTACGATTGCTTTCATCCAGCTGCATTCACCGAGTCTTTAGTGCCAATCTAACTGCACACTCTCGGTGTACAAAAATTCCAATCGCCTTAACAACCTTTTCGTGATAGAAAGAAGTCATCTTCCGGAATCCTTCTGCTGTCGGTGTCCTGACTGACGCAGTCTTTCCTATGTGAAAAGTGTAAATCCTCACGGTACTACGCAGACTTCTATTGCCTTTATGTGAGGGAGGAGGACGTTTATTATGATACGCCGGTAGGTACTGTTTGATCGTCGTCGTGGATGCCGGATGTAGGAAAGATTTTACGATCAGAGCAATTCAGAGTGTATGACTGGCGATGCGATTTTATGATCTTTTGTCGTTAGGTGGTGGTGCATCAACCATCAGTATCGTGCGCCGACACAGAGGAAACTACTGTGAGACGTACGATGAACTTCTGCAAAGTTCAAGGATGTTTGTGTTTCTTCTCAGCAACAGCGTGTCATGGTGTTTCACTGCGGAAAACACTTTCAGAACACGCACGGCAAACAGGTCGTTCTGCACGGTAGTCAGTCACGTGATGGGGTTAAAGACATGGGGTACAAGACATTATAGGCTTCATTTTCCCCCCAGGACGCAGGCTGTAAATTATGTAGTTCGGGAGTCCAGTTTTAGAATCCTTCCGGGTGGCTCAGCTCAGACGAGCAAAGGGTCCTTTTTGTTGCACGCTTATTTCAAGGTTCGGATATCAGTCAAGGCCGTTCATTGATTCGATGTACTGCGAGCTGTGTGGAGCGTCCGGCCTATAGCCACAGCAGCAAAAACCCATCGCACACAATAGCTCCACATTAGACTGTTAGACAGTGCGATTCGGTTTCAGCCGCTTTATGATGAAGCAACTGCGTGCCGTTGCGGAGATAATAATCCCCCTCGTAATAGAGGGCCTTGGAAGTTGGTGCAAAAAATAAACCATCAGCATCGGCGGGTCTGTGTTGTGCCAACTCTTGTCAAAGGTTGGCAAATTATGATGTTATCATCATTATGACCGACTATGCAAGATGGACGGCAGTTTTGTTGAGCGTTGTTCGCGATGCGAAGCGCCACTTGCGGTGGTTGATACTGCTCGACTTTGGACTTATTGCTAAGCTGTGTACGATCGACAGATCGTTTTTGTCGAAAGAACATGTGATGGAAAAATAAATTGAATTACGTTGTTTTGGGATCTATGGATGATCCGTTTACCAAAAAGAATGAAGGATCCTTTCGAGATCATAATATCTTCTTTGAAGCCCGGTCCTGCCGTGCGAAGACTAACGTAGCTGTTGCCTCACCACCGGACCACTCCCTGAGATGATAATATTAGTCACTCGAATGCCGGTATTAGTAAGTAACCAAAGGAAATGCCGGTTCAAGCCATCACACCTTCAAAAACGTTTTTACCGGGATGATTTGACTTTGCATTAACCCTTTGGCCTTCGAACTTGGCAAGAATGTTTCCTGCGAAACAGGGCTACCTTCCCGATGTGCGTCATAAAGCTAGATCTCTGTCTATTGAGACAGGATGATTTTTTTCCCACCCCTCTTTCCACTTCATTACATTCAACACTAACGACCAGTTTGCTGTTGCGGGAGTACCAAACGGTGCGTAAAGCCATTTTTGCGGCGTGCATAACCTTCGCCGAAGTAGGTTAGTGTTAAAAAGCGTTTGAATGTTTCATATTTTGCCAAACTCTACGATTCCTTGCCGTATTTTTGCTTTTTAGTTTTCTATGCTCATGGTTGTATCACGGTTTTGTGCCGAAAATTAACCACAAATCCGCCACAACTTACTTCAAGCATCATCATCACCACATATTTTGGGAATGCTGAAAATTCGTGCTGATTCTAACGTAGCGCAAGTCCGCATCTTAAACCGACACTCGTTTAAGGACGGATACGTTAGCCTCGTCTAAGCTGGTGGTTCACTCTACACAGCTTTGCTTCTTCTTGCCACTCAAGCAAGCACACTACCAGCGTCAAGTGTGCACTCTCGCACGTTCACATTACCGTTTATGGTCTCTTGAAACGTCAGCAGGCCCAGCAACAAGCCATTCGTTCGCGGGTACAATGGAAAGGCGGGAGGATCGATCGCAAAACACGGTGTAGCAGACAAACAGACGAGATCGCGCTAGACAGACAATAATACCCATGCCACAGACTTGAAGCCCTCTTCCGGAGTTTGTACCGTTGCCAACCATCGTTAAATATGATCGATACGACGAATCGCGGGCTGGAAAGGTTTATTCGCCTACCACGCTTGCCAATTTATCCATTCATGTCGAATGAACTGGGTGGCGCACTAACAAGGAGACCCGCGTGGCAGAAAACCTCAACCAGCCCCAATCACTTCAGGCCGTCTCGGTGTGGGGTGGATGTTCTTGAAGTGTCAGCTTGTGACACCGATTCCGCCGCAATAGACACACTCCAATCGTGTAGGGTACGAGCTGCGCGTTCGATGCGAAACACACGGCCCATAATCTAACGGCTCCTGGTGAGCACTCACTTGCAAGCGGAAGGTTGTCGGTTGTTGAGTGTTGGATTGTCTGAAATCGAACTATGATACAAGCGAGTATTTAGAGTTTTTATCAGGCGAAACTTTGCGGAACTAATAGGCAAGCCTGCGATGAGATGCAGCTGAAGGGCATACTCTTGTTTGTAGTATGTTCGGTACTTCAGCCCACAACACGAAAATTTTCGCCCACACGCGCACCTAACGAATCCTAATTTCAGACAACTTCAAAACCTCTCATATGCGAGAGAGTTTGTCACCATTAGCGCACAACAGAGAATATGGGTCAATGTCGTGCCTCTATTTTGCGGTATATTCGCGGATCGTACAACAAATCACCGCTAGCACAGTCTTAAGCTTAACCGCGTGTGCACGCTGGCAAGTAGGGGCGCTATTTTTGCCAAACCAGAGGGCGCGATAACACGCTATTAAGTCGTCGCCCGTCATTGTTCTACTTTCTTTTCCTCGTGCGTGGCACAGTATAGCGGCATGGTCGTCTAAGTTGGCTAATGGTTATTTTTAACACACTGTTTGTTCTTATTTGTTTCGCAACTGTCCATACCGGGGCAGCAGCACCAACCACAAATTGGATTGGGAAGGATAAGAGTATTATGTATGTTTGGATTTTGCTGTATACGTTCCGCTGAACCTCCGCAGATGGTTGGTAGAAGTATGGATAAAGGAGGAAGCGTTGCAACGTTGACCTTCCCGAGAGGGCGGACGGACAGACACCGCTACTGATCGGCGGAGGAAAAGGTGAAGCTGTTCCGTTCAACATCTCCCGCTTTCCAAGACTTGCCGAAGGCTGTATGTCGGGGTGTCGACCAGTCTAAAACATTGTCTGGCCTCGCCTCTCGTCGTCTAGACCAACAACCAATCTGCAGAAGTTAGTGTGATTCGCCAAACATACCTAGAAGAAACTGTTTTTTGTGGTCTTCCTGCTACTGCAAGCTTCAGTTCTCGTACACGATAGGGCAGGGAGGAACCGTGGCAAACCGTTACGGTTGAGAAATGCGAAAAGTGAAGGTTGCCTGCGTTCTGTGCTATAGCAAGGCAGTATTACACACGCTGGAGCTGTTGCTGTCGGATGCAACAGGTTGTGCTGGAGCAACAAGCAAGCTTGCCTTGCCGTTCAGGTTTGATGAGGTTCTAGAGATTCAATTCATGCTTCATGACTCACAGAGTCGCCTCGAACGGGGCAGTAGGCTAGAGTAACGAGTTGTATATGACGGATGATTGCGCTAACCACGGTCTAGTGGACAGTATAATAGCAAGGCAATAAGATGGTCATGTGATTATTCAATTATATACCTTTAGCCATAAGTAGCAGGGAGGGAAAAGGGCGCACCGGAACGTTTTTCTAGAACTATTACACCCAGGACCGATCGTGGCTTTCCGTTTGCGGATAATGTCTCTCTGCGTGCGGGCGTCTGTCTGTGTTTGTCGCACGCTATTGGAATCACGCTTGTTGAAGATCCAATATTTGCTGACCGCAATTGAATCAAATTGATAGCAATCAGTGAGTGTGGATGCGTAAGGACCCTTCCGCCGGGTTCCTGCCACATGCCTTCCTGACTGGTCCGCAACATGGATAAGTTTCCGGTCGTATCTATGGTATGTGCCTTTACCGTATGTGACGTAAATCGTCGCTCGCCCGGTTATCTACTATCGTTGATGTCATTTGTGCGAAATAATGACCTTTGGCTTGCGGCGATGATAGCGATAAAGGATATTCCCAGCGCGCGGGCGCGCTCTCGTCAATGACGTGTGTTGTGCGGAAGAAATGAAACCCAACGATAAACGACGAAGTTGATTGAAATTGATTGAAGATGATACGAGCGGCTCGCAGAAGAATGACGCCTCTGTAGCTTGTTACCCGCGCATTAAGTTTGAGCTCGAATCAGTTGCGAGCTCATATTGCTCACATCTCTCCAACAGATGTCTGCTGCTCAATGCCCCATCGTTAATCCGATCGATTTCTTTTCCAAGTCGTCTATTTTATTGATGTACTGGTTTCGGGAAAGGAAAATGGCTGAGAGCGTTTATCGGTTTTCACGGCTGGCTAGAGACCGGGCCACTTAATTGCCGAAATGGACTATCCGTTGATTGATTCAAACACGCACAGAGAGGCGGCCGGTTAAATGCACACCGGGTGCATCTTGCTTTTGGCTGCATGGACCGCGCGAACGTCGCTCGATCGGGTCGGGATTGAATGCGTAATGGATTTTTCGCACCGTAACTGTGTAGCCCGGGGCGTTGTTTTGGCTGCGAGATTAATAATTCAACTTTGCGGAGTGAAAAATAACGTCCACGAGGGCGGTGAGTCATCCGGCATAAATTAGAGTGGAGTTTATATTTGGACTTTCGATTTTATTAGTAATTTATGGCACAAAGCATTTGCTTCGATTGACCGGTTTTGATGTTTTTTTTTGTTTTTTTTTGTGTTTTTTGCTCTTTTTGGTTTCAAATTTAAATAGTTCCTTTTACGGGTTTTGTAAACACACGATATTTCTTCTTGGAACACATCAGCAATGCAAACTGCGCTGCCTCTTCTCAGCATGAATTGGTGCCTACGAGCGGAAGAATAATTGGCCAGAGTAGTGTGGGAAATTTAGGGGACTGGGGAGGATTTAAAGGCGTGGATTCTGGATTAAGAGTTCGAATGAGATTCGATAGGATTCACTCGGATTCGCATTCGATTCAGATTCGGATTCGATTGGGATACGCTTCAATTCAGACTCGATTCAGATGCGATCCGATTCAAATATTGGATTGGATTGGATTGGCTTGGATTGAAGGTGAAGTATCTAATGGTAAGAATGATGAGCAGAAAGTCCACCCAATTGCAATTAGAATTGGGATTTCAAGATTCAAATCTCCCCTTGTAATTCGCTTTTCCCAACACTACACCCGAGAGTGTTATCCGGCCATCGTTGGACCAATCGGGAGATAAAAATTCCAGCATTACGCGCCCGCCAACAACACCGTTGACAGTCGTCAATTTTTATGACCGTTAAATTTCCTTTCAAACCCCAAACACGATCCTTTTTTTCGCTTCACCAAGGCAAGACGATAGCTTTATTATGGCTTTTTGCCAAAATTTTTTGCACCGACACACTATTTATAGCGAGAGCGCATTCGCCCCCCAACAGTACACTTCCCCAAAGGGAGAAGGGTGTCTTTACTCTTCGTACCTCTACACTTGATTGCTGTGTTCGGCTTTGTGTCGCCACCACGATACCATTTGCTCACACTTTTTCTCTTCTTGCTCATCTCAAAGAGACCGTTCAAAGGATCAGGGTATGTGCTTCCGGTAGCCGTCAAGAAGGTTGTTTGACACACACACACACAGGGGCCACGTAAGGTGTGGAAGGATTGGTGGCGGGGTTGCTTGTTTTGGCATCGATTGAGTGTGAAATTTGCAATCCACACTATTACGGGACCAGGTTTCCGCTTGCACAGTTGCGAACAAATGATACACCCGGTGATGGGTAGGGTGGATCCAAGTGCTCGAGCGCTCGATACTTCCGCCAAGACGACGCCAAAACTCGCCGAACGCTCTGTTGATCGGAATGGAGAAGGATGAAGGAAGCTGAACCACACGAGATAAAAATAATCCAAAGAAGTGGATCCGCTACATTTTTCTTCTTCGATGCACAGACACTAATCCGCATGCAAATCGTCTAGCGGTGGGTAGTTTAATTGAAAGCGATTAACGATTTCTTTCACTGTTGCCAAAGCCGGTGGCATCCGTTTAGGAGAACGCTTGTTTGCAATGCAATGTTCAGTTTTGCATCATTTGAATATTTTAATTACGCGTCCATTTCGTTAAGGATGCTTGACGCTGACATTGATCGGTTGCGTCATTTGCACGGTGTACGAGTGTTGGTGTGTAAATTGTCCTAGTTTAGTAAAAGAGTTTTATTAGAGGTGACGGTGATTGGTTACGGTTTTTGGTGCAAGTGATTTTAAAGCATTCGGTGCGCTTCTGTGCAAGCCTGTTTATGTCTTAGCTCGTTCAGAACAGATTAGCTTTAATTTTATAGCTTTATCGAATTCCTTTTTTATAAGAACAAACATATGATTGTTCCATAGATTAGTTCGCTTTGAAGCCATTTACTATCGTTTTAGGTTTCCTTCTAGCAATTGTTTACATTGTAGTTTTCTATTGCATTTTGAAAATGATAGAAGAAATGTCAAGAGGAAACACTGATTTTTGAACTAATGAATGACATTTTTTCATCTTTCCGGTTTAACAGACGAGGCTAAACGCTAGGCAGAAAATCCTAAATTGCAAAGTTCCATAGTCGAGTTGTAAATTTCCCTCAACTGAATGCAATATTCCACTATATGATTGCAAAGTTCCACAAGTAGCTTCCAATATTCGACTGGCAGATGTGGTGCCGGTCTTCACACGGCTGAACCACAATTCAAAACCCATCTTGACCGTTTCTTCGTAGTGAAGTGAGGGCTGAATATCAAACTACGTGGTATCAATTAGCCTAGTAAGCCACTCAATGCCTGGCTTGACCTTTTCAATCGTTAAGCCAAAAAGAAAAAGATTTTATGGATCGAAACCCTGTCTAACATAATGGCCTGATCTGATCGAATTCACTCTCCTATTCATTGATGTACAACAAAGTTCGGATCATCCTAAAATCAGCTTTGAGACTTTTGAGATCAAGATTATCCCGACTCTTCTGGATTTCTCATTACGATGTTGGATACATATAGGATTGCTTGGAGTAAGGCTTGTTTCTGCAGGATGAATTTACTATCTATTGTAACTGAGGACCTCTCTTCGCTTGATGCAGCTTTAAAGAGCCAAAGTTGTGTCTGAGTTCCTTATACATTACTCAAAATTGTCTTCATTGTGATAAGCGGAGGCATTGATGTATTACATTCCGATTATAACTTTTCAGTTTCTCTCTCCCAATAATAGATACTGTTATCAGCATCAATTTGAAATTCTTAGCAAAAATATCTTCTTCCTCGTTGTGGGATGGGTGCATGTTTCGGCAAACGTCTTATCGTCCAGTGACAGCATTTTCCTTCCCAACCCTTCTACACAGACCTGGCCATCTCTTATCTCAAACATTATCATTGCGTAAGCTTCGCTTTGTTGATGGTGCCTCGACACTGATACGGTAAAATTCGTGTGCTTCTGTGCCCCATATGTCCGTACGATGAAGAAAAAAAAGAAAGAATAATCCCGTGCGGTACAAAATCTAGGTCAATTCCTCATTCGTGGGCAACATCCGATGCGTTTCTGGGCGTTAATGATGGGATGTTTAAAGGGAAGTAAGCGCTGTTCACACTCTCGCTCACACTTGCACTAATCGCACACAAACTCTAACCTCACGCTTGTGTAACGGATAGGGCACGTGTTTTGAGAAGGTTTTGAACCGGTTCTCGTGAATGCCCGGCATTCAGCAAAACCTCGCAAAACACTCGAAACGGCACTTGCCCCAAAATGCCACGACACAGCAAAGCGCACACACGCATGTAGTGTAGTAAGCAAAATGGCGGTCGAAAAACACGTGCGTCGCTAGTGCGCTACGTCAGAGCGTTAATTTAATAGAGAAGTGGATCTCTGACGTTTCTTCTTAGTACACGATCGCCGGTAGCAGCAGCAGCACGATCTGTCATCGCAGAAGCCGAAGTGGCAGAAAAACAGCGCACATGGTAATGTTGTGAGCCAGCAGACCCAACCAGTCCCCAAGCCACAGATGAATGGGACCAGAGCACACAACCCCCGATATCGTTACCCGACCAACATTGCAGCATGTTGTTGATGTTGTTCGTTCACAATGACCGTCCTTCAACCGGGTGTTGTTTCTCGTTCTGTTTCGCTTTCGCGGTGTATCATGGATCGATACGGCGGTGGCGGATTCTCGAAGCATCATCATCCCTGGTTTCTACACAGGGGGTTGCCGCATCGACATTCCCCTTAACCTTACCAACGGTTCGGTTGCGTCTGGTACACTCGTGAGGCGCTCAAAGAGTGTTTTTGTTTTGAATGTTGCCAATTCCCCGCCAAATGGGGTGCGGTTGGTTACCATTTCGCCCGAGATTCCTTGCACGCGTCGCTGTAGCAATAAATTAACTTCCTTGTTGATATGGTTCATTTGGCCTTGGGCGCACCGCGCACTCCCTTTCCTTCCTTATCTCACTACCCCCCTTTTAAAAATCGTACCGCAATATATCGCGACACACAGCGCAGAAAGTGGAAAACATGTAATCAATCAATAAATCGAAAATATATTTTGCACTGATAGGAGCACGTTCAAGGACACTAGCTTTTTGGGTGGAACTAGGACCGAATGGAACCCGCACTAACGTCAGGATTTGGGTCTATTTTTATCGGCTTTCGTGCTGTGTATCGCATGGGAGTTTATTTTGCGTACTGATAAGCCGATGTGTGGACCTCGAGCGTGGTGACATTGGATTTTTTTGCGGTTCCAGTTTGTAAAGAGAGCTCAAATAAAACGGTTTTGGCACAAGTTTTCATCTACACACTGCTCCTAACAAATTCATCTCTTTTTTTCATTGATCCGCTTAAGTTTTGGGCACGAATCTCTCAACTTTTTAGCATTTTTGAAAGGCCAAACAGATCATGCCGTATCGAGTATTGCTATTGCCCCAGCATGATGGTACCCGGTGAGATCCGACCGGTTCCGATTTGTCAACCGGTTTGCGTTATTTTTGTACACTTTGCGGCGGCACACAAAGTTTCACTAGCTGACTTCGTGGTGACGTATTTATTTTTGTTCAAGAGAGTATTTTTTGTCATTCCTCTGATGGGCGAAAAAACGGTGAACGAAGTTGCCGTTGTGGAGTTGTTTTTGTTTCTCCTCTTCTGTTCTAAGTTGGTCTGGTTCATGGTTGGTTCTGATGGTCACATAAACGACGTTTTTTTTTTGTTGGTTTTCGTCATTCCATTCGTCACGTGATTTTGGGAACCCTCGACAGCTATGGATAAATAACTGCATATGCTAAGCAGGAGAAGAGATCGACGCAAAAACAGAGATGGGATCAAAAACATATGATAATGAAATTGAGTCTGATTTGTGAAGGCTTCTGTGGAAAAATACTAGTGATTTTGGACCGGCTACATTCAAGAGTTTACATACAAACTCAGAGGTGTCTGTAAACTATAGGATGTATGTAATTGAATATCAGTTGCAATAGTAATTTAAATTTTAAAAACTTAACGTAACATAACAAAACGTAGATCAGAAACTTCTGCAATAATGAACCATAAAGCAGCCATTTCCCATTTGAGACTATGGGAAACGGGTTCACATAGGATTTAATACCGCACTTTTCTTCGCAACTGGAGACGGTGCAAGAACGCCACCTAGCTACACATCGATACGATAGACTGGGTTAGGTAAAGAAAATTGTCCTCATAGTAGATTATTATTCGACTTTAACGTGTCGATATTTCTGTTTGAGTCATCACAGATAGATCCTATCACTAAGAACACTGCCATGTAAGTGTTTCGAGCCTCTTCCCAAATCAACAACTTGCGTTGTGTGTATCTTTGGGAACGAACGAACGCCGTAAAACCGAACACCAAACACTCTGGTAAGAGTTGCTAAATTAAAATTTCCATTCTGGGTGAGTGGTGTATCCGTAGGCAAGGCACGTCGTCGTTTCTTCTGTTTACCAAAAAACTCAGCAGTTGCTCCAAAATGGCAATTCTCACCACGGCCATCGTTCGGCCGAATGGCAAATGGTTGTCGTCGACAACTGTGTAAATAAACGAAGGGAGTAATTCACAGCCGTTTTGGACGTCCGCATATGTTAACCGGCAATATACACTCCTGCTTTTTTGGACCGGCAAACTCTTGCGTGTTACGATCATGTAACGAGATGATCCATTGGGAGGATCGATAGCATGCGATTTTCAGCAAAAGTATGTGAACTGTTTGCTAAATTTGATTGCATTTTGGAAACGTCCGGATCATTTTTCGATTGTCGAGCTAGCTGTCTATCTGTCGATTGAATTTGTACTGACATTTTTTTCTGGAAAATTGCGCTGACAAATAGATGATCACACTGGATCGAAACAATCGCTTCTGACAATCACCCGCCGCGGAACAGTGAAGTCTTCATTAGCGATGATAAAAAAGGATTGTGGAAAGCTTGTCCCTGCAGGGCAGAGCCCCGGCTAACACGCGCTAAACGTCGCTGCCTGCCGAGCTCTGAATGTCAAGAGTGTCGCTTAATCGTAGCGATTTGAAAGTAATCGATTTATGCCCTCTAGTAGCAGCAAGGCGTTCGGGGCCAATTAACGCTGCTGTTTGCCTAGGGAAGCTAAAGTGCCATGCTTTGAAAGGCACCAGGCAGCGTTGTTGGATTGCATTAGTTAAGCAAAACCAATTCCCACCTGATATACCCACCCTTCTCTGTTAACCGTTCGACCGCTCGACCACGATGCTTGTTTTGCACGTTGTTAACACTCTCGTGCAAAGAAAAAAGACGTTGACGCACAAAACAACTAAGACAGAAGGGGTGGCTAGCTAGCTGTGATAGCGGAAGTAAAGAGTGCAAAAAAAGCCATTTCTGTTATTTGTGTTCATTATTACACATTTAGCACCTGCGGACGAGCTTTTAAAAACGGTTTGTTTATCACGTTTCTTTTTCATTGTCAACTCGGGTCAGAATGTGGTGGAATATTTCTTTCTCCTTCAAGCTGGGTCGTCTTATTTGCTGGTTGGACAGGTAGATTGCGTCTTACGCTTTTCAAAATTGTTGGTCACAATTTCACACAGTTTATTTGCCAGATCATAATTTATTCTATCTTAAGCTTAAGAAGAAAATGCGGACAAATAGTCATAATACCAGCGCAATGCTGATCGGTACAGAAACTGCACAGGCGGTCCTTCTTCTTCCTCGTGTATGGGGTTTAAAATTAGAACAGTTTCGTTAATGTTGCTCTCTTTCTTACATAAACACACACACACACACACTCTCTCGTTTGTCGGTATGTAAATGCCGCGCTTTCATGGCAGCAAACAGCAGCAGCAGTAGCAGACCACCTTTGGATGCAAATTACGAAACGGGTACTCGAAACGTAAACACCGTGCTTGGATTACACGATTGGGATCGTTTCGCTGGCGCCAGCACAGGCGGAGAGATAAGAGTTCTTTTTTAGTATCTTTTTTTTTTTTACCGAACAGCCGTGTCCAACCTTCTTTATCTACAGCAAACCCTGCTTTTGCAGATCAAGATACACCTTCTTGCTGAGAATGTTTCCGCGTGAATCTTCAAACTCTTCCTCGTTCGCCGGCACCCACATCTTGGAGAATGTTTGCTCCTTCACCTTATCCCACAGTACCAGAGCGTCTTCGATTTTCGTAATGTTGGCAAAGTGTGCCGTGTTCGGGATGCCCAAGCATCGCATACCGTGCGCGTGCCGCCACTCGGAGAAGTGGTTCTGGAACGCTTTCGGCCCGTTGTACTTGTAGTTGCCACAGATTTCACACTCGTACGTAAAGTGTAACTGGTGCAGCTTGTACAGCCAGTACGGGATCGGTTTGCCATCGTACCCGAGCGGCAAATTCTTCGGATTGTACGGAATGCCATCATCATCATCCGACTCCACCTCATCCATGCTGTCCTCGTCACTTTCGTCCAGCGTGTAGCGGGCCTGCTTGCGCTGCAGGTTGATTTTTGTCTCATAAATCTGATCGTCCACCAGTTCCGCCAGCTTCGCTATCTTGTACTCCAACAGCGCGATATCCTTCTCCTTGTTAAGGTTCATCATCCGTTTGCGTTCGTTTTCTTGATTTTTGTCGTCCTTCGAGGCGAACAGGCGTTGCGCACGCTCCTCTAGCGTGCCGCCACATTTCATACCGAGCGCCTGCAGGGCGGCCTTCAGCCGATCCAGCCCAAGATACGTTAGATCTTCCCACTTGCCAAACTCGTTCAGGTTGATCAGCGCATCGTCATCAACATCGCGCACCTTTTCCCATCCCGGCACGATGCCATTCTTCCACATATCTTCGAACTGCAGCTCATTGCGCTTCACCGTATGTTCCAGCTCAAAGAACAGCGGTCTGCTGCGGGTAATGAACGAGAACAGATAATCGTGCAGCAGCTGCAGGTAGCCTTTGTACTTCAGGTTCTTTTGTTTACGGGGAATGTCGGCAAACTTGTTAAACTCCGACAGATACGTAATGTAATCGATCTTGTCGATGCCTTTAAGATTCACGAAGTTATCGTAACACTCGTGCAGATCCAGATACTGGCCGTAGTTTTCGACGTCACTGAATTTCACCACCTCGGCAAGGTAGGCCGGATCGTTCAGTTGCTCCTTCAGCTTGTCGAACTCGATTGATGCCGGCACGGCCACGTTATTGCCATGGTTGGAATGGAATTCGATCAATCCGTTAAATTGACTGTAAAACTCTTTGAACTCGTTCACACTCATGTTTGTGATTTCCTGCTTCCGCTCGCCATCCTTGTCTTGGTACAGCTCGAGCAGCGATTTCGAGCATGTTTGGTACCGCTCGAGATAGATTTTTATCCTATGATCTGCCAGCACTTTCTCCTTTGTCTGTTTATGGATTACACAATGCAGCATTAGAGGTTTTATCACCTTTATCTGACTAATCACGCTCTTACCGTCTTCTTTGGAATCATCAGCTCCTCCGACATGGCCATCACCAAGCGGTCGCATTCTTCATGCAAACGGCGCTGTATTTCAAAGATGGTTTCCATTTCGATTCGTCTTCTGCAGTGCACCGGTAACACGTTACCCGCCGAAAATGAATGAAAAACACGGGAAAACTGCCGAAAACTCGCAAAAATGAGCGGCTATCTGCTGTTGGTGAAAACGCACTGCATAGGGAAAAACAATACGCTCTGACATTTGGTCAAGAACTGAACACGCACAGCGAATCGCATGCGTCCGAAGCAAACCGAAGAATGACGTTTCATTCCGTGTTCGAAACAAGATGGCGGTGGGCGCAGTGCGCCATCTAGCTGTGAAAATGAGAATCGTAGCTGCAGAACAATTCAATTTAAAATCAAAATCATCGCATGTAGGACCTACATCTTTAGATCCAAGTACAAAATTATCGTATTCATATGTTTCTATCGTTTTTTTTTTTTATTTACAGTGGTGTATGCCGATTATGCTTCGTCTGGACGTTCGTTGCAGTTTTTAGAAGATTATATAAATAAGGAAGTTTTGCCGGCATTTGGTGATATCAGCTGCATATCAGCCGTTACTGGCCTGCAGTCACATTTGTATGAGTAAGTAAACCTGCCTTCCGCATATGTGTTTTTGTTTAACGCATTAAAACGATAATCCCATTCAACAGCAATGAAGCCCGAGACCTAGTGCGTGCAGCTGTCGGTGCCAATGGTGAAGATGAGATCGTTTTCTGTGATAATCCCGCCGAACGTTTGTGCTATCTGCTATCGAATCCTAATGTGTGCGACCTTAGCACTTCCCAGTTTCACAACAATTCTCACAGTGCCATTAGCAACATTTCCCTAAGCGCATTGCACCAACAATCACTTCAGTTAGGCACCACAGTTAGAAACAATAGTTTCTCCAATACTTCCGCCCTATCGGACAGCGTGGTAGACATTAGCCAGTCCCATCAGAGCCTATCAACAGCGCCACCAGTGCTATTTGTAAGCACCTCGGAACCGGTATCTAACCTACGCTCGTGGATCGATGCCGGTTGGCAGATTGAGCGTATTATAAAAAATCATGAGGGATTCCTGGATTTGGTCGATTTGGAGAAACGGTTGCAGCACTACTCAGAGTCACGTCGAAAGATGGTAGGTCTGTTTTCCGGTGCGTCCCGGCTGACAGGCATTCTGGCGGATGATGTAGCCACGACGATTCTGCTACACCAATACGATGCACTCTCCATTTGGGACCATTCAATGGCGGCTTCGTGTGCACCGATCAGCACCAATCCGATACTGCCCGGTGCGCAGAAGGATGCCATCTTTTTCCACTGCAATCGGTTGGTCGGTGGTGTGCAGGCGCCGGGTGTGCTAGTCATTAAGCGTAGACTAATCGAACACAGTACCTCCTTCCTGACCGACTCGGTCGGGGTTGTCGGTGCCGTACGGGCAGGACTCGTGCTGCAGCTGAAAGAGTCGCTCGGTTCGCAGGCGATCATGGGCCGCATGGAAAAAACGTGCAAGCAAATGTTGGCTCACGTGCGCACCATTCCGGAGATTGCACTGCTCGGACCGCCATGCACCACGGCAAAGCGTCTTACCACGCTTTGCTTCATGGTTCGGCATCCTAGGGGCGCTTTCCTGCACCACCGGTTCGTGGTGGCTGTGCTGAACGATGTGTTCGGCATACAGGCAACGGCCGACAATATGGTCGGCGATTCACTCGGCATCAATCCCCAGCTGATGGTAGAGTACGAAAAGCTGCTGAACGATGAGTCGCTGAGCGCGGGCTGTCTGCATCCGGGATATACGCGTATCACGTTTCCATTCTTTATGCCGGAAGCGGAAGTAGCTTTCATACTGGAAGCACTTAAAATGGTGGCTACCGAAGCGTGGAAGCTGCTACCACAGTACGAAGTGGATGAACGTTCTGGCGAATGGCGACACCATTCAAATTCGCTCGCAAAGGAACGGAAATGGCTAGGTGCCATCCGGTACATTGACGGCAAAATGTTGTTCTCGGATCGGCGCATCTCTGGACCGGGTTCCTTTCCACAAAACTATTCGGACTGTTTGCAGACGGCAAGAAATCTGTTTAATCGGGCACGCAAAATGGCTCAACGGTCCACCACGGAGGAAATTGTGCTGAAGCTACCGAATGTGGCAATGGAGAAGCTGCGCTGGTACATGCTGTCCGGGGAAGCGCACGAACTGTTACTAGGTCATTCACATAATGTAAAAAATACAGTACCCTTCGATCCTACTAGAAGTAAGTAGAGTAGCGTCAGCCTCTCTGCAAGCGCCAGTAGTACTCAGCAGTATTTTCCTATTCTATTTTTTTCTTCACACGCACACACACCATGTACCTGTAGTACCTGAGAATTCGTCGCTGATGTTAATTCATCGACACCATAGCCTTTCGGCGCTGGATATTAAACGGTTCAAAAGTCGTAGTTTGCCAGCATCTCCGCTGCAGATATCGAATCGTCGTCAGAACTCATCCTCTCCCTGTCAATCGCACAGTCCCACACCGACCTCATCGCCGCCGATGGTGAGATTTTCGGTTGGAGGTGAAGTCACGACGTTACTCAACCCTTCACCAATTGCAACGGGACATGTTAGTACTTCAGCCGGAATTGTCCCAGCTGGAAGTCCCATCGGACGCGATATGAATGTCAGCCGTAACAGGTAAGAAAATCATCGTTGATCGTCCTGATTGACGACATGTTGAGCATGTGCCCGTATGCCTGACTAATCCAAGAATTAAGATCGTGTTTCGTGCTGCGCGAATCAGCCTGCAATTAATATGCTCGCCTTGCGCACGTGATTCGATCAGATCGGTTAGGTTACCCCTCACAATATGATTGTTTCCGTGTACCATCTGAGAGTTTTTGTTTAGTAGTAGGGAACACAGCAATCATTTCTCAATCTTTAGCTACACCGACGGGATATAATAGATTAACATTTTCGTTCCAACATGGTATCCCGCGCATGCTGCATTGGGATTAACGCACAGATGTCACAGTTGGGGAGCAGCCAGCTATCGCGCACACATCAGCAGTAGCCGTAACAGTACCGATCGACATGACACCAATCCGGTTAGCACCGGAAGTACAAATCTCCACACACTAGGACCTCAGACACGGGCAAGCCTTGGGCTGGTAGAACCTCATCAACATCTACCATTCGCCGTACAACAACGCGCCTATCAAACGCAACAGTCAATGCCGGCACCGTCATCACAGCAGCGACCACCGTTACGCCGCCCGCTGTCGGTAGCGGCTACAGCACCGATTCCGTTCCCTTCGATGGCGGGCCGACTTCCGAAGCAACGATCCTGCTCGTGCAGCAGCCAGACCGATGTTAGCCTGCAGCACAACGAAAGCCCACCACGGCCAGGGACGACGGTGGTGGGTTCGCCGACACCGAGCCTTCCTAATCTACGGTCGCATATGGGAAGGTTAGAACCGAAGTGCTGTTACGTCGATCCCGGTGTTTCATCGCATTCCGTTTTTGTTTTTTTTTTGCATTCCCTTTACCTCATATTATGTTTCCTCGTTTTTGCTCCATCGCTGCATCATGCTCGGCTTTTCGGATTAATGCATGTAATAGTTGTTTTTTGTGCATAATTTCTTCCAATTCCACTTGGAATTATTGAAATATTTATTTCGATTGTACCGTATTCGCCGGAGAATAACTTGACGTAACGTATGCATTAAAAAAGGCGACATTTTTCCGATGGAGTGTCAACTTATATGGTAAAAGATACTGTAACCTAATCAAATTACATTGTTTTCTTCCTTTAATGAATCTTTAATTTAAGACAAAAATATCCAATCTTTGCCTCGTCGTCGTTTAGTTTTTTTTTTCGGCACTTAAGTCACAAATGTCAAATATAATATTTTGTTGCACTTTTTCTGTTAAAACGTCGCCAATTGCATCAATCCGTCCCTGACTTTGACAGACTGACTTTTGCAATTATTTAAATAGACTGTCCTCCCTTTAATTTGATCTAGAAAATTGCGATCGCACGGCACAGAGGGGCACACTTAGGTTGGTTACTTGGGATTCCACAGAATCGCCCCAAACGCTCCTTTTTTGTAGCGCTCGCTTCGAGTCGATAACGACACCATTTCACCCTCTCTTTTTGGTACTTTTTAATGCATGTGGCAACTATTGGAAGGCTATTATGAGTCCTTTACATTGAATGTGAACAGCAGCTTCAGTTGAATGTTCCAGGGGCTTAAAATGGTCGAATGGCCAGATCCCCGCTACCAGAATCTGATAGATATTTGCCCGATCGTATCCGACTGAGGGGAAGATATAAAGCTCTCAAATTTTAACGGTATGTGAGTCAATTAGTATACTTGTACCACTGACCGGTGGACCGACTACCAGGTGACAGAGGAGGCGTATGAAAAATCCTAACATATTTGTCACTTTTTTCAATGCATACGTTACTCTAACAATTTCCATTTAAATTATTGCTTGTATGACTTTATTTTGAATTGTACTGCATGTGAGCGTCGTTTTATGTGTTTCTCCACCATATTTTTTTGCCTGGCTTCTCTCGCTCTTTTTTAATCATGCCGATGTGCTTAACCATCCTCCCGACGCTTCGATATCGTACTCTCCGAACCATGATATCACAATACATTTTACTACAAATTAAGAGACATTCCGTATCGGTACTAATAAACCTGTTTCCACTCTTCTTTTAGCAGCTGTAGCGAAAGTACGGAAGATATCCAGGCGTACGTGAAGGAGATGACGAAAGAGTTGGCGACCGAAATCAAGTCCGAGATACGGGAGGTGATCAGCAAAGTTGAGGACGTTCTTGAGAGTACCGATAGTATCGAGATGAGCAGCTTGGTGAACTTTAATTCGCTCGGACAATTAAGGTATGTCAAAAACTACCAGATATTTGTGAGCCAGCTTGCATTATACGTGGCCACCAGAATGTGCTAAAAAACGTTCCTTGTTTTACTATTTCAGCCATCTACCGGTGGAAAACAAACGCGATTCCATATCAACGAGTGACGTGGTGGACTATTTGCGCGAGTTTAGCAAAGAGATGACGAACGAGGTGAAGTCAGAGATACGAGATGTTGTAAATGCGGTGGATGAAATCATTTCACCGGAAGGATTTCTTAGTTCGCGCAAAAACTCACCCCCGGATATATTGAGCAAAAACAACAACAACAACGGGACTGGAAACCATCCATCACAATCCCATGCAGCATTCGGAGGACACAAACTGTAATTGTCGTTCTGGCTGGAAGGATTATTTTTCTCTCTTATGTTTAAGTAGTGTGTGTTTGTGTGATTTTGTTTTAGTGCTATTATTTGTTACTTTTGTACGAATGATGTCTCGTTTTGGGTTGTTGTCGCTGGTACGCTGGCGCTAGTTCTCCCTAACCTAGCTCCCCTATGCTCTATGAAAAAAAAAACCCCTACGCCGTAGGCTAGTTTACCCACCGATCGCTAACGGGAGCCTTCCTCGTTCTCTCTTTCTTTTTGTCTCTTTTTCTCTTTCTCTCTTTCGCTCCGTTACTGTGTGTCGTTACATTTACGTACGTGTTGTCCTTCAACGGTGCGCATCCAACGCTTTGCCATAAACCACACATCATAATCCCTTCATCCATGCCACCATCCATCCACATGCTTTGAACGCACTTAATCTAGCCTGATCAAGCAACGGTACAGCGATATAACGCCGGATGCAAAAATTCATCGGCCCCGGTCGGCTGACAACGATCAGGGCAAGCATCGGTCGGAATCGTTCCCGAGACCAAGCTCGGCGGCCAGCCCGGAACATATGGGCATGATGGGGCCACCGTTACACTACGTGAGCGCTATTGCCAAGAGCTTTGATCCACGGTCGACCATGTCCTCGCAGGATTCCGGCATCAATATGAATTTTTGCGATGCAGCGGACGAGAGTAACCGTGTCCGGGTGGGCAGAACGTCCGGCAACGATAGGTAAGGGCCGTGCTAACATTCGCTAACATTCGGGGGTTTCACATTGCGGTATTTTGCGGTATAATGTTGGAAAAGAATGGGGGATTAGTTTGCTTTTATTAATGGACAAAATTACCAGTGAAATAAATTACAATTTTAATGATGTTCCTCTCTTTTTTTGTCCAACAGAATACGCACAGTCTCGGCCGATGTGGACAGTTCTAGCAAACCCATCATCCCACCCCGTCGACTCATATCGGAACCGTCGGGTGGGTCGATCGTTGAAACATTGGACGGTAGTAATACCGCTCCGGTGGTCAGTAACACCGTTGGCAAGAGTCCACTGGCCCGACAGCAACACGTCCTCAACCGTACGCCGTCGGGTGATAGTGTTCCGATCGTTCAACCACCGTGCGTAACATCGGTAACCGGTAGTAGTACCAGCAGCACCACCATCCAGTGGCACCAGATGCCGAAGGACATCTGGAAGCAGGCAGCTGAGGTTAACGATTAATTTTGTGCTTTTTTTGTTTACTGCCAACTTTTACTTGCACGCTTCATTCGTTCCGTTTGGCGCTGTCGTGTATACACGTGCATGCAAGCACATGTGCGAATGCATTTAACATATATCGGGCGCGCATTAGTGTGACTATGTTCTGCACGAACGTTGACGACCTTCCGACCGATTTAACCGACACAAAAAGGATCATTTTAATAACCATATCAGCTCTGGGTGGTGCATGCCGTCCATGTGAGCGGTCTCTGCCCCGGGTGGTAAATGCAACCAAAAACTAACAGATTGTAGTTCTGGGTAGGATTGGCTTGGTAGAACGGACGTTACTTAACTGCATGCTTTCGTTGAAGCACACACAGACGGCAAGGAATCGTTAATGGAAGTAGCAGCAGCTGTAGGAGAGTCATTTCATATAACGCGCGCTCCGGCGGCAAGCTGAATGCATTACTAACTCATGTAACAATTTTTAAAAATTATCTACTAACACTACGTTAATCATTATTTTTTGTGTAAAAGAAATGGTGAGAGGGAGAGAGAGAGAGAGAGAGAGAGATTTGCAGGAAAAGTTCATCAGGAAAGTATCAAATTCTGGCCATCATTCGTTAAATCGTTCCGTTATTATGCTGTGCGCGCTGGTTCATCCTGAGTTAAGCCTAACATTTAGTGGCGTTCTCTTCATTTGGATCACGTTTTACGAAAGGATTTTTTTGTTAGTGTTGTTAGTTTACTTGTTTGTTTTTATCTTTTGTTATGTTTTGCAATTCGTCGTGAGCACGTGACAAGTTCATTATTTTCGTGTTTTGCCATGCTCTTGAATTGAAGATTGTTTTAAATGTACCTTTGTTCTTCTTTTTTTCTCTTATTCCTGCCGTGCAATTTGAAATTTTTATGTTGTTGCCGTTGAACGATGCAAAACATGATGGAAATACAGATGATCGTGAAGTTGGCCGAAATGTTTAAAGTATAAAGAAGAAGATGCCAGAAGGAAGTTTTTAAGTCAGGGATACACTACTGAAACTACTTTCTTTCCGGAGCCTGGTGTAATATCTGCTAACCCTAGCCTCTAGAGCATCGTCGTTTGCTGTATTTACTATTTAGTTAAGCGTGCGCTATATAAAAATCGTATTTCCAACCCCTGCTCCCCTGTTTGTAATTGTAACTAAAGTATGTATGGTATATTTATCTGTCGCCAATGTTTGTGAAACAGTTTTTAGCTGTGAAAGAGAGTTTGAAAGCTTTTGATAATAATGTATATCCTGTGTACCTTAAACATGTTCAGTGACATAAGTGAGGGAAAGTAAAGATGAATATGAATATAAATTGTGCATCGATAGTTAGAATGTTTAAATGGGAAGTGTAATCATTATTCATGCAGCGTGCGCCATCGTTTGACAGGCTAAATCACGAACCGGGTGTGATATAAGCGAAGAACGCAAATAAGATAGAGTGATAGAGATAAATACATATATATTTCTCAACAAGTTAAATGAAATGCCCTTTTTGCCGGCTTTAATAATTTCCACTTTCAACCCGAAAATGCGTGACAGGCAGTCCAGCTTTTATAGTTAGGCAAGGAGCAGTGGTATTATTAATGATAATGAACAATTTTCAGTTAAAAACTGAATGTAGCCTAGTATATTTCTACAAAACGGTCAATATTTGCTGGTACGGGTATGATAAATTGATTTTTTTCTTCAGCTTTCCTAAAAAACGCGAAAGCCTTGTAACTATTTACACAGTTGCACAAGACTTTTTTCATGCTCTTTTCAAAATTAACGCTTTCTTTTCTTCGGATTGGGTTTTGCATATCATTGAGGGCTTCCATTATCTGCCTTACCGTATCTGGCTGTCTTTCTGTAGAATTGATTACTCTTTCTAATTGTAAAATTTAACAAAACCTTGATGAACGGACCGTTTTTCATCTCTGAAACAGAAACATTCAGAGAATGTGAGAGAATCGTAGTACTAACGGTTTCGAACGTTGCATTTGAAATTCTTCACAATAGTTCTAAACCTGATTCATAGATGACGCTAACGTACAGGTCATGTGGGACAGCTTCGTTGATTGCCCACCCTTGTGCTTGATTGGCGCTCTAGTCGTGGAAAATGCAGGGTTCTTAACCCTGTCACGGGCAACCGGGAAAACTTCATATTCTTAACAACTGGGCTATCCAGCCGGCAGCTTTGAAAGCATATAACTTTTTATAGAGTAGTTCAAAATCTATGCAACATTCTGCTGAAAGGTAGTTCAACGCTTCTTCTTTCCTTTTGTGTAAATGTATTGCCATAATTTCTGGTAATTTTCAAGTTATGATACGTCAAATTTGACATGTTTTTTCGATAAAAACAAAATAAGTAGAAAACACAATTAAAGTAAGTAAATAATGTAATAATGTAAAAAAATCCGAGTATAGTTACATGAGGCTCGAGGACTATAATTACATAATATCATCCATAAGAAGCATTTTAAGGAGAAAATTTTGTAAAGCACTTCAACAATTATTTTTTGAGTCTTTTAAATTTATCATAAAATAGTCATGCAAGATTTGAAACACTATAACTTGAAAATTACTTTGCATTGAAAAAAAATCATTTACACCGATAGAAAGAAGAAAAATAAACATTCATTTAATCAGAATGTTGTAGGGATTGTGCAATAGGATTTCTTGAAGCGGATAAATTAGACGGTTGTCTGGAATGGGGTACAACCTCTTATTTACTATCACAAATTTGTTGAATATTAGGCAAGCTTAGATTTTTATAATGGCATTTGACTACGTGTATTGTGGATCGTTTAAGACTCGAGATGTTTCTTTTACAGTTACTTCATTTTTTTATCAAAGCTATTGATAAAAAATGACGCATGTAAATTTGACAGAATATTCACCACTGTTCTGTAACAACGCAACTACTAAGCTTAGCAGCACCCAACCCATTTCTTGCGCTCCTAACAACCATCAACTCGTATCCTTGAGAAACTTTTCCTCACTTAACACACGCACGCAAAGACGTCGGTAATTGGATCGCGACGGACGAGACCCGGCTAAGAACCATTCGTACCGCTCATTAACCAGTGCACGATTACAAACGCTAGACGGTATGTCTGGACATCGCCGGTATGCAATTGCACGAGTCAGAAACAGGTCAGATCGTTAGAGCATGGTTATAATTGTTTTGTGCACACTGTTTGTTCTGCCACCTTCCCACAACAGGCACTAGACGAGTACCATATGCTACAGGAAGGGGATCGTGTCCTGGTGTGTCTGTCCGGTAGTAGCTCTTCCATGTGTTTGCTACATCTCCTGCGTCAGTTTTGCCAAACGCGTCAGCTAAAGGTTGAACTGGCCGCTGTCACGGTGGGTGGTGACTGTGAAGTTGATCCACGCACTTTAATGCTGTACCTGAAGGAGCTCGGTGTGACGTACTTCTACGAGCCGCAAGGTACCATTCATCCTAGGTTGCACGCAATACTGTAAATTTTGTGATTAATGCGAGGCTTTACTTCTCCAGCATCTACAAATGAGTCGTTAAGTGATCAGCTTATGCGTCACGCGCGATCCCGGCAATACAACGTGTTAGCTATGGCCAGTACGTTAGACAAGTTGGCCGATCGGTTCCTTTCTTCTTTGTTTTACCGAGGGGAGCTTTGTGCACTGCAAGCCGTACAGCGTTCCAACGAAGCATCGAAGTCTCTCGAGGGCGATGTGCGAATCATCCGGCCGTTACTGTTTTTGCGGGAAAAAACGTTCGTAGAGTTTGCCACTGCTCAGGGTATACCGAGCCGAACCACGTGCTTCGCCTCGGGTGCTGACGGTACGGACACGTTACGTGATTTGCTGCACAAACAGGAGCTGATGAACCCGCTCGTATACCACAACATTCGGAACGCTCTAAGACCGATCGTTTCACTGCGGTAAGCGTGTGTGACCATAGATGGTATGATTCTTGAGATTCTTGTGGAAATCATCATCACTCTGCTTTCTCTCTTTACAGAACTGAAGCGTCCAAGTCGGCGTACGAAATGCTTCGATCATCCCTAAACACACGGGAGTAATGGAAGATCGGCATTAAATTGCGTTGGCAGGCTGCATAGCAGCAGTAAGACGGACAGGGAACAAGTAATTTCCAGAACCAAGTCACTATTACGCAGTAATTCTTAGGCTATAAGAAATGTAGAAATGAAATATAAATTTGAAAGCAAAGCAAAACTATTCAATAAAAACATAGAAGATTGCTCGAATGTTGAGTAATGTGCATCACGGTTTCTTTGAAAGGATTTTAATGATCACAAATAGTCAAAGTTTAAGTAGTGTCTCATCACAAGCATCATAAGCGTCCCATTACAGTTTGCTCAATATCTCATTACCAGTTTCATAACAGTTCATCCGCGAACCATCTTTCCATGGGGCAGCATATAAATGGAATCTAAATAATGATATAATTTTCTGCATCACCAACTCTCCCTCCATCCCGTTGATGAACTTTAAATGAAGAATGTAGCAAAAGGTACGAGCACTCGCTTATGGCCAGCATAACACTTTTGCATGAATTTCAATTTGTACGTATGATACACGCTCCCGCGATCGTTCGCAAGCCAATAATGACATGGTGTGTCAGTTTATTGGTGCAATTATCATTACACGCTCGATTCGCTGCTGATTTCCGCAATCACACGTGTCGGACGTGTTGATTGAACCCTGTCGCGCAAACGGCGAACAGAGAGAGGGAGAGAGAGAGATAGAGAGAGAGAGAGAAAGAGAAAGAGAGAGAGAGAGAGAGAGAGAGAGAGAGAAACAAATAGAGTAAGCGTTCTGTTTCGCTTCAACTAGATCGCTTGAAAATGTTCAAAATATTCCGATCTTGTATCTCCGATAAGTACAAGTAAATTTTGCACCTAAGCGGGTTCCGAGATTTTCCATGGGATGAGGGAGTCCAAAAAACTCCAGGTAAGTTACACTAACATTATTACAGTTTCCGCCACGTTATTGAAGGAAAACATTTTTTCGTGGAATAACTGGGCGGATGTGGATGTACCGAGGTGGAGTGTTGCACAAAAAGATGCGCGGCTCAAATACCCATCCAACGGTGTCGGTGGCTGAACGCCTTGATCGTACCATAAATGAGCGAATTATCGCCTAATTTCAGCTGAAAACCCCATTTTCGTATTATAACTGGGCGAGGGGGTGGTAGTATCGGGTTGAGGTGTTCTACAAAAAGTGGCGCGATCCAAAGACTCATCCAAAAGTTTGCGGAAAATCCCGATCGGCCAAGGAATGGTCGAGTTATCATCGGTTTTCCACGGGATTGTTTTGGTTTTTCCGCAATAACTGGGCGGGGGGAGGTGGGATCGGGTTGAGGTGTTCTACAAAAAGTGGCGCGATCCAAAGACTCATCCAAAAGTTTGCGGAACATCCCGATCGGTCAAGGAATGGCCGAGTTATCATCGATTTTCCACGGGAATGTTTTGGTTTTTCCGCAATAACTGGGCGGGGGGTGGTGGAATCGAGTTGAGGTGTTCTACAAAAAGTGGCGCGATCCACAGACTCAGCGAAAGGTATGCGGAACATCCCGATCGGTCAAGGAATGGCCGAGTTATCACCGATTTTCCACGGGAATGTTTTGGTTTTTCCGCAATAACTGGGTGAGGGGGTGGTGGGATCGGGTTGAGGTGTTCTACAAAAAGTTGAGCGGTCCAAAGACTCAGCTAACCGTACGCGGAACATCCCGATCGGTCAAGGAATGACTGAGTTATCACCGATTTTCCACGGGAATGTTTTGGTTTTTCCACAATAACTGGGCGACGGGGTGGTGGAATCGGGTTGAGGTGTTCTACAAAAAGTTGAGCGGTCCAAAGACTCAGCTAACGGTACGCAGAACATCCCGATCGGTCAAGGAATGGCCGAGTTATCATCGATTTTCCACGGGAATGTTTTGGTTTTTCCACAATAACTGGGCGAGGGGGTGGTGGGATCAGGTTGAGGTGTTCTACAAAAAATTGAGTGGTCCAAAGACTCATCCAACAGTTTGTGGAAAATCCCGATCGGTCAAGGAATGGCCGAGTTATCGCCGATTTTCCACGGGAATGCTCCTGGCAGAATTTTCCGTCAGTTTAAGGAAAATCTTCCCTAATTCCGTTTAATATTAAAAAATAAGTTGCGGAGGTCTTTTAAACGGATTTTTAAGGAAAGAAATAAAAACTAGAGGAAATTACTAAAAATTGAAGAAAAAGTTAACATTGTGCCGGAAAATATTTGTCTTGTCGGAAAAAAATTATTTTCCAATCCGTTTTTAAATCTTCCATTTGTAACCTCTTCGGAATCATGCTTTCCTGTTACTCCTGGTTGAATTTTGCCGCATCGAAATTGGCCAGATTTCGGCCGAAAATCTGCCACCGGGAGCGACTTGTAGTAACAGGAGAGCATGCTTTCGTGGAGGTAGCTGGTATCAATCGAAAAATCGAAAATCCAATCTTAAAATCCAAAGTCAAATTTAAAAGTTGATTTCCAAATTAAAAGTTCCACCGCAACTTTAAAATCGACTTTGGAATTTAAGATCGAATTTTCGATTTATCGGTCGATCTGAGCTACCTCCTCGAATGAATGCTCTCCTGTTACTACAAGTTGCTCCCGGTGGCAGATTTTCGGCTGAAATCTGGCCAATTTCGATGCGGCAAAATTCAACCAGGAGTAACAGGAGAGCATGATTCCGAAGAGGTAGCAAATGGAAGATTTAAAAACGGATTGGAAAATAATTTTTTTCCGACAAGACAAATATTTTCCGGCCCAATTCAAACTTTGTCTTCAATTTTAAGTAATTTCGTCCCATTTTTGTTTCTTTCCTTAAAATCTTTTTAAAAGATCTCCTCAACGTGATTTTCAATATCGAAGGGGAATAAGGGAGATTTTCCAACAACTTCCGGAAAATTCCAAAAGCAGCATTCCCGTGGAAAATCGATTATAACTCGGCCATTCCTTGACCGATCGGGATGTTCCGCGTACCGTTAGCTGAGTCTTTGGACCGCTCAACTTTTTGTAGAACACCTCAACCCGATCCCACCTCCCCCCGCCCAGTTATTGCGGAAAACCCAAAACATTCCCGTGGAAAATCGGTGATAACCCGGCCATTCCTTGACCGATCGGGATGTTCCGCGTACCGTTAGCTGAGTCTTTAGACCGCGCCACTTTTTGTTGAACACCTCAACCCGATCCCACCACCCCCTCGCCCAGTTATTGCGGAAAAACCAAAACATTCCCGTGGAAAATCGATGATAACTCGGCCATTCCTTGACCGATCGGGATGTTCTGCGTACCGTTAGCTGAGTCTTTGGACCGCTCAACTTTTTGTAGAACACCTCAACCCGATCCCACCACCCCCTCGCCCAGTTATTGCGGAAAAACCAAAACATTCCCGTGGAAAATCGATGATAACTCGGCCATTCCTTGACCGATCGGGATGTTCCGCGTACCGTTAGCTGAGTCTTTGGACCGCTCAACTTTTTGTAGAACACCTCAACCCGATCCCACCACCCCCTCGCCCAATTACTGGGGTAAAATCAAAACATTCCCGTGGAAAATCGACGATAACTCGCTCATTTTAGGTACGATTGGGCCGTGCCCCCTCCGAACCTTCGTCCAGAGGGAGTGCTATAGAAATACTTAAGAACCTGTCGATCTTCGTCGTGCAATCGGAAGCCTTATACGAAACACTCTAATAAGGCCCTAGGAGGATCATAGACGAGGCGCATGCTCGTTATAACTTCTCTGTCGGGGAGGGAAAGGGTTTAATTCTAAGACTAAAGAGGTTCTATGGCCGGGGAGGCCCCTGGTGACCGCCAGCTCCACCCATAGGTTAATCCGCCACTGCTTATTCCTCTGACGACAGACTCGTCAAGCTATTTCTCTAAATTTTTAATAGCTTCACCGTTTTGACACCGTTTTTTTACATACAAGAACAAAATTTATGAAACAAAATCGATCTTCTTATTCTTTTTGGCTTAACAACCTTCTATCTAGATCACGCCAACAATATTATCTTAATTGCTGCTTACTGGAATTACCAAATAATTGGATAATCAGTCCCTCACACTACTGAAAAACAGTTCAAATGGGGTTTAAACCCGAGTGCTGCCGGCTGAAGACTGATGCCACTATCATCTCACCAGCCGAGCCGCCCTCGCAAATCAATTTTAAATTTCCTTATAATCCGTCTCCCATAACTGCTCGTACATAGTTTGCTATATTTTGAGCTAAAATTAGATATTAAACAAAGAATGGAAAAACAAACAAATGAATAATACATTTTTACACGCGTCAGCACGTTTCATCGAGCTATTTTTGATTGATACTACCTGCCTGTTACTATCATAAAGGTGCGTGCAAACGAAACCAACAAAGAAAACGTGCCTATCTGTTGCTTAAGCCAAGCAGAACCGATAGCAATGACCTGTTACTCTACCGGTGCGTAGATCACAACCCCATCACACCAAAAAACCGTCACCAATCAACGCATTCTTATGGTGTAGTTTAACCTGTCAACCTGTAAAGAGTACCGCGTGGCCCTTCATTTCCTACCAAATTTTCCTACAATCGATCCATTTTCGAATGTGCGAATTGTATGTGTGTGCCACATGCTGGTAGCATATGCTGACCATCGCCGTTTTATTGTTTCACGTGACCGATGGCACGAGACGACCTTGCGTGGCGCATTTTCTTCGTTGCCCGGAACACAGACCGCGCGGTTCCGAAAGTAGAATCCACGAAAAAAAAAAACCCCCCCATTTGTCGAAAGTGATTGCGAAACCTTCCGGTAGTGTAATGTGATGCTATTAGCAGTGTGCAATTGTTTCCTTCCAAAAGCGAGCCTAGAATCGAGCGTGATCGATTAAAAGGGGCTGGAGCACACCGCGCAAAGTGTAAAGTGTGCAAGGATCGTGTCTCGGATGCCTCTCATCGCTTCCAATATGCCCTTCGGCCTAAAAGAATTCTAAAAGGATAATTGGTGTACGGTCAGTGTGTTGTCTTGCAGACAGATCGATTGATTTTGAGCAGTTTTCTTCCAATAATTATCCCTCCCGGACAATGGCAGCAGCCGAAAAACTCAAGCTCACCTTTTGCGTGTGTCGCGTGCGCCAACTGTTCGATCGCTTCCATTGGGTGATAATTTTTTCTGTTTCAATTATTACCTTTAAATCAATAATGGCATGCGCGGTTTTCGGAGTCCGAACATTAGCTGATGGCTCTGCCGTGCTGCTTGTTAATCGAGCATAGAGTTGGCCGGCGAGGTCGGCAGAAGAAACGCACGTGATTCACGCTTGCGCTCTTTCTTCGGCCATTTCGAGTGGAGCATTCGATACCTTCCCTTTCACTCCTCCTGCTCTCGTACTCTTTCTATGTGTGTTTCGCTGCAGCAACCGACCAGGCCACCGAGTGCCCTTACGGGGTGACCTATAATCAGAAACCGTGCCCCCTCCCGCTTTGGTTCGTCGTCCGGTTGGGCTAGGTTGGGATTGATCCGAGCGCTAATTAAGGTCACCCAGGTTCTGCGAATCCGTCCCCCGGTCCAGGCTAATCAGTTCACCCTTCCCCAGCGGCTTCCCTTGGCTACTGGTTTGATTACATTTGAACCGTTGAGGCTGGGATCTATCGCTCGGGGTCTAGATGGTGTACGTCAAGATTTCACATTTCAATCACACACACACGCGATCTGTTTGGGTCTGCAAGTGTCATACCGAATGAGGTAATCTAGAGGGTTAAAGGATCGGCGCAAAACTCAGCACCTGAAGTATACAAGAAGCAGAAATGCTTTAAACAATTATTGCTGGTCCCTGTTTATTTATGTCAATTTTATTATTTGTATCTGTTCATTTGTGTTTTTTCTTATCGCACTAGACCGCGGGTCTGCAAACGTTTCCATTCCATCGTTTGAGTGTTTTGAGTGTGTGAAAAAGTAAACATTTGCTGTATGCGGCTAACATTGAACTGACCAAGGCTGAACGGTGGCTAATTTTTTGTTGCCAAAATAATTTGTTGGTAAAACAATTAAATTGGTTAAGCTTATAAACACTCCACTGATAGCATATTCAGTTAGCTGTTAGCTGTTGATTTAATATTACCTTGTTTTTTGTTCAAACTTTTTTGTTATAAAATATAATTCCACTAACCGGTTCCATCCTTATTTAACAATATTAGTAGAATAATTAACGCATTCGATGCATTCCAGTGAGTAACCAAATCAAACCACTAATAATACCTCATTAGGTCTAATATATTCTAATATGAGGTTATGCTTCAAGCTGCTTACCTTTGACCTATTTATCGCAGGTATTTAACAATCCTCATCCAGTAGATGCTAACGGTACTACAAAAACTGGATAAAATTACATACCCAATAGAACAACACGCTTAATATCCTGGCTCGTTCGGCACCCCATCCGAATGCTGCGAATTTCCACCGGCAGCACTAAAGCTACCCCGCGCTGCTAAACGACCGGAGCGCGCGAACAGCAAACCCGAACTCGAAGCGTGACAAGTCGCGCGAGAAGAGAACGGTGAACGATTTCTGGTGTGCTGTGTGTGTGTCTAAGGTGGTAAGCCCATTGTGTGAGACGTGCACGACACAAGATGGCAATTATTGTGTTTGG
Source organism: Anopheles maculipalpis (assembly GCF_943734695.1). NCBI lineage: Eukaryota > Metazoa > Arthropoda > Insecta > Diptera > Culicidae > Anopheles > Anopheles maculipalpis. Next base: position 14,846,583 of record NC_064871.1, on the reverse strand, counting down.
TAGCATATTAGCATGCGCTACCGGTAACGTTTCGCGATCGTTAGACGATTAGTTCTATTGCGATAGTGGTCGCGTAAGGATCGTTCTGAGGCACCGATTCTACCAACCAGGGCAAAGGTAGTGGCCGACGGAAGGCGTACAACGTCGAAAAGATGATGCGACGACCGGTGTTGCTGTTAATGTTTCCGATGCTGCTTTCAGCCCATTACTATCAACCGGAACGACGACACGGAAGCAGAGAGGAGAACGAGGTGCTGGTTGAGGAGGATCCACCGTTTAAGGTGCAGGATGGTGATGCGTATCTTACGGTGGTAAGTGTAGGGTTGTTCAGGACCCTATCGATATGAAGTGTGAAGTGTTGATGTACGAGTGATCTTGCGATTATCCTGCCTGTGCCAACGATCGTTGAAGTGATCATCAATAATGTTGTGCTATGCGTTATACACCCCAGTGAGCCGTCTGTTGAGAATGATCACCGTGACAGACACTGGAGCTTGTATGACAAGCAAGAGAGTTGAAAAAGATAACATCAGGAACGTCGTGCGTCACGTCGTGTCGTGTATAAGTTCGCTGCAAAGCCGGTGAAATATGGTGTTAAGAAAGCATTTGTAAAATAAATGTTCAGATATTTAAGCCGTCGATTATAGCAGAGGCTGTTGGAGTACTGCTGGAGTCTCACAAGACAATATCTTAGGTCCTTTACTGTTTGCCATATTTCCTAACAAAAAAGTGTATGCCATCACAGACTATGAAAAGCTTTTATATGCAGACGATTTAAAGATCTCGGAGCCTACCGATTGCCATAGACTCCAAAAGATTAACAAATCCACAGTGATAAAGTTTTCAAGTAAGAAATCGATCTATTGAATTTGAATACCTACTGTGTCCCCCGTACTAATGTAGTTTGTGACTTGGGTGTCATTTTGGATAGAAAATTAACTGTTGCAAACCAATGTGAGCCTATGATCCGGTATTATATTACATGTTCCCAAAGATTTTAAGGATCTAACGCGTATTTTGTTTTATCGTATTTGGACTAGAACCGCTCGCACTGAAAAGATTGAATGATGATATTGACGACCCGTCGATCCTTGAAAAGATTAACTTTCAGGCTTCAGATAGTAGAAGGACTTTAAGCACAAAGCTGTACAAATTTAGGCTTAAATGACCCTCAACTAAAGATGGTGAATCCCTAAGGCTCTTTTGAAAATAATGTCCAATTTTGTTTAAGCTAGTTTAATTTAGTTTGACGATATAAAATTGCGTGTTATTTATTTATTTTGTTCTTCTTGTTAGTCGATCAGAGTCAGTCGTCAGACGATCAAGCTTAAGACGAGAGCTGGATAACTGGATGATAACAAATGTAAATGCAAATGTTAAACAGGACAAGAGCTCATCTGAAGCTTCGACGGTTGCACTCGCGTGGAGTTTGATCTTAGCAAATCAGCCTGACTATAGTAATCGATCGAGACAGTGTGATTAATTACTGTGAACATTTCCTACACAATTAGCATCAAAAGTGTATTATTGATTGGATAATAGAGAACAATCAAATCGTGTGCTAATTTGATATGTGTTAAGATCCTGTAGATGTATATTACAAAATCAAACTGTTAAATCGTTTAGTCCTCAACTTACCGCCCTAATCGGTCAACCTTTTCTTTTGCCTTAGCCACAACTTATTTGGAAGTACGGCTACGAGATCGAGATCCACGAAGTGCAAACCGAGGATGGCTACTTGCTCGACCTCTACCGCATCCCGGGACGCAGATCCGCATCCGGTAAACCAACCCAACGCCCCTACCGCAATGCACCCATCTTCCTGATGCACTCGCTGCTGAGCAGCTGTGCCGATTGGGTACTAATGGGTCCGGGGCGTGCCCTTGGCTACCTGCTTGCCGACGCCGGTTACGACGTGTGGATGGGCAACGCACGTGGTACGCGCTACTCACGCAAACACACCCACTTCGATCCGGACCGGTCGGCCGAATTTTGGAACTTTTCCTGGCACGAGATAGGCCTGTACGATGTGCCAGCGCTGATTGACCACGTACTGGCCGTGACTGGTCAACCTCGGTTACATTACGTGGGCTTTTCGCAGGGGACAATGGTGCTGTTTGTGCTGCTGTCGGAAAGGCCGGAGTACAATGCGAAGCTGATCGATATGCAGGCCATCTCGCCGTCCGTCTACATGTATCGGCTCGAGGGACGCATCGTGCGTACGTTTGTGCACCTGGCTGATCCACTGGTGGTGGCACTCGATGCAGCCGGTCGGCACGAGATTCTACCGAACAACCGATTCATCGCACCGTTGGTAAAGATCGTATGTCCCGATGCGAATGTGACCGTGTGCCGGGAGTTGCTGTACGATGTGGCGGGCAAGAATCCACCGCAAGTGGACGATGTAAGTGTGCGTGTGTGGTTGCGAGTGTTGTGGGTTTCGAATGGAAATTTAACACGTTGATGGCTGATCATATGGCTGGTGTTAAAACTACCGGTTGACAGTCGATCACAATCGGCGCCAAGTTAACGTGTTGGGTTTGTTTTTCCTACATAAAGATTACACACAAATCTCTCTCTTCTCATCATTGCAGAAGATGCTGAGAATCTTCCTGGGTCACTTTCCGGCAGGAGCATCCCTACGCCAACTGCATCACTTCTCACAGATTATCCGTACCTCGCGGTTTGCTAAGTATAGTCCGCTACAAATGGCACGGCATGCACTTCCCACAACAGCAGTGGACGCCCCGCTGTACAATCTCACCCTTGCCACTATCCCGGTCGTAGTGTACTACGGACTAAACGATCATGTAGTTAACTTCCGCGATGCTCTGCAGCTAGCCGAGGAAGTACCGAATCTAGCCGCCGTTCATCAGATCGCCGACCGACGTTTCACCCACAGTGACTTCATACTGGCCAAGAATTCGGCCCGTTTGTTGAATTCAATTTTGCTGCAGGAACTCGACCAGTACGACGGTACGGTGCACCATCTTTAAATGAGACACTCCAAGAGCTATGTTTCCGGGAAGTTTTCGGATCTGATTCAGACCAAACACACACACACACAAGACGGATAATCATTAGGGCATTAATCGTTGGAGAATTCCCAACCGAGCTTTTGCACCCTCTAATGAGTGGAAGGTGTGAGTGGTTCGAAACCATTACTCAGTTACCTATTACTCGGTGCGCAACATGAATGCACCACACGTCTAATAACTGCCATTTGTAGCAGCTAATCACTGTTTGTGAGCTGTAAGAGTCGATTGGAAGATAGTGGTGGTTTGTGTGATTGCTGCTGCAGCTACTTAGTTTGTAAGATGATACCCCCAAATCAAGGTACCACCGTTTCCACATTGCATCCCAGACCAACGCTTGCTCACTGTGATGATTGATTGTGGTGATGTACAAGGGGAAAAAATTATTTAATTCATCATTCAGCAGCTAAAACCTGCGGTGTGATTAATTAATTACTTCAATGCACAGGGTTACGCGATACAATCAGCTATAAGTGGCCTTAAACTTCATCACCAAATTCCACCAGCTGTCGGAAGTTGTCAAACATTGTGCCACAAATCTGTCCGAAAATCCGCCGCCTCTGACCTCTGCATTGTTTGTGTGACCGATTAGTGAAATGAAAAGCCGGTGAGAGGATTATTACGGGCGTGTCGATGAACTACTCGTGCGGTCCTTGTCATGTATTGTATCATTTTTTTTTTTGCCGGAACATGGGGTACCGGTATGCGGTTCATTCATAACCGGTATCTGCAGTGAACGCTTATGATACGAATGACAGGATGGAATCGATCCGTTGAGAATACTGTTGAAGGTCATAAATACGGGGTTAAAATTAGAATATGTTTTTGTGTTGTATTTTATGTAATATTTTAGCTTTAGCAGCGCATAGATAGCAGCAGCTTTGTATGCAGCGAACAATGTTACTGGACTTTGTCCGAACAAAACTGGTATTATATTTGAAAATAAAGAAGTGCAACGAACGTAAACATCTTACAGTTTTTCTTTGGTACTACATTCTCATTTCCTCTCCCTCTAAATGCCTGAAGGTCCTATGACTAATCGCCAGCTACTTATAGGAAAATCCACCTCTGTGGGTGGCCCAAGAAAGATCTCTTAATCTTGGTTATACTACGATGTGTCAGTATTCAACCCGCCATCAGCAATTATTGGAGTTCATCGTTGTGCCAAGTTTATTAATAATGTGTGTTCGAACAAATAAAGCTACTCAGCAAATCTTCATGGCAAATTATGCGCCACGATAATTTGCCGTAAATTATTGTATCATGAAAATATGTTACTCTATATTTGAGGTTAATGACCCACGGTGACCACATTTATGAAAAAAAAAGTAAACACGTGCACATTGGATAGTATATCGGTAGGAGTGAGAATTGAATTTGAAACTGCTACACGTTTTCGAGCAGTGTGCTCGAACGGTCGATCGACGAAAGCTCTACATTGAAAGATTGCCAAAGCTTTGAAAGCTAACTTTCTCGCTGTTAGCAAAGAGTTTGTGACGTATTTTTTTAAAATCCTCGGCTTGGTACGATGTTACCCTTTAACTGTCGTCACAAAATTAATGTTATAAAACTTAAAATAAACGTACATAACACTTACAGTATTAAAGAAATAATAACTGAAATAGGCGGGTATGCATGAAAACTTACATTAGCAACGATCGTGACATTATCAAGGACAAATCGTATCATCAACACGTTGACCGGATCGGGATTGTTACCTTAAGAAGCAAGGCTCTTTCCGATCGGTTCGCCTTGACTTGCACCGGAGAGAAAACGCATTTTGCACAAGGAGAAGCTCCTGCGCACAACCATTGCAGTTCCAATGCAAAAAAACAATGTAGAAAAATCGAATGTTCTAGGGTGTATTGCTCAATGGGACGCCGCATCTTAATTCTCCCGGTACTAAATTTTTCATCGATTCATAACGATAGCACGCAGCAAACAGTACATTGCACTTTTAAAAGGTACTGCAGCTTTTCTCTGTCCCCAGTATGTAGATGTATTTACTCTCTAATACATGCCTGCTGCTCACACTCAGAGTACAGTATTGTAACCCTTCGATAGCGCACTAGAATTTCATGTTCCACTCGTGAGAACCTCGGTGCGCGCGTCCGCAACGATCACGGGATGATGATAGGCGTGGGTATATTAGATTAGAATCGTTAGACGCGCGCGTCTAGTAAAGCTGTTCTCCTTCCGATCGTACTAGCCTGTCAGTAGTAGAATGGCATCCGACTCGATAGAACGTACGATTGTAAGCCGTGGCTCTAGTGCCGGGCAGCTGACGATCGTGCTGTTGTCATCGATCGTGCTGCTATCGTTTGGAGCAATATTCCAAAGCACGGAAGCAGCATCCAGCCGGCAACGTCCCAGGGATGTCAACGATGTTGGTAGCTATTTTGCGATTGAGGTCGAGGATGGTGCCTTGCGTACGGTAAGAATAGTGAGATTAGTATTAATTTGAAGGGAAAGTGCTGTGACTAACCTTAAAAATGACGTGTTAAATTATTTATTTGCAGCCGGAGCTCATTACCAAGTACGGCTATCCAGTCGAAAGTCACCAGGCGACGGGTGCAGACGGATACATAATTTCCCTAACCCGAATTCCACCCAGAAAGCGCCGCCACCAAACACCGCTGCTACTAGTGCACGGTCTGCTCGCCAGCTCGGGCGATTTCCTGATTATCGGACCGAACAACAGCCTCGCGTACCTACTGGCCGATCGCGACTACGATGTGTGGCTAGCGGATATGCGAGGCAATCGATACTCGCAAGGCCACACGCGCCTAAACATCAGTTCGCCAGAATACTGGGACTTTAGCTGGCACGAGATGGGTTACTACGATCTGCCGGCTGCGATCGATTACATCCTCCGCCAGACCGGTGCTCGACAGCTAGACTACATTGGACACTCGCAGGGCACAACCGTGTACTTCGTGATGGCTTCCAGCAGACCCGAGTACAACGAAAAGATTGCTCACATGTACGCACTGTCACCGGCCGTTTGTTTGAAGCGTGTACGAAGTCCACCGGTCCGGTGGTTGCTGCAGCACGTGTTTGCCCTGAAGGATCTGTTCGATGCGTTCGGGGTGCAACAGTTTCTGCCCCATTCGGATGGCCAGTACGAGATGTCACGCATACTTTGCCCGGTGAACGATCCGGACAACATATGTATGCAGGTTGTGAGTATGACGGTGGGCCCGAACCCGGATATGACGGACATGGTTAGTAGTGTGCATCTAATATTTGAATCAATTCGGACATGCGGCGATTTACATCTTCTACTGTGATCTTTCCACTCAGATGGCAATGCAGGTACTTACCGGGCACGATCCAGCAGGAGCTTCCGTCAAGCAGTTGCTTCACTATGCACAGCTCCAGCGTTCCGGTAAGTTTCGGCAGTTTGACTATGGTCGACGCAATAACACCGAACGATACAGCCACTGGAATCCTCCGGCGTACAATCTTAGTGCTGCTACTGCTCCGGTTACGATTTTTTATGCCGTCAATGATTGGTTGATAGATCCACGGGATGTAGTACGGTTTTCTAAGCTACTACCGAAGCCACCGACGATGTACTTGGTGGAGGATGCTAACTTTAATCATCTCGATTTTACGATGGCCAAAAATGCACGCGCAATGGTGTACGAACGTATACTACGCGACCTAGAGCAACGTGAGCGATCGACTACAAGCGTATGATCATGTGTAGCGTTAGGTAAGGGCCACGTCAACTTAAACTTTAACCAAACATTTGAGAACCACGTTGATCTAGCGAACATTACTAAATAGCAGTAGGTTAAAAGTAGATGTAATAGGAATTCTAGATTTCTCCGTAACGTTGATAGTGCACTAGCTAATACTGTCGAAACTTTCACCCAAGATTATCCAGATCTTTCAAAAAATTTCTCATAAGCAATCATCTCATCCCATCAGGAAATGCGCTTTCTGGTCATGATCTAATCATACCTCTAAAGCCGAACAAGCCGATCAATTTAGAATGGCAACAGATGCCGCATGCAAACAGTCGCACCGGACCGGAATTGAGCTGAACTTTCAACCTGCAATCATCATCATCTGTATCCTACGCTAGACACGTACCCCGCCCAGCAATCGGTTGCTACTTCCTTCTAATCGGACCGTCTATATCGCAGTCCACCCATCTTCCACAATCAATTGGTGTGATTAGATAATGGGCATCAGTCAGTTCGCAGGTTCACAATTTGATTTGCCGTTGCCTAGTGCATACGGACGGCAGGTAAGACCCACCCACCCGGCCACATCTATATTTGCATTCGCACAGCGATATTAGCGCTGAGATAACAATCGGTAAGGTATGATTTACGCTCATCGTCTTCTCCATGTACACCAACTTGCGTCTCAGTGTTGTTTGCCTCCCTGATTCCCCTCCAAGTTGGAAACGTGCTAAACTGTCGTAAGAATTGGGAGAAAATGGCAAGCAAGTACGTGTTTTAAAGCGATGAGAGCTAATGATGGTGGAATGTTGATTTAAATTCCTACGAACAAAATCGATTTATATCGACAGCACATTACGTTGGGGAAAATTACGACGGGGTTTGGAGGATTGGAATGTGTTTTACACAATATAATTAAGTTCGCTGCTGCACTGTGATAGTACAATAGGGTATGTGGATCGGTGTGAAACGATTGTTTCATCCCTTTGGATGGTTATTATAATATGTTTGTAAATATTTGGATTTTTTTTTTAACTTTGTTTGTCGATAGTACAACTACTTTAAGAGTTTTTTAGATCAAATTAAAATCTTATAATAAAAATTATTCAAATCATACAGAATGATCAAATAACTCTTGAACACGCTTGACCTCAAACAACGCCACAAACATCACAACTCTTATCACAGCTTAATGTATCTTCAGTGACAAATTAAAGTACTGATGACAGCAGCCACCACATGCACTGCAACATTCGCACGCGGAACAGGGCAAGCGCAATAACTAACTTACGCTTGCAGCCTCCGATCGGATATAATCTAGCAAAGAGTCAAGGCAAAGGACAACCGATCTCTCCCGCTCGTTCACCTTGACCATGACGCACACCGCGCGTGGTTGCCACTGGAACTGCAACGGCAGCAACGACTGCATTACCTCTGCATCCAGCTGAAGAAAGTGCAGCAGCAAGCTCGCGTATCGTTTCAGTGCCGAAATGGCTGTAGTTCGATACGGCAATCCGTTCGGGCGGAGTGTGTTCCATAGAAAAGCTTCTAGTTCTATCGTACGATGGGTTTTGGTTCTCGGTTTAATGGTGCTTCCAATGGTGGCCGGTGAAGCACGTATTACTTTCGGCGGTTACGAGAGTGTTTTTGCAATCGATGAAGAGGATGGTATGCTGGAAACGGTGAGTGTAAAGGGCACGTGTTGGTGATCGTAATGGCGTATATTATAAACTGAATTCAGTATTATAAACAAACGTGTGCTTACTAGAAAAAAAGGATTTGAGGAAACTTTTGTGATCTTAATAAGTTTAGTGTAGTGATGGGAACTAGAAACCGGATCCGGATCAATGCAGGAAATAGATAAAGAAATCCTTCAGCATTTCTCAGGGTCAGGATAAGTACGGACCAGGAAGAAGAATCCGGATTCCGAAAGGGAATGGTATAGGCGTGATCGGGATTCGAAGTAGTGTTGTGTGTACTGAGTAAGAGAGGATGAGTGAAATACATCCTGCTACTGAATGATTTTAGTGAATTCTTTGTGATGAACTGTTTTGTGATTCGAACCGCAAAGAGTGTTTACAACTGAGCTGGGAGTTCTTATAATTAAATTCCCTCTAAAGGAGTTGCTAGTCGCCAGAATGATTTGAATCGCTGAGAATTTGAACAACCCTCTTGTGATTGCAATCGCAGACAATTGTTACAACTGTAATGTTCTGAAAGTCGATTCGAATAAGCTAGGAAAGGGGGTTGGAACCAGCTAGCCTCGGCGGAGTCAGCTTTTGAATTCAAAATTAAGGGCCGCCTTCTACCTTGTTATAATAACGCACAACAGGTCTTTTGTGCGTTATTGTCACAAATGAATCTCAATCAAAAATTTAAAAAATCTGTACAAATCAATGTATTTCAGGCTTTATTTTTTAGTTTGAACAATTTATTTTTGTATATTTCCGTTTTTTTACACTAGCCCGAACTGATCCGTAAATATGGATACCCAATAGAACAGCACGAAGTCATCACCGACGACGGATACGTTCTAGCGTTAACGAGAATTCCCTCCAAGGCTAATTCAACCAACCGTTCCCCTCCGGTTCTGCTAGTCCACGGATTGTTTGCCAGTTCAGCTGACTTTCTTATCATTGGGCCCAACAATAGCCTTGCCTATCTGCTCGCCGACCACGGTTACGATGTGTGGCTGGCAGATCTGCGCGGTAATCGATACTCTCGTCGGCACACTAGAATGTCGCCAGACTCACGGTCCTACTGGGACTACAGCTGGCACGAGATGGGTTATTACGATCTACCGGCCACGATCGATCACATCCTGCACGTAACTGGTGTGAGCCGTCTGCATTACATCGGATATTCGCAAGGTACGACCGTATTCTTCGTGATGGCTTCCAGTCGACCAGCGTACAATGAGAAAATCGTCCGCATGTACGCTCTCTCGCCGGCTGTCTATGTGGAGCACGTGCGTAGTCCGATCTTTCGATGGCTGGCGGTAAACAGTGCCGCCGTCAAGTGTTTCCTGGACACGATGGGACTGTGGCAAGTATTGCCCCACAATAAGGCACAGTACGCACTGCAAAGGACACTCTGTCCGGCATGGAAGACGAGGAGCATTTGCGTCCAATTGGTGGAACAGCTAGTAGGTCCTAATCCCAACGGAACGGATCGGGTAAGATGTCAAATTTACTCTTTGTCCTATTTCAAATACAATAAATTTTCTCTCCATTTATTAGCTAGCCCAACACATCGTTGCCGGTCACAATCCATCGGGAGCGTCGAGCAAACAGTTGCTACACTTTGCCCAGCTGAACCTTAGTGGACGCTTTCAGCAGTTTGACTACGAGCGAAAGGAGCAGAATCTCGCTCACTACGGACGGGAGAATCCACCGAGTTACAATTTGACCACCGTTACAGCGCCGGTCGTAATATTTTACGGACTAAACGATTGGATGGTAGATCCAGCCAATGTGATACGGTTAGCGAATGAGCTGCCAAATCTAGTGTTCAAGAGCGCCGTAGAAGATCCACATTTTAACCATCTTGATTTTGTGACGGCGAAACGTGTACGAGCACTTGTGTACGAGAAGATTCTCAATCAGCTGCCTGAGGCGAGCTGAAGCTTGAAGACTGTTCAACAAATGTTAGGTCTAGGTGTTAAGGATCACACAAATAAAGCAAGGTTTTAGAGAATAAATCCACTAACCATGTGAGTAAATGTTCGATGTGCTTGACTGCACACAAAACAGTTTAATTCCACAATTAAATCGAAATCCGACACGATTTCAGTTTAATTACTGATGCATATGGCATGATAAGTGTACTGATGCGATGTCTTCATCATCTCCATCCGATGCATTGTTGGAGTTTTAGTTGAATAAAATCTTTACACACTCACGGTTTGTAGAATAAGCCAAATTTTCAATGCGACAATACTCCCACATATTACTTATGGTTTGGATACTAGCCGATTCGGTCAAAGGCAAATTTCTGATAGAAGCAATCGATGGCCAACTTACAACTGTGAGTATTAATATCACCCAAAACAGCGCGTAATGAGTTTTGCGACCATCAAGCATACAGAAATGCTTTCTTTGTTAGATGGAACTAATAAACAAGTACGGCTTCCGGGGCCAAGCCTATACGGTCCCGACTGTCGACGGTTATCAGCTGGGTGTGCATCGTTTAGCACGAAAGGAAGGTCCCGATCCAAACCTCTTGCCGATACTGATCGTTCACGGTTTGCTGGGCAGTTCGGCCGACTGGGTCCTGAGCGGACCGGAAGATGCACTCGCCTATCAGCTGGCCAACGCTGGCTATGACGTGTGGCTTGGAAATACTCGCGGCAATCGCTACTCTCGCCAGCACCTGCGAATGTCTCCAAACCAGGTGGAATTTTGGAACTTCTCCTGGCACGAAAAGGGCATTTACGATGTTCCGGCCATGATCGACTTTATACTGAACCAAACGCAAACCCCCTCCCAGCAGATCTACTTCATCGGCTACTCGGAAGGTGCTACGGTGTACTACACAATGACCAGCAGCCTCCCACAGTACAACAGTAAGATTCGTTTGGCCCACACGATGGCACCTGCCGTACTGCTGGATAAAGTGCGTAGTCCACTGTTACTTTCACTATCCAACAACTCACCGCTTCTGATTTCCATATCGAAAAGTACCAAAATGGGTGAGCTGTTAAAATGGTCCGAACAGCAAAACGGTTTCATGCAAACCATGTGTCCACCGTTTGCAAAAAGGAATCCGTGTGTTGTGTTGTTTGAAAATCTGTTCGGTCCCAACTCGGAATCGATTGACATGGTAAGTTTGGTATGGCCAAGATGTTGAAAAAAAAAAAACTTAAATAATCCTACTATCTCCCAAAAGAATGCGGTTCAGGTTATGATGGGTCACTGTCCGGCTGGAGCTTCCGTGAAGGAACCAAAGCACTACAACCAGATTATACAGTCCGGTATCTTTCGACCGTACCAAGAGGAAAACGCGGATCGTATCGTTAAGCCGTACAATCTTTCGCTATCGGTCGTTCCGGTACACATCTACTACGGGTTAAACGATTGGATTGTTCATCCGAAAAATGTGCTACGGTTTGCAGCGGTACTGCCAAATGTTCGCGAAATTCGAGCGGTTGGTGGTAAAAAATTTACACATATTGATTTTTTAATTGCTAAACGCGTCAAGGCAACATTGTATAGTAAAATTTTGCTTAATCTTCGAAATGATGCGCGCCAAAATGCCCAACAATGAAAGGAAAACTGAAACGATCACTCTTAATAAGGCATCTGATAAGCCGAAGCTGTTAGGGATTTGGTGAACTTTTATAAAGGAGTTCCTCTGTTCTAGTGTCCTGTAATAGTTAAAATAAAACATAAAATCAAATATATTTGTTTGAATAATATATTATATTTGCATAAATATATCCATCATCCACCAAACTTCCATCTCCGTCAGAGCAGTACGAACCTCGCCTGTGAAGATCTACGGGTGGCTCGGTTCAGTTTGGCAATGGCACCCCTCCCAACCCCGCAAGTAAACAAAAATACATGAAACAAATGCCTTGAAAACTAGGACATGGAGAGCATGGAGCAAATGCCTTGTAACTCGGGCATTCCTGAGCTGATAGGGGCGTTCCGCATACCATTGGACCGCGCATCATTTTGTCCAACACTTCATTTCGATTCCTCCATCCTCCGTCCTGTTATTCCACGAAAAAAGGGTTATTTATTTATAATTAATTATGACGGTCCAGTACCGTATTGTGATCAACGATCTCATCGATTGTAATCGAAGGATCAAAATATTCATTTCACTTCTTCGGTCACTATGTTTGACATGAGGAATAACCGCGATTGTTTGTTGCTTGGGTATCGACGTACAGCGTGACAGCTTGTTTACAGCGGTACTGTTTATAACAATTTATTGACAGCGGTATCTAATCCAAAACATTTGATATCGGAGAACAGTCAACGAAACCTTTCGCCTCGGTGTATAATTTTCTCTATTTTTAACCTATCTTATATCTCGTCTTGTCAGTTTTGTGCGGGATTATAGGTGATAAGATTAGTTAAAAGTTATTGAAAGTGATAAGAGTGCTCTTTTGATCAGACTCCTCCCGGAGAGGCCACGAATCTAAATCAGTGAGCAAATATCATTTTACCAAGCAAGTTGTATATATTAGTAACTGAGCCAGGTGTTGTTAAATACGATGAGTAAAATGTTGAACGAAATCTGTGATATGCTGGACGGATACACCGGCAGAGATAAGGTGTGTATGATAGGAAAATTGTAAGCTAAGAAGAGAGTGTCGGACGATCGGTCATTAGACAGTCCAAACCGGAAGACGGTGCACCCCCAAAGTTCCACGTCGAATAAAATGTTTTGTTGTGTGCCATTAGCAGTGTTGAAAACAACTTTCACTTTTATCCTCCCTCGTGCAACAATAAGCTCTCCTGTTGCGGGTTTTTGTACACGGAGGTTGTGCTGTTCACGAGAATGGAATGAATACACGTAGATTGTTGAGCAGAATTGGATCATAAAAATGAAATATTTAAAACTTGTTTCTAAAAGCTTAAAAACGACTTTCGATCGATCGAGCACAAGCAACACGTCCCAAAAGCAAGTGGAGCACAATTTTAAACGCCAGACCGGTTTGTTTACTTCCACGCGGCAAAACAGAAGGCGTGCTTCAGCGCACAAACCACTTAGTTGATATTGAATGAATTCCATTCTTTTTTTTTATGTATCATTGAATAAGCCCCCGATCTTTGTTCTCTTCGGCATGCTAATAGCAAAATAATGTGTTTATCAATGCCATTAAATGAAGTAATAATATTTTCATTAAATGTTTCCTTGCTTATTCATTCTCTTTCTAGATAATTCGCACACTATGCTACACTACCAAGCTGGCGTCTGGGCTGTATGCCCAGTCCGATCCGACAAGAGCAAAAAAATTGGCCATATTTAGCTCCAAAATGTCACAAACTCGGGCCACCCTGCGACTGTTCGACGATTTGCCTATGCTTGCATACAGTCTGAGCTATGGATACGGCAGCAAAGAACCGGACCGGTGGATGGGTTTGATCGGCTTCGTCACGAATTTGATCGATCATGCTTACTATCCGGTAGACAAGATATGTTGGCTGATCGAGCACAATCTGCTGAACGTTGAAAATCCTACCCGTTGGGACACGATCAACTCAATGCTCTGGGTCGCTTCGATTTACCTCAATCTGATGAAGTAAGTGGTTTAGTGTGCGGTGGCGGGTGCCCTGGAGCTTCCATTCTGCCTATGATCTTTGAGGCCTCCTAAATCTGCCACTGGGTGTGTGCTAAACAATTCCAAACCGGATCGCTTACCGAAAACCTTGCACTAAGGGGAAAGCCTGTGCATTTTATTATCTCGTCTCATTATCCCTGTGCCTTATATCTTAAGGTGCGATTTATCTATTTTGATACTGCAAACATACGGAGATAAGTTTTCCGGTTCGGGTTTACCCGACACATTTGCTTAATCGAATTCCGTCGCAAAAGGATTAACCGAATTTAGATACTTATCGTTTATCGTTCGATACTAATTGTTTTATGGTTTTATTTTTGTCCCCATCTAGGACCATTCGGAGCTTCACTGTGATGGAACAACATAAATCATGCATCGATAAAAAGGAAAACGAAAGCAGGTAACTTCTATACCGCATCGCACCTACCCACCTGTTGTTGCCAAGAAATGATAAACTCATGGATAACTCATTTGATCCAACCGTTTCCGGTTTTTTTTTCAGCCAAGCATTCCGCATGTTGCTGATAAAACAGCGCATGGAGGCCATATCGATATTGCGTTTGTCGCTGGATCTGATCCATGCCGGTAGCACGCTGCCACAGGGAATGCTTTGGGGCGGTCGTTTCCAAACTTGGCACGTGGGACTGATCGGAAGCATATCGTCATTGCTCGGTCTCTATCAATACATCGCTAAGAAGCGAATCGTTAAGCAGAGTTCCTAGTGTAGTAGTGACACAATTTTTACTACGATGTGCACAAAATCTGCCTCCAGAGAGTATCACCACCAGCTTCTTGCTTGTTTTGATTAGTTTTAATATAGCTTTCCTTCCTATCGTTGGTCGAAAACGATTTAATTTAAGGTATATGCTAGCGTTATTAGTGTAATTAGGTCGAGATCGCAGGATCGATTAATGAAAAACACACACATGTCCAATTAACGCGGGTCTTTCATTAAAAGTTGATATTTTTGTTACGATATTTTGTATTCTTTTCTAAGTCACGTTTTCATAGAAATATTGTTAAAAAAAATTAGCAAATAAATACTAGTCAGTAAATTGACCTGTAAATAAAGGATCACTTCTGATCACATTTAAATATAATACAGTCATTTATTTTTAAATAATATGATTTCGAATAATTCATACACGACACGATCGACGCACATACATTTCGAATCGCTACCGAATGTTAAAAAGGTTCGATTTTGATTCATTATATGTGAAGACGTCGTCGCCGCACGTAAAGAAAACACAACCATTGCACGGATAAATTCTCGATGAAATCTGTATGTTTTTATTGGTTTTCTTTTACATGTCGTTTTGCTGAAACGTTGGGGGCCTCTCTTCTTGTTTGTTGGAGTAAATAGTAGTTTTTTGGTAGTTTGTGTGTTATTGTTTACAGTATTATTGTTTTGCGTTAATACAAAGTCCATTTTGATCAGTTCTGCTGCTGCACTCCCATTTCGCTACAATGTTTCTGTGTTCATCAATTCATAACTGTGCTCGTAAACAGTACGGGGCGCGCGTACAAAAAGACAGTTATGAATTATGCTTTCGCGACTGCCACTTCTCTTTCATATCTCTAAAAAAAATTATCCATTTTATGGTGCATATCTCGTTTCTGTTCCGTCACATCAACTATGCCTTAATGGCTTTTGGTCTTAACAGGTTGATCGATTTGCAAACTCAAATCATACATCTTTAATAATCGTTTACTTCGGGGGCAAGTAACTACTCACGCGAACCTCCGCCACACATTTAATCCTGGTGGTCATCTGTGTGTACCGCCTTGTCTGTTTTTTTTTGCCTTTGCTAATGTCCTTTCTTCTAGCATTTCCATCTCAGAATGTTTCAAATTGTGTTGAGTTATAGATCTGTGATGCACACACACACACCACTGCCCTAAATACGCGTTCGGGTTTGAATAGTTTGATTCGCGCTACCTTCCACCGACATTACTTTATGTTTGCTTAAACTTTCCTGTATGTCTTTTTCATATTGTCCATTTAACTGGCGGGCGATTTCGAGGGATGTACCGGTTACTGTGCACAACAGGATAGTGTTACTGTTTAGTTTTCGATTTGAATTTTTCATATTTCTTTCTTGGAGGAAGTATGTCATTTTGATTCGATAGCAATAGAAGAAGGAAGCATTTGTCTATATGAATCGATTACATCGGAGCTTCATCCTTAAAAAAATTCGGTGCGATATTGATGTTTTGTTTGGTATTAAACGATGCGATTAATTGTGATGAACTGAACCAACGATCATTAATTAATTATCCGCACGAGTGGGAACCATTCCAACATAATGCAAGTACCAAACCTCTTTTGGAAAGGGATTCAAGAACATTACAATGTCATGAATCCCGACTGATTTCACAATAGATACAATGTGCTTTCTGTATTTTATGTAACCTCCTGCCTTAAACATTTGCAGCTTATAAATTTGCAATGATTCGAGTAATTCATCAACAAACGTAGGCATCAACCTTCAATATTGTCCACTATTTTTCAATGCAAATTTCGAAACTCATTTAAACCTTATGTTAATATTTCAAACAAATCAAAATGTTTAGATAATGATTAAAAATTGTTTCTTCATGTAATTTTCTTTTCCTCCTTTCATGTACACCTTTCATGCTCACACACGCATCACAAAAGCAGTACCAGTTTTTTTTTATTTCATGTTTTGATTTTATCTTATTGTGGTTTTTATTTGCTTCTCCATGTTACGAGTATAATGATTATCCAAGCATTTGTTTATGCTTGATACAGTAAATTGTACCGAATGAAGGAAGTTACTCTCTCTCTCTCTCTCTCTCTCTCTCTCTCTCTCTCTCTCTCTCTCTCTCTCTCTCTCTCCTTGTCGATTGTTTTAGGGGCCATTAGTAATATGCTTCGGCAAAAACGGTCAATAGCTTAGTGGCGTTTAGAGATGAGGGAGCCGGATTAATTAAAGCAGCTGAGGTTAGGAGATGTACTAAATTTATCTTGATTTAGTATAGAGTTTTGGTCCTACGATTTTGCTCTTCTCTGGCCAGCTGTAACAATGTGTACTTGCTACTATTTTATTTAATAAATCGTTTTTTAAGGTTTTGTGACGATACGCTTTTAGTCTTGTGTATCGAGTATATATGTTCAAATGATTGTTTCCGAGATTCTTTCTCGAGTAAAGGCGTAGTTTTTATTCATCGCTCTCCGTGTTTCATACACGATGTGTGCACGCAAACACGAGCACGGAAGCAGGCTATATAACGTCGAAGCGTATATTATATGACCGTACACAACAATCACACATATGCTCAATCCTTATCATTTATATTACTTATTGCTTGATTAGGTGCACTCCACGCGCGTGTGTATTTTGCATTACACTTTTCTCCTTTAAATCCAGGAAATTAACACACCTCGCTTCAGTTCCGACTTTGTTTCTTGCTTTTCGAATTACACTAGTAGCACATTCATTCATCAGTCCCTTCGGTTTCGAAATAATAATTCAAAACTTGTTCAATTTTTGCGATCCGATTGTGTGGTGTGCGTTTCGATTCTTGTGTACCTCGAAAAACACTAGTCAAAATTGTAATTAAAATTGAGCACAAATTACTAGAGTATAAAAATTGTTTCTTCTATATTTTTTTATATGCTTTCGTTTTTACGACCTTTTTTTTGTAAAACAAACCAACTTTCTTCAATTTTTTTTTTGTAGCACCATGCATCTTGAATAACAAACAAAACAACACTAATAGTATATAAAATAGATAAAAACATATGTGTTAAAAACACTCGCACACTTCTTGCCACAACGTGCTGTTTATAAATTAAGTAAATAACGAGACAAAATTAGAGGATGAAAAATGCAACTGTTAAAATTATCTGCCTACAATATAAAACCACACGCACACACACACACACACGAGACACGAATATAGTGTAAAATACATAAAATGTCGATCAAACTGTATTTGTTTCGTTCGTTAGTGTTTGCTTTTCTTTGTTTAAAAACATCAATCAAAAGCCAGATGCACACCCGGTTGCTACCACTTTACGTTGATCTTTCACTTAAGGGGTGGTGTTACCATTTCCATTGGCTATATAGTGAAAGTTTTTGAGTAATAAAACGGTATTATTTAAAATAAGATTTAATTTTAAAAACACTATTCCGTACAATTCTCTAACACCTCTACAAGGTATGTGAGAGTGTTTGTGTGTCGTTTGCATTGATTGTTATGAGGAAAGTTCCGCTTTCATTTTTGTATTAAAAAATCACTCAAAAAAAGAAAAGGAACATTCTCCTCTTACACCATAACATATCAGAATGGAAGGTTGTGATTACGCTAAGAAATTATTGCATCATTTAAACGTTGCCATTAATTTCCGTAAGCATCGTGTGGGGATTTTCTAACATATTACACCTTTCTCTTCACCAATCGAAAACGAAACTTCTTAAAATGTGCACAACTGCAGGATGCATTAAAAGTTAAAATGTGACCAATGATTTGGCCATACAAATTTAATACACACGATTCAGAATTTAACCAGCTTTATGGTTTTACCACCTCCTGTGTTTTTCACATACAAAAAAAAATAAGAAGAAATATCAATAGTATTTTTGCTAATGAATTTATAAAGTGCGGAGTGATACAATATAAAATAAAAACCCCAATAACATTTTAGTTTAGGACAATACGGCGGAGAGCCGTCATACTGAAATATAAACATTTTAGTTTAAACATTGCTACAGGAAACACATTAAATATTAGTGTAGTGCACATGATGGAAAGAAATAGTAAAATAAAAACCAAAATAAATAAAACCTTTCACACCGCCGTCTAAAACAAACATTTAGTTTGAAAGATTAACGTTCCCGTTTTCGTTCCCGGGCAGTATTGTTCATCTATTTAAACTGAATGTTTCTAACTTAATATACGTTTACACGCCATTCCCTTCGGTTCTTATACCTCTCAGTAATACTCGGTTTAATCCGAGAATTTCAATGCATTTTTCATCAAATAACAGTTGTGCTCCCGACTTGCACAATTTGTGTAACTCCAAAAAGCAGTTTTACAAAGCTGAGGGAGAGTTTTCCAACAGGATTAAAAGAAGAAGAAAAAAAGTTGTATTTAAAAAGAGTTACTAACACTGCACAAGTTATGCTAACCGCTCGGATCAAACGTTCTTTGTTTATGTCTTTTCCTCTCTTTCTCTTACCTTCTTTTTGGTTACAGTTCAAACTTGCGGTACAGTTTCTTCTTCTTGTGTTTGTTTTTGTTTGTTTAATCGACGTGTTTTCGTCTTCCTTTCCCCCTTTCTAATTCATTTGCTATCTGCTGAAATCAATCACACTTTTCTTTAACGTACACACTTGATGTTAAATGGAATAGCTTCATCAACTTTCCCAGGCACATTTTGTTATTTATGTAATAAACTTGTTTCAATTTGCAGATGATTTCTAAGAACTATTTTCCCTTGCGTGTAATACTTTTTTCTTTTATTACATATGCTGGGAGTTTTAAAGTTGAGACTATAAGTAATGATTTAACATGGTTCTATATCAAACCTTTAAGAAACGACAGAAAACATAGTACAAAAAAAAATGGTTTTAATACTAAAGGAGTGCGAATTCTTCACAGGTAAGAATGTCGTCCATATTAATGCGTCTATCTGTTGTTCAGAATTTTCTTATATGATAAAACACATTAAGCCATTCTTTATGAATAAAAACAATATTATTATCATTATTACGATAAAAGATGCTTAAGTTTTTCCTATAACAATAGTTGATTTCTCGTTAGTCTACGTTATTATCGTAATTGTTTTTGTATTTCTTCTTCATGCATCATCCTGCATTCGCGCTATATATGCAACAGGTAGATACAATAGATACTACCAAACGATCAACAGTGTTCAAAATACGATATTAACCATATTAACCATGCATTAAATCGTCGATTAAATAATTGAAGCTCGATATTTCACCTTATACACGTTCTGAAGTCTATGCAGTGAGATTAATCATGTTTGGAAATAGTTTATACTTTAAACTACAATCAATTCTGCTGCATTCTGGTTTTCCGATAAACTAGTTATCTCAATTCATAAGTTATGTGCATGAACATAAAAAAGAACGTTTATTATCATTGTTTTTACTTTAATTAAATTTAAAGTGCTTTCAGCCTGACTCTAGGCAGATGACAGATTGAACAAGTGTTTTGAAATGTAAAAAAAAAAAATAAGTTCTATCCGACGAACTGAACCATATTTAGATGTTTTAACGTAGTTAGTTTCAGTATTTTGCCTTTCGCAATGTAACATATCGAAATATGAGTATTATTGTCTCACCATAAGTAGCTATTTATACTTAACAGCTTTCTAGCTAACCAGTTGCAACAAATCGAAATATTTCATTTAATTATTGCATTGGTATTTTCAGTGTGTAGGTGTCGCATTTGTTATACTGTAATACATCGTTCACTATTTTGTGAGTTTAGTACGAATCATGTCCACAATGGTATTGTAAAAAAATATAGACATTTGTGTATATCGTTTACATGCTTCTAAATATTGATCGATTATAGCTTATGCATTATTTTCGCATAAAGTTATGCAATTTAATTTTGTTCTGGCATATGAACTGCGGTTGCGTTTTTATTCGTATTTAAATTGGTTACCGGGTCCCCTCCAATGCACCAGCATGAGCGTATATATACTTTTGTTCGTTTAGAACGGTTGATTTTACCCATTAAAAATCGTTTAAAATATACTTCAGTTTTTACCCAATTATAAACAGGAATTATGCTGCACGGCCCTAGATGAATTTCAACTGATCGCGCTACATGCTGTTTTAGCACAATAAACTCATTAATGAACACAACATATTGTGAGTACGAAAACCACCGCTTATTTTGGTTTTGCTGCCGCTCTAAAACCACGTATAACGTACACAAGGATAAAAACGTTTGATTAAAACAAAACTAAACGCATGCTACGTAAGTTCAAAATCAAATATAAATATGCGTTGTGATAACAATTTTATGTAAAAATTGAAAGATGTTTTTAGAACTAGGGTACAACTTAGCAAAGATGCTATATTGTTTCGTTTAAAACAGCATCGTGTGTTGATTTAAGTTAATATCATGTTTCAAATTCGAATATTGCTTTATTTGCTTGGTATTAGCTTTTTGTTTGTTTAATTTATTTTTATAACCCAAAACAAATAATAGCTAAATTATAAAGATGAATGAAAACATTTGTGCAAAGTAGTAACGAATAATAAAGAGGATACATAGTTTTTTCCCCTTTGAACACCATTATGTTTTACTATAAGAATAGCCAAAAAGAAGGTTAAACTTAACATTCATTTGATACAGTTCATTCTATTGAAAGTACACAACACAATAATGGTGTAGTAAAGTTATAACGCAGAAAGATTGTGGCATAATGAACTATATACCCTGATATAAATATGAATAAATAAACATATAAGAAACGAACGCGCCAAATGATTTACGGCATAAATAGAAAAAATGGTTTCAAAATTCAGTGTAAGTAAGTACTTGATCCACGATTCCACGTCCCCTCACTAAGGTCATACAGCGCTGTATCTGTACCTGCAGTGCTTTTTAACGCAACCAGCTAACCAACCTAGCCAACCCATCAGCCTAACCATAATAGCAATCAATTCTAGATACACACCGATCAGATCAAGCTCTGCGCGCTACCTCTTTTCACCAATTCATTTGTTTGCGAACATACGTAAAAAAGTGCAAAATTACATGAAGATGCATACAAAATATGTTTTTGATTGTGTTTGGCGGTGGCACTAGAGCGGTATGTTGCTCTAGTTTTCCTTTCCCATATCTCCTTCACTTAAAACTGGCGCATGTTCGCAGAAAAAGCACTCCTACCATTAAAAAAAATAATTTAATGCATGCCTATCACCATAATGTAACGATTTTCAAACCATCAGAAGATCTCTACCACTTGGGATTCGTTACATAGGCTTAACAACGATAAAAACAACAAATATCCCTGCTTCTCCCCATCAATCATTTAACGGGGGGCTTGTGCGTAGGGAAATTGGTGATTCGATCGAAAGTAACACGATTATGTTTCAAAATTATGCCACTAAACTGTGTGGAGTGCACTTTAAAAAGTGATCATAGTAATAACACATGCGCCTCTTATGCACGATGACCGTATTATAAACTTGTAATGTAATGATCAGCGCAAGCATCTGTTTCGTAATAAGGCTCTGCTATCATAATAGTTGGCAGCTAGGGGAGATTCGCATGCTATGAGTTGAATATTTACGAACTTATGATAACGGGCGATGGTGGTGGTGGTGTAATCTTTTTCTGAACAATAAATTAAATCATCTTTACTGAGACACTGTCGATCATCGTTTCCAAATCCTCACGAAACAAAAAAAAATGGATGTCCTTTCAAACCATGCTTGCTTGCCCTTTTTGAAAACAAATGGGAAAAGAGAAAATAACTAACGGATAGCCATTTTATCCCATGTCTAGATGTGGATGCGTTTCATCCGTTGCCTTTGAACATCATAAAAATCAGCAAAAAAAAAAGTAAAAGGGATACAGTGGAGGATCGCTTTGCCATGGTCGACAAAAAAGTGTACTATGTTGCTCACTTTTTTAATTGTTATGGATGATACAGGGTCTCAATGTGTATCAATATTCTAATCCGCTAGTGTGACGACTAGCCAGAGTAAAATCTGCTCCACTGAGTGTATGCATCCCCAAGTTTTGTGCGCTAACTTAAACTCGGCAATAGTTTCAAACAAGCAAATGAAATGAAGAACTAAAATACTATTGGGTAAAATTAACGATTCAAACGTTACTGAAGCGATCCTCGCACCTCCCTACCAAAATCATCAAAATTGTAGCGACAAAAATTCGCACACCCGAATAGAGACGCGTAATTATTGCATGTTTCTTCCTGCATCTTCGCCATTGCCAAAATAAAATAGAAAACAGAAATCCTTTTGACGATTGGTAAACTGTAAATTTCTATCTAGGAAATTCGTTTCCAACGTCTTTCTATTGTTTGGCAATTAGATCGCATCGATTGATTGATTGAAATTTTGAATTAAAAACACTGAAACAAGGCAAGCAAGCAAGCACGATTCGCAAATAGAATACCAAAAAAACGCACAATTACTATACTAAAATATCAACCCCCGGGTTCGGCGGATTGTAAGTGAAAAAGAAAACAAAAAAGAAAAAAAACACAACAAACGCCATCGAAATAAAAACTGGCGATAACAAAATTTGGAAAAGTTCGCACCACGCTCATAATGCGCTCACGTGAAATGATGGAAAACAAAATCATTAGAAGAAAAACTGGATCGAAATCGAAAAAAAGGAATATGATATAAATAAATTAGAACTTCCGTTCGGCCAACATTAATTACGGAATGGTAAATAACTTTGGACTTTAAATGAGCAAACCACCACCACCACCGTTACCATTGCTGTTGCTGCTGCTACCAATACTACCGCCAGCGGAATAGTTAAGTTGTTGCAAGTTCAACGATCCGACGCAGGAGGGCACATGCTCACCACAATTGCCACTGCTACCAGTATTTGTGCTGACGTTATTGTTGTTGCCGTTAAGGCTGCTGTTGTTAGCGCAACTGCCAGCATTGCTACGGGTGTTGTTACCGCCTCCACCAATAGGGCTAGAACTGTTACTGCTAGGGTAGCTAGCGTTTCCACCGTTGTTGGTATTACTAGAGCTTTCAGTACCACTACCTACTGACGGTGATGGAGATTTAGCAAGTGCGCGATAGTTTTGCTGCTGCTGCTGGAGCAAACCCAAACGATTACACTGCTGTTGATGATGATGACCGGTGTTGTGATGATGGTATTGATTATGCGGTGTATGACCGCCGGATCCACCATGATGATGGTGGTGGTGTTGTTGTGGCCCATTGTAGTATGAGCTGTGATCATACGACTGTTGTTGCAGGTGATGGTTATTGCTGTTGTTGCTGGATGCATGTTGCTGCTGCTGCTGCTGCTGCTGCTGAGGACCAACGCCAATGATTGCAGTGAATTTAGAATTCCTTGTCAGTGGCTTGTGATTTTGCAGATACACTCCCCGGCTGTGTTGGATTTGCCAGCACGAACGGCAAAAGTATCTAAAGAGAGCAGCACAAGCAACACCACAATTTTAATATGTTTTTAACTATGTGTTTGCACTATGTGCTGTCAGGAAAATCACTATCACTAAATTTAGTTGATCGCAACAGCCATTCTTTTTGAAAAGCCGTTTAAAAGTTTGAAATCAAAACAGCAGATCACATAAATTGGATGTCAGGTTCAGTCAAAATACCACATACAATCAACAAACTGTAGAACTTGGATTGATGTGTTCTCTTCCACATGCATGAGCCTTGAATGTTCATCCTAACTATGAAACAATTCTCACACTTATCTTACCAAGATAACATTCTCATTACGTTAAAGTATTAAGTTATAGTTACATGTAAAAAATCTGCAACATAATAATGGTTTATCAAGAATAAAACATACCTGAAGCACATGCTTTCTCGGCAAAAGTATGGTCCGTGTTGTACAGTGCACATCGAGCAAAGGGAATCCTCCAAATAAGGATCCACCTGCAGTTTCTTGGTGAATTTGGATGTTCGAATCTCGATGAATGCAGCCGAGACAGCTTTCATGTAGGAGCGTGAATTGTTGAACGTTACGCGAGCCGATCCAAGCGGATACTTGTACTTGTCCGTATCGATACCCACATATACGACACCATCGAACAGGTCGTTCATTATCATCGCTAAACCCTCGGCAGTCAACTGGCCATGGAGAGCTCCAACAAACACCGTTTTCGTTGGGTCTAGCTTCTGCGAAGAAGACTTGACATAATTTGAATCCGCAATGTTCCACGGAATCACTTCAACGTCCTTCGACTTGATGCGCTTGGAGGATATCTTAAAGTTGATCTTTGTACCTGTTTGGGATAGGTGGGTGGCTTTGTTTGGATTAAACCTTCATGATTATTATTGCTTTCTTTGAGACTGGCTCATGGAGTCGTCCTTCCTTCTAAACATTAAACTGTACTCAAATTTACCTGAGTTTAATCCACCATGATTGCCGTGCATACTACCATTATGGCCAGTATTCGTGTAAGTGCATGCCTGCAACAATGCCTTGACTTGTTTGTCCGATTCGAAAATTATGTATACGTAGCCTTTCGGTTGTGTCGCTTGTTGCTCCTTACCAGGCCATTCGACTCTGCAACGACATTATAATCAACGAGCGGCATGAATTGTGTTTATTTTTTTTATACCCAGGTAACTTTTTCCTTCAAAAACTTACTTTATTGAGCCAAATGGTTTGAAGATTTGCACCAACGATTGCTCGCTTATATCCCACGGCATGCCGCCGAGAAATATTTTCGAAGAGTATGTCACCAAGCGATTTGATCGCGGTGGCAAAACACCACTCCATGTGCAAGTAGCATCGTAATGAGCTGTACACAAGCAAGAGTTTAATTGAAGAAAGTACAGATTTAGTCACTGTGAAGATTATGGAGAGAAAAACATAAAATATCGCTACGTACCAGCAGAGGAACGATAAATTTTAGCGATTCGATCGAGATTTACATCGGCCATTCCAGCACCACCGCTGTTAAGCGAAGGGGATGATGAACCCTGACGATACTGCTGATGTTGTGATGAGGACCAATTTTTTCCCTGCAAGCCACTATTGTTTCCGTTGCTGCTGGTGCAATTGCTGCTATTAACAACGGTGCTACTGCTGTTCGTAGCAATACTGCTACAGCTTCCGAAAATATTGCCACTATTCCCGGTTGCAGCTGCTGATAGCAGTGGCTGAATGAACTGCAGTTGTTGCAGTTGCGACTTTTGCTGAGATTGGTGCAGAAGGCGTAGCGTGTTGTAGGTTTGGTTTTTTTGCAACCGTTCATAATCACTCGTGAACACGTTGTTCGCGAGACTCAAGCTAGACGACAGGTTCGCTAAGCTCCCATTATTGTTGCTAGCGTTGTTGAGTGCACTGAACGATCCCGATCCTGTTGATTGTTGATGCTGCTGGAAGGGCGTGATTGGAGTCGACGTGTAAGGCGCAAATTGATTATGAGAATGTTGTTGCTGTTGCTGGGTGGCGATGGAATTCGTACTCTGACCTAGAGTAAACATATTAAGCATATCCATCAGGCTTGTGCTTTCTAGGGTCGTTAGCAAGTTGCTGGTGTCCGAATGATCTGGCGGTGAGTGTGAACGGGACATTGCCCCATTTCCGGTTTCAAACAGCGACAAAGAACTGTTGCTGGCACTGATAGCATCAAAATCGCCCATCCCGATGCTAGCGTTATTGGTTGCAACTGCTGCTCTGTTGCCGTTGCCGCCATTAGATCCACTATTGCCCCCGGATAGGATGTCATACTGTTGTTGTACGCTAGTTGATTGTTGCTGTTGAAGATGGGATATGGTGTTTTGTTGAGGCTGCGAAAAGCTACCGTTCCGGTAATTTCGCCCATTATTGGAGCAAAGCAATGTGAGTGTGGGAGATCCTCCTCCTTCACCATGTGACGAAGATGTTGTGTCGTTGGTGGTTGGAGAGGAACAGTCGAAACTTATGTTTCGTCGTCGCTGTTTCAGTGTTTCGGTGGTCAATCCATTAGATGCCGTTATTCCGTCACTTCCGCAACCGAGCATCAGGTCAAACTGAAAATATGATGTAACACAAGGAAAACAAAAATAGAATTTCACAAAAATAAATAAAAAAAAAAGGATAAAGCTAAACTTTCCGAGGAACCTGTAAGGATGCTCTTTCGATGAAATAGAAAAAAAAGATCCATTCAATCCGGAACATTGTTCAGATTTTTTCTGAAAATGGCTGCCTTACACGTATTACAAAAATAGTTATCAATGTAGCATGAAGCTTAGTTTGGCACTTATCCAAACCTTTCACTGAGTAGCGATGAAAAACGACAATAGAACCTCCGCTACTTGGAACTGTTATTTCCCAACGCAGGTCTGGCTGGTAGAGATTTGTGCCAAAAAAAAAACAAACAGAATTTTGATTTCACTTAATTAAACACTTTTTCACACACTCAACACAGCGCTCCCAACAGTTCCTTAGCTTCGAAGGTGCACAACTATTTGCGCCAACCATAATTGAACCTCTCCTGCTACGATTCGCGATAATAATACAGATTAAATGATCGTTAAATAATAGACATGTTTCTCTCACCCGAAATCCATCGTACATTCCGGCACTACCATTTGACGAAGCTGAAATTAAGGCATCGGTTGTGGTTCCTGCTCCTGAGCTGCCGACGCTGCTGCTTCCCGGCTGTTGCTGCTGTGGCAGCAAGCTCGAATAGAACGAATATGTAGTGGTAGGAGATTGACCACTACCGCCGCTTCCCACCTCGCCTCCGCAGCTGATTCCGCTGCTGCTGCTGCTACTGCTGCTACTACTTCCGGTGATGCCACCTCCTATCAGTCCACCATTCAGCAGCAAATCTGGCGAGTTAAGCGTTGGACTCGGAATCCGCAAACTGGTAAAGTTGAACGGATTCGACGAAACGGATCCTTTTGTCGTGCTGTTTCCACCACCTGAGCTAAGGATGCTGCTGGCACTGTCGTCACAAAGCGTCGCACCCACCATACTGTTGCTCCCTAGGGACGAACCAAGAGACGAGAATGACCCAACTGTGGCATGATGATGCTGCTGTTGATGATTCAGTTGGCTTTGCTGCAAATGCGGGTGGTGATTGGTGTGCGCTAGGGCGACGGCAATGCTGGTTTGATGGTGGCTTGTACTACCACCTTTACCACCCGCCGCCATCATGCTGGTGGAGGAGGTGGCGTTCGTCACCAGCGAGGAAGCAGGCGCCGATGTTGGAGTAGATGTCTGCGAACTGCCTAGTAGCTCTGCCAGCGACATGTTATCTGCGAGACGTAAGTGTGAGAGAGAGAGAGAGAGAGAGAGAGAGAGAGAGAGAGAGAGAGAGAGAGAGAGAGAATGATAAAAAACCAGTCAATTCAATATAGTTCTCGATAAAAAGTAATAACAGTGACGAAGTTAAAAGTATAGCACTTTACGTTGTGTACCGTGCAAGAAGAAGTAATGACAAGGAACGAGATGAAACAATTTGATCTTATCAAGTATTATTCGATTTATAGTATAATTTTGAGAAAAAACAACCATTTATTATAAGTTTTGTTGGAATTTTTACTAAATATTCGTATGAATTAAAATTTTACAAATTAGTTTGAATTATTCTCTAGATTTTTTAACAAAATAAATATGGTTCCGGTGGTGTAGGGCGACAGCGGCGTAGGTCTTCAAACGGCAGGACCGGGATTCAAATCCCATCAGGACCGTCCCCCCGTGGTGAGGGCTGACTAACCAGCTACGTGGTATCGGCAGTCTAGAATGCCTTTTCGATGGCCGGAATGACCTTAGAGATCGTTAAGCCAAGAAGAATTATGGTTCTGATTGTTTAAATGTTTATTGCACGTTGAAAATTGTAGACAACCCCGGGCTATTTCTTAAATATCAAATGAATTGTAATTAAGTTTTTAACCGGACAATGAATAAAGAGTAACAAACTGAAAGTCAAGTGCGCAACATCACTATCGTCATACCGCCCTCAATGTCACAAGTCCCTTCCCTATCACGATCAGCAAAAATCCTACAGATTTGTATATAAAACAAAATCCTTCGCCTCATATTTTGTTAGGCAAAGGATTCTGGCTAGGAAATGAAAAATTAACAGGAAATTCAATAATTTATATTACTGTTAAAGACATCACTGCACGTACTGTATGCTTGTATTCACTATCATTAATATAATCTCCTTCTACATCATCATCAAGGCCATGAAAATAACTACACAAGCCATACATTTCATGCAATTGACACAATTTGATCACTTTGGGTCAAGATCAGTCAGAACCATTTTACAGAAAGATACAGATAGTTAGTAGCATTGGCGCACAACAAAAATTCGATGATTGTTTTTTAATAAAAAAAAAAGCTGCGGTCAGGCATATAAAATTTGTCACTTGATCTACATCCGAAAAGAGTACACAAAACGACGAATGTTGCATTTCGCATTGCATGCGGTTGCAACAAACATACAAGATGCTAGGCTTGGTCACATGGAAGAATAGAGTTTGGCTGAAAATGAAACTCGTTTTAACTTATTTGGCACCAATTCAAGCGCAAAATAATAATGACACTATCAAAAATGACACTGTCCTCCGAAAGCCTTGCTACGTATCTCGCTGAAGAGTTCATTAAATAGCACAACTGGGGGGATTTCAACAAATACCATGGATCCTCATTATATCGAGAACATCGTCCTTGCCGCGAACTCCGCTTGGTAAACTTTTTCTTTTGACACTCTCTCAAGCAATACATACATTCGGCAGTTTTCTTTTTTGGGTTGTTCTAGGGTTGGCTTCTGTTGTTTACACCCCCACTCTGTTGTTGGATAATTGTTGCGCCAAAACGAATCAACAAATCATGCGCTTTATAGCCCTCATAATATTCGATTTTTGTCTCAACGTTGCAATGATGAATAGGAGGAACTGCAGAATTATAGTCATGGGGCATCTGATGGAAATGGTGCAAAGCAAAATTGTACTCGTAGTACAACGCATGGCTAGCAATAAGTGTTTATATTTTAAACATAAATTACACCAGCGTAAGACATTATTAGACTACAAATGTAACCAAAAGCGGCAGCAGTAGTACACCAAAAATAATGTTTGAGGGTTAGGTCACTCTATTCTGGGTAACAAAGACTAATGTGCGCGCCTCAATTTGTCTGAGTTCCAAGTAATATAATTCATAATAAATTAACAGACCCGCCCAATCTCCTCCTGATGTGATGGCTCAAGTGTTTTATAATGGTCATATTCTAGGACTCGGGGGACTGCTGGTGGTACCCTGGTCCACGACGATACGTCTGCAGTATGGTTTATTGAGCGGAGTTCAAATATTACAGCTACAACAACAAACCCAATGCGTTGGCAATGCGTAGGTTTTCTTTGGAAATTAGCTACGCGATCGAAATAAGTTTCTCCAGCAAACGTCACGTAATGGTAGGACTGCCACGGACCCACACTATTGACCACATGAGACTTCCTCACTCACAATGCCCATATAGTTTTAGTTGTACCCAACTTTTCTCTTACTATCATCTTCAAAAACCTCGACTGCACTTCACACAGAAAACTTACCCCTGCCTTATGTACTTCTTCGCTCACCACCAAGAGGCCCGCGAAGATGATGTCGTGTCCAGCGATGCGTGTATCCTAATAACGCAACCATCATAACACCACACAAGCGCGCGCGCTCGTGTGTGTGTCCGTGCAAGTCGAACGCGAGCAAAGCAGGTGTGGATGGGTTGACTACGGTCAACAGCACATCTCACCCTAGGAACACTCATTCCAGCAGAAAGCAATCCGACCGCCCGAAGACGTTATGAGTTCAACGTAATTAGGTGCTGCTGTGTCGGCGCCTTCCTTCTGGCTTTGGTATCGAATGGCGACCACGCAACACACACCTAGTACCTCCCTCTTCCCCCTATACCACCTGTTGTGCCGTACGGTGATTTACACCCGTCCAACGCGTGCCAGCCAGCTTCAAGCAACACACAAACTTGAAGGCTTGTCGAAGCGCTTGACTGGATCAGAGCGCTTGTCTGTAGCTCTCCCGTTTGATGCGGAAATCACTTCGCGTATCCGTAAACGCGATCTTCTGGGCAAGCAACACGGCGGACGGTGTGTGTGTGTGTGTGTGTGTGTTTAGTCAGAGGCTTCGGAAGGAATTTTTCAACGCCAAAACATGACTTCCAAGAGATAGTTAAGCGTGCGGCGGACCTTCCTGGGGGATAGCAGGATTTGTGTTGCAGGCCGGTGAATTGCACTTGCTAGACAAATCAGTTCATGCGTAACGTGCACAGCACCATTTTTCAAACCGATCGGGTTTGTGTCTTCCCTTTTGCCATTAAAATCAGCGAACTGTCGGAATTTTTTTCTCCGGCGAGATAATGGTGAGGATGAGTGTGGAAAATGTGTGGAAATGGAATCATTCTGTCTCTAATGGAGATGGCTACGCTCAGGCTAACTAAATAAATGCTTCCTTTCGTACGCATTATTACCATCGATGAGCTGCATTTTGCAACACATGCAACCCTGGCTGGAAACGAAGCGGAAGCATACATAGGGTATCTCCTCCATTCAGTTCACACACACGCTTTATGTTATCTACAATCGGAACATTTATGCACGATGCTTCGCTCCATTACCCTAAACACTTAAATGATTATTGTTTGGAAAATTTATTACTTGAAACGTTTCACAGAGGATCCAAAACAAATATTGATAAGCGCGAGGTGCTTTTCCACAAATTATACACAAAATATTGAATTCATCAACAGGTCCTCCGAATGTTGATAGCGACAACAATCTTCTCCTGCCAAGATCGGGAATTTAATTCCATGCGGATAAATAAAGATCTACTAAGCCTTTAAATTTAGAAATCCGTCAAAATGATAAGCCCGCAAGCCCGGTATCAAGCCAAGAAGTAGGCGAAGGATCTAGGGATAACAAGAAATTATAGATAAGATTGAGAGCTAGAGCTAGAGATAGATAGATAACCGAATATACTTAAAAATAAAAGTTTGATAAGAAAACGGTATAAATTGTAAAGTTTTTTTTTTGCAATATTAAACCTTATTATAGGCTTAATTATTAGCCTCAAACATCAAAAACTACTCATCCGAACCTTTAAGCATATGAGCCTACTTTATATGGGCAGGGGAATTGTGCAGGGAATAATATTTTCTAACTGTTGCATGCAACATTTTTTCGTCCCCTTTCCGGGCCACCTACCAAACGGACGTCCGGGATCGATCGGCAAACAGGCAAAACTCAATCAAACACAGTTCTCGCTTATTTACGGTTAGTTGGGCGTTGATTATGTGCCATAGACCAGCGTTGTACACTTCCACGCTTTTGCTATATCCCTATCACTTATATTTTGCTCATTCTCCGCTGCGCACAGCCTAACGTTACGATGCCAGCCAGAGCCAGAGCTCACGGAAACTTCCGTTTCCTCCCCGTCGTTCTTTAACATTCGAAACTCCTGTCCCGTGAATGTACTTGAACTTCAATTTGCCGGGTTCCCTCTACTCTTTCACCGTGTTTCTTCCTCTCTCGTTTCCAGCGAGTTCGATACTATCGGCTGGGCTATTTTTTTGCCTTACATTTTGCAAAACTTTATCAGCCAAGCACTGTGACGAAAAGAAACCTAGCAGAGCAAGCGTAGTATACACCACAATCCCTACACACATCCCAAACACAGCAATCGAAATGAAAAGCTTGTTCTACAATGCGCTCCCCGTCCCCCAGTCCCACCAACCCTCCCTCTCCATCACCACACTACCGTTGTCTGGGTATGGGACGGCTCATCCGGAACTCATCGAAGCATCGAGGAGCACACAGGCACAAGAGCAAAGCGAAGTAAACATTATCTTCTTGCTTCAACGTTCGACTAGACGGCTCAATACTGCAAGTTTCTGCTGTTCACCAAGAACACGTGCCCCAATGCAAAGTAATTCTTACATGTAAGTTTTGCCTGTATATTCTACCCTTTCCCCTCTGTTCTAGCAGTTCTAGATCATATTATCCAGCCTTCAACACACACAGCTGCAGACAGTCGAGAAGGGCTCATTAGGGCGGCACTTGGGATAGATGTATTCAATTTCTTCAAAATTCTCACAAGAGATGTGCACCACGGCTGGGTACCCCCATTCATAGCTACTGCTGTGAACGGTAAATGTTCGATTATTGCTGATCCATTCATAGCATGTTTGTTGATCAATCAGATACCAATTATTATTTTTAGGAATTATAAATTAATATTTTTCTAAAATTTTTCGTAACCATCGGATCTCCGTGGCCACCGGAGCGCGCATCACTATAATTGGTTCAATTACTGAAGCTATACCTAGTCACGTGTCGGAGAAGCATGCACCATCATCATGTAGAATAATTTATTAACTATACTGCAACGTGTTATTAAGAACTTATTAGAATGAACAATACTACGATTTTACATTGGACTAACCTGCAGTCGATATTTTACTTAGTTAAACAATTCTAGCATGCTGACATTCATTCATAATGATATTTATTTACGAAATAATCAATTGAAGGCCATGGACGTGGCAAGTAAAGTAGCATCTACTTAGCGCTGAAATGCAATTTCGTTGGTCACCGACAGCAAGAGCATCAAAAAGAAAATATCTCCAACTCATTATGCTGGTTGAAAATCTTGATCGTGTATGTTCGTGGCCCCGTGTCAAGCTTTCACAAATATTTATGAAACAACTGTAAAACTTGAGCGTTAGAAAACAAAACAGAAACAAGCCAAATTATATAAAATAATAAAAAAAAACAGCTCGTCTCTCTTTCTCCTTTGTATGCCAGCTTTTTCTTTTGAAATCATCCAGCAACGCATCCTCACTTACCACTACTGGACACACACACACATCACCCCTTTCTTTACGTACCCAAATAAAAAAGGAATTTTTCGTGAGGCGAATTAACCTTTTACTCAGTGTTGATATGAATAATCAACAACGCGTGAAATCCATCACCAGTGTGGCTTTCGTTCCAAAACAGCACCGGTACCCGAGGTCCAACCCCAAAAACTGTTTCGACTTTACCATTCGAGCTCTCTTTCACTTTGCCCTTACAAAGCAGTCAAGCGTTATAAATCTATGAGACGAGCCCAGTGCCGAGCCGGTCGTACACTTTGAAACAAATTGATCTTAAAAGATAAGGCTCACCACTAACCTCTAATGCACGATCTATACTGTTTTCACTAGAGACTATAGCAACAGTTTGTGGAAAAAAGTTTTACAAAAGCGTAAAAGTTTCAAATAAGTGACAGTATCGCACACGCCGCCCTCCACAAGAGGCATTATTTTTTGACGGTTTTCACCTTTCAAATCAATGCTTTTTCAGCAAGACGCAATTACCAGAGTCCATGCGACGAAGCGTAACTTAATGCTGTCAGACCAATTAACGCACTTTTTTTTATTCTCCTCTTTTGCTAAATGGGGTTATAAGCTTCTAAAAGAGGAAAAGGGGAGAACGGACAAGATACTTCGTAAAAGAAAAACAAAATTCCCGTTGTTGCTAGAGAAACCCATGTGTGAAATAGGAAACATATCATGCCCCCGTTCGGTTTGAAGCGTTGATATTTTTCCTAGTTTTCATTATTGCTTGTCAGTAATTGAAGCATCGGGTGAGTTTGAATTTAATAAAGTGATTCAAAACAGCCACTAAATGTACATTGGTTACTAATATAATTCATCTTGTATGTATAATTTCCATAGCAGGGAAATAGAATGTGCATTTTAATATCCGAAATGCACATTCTAGACACATTCTACTTAAAAATATTAATCTTTGAACCAGATGTTAGATTTGCAGACACGTACACGTAGAATCTACTGTCTATTATTATGCTCTTCACATGTAACGGTTGCTCATGTGCCGGTCCACTGCCGCGGATAAAGATTGTTTTGACCAGACGTTTCCCCCACCTTACCTTATACATGGATCCCCTCCCCCACCACAACAGCATCGGAAGAAACATAGTAGCATAATTTAAGCTCAATGAACAGCTAACCTACGCATGACTCGTGTGCCGCGCGCGTATGTTCTGTACAAGGCAAAGCACGTGCTCGACTGTGCGTAAGTAATGTACATATGTAGCATAGCATTGTTCTGTGTTCATTTTGCGCTTTTCAAGCAGATTAAAAATCAATACATAAAAGGCTTGCCATTGCAGTGGATGGATTCGCACATCAGTTTGAATAGAAGATAGGCCAAAATGCCATTAACAGTGGAACTAGCAGTCGGTTTCGGACGGTTCCGGACGGATTCAATCCTTCTATTTCTACGGAATCGGAACCGAAATCACACATGCTGTTAAACATGCTATTCAACAGACTATTAATGTACTTATTTGTTTAACACATTCTCATATTCCACAATTCTTTCTCAGTTTTTCACTACATTGCCACCTCATGTATCACACGAAGGTGTACAAATACAAGGTAGAATAATTGGTAAAGTTGTAAAAAAAAAACTGTGCGTTGTTGACCTCCCAAAATTTATTCAACTAAAACAACATTAGCTCTAACTTAACTTTCCCACTGAATCTTAAAAACCGGACATATTTTGTTTCGTGGGCCATATATCATACCCGATTCGTACCGACCTTGGCAAAAAAAAATATCAATATTCCAGAACAGCAAAAAGATCGATTTCGATTCGTTGTGCCTTTTCTTTACCCACCCCACACACTTGCTCTATCTTTAAATATACTATTCCAAACTCCTTTGTAACGGCCGTCTTGAGTATTTTGTTCGTGTGTGGCAGTGGAGAAAACTGTAGCCCATCAAGACGAAGCGACACAGAAGAGTAAAGCCACTGACTGACTCACATACTCGCGTTCCTGCAAAATAATGCGGACGTAAAGATGGTGTGTGTTCGTGTGTATCCCCTTCTTTCTTGCTTCCTCTTGTATTACGATTCTTCCCCCCAGATGGTCTCTTGGTGAGTCACACCACAGCACACAGAGCAGCGCTTTCTAAAACATCACTGGCAGCTTAGAACATCGTTCGACGCTAAACGGAGATAAATGTGGTGGCACAGGCATTTTCATGAATAATAAAATCGACTCTTCTCGCCTCCCCAGTGGCAATACAATTCCTACCACCGGTGGATACACAGAGCGTTGCACAAAAAAAAAAAACGGCAAAAACAGAAGGACAATTCCGCCCCGATCGTCTTTCTCACCATGGAGAAGAAACCAGTTCTTTGCAGGGGGATAGGCGCAAGCCTTAAAAAGCCACCTTTTTTCTCTCTCGACAACACCAAAGTAGTCTCCCAATACTTAACTCTCACATGTCCTCGTTGTTTTCAAAGCTATTATTTGACTGTCAGTTAGTTCCTCGTGGGACCAGGATCCTTTTACCCCTTTTTCTATAGAAACAATAACGCGCGTACGGCGCGCGCGAGGCAAGCTTTTTCTCGCTTTGCCTTCTCCACCCATGCACAACACAATTGTCGGTGATGGAAAGGCACAATTGCACTCGAAAAGGCCGAACAGGCCGTGGGATGCGCGCTAAGCTCTGTGAGCCTAACGATAGTGCTTTTGTTTTTATAATCGCAGTCCAACGCAGGGATGCTGCACAGCATTGTCACACACGCCACTACCCATATCGAGAGGGGAACATTGGAACTGGGCGGTGGAGGTAGGGGTGAAGAAAAAAAAATTTCACCATTCAAAACCTTCCAGCACTATTTTGTTTTGCCGTCCCTACCTACACAGCGCGACAATGCAATCTTAACAATTGTCCATTCTAGGAAAAATCATAACATCACACGCACAAGTAAGTTGTAGAATGGGAAAGAGAAAAATATTATCACCATTTTCTTCACGTCCTTTCCTATTTCTTATGCAAAATCGTACCACATACTTAAATGCGTATGTTTACCTTCGATCGGTGACGGCAATCCTCGGGAGATGATCTCATTGTGCTCTAGCAGCAGCGAGTTTATGGAATGCTTCTGCAGAATATCTGGCCCCGTCAGCGATCTGGCAATGTCCGGGCTGGGAAAATCCTTGAAGGTGGGCTGTGGGTGAGAAAAGTAAGTGGTAAAGACACATGAGAAAATTGTGAAAAATAATTTAAATATGTATTTTAAAAAAATGCAAGTATCCGCCCCTGTGAGTCAGCAGTTACAACGAAATTCTCCACTGCTGGTGACTTTCTTATCAGAAACTATTTTTACCGGGTGAATTATTTCGTCCTATTTGCACAGAGAATAACGGTTAAATTCAAATGCAATAATTATTGCACATTTTACTAGACGACTATTTTTTTATTCGCACATTGCACAACAAGCAAATGTTGAAATTTTAAACAAAAGCGAAAAAAGGACTTCCGATGCTTTTCCTTTCACAGCACGGCTAGGATTGTAAATTCCAACCAACCAACAAAATAAAATAAAAGCCTATTCATCCACTAATGATATTCTTTTATCCATTCATTATTACTCCAACACGAATAAAGGCCCCGCCTCACACCGTAACCAACGGACGGAGAAGAGCCGAAGGCAATATAAAACGCCGAGTACCGAGCCAGTGAGAAGGTGATGTGATAAGTGACTCACTACCACGCCGGGTGTATGTGCAGCTTCGAAGAAATTAGCGCTGATGTGCGCGCCCCGCCCTTTGATACGCACCTAAAACGCGGAAGTGAGAAATTCTCCGCAGCTCGGAAGAGTTTTCCAGCTTTTTCCGAACCGGAAGCTTTTCAACGCCGGGACGTGGTTTTTTTTTGTCTTTTTATTTTCCATTGCCGCGAAGCAATTGCGAGTTGGGGGAGGATGATGTGCTGCTCAACTGGGCTCGCTTAGGATCATTGGCACACCAATATAATCCAACAGTCTTTTCGTTTTTTTTTTTATTTTACATTATACTCTGTAGCCTCCAGTGCTGCTATGAGTGAGAGAGCTTCAGCTATGCGCACCCGAACATACCCTTCCACAATACCCCAATACCGCGCGCCCCCACAAACTCTAACGCCGCGCGGTTTCACTCTATTTGTTATTTTAATTTCCCGAAAGGAAATACCGAAGGATGTTCCGGCGGATGTTCACACTAACGAACGTTCGTGATGTGCGCTCCTGATGAAAACTCTAGGGGAGAGTGTTGTGAAAACACAAGAAGAAATACATTTCGTAGCGAATCATTCAGTCACAATAGTCCAGACCTCGTGAGTCACTGGGGTTCGCTGACGTCAACGTCCATCGTCACACGTCGTAGTGGAAAATGCAATTGGAAGCTGTGCGCGGCCGGATATGGTGGGGGTTCCCACCAGTAAAACTCGCACCTCAATAGAAAGCAGAATGATTTACTCGTTTTAACTAATGAACGTGGGACAACACACGATTACTTCTCTCTCATACCTGTCCCCTTGAAGGTAGGAATAATTTATGAAATGGTAAAAAATGTATACTATTAAAATTAATATCGTACAAATAATTTTTTATACAAAAAAAATCTTTTCAACCTTATTTAAATCACAAAAAAAGAAAATTTAATTTTCATATTTTACTCTGCTAGATATTACGAAGTACAAACCGTCTTAACTAAAAATAAATAGATAAATTTTTACTCTCTTAAAACAAACAGGAAACTTCCAATGCATTTGTTTTCTCTGTTTATGCACCAACTAGCATTAGCTGTAAAATTTATAGCTGAACTGACCCAAGAACAATTGTGCGAGCTTCACTGACACTGGTTGTTGGACTGTGCTGCTTCCCTACCGCAGCGCAGAAGACAAAACGCGAAACTATGCGGTGGCAGAGTTATACAAAAATTAATATTAAAAAAGGAGACTCCAAATAGCTGCAACAATGCCAGCCGTATCCCACAAGAAAAAGGTGCAAGCAGAGAGTCGACATGGCCTAAAGAGAAGGATGATTTTTATGATTATCGTAGCTTAAAATTTCTGTATTTGGTATGCTTCCGAACTGGTTCCTCTTGCCCGTATTTCCATCGTTTGCCACTCGCCCACCCACCGGCTACAACACGCACACAGGATTGTTTTCAATACTTTTTTCCACCCACAAAATGGAGGAGAGTTCCGTCACTATATAAAAAAAGCAGAATAAACGTGCACTGATCCCCGTGTCCCCCGACGAAGTCATAACTTCTGACACTGACCACCAAACTGGGCAAGAGATATCCGGTAACGATAAAGATGAAAAATTCTCTCTACACGAAAGGGCCTTTCTTTTTGTCCTCGTTACAGAAATCGGAGAATGGAGCGAATGATTTTTAACATGGAACATTATTGTATCTGTATAAGAAGAGAAAACATTTCCTCTTGCAGACAGGGAACATAGACTTTGCAAAATATGTCCAAAAGATTTGTTACGGGCAGTTGTTTGGAATGTCGTCCACTCCTGAACGGTTAGATGTCTATGACATCGACCGCGAAGACGTCAAAAGCCGGACTACTCTTGAATAACACAAAAATGGAATGAATGATACAACAATAAGTCCTGCAAAGCTAACTTTTCCCCTTTTATGCTGAGTGAAACAACGGGGGGTAGGGTATGCATTTTACGAAATTGGGCCGTCTTTGTAACGTACATCTCCTCTTTAAATGCGATCCATACTGTAACGAATTATTATTTCGGAACCGATGTCGATAAAATGTTGTAAACTTGACCAATATGGCACAGACTACAGGCAAACATAGAACAGCAGAAATTTCAAATAACAGTAAAGCTATTTATATCAAACACCTTTCTCGCATTTAACCAGGGAAAACAAACGATATCCCTTGATATCCCCTTTGATGAATATACCGTCCACTACATGCTTGAATGGATGAATGGACGAAATATCACACGGAAAGGTTGTGTCGTATTTAGCAGCCCAATAAAAGACGTCCATACTCTTCCCCCCGGTTCACTTCCGATCAGCAACACAACAGTCCTTTTCAGGCACCCCCAAAACCTCTCCAGGATCTTCTTTTGTCCTCATTTGCAGTAGGTAACCACACATGGCGGCAGCGGGAGGAATTTTATCTGTTCATCCGCACAGTTAATCACTCACTAGCACGTAATACTTAGGAGTGCGAGTTGAAAATATACGACAAAATGACGCAAGAAACCAAAAAACGCCCCCCAGAACATTCGTGCCCCGGGTGGCGTCCTCTAAATACGTGTACACTCCCACATGCTCATTCAGACGGGGCTGGTTAAAGGGGCTTTTTACGTGTCGTCACGCATTTAGTCTTTAGTGAAAGGTTTCCCTCTTATCAGGATTTTCCCACGTCGTCATGACCCAAAATTTCCCCATTGATGACGAAAAAAAAAAACACCATTTTTATGCTTCACACACATCAGAGCGCTTGAAACTTTAAAAAACTCCGGCAAGGCAAGTCAGTCGCACACAGCTTTTTCACGTTTTTTGCGTTTAAAATGTGTTGCTTTCTCTTTTCCATTTTCGTGTGGTAGGTAGTAGTGTCTAGAAGCTGCAGGATAACTTTAAAACACGGCCATTGACAGCTTGTCTTGGCAATGGCCAACAACCTTCCTTCCCATTTGGGGGGATAGGAACCACCATTGCGCCACAGGCCAGAGCACAGGATAGTGGTGGTACGCGCAATGCAAAACGTTCTCCTGTATCAACAGTCACTACTATACCCCATCGAGAACCTGCCGACTACCGGATATGCGAATGTGTGTGATAGCATTCCCTCGCCCGGTGTGCTCGTGTATGTGTGCATTTGAAGGATAAAAAGGATGACGATGTGATTGTGTGGTTGTGATAGGAGCTGAATTTACTGCTACAGCACGGTGGACAGGACGCTGTGGTGCGGTGCAGGAGCAGGAGCTGCCGCCGTTTTCCCATATCCTTTCGGAATTAAATCCTTTTTCAGATTCTCCTCATTCATGCCCACGGTCGGCTATCGGTCGGGATGCGCGCAACAGGTGGCAACAGAACTCGCGGGATGTATTCGTTCCTGGTTCCGAACTGGTTTTGCATGCTCCCCCCCGTATGGAATCAGCATTACTTTTGAGGATGAACGGCTTTCAATTTGATTAGTTAAACGATAACAGAAAGTATGGGACTAAGTAAAATTTTGATGATTGACTTTGATTGACACATAATTGACTTCTTCGAATTTGCCCGTTAGAGAAAATAACATACAAATTAAGGACCTGAATAATTCTAGCAATTTTTTTTCTGCACGTTTTTATAACACTATCAAACGTGCAACTACAAACAGCACATCACGCAAAAAGTTCCGTCAGAAAGCAAACCAGGAGGCACGGATAACTTTCGTATCGACCTTCACGAATTCCCCCCGTTCGTTTTCATCTGTACGATGTACGTATGTACGTGCAGCAAAAGCGTGTGTGATGCGAATACACACTGCGGTGGTTTAGTCTTTTGGTGGTGTTGAGAGGTCGGTCACGATATTGGCCCGAAGTGCT
Source organism: Anopheles maculipalpis (assembly GCF_943734695.1). Classification (NCBI taxonomy): domain Eukaryota; kingdom Metazoa; phylum Arthropoda; class Insecta; order Diptera; family Culicidae; genus Anopheles; species Anopheles maculipalpis. The sequence goes on along the minus strand of NC_064871.1, from coordinate 14,805,431 downwards.
GGGAGCCTGATTACAGGAATGATTAAAGGACGCAAAGTAGAATGAAACCAAAAACAAGACAAAAACCACAAGTGCTGTAATGCTGCAAAACCCGAACGCACCCCACCGGACGGTGGGAATATGCTAGGCAACAAAGGGCAAGAATGGCAGAGAGTGCCTCTGTGTTCTAGCGCATGTTTGGCATCTCGCTTTTGTTTACTCGGTACGCGTGTTGTGCAATCGTCTCTGTTTAGCTGCTACCGATCGCCTTTTTTCGAACGCTCCTAGCCAAGCATGTAACTAGAGGCCAGGGGTCATTGAAGCCTACATTTTCCTCGCTTAGTGTCGATGTGCCTTCCCTCTTTTGTGTGTATGATATGTAAACGTAAGTGAGCATACGCAGCAGCAGCAACAACAAAACAAAACACAGCTTCAAATGAGGCGCCACAATGTCATTTCAATGTTTTTCACATCGCCATACATCTCTCTATCTCTCTCTTCGTTGCGTACCTCCATTATCCACACCGTGCGGTTCTTCATCCGGTATCCTATCACTGACATATTCTCTACAGGCACTCTATGGATTTCCTCTCTCTCTTTATCTAAAACTCTCGTAAACAATCCTCGCGCGTGTCTATGCCACAAATATTCACCGTTCGACATAAACGCACATTTCCTGCGTAGGATGGATCGTTGCCCACAACATATAACTGATATAGTAATAGGAAACAATGTAAGGACCATAATAAAAATGCATCCTAAATAATCCAGGTACTGACTATCGGAATCATTGTTATCTATCTCAATAAAATAAATAACCAAGAAGAAAAGAAGTAGTAATTGCAATACAATGTCATGTTATTGATACTCTTACTTAGTGGTTAGATATCAGATTGAGATATTCTTGATTGCGTACACTAAAACGCTATAAGAAACCTAGCACATGACGCTCCGATAGAGCAAAGAGAGAAAACTGTGAAAACTCTGCGCGAAGTACACACGCTGCAGGGGACATCTTCTCATATGTACATATTTGGATGTTGCTGTAGAATGCTGAACGTCGTAAAAGTTCAATCTCTACACGAGTTCTTCTATCGGTTGTCTGAGTATGTTTCTCATCCCTCTTCTTACTGCTGGTACAATTTCTTCGCAGAATAGTTCGTCTATTGGGTAGATCGTGTCCCGTCTCACACACCACGGTCATGCAGACAGCTTTCAATGAGGGCAGCTGAAGGACGGAGGCATATTTGCTATAGCAAGTGACCGGTTTCTACCAACGTCCTATGACATCCGCTGCTACACTGTCTCGAATACCAATAATCTACAGCAAAGTTAACTTAGCTCTAGAAAAGAGGACTCTGGAATAAAGAAAAAAAAATAAACACACACCATCAAACGATAAGTTAAAAAACTGATGAACCAGGAAGTGGAAAAATTACCTTCAAATTAACTTAACAAGATGCTTTTAACGCACAGAAAAACCGGATGCTCATTAAAGTACGCGACTAGAAGATACAAGAAAAAAAAAATCTACGAAAAACGCAACAACCAGCAAAGAAGTTTTCTTTTGTGGTGATTTTTTACCAGAAAAGGTAAATTACAGCATCGCTTGTGTTATGTGTGAAAGCTGTGGAACACGTGTGCCCGACCAAAATCACTCTAATGGAGGCGCCTGGTGGATCATAGAATTAGCGAGTTGCCGCATGAAAGTGATGGAAGAAATGAAAGGAAAGTATTTGCAGACAAGGAGAGACAAGTAAAAACAAGTTATTAAATGTGGCATCTTTAAATGAAAAACGAACACATGAGACAGCAGTTGTGCGTGTGGATCGAAGAAAATACACTTTCAATTCGTCAATAGCAACGTACTTGTATGTATCCTCGTCGTAGCAACCTATATCTATGATTGCTTTGCTTTGCTAATCTACCGTTATAATGTGATTAAAATTGGAGCATCTGCCACGCCCAACAGTACCGTGTCTATGCACATACACGCATATTGGCAACAGAATTTCCACAGTACGACTAACGCTTCGTCTTTATCGGCTCTTCGCATAATCTGTTTCCCACCCCGGCAAATGGAACGATGCATGAGAAATGCAGTTACTCCTCAGCTGTTTCTGTCGGAACAATTCCTAAGTTTGCGCCGTTTTAAGCGCACCCAGAACTGCACACAGGTAAAAGTTGTCACACCCTCTCCAAAGCTCGCGCGCGTATACGATTTATTCTTCATTCAACCCCTTAACCGACCTAACTCTTACCAAACGATACCCATTGATAATGGGAGCTGGAAGGCTTTCAAAGACGTGCACACATCCCTCGCACCTTTTGGCACAACCTCTCCAACGCTTCTCATTCTTAGAGCTATGCTGCTCGGCATTACTGACAAGTGGAACTAACTGATTGTTCTCGAATCGTAAAATGCCTATCATGCCGTTTGTACATAATACATATACACCCAACTAACGCACGCCACAGTGAGCAGGAAAATACACACGAGACACTCTAACATTGACGCTTTGTGTCTTCTCCCCCCAGGGGAAGGCTGGCCCTGTCAGCAGCGAGTATGCGAAAGTGCAGCAGTGGTGACAACAACGGGCTACGACGTAGTAGTACTCGGTTCATAGAAACCACACCGTCCGTAGATGTAGAGCGAGAGAAGTTCCCAGATTCGACACGCTTAGACAAAGCAAAACAGAGAAAAGCGCACGGTGTATACACATAGCACATCCAAAGGATGTGCAACAGGATGTTCAACAGTCGGAAGTGCTTCTTTCCCGTTTGCATCCTGTTGGATATAGGAATGACGATGACTATGATGATGATGATGATACCGTCAATATACTGCTGCTTCGCCATCTTACTCTGCTCTCCCGTACTCACGATTTTGGTATAAAAAACACGGAACGAAAACTAACGATCAAAAACACTGAGGACAGGAGCTAGGGCACTGTGTGTCCGGTGGGTTGGGGTGGTGGCGGTGTATCTGCGTGATTAAAGAGGAAAATGCATCCATGGCGGCTTTGAGGCGCACGGTCGCTCAAGCAAATGAGTGTGTGTATCCACAGAGAGGAGAGTAGGCCAAAGCTTTAATGCACACAACAGTGAAGCAACGGATCAACATCAATATGCATTTGCTCGTGGGAAGTTGGTCACAATATAAAGTTGAAGAGCTATAATTTTATTTAGAAGACGGATGCATTTGTTGGGTTTGTTTGAAATTTTCCAAGCTAAAAATAAGAACCATATTAAAGATTAAGTATTAAGAACCGCAGTAAGATATAAATAATAACCATAAAACATACTCTACAGTGTATTCACGACAAACGCGTCATGTCACCCATCGTCGTAGAAAAGGTCAGCAGCGCAGGAACTCATCCGGTCAATCCCCCACTTTTTCTCGACCATTTTTCTCCTATTTTGTAGCACAAAACAGCACATACCTAAACTACCTCCCGATGGCAATGGAAGGCTTTGAATGACGGTCACTTAAAGACGCAGGAAGTGCATCCCGTTTAGCTAAACCCACTTACATCGTACAGGACACACACACACATATCGTTGCATTGCAAACTGTCCTGCCACAATGTGATATGAAATGCCATGTGCCATTTGATTCCTGCCTGTGTTATGCAAAACCCAAACCGGTGGGAACACACTCATCTCACCAAAGCCTGTCAGAGTAGTGTGGGCGAACACGGGAAATGAATGTCTACTCCGACGCATCGTCCAACGCCCATGGTGTAGAGAGATCATATTACTACCTGCTCCAATGCTCGACACGCTTTGTTGACAGGTGAGAATATTTCTATTAACTTAATAAGTATGAGAGGTACACCATATTCCTACCCAGCACCCCCACCCACAGCATTGAGCACTTAACTAGAACTTGCTACACACATAAATGTGCATCCCACACACGTATTTCACACGTGTGCTGGGGTCTCCTTTCTGCGTTCTGTAACGGAAACGAGAAGAACCAAAGGCATGGGGAGCCGTCAAAGGATGGCGGCACTTGATTTGCTGGAGTGTAATATGTGGCTACCGATTTTATGACATTTACATGTTACCTATCAAGCAGAAGGATGATATGTAAGTATCTTCCATACGATTTAAAAAAACACGAGGAATCTGTATGCTTGGTGCTGTAGTATTACCGGTATTAGGGTACACCAGGAGTTGGCACATATTTCACAAAAGGGGTAGATTGTTTAAATCAGCCTGAAAGCAAGGGCCATATACCCTAAGCAAATTTTGAAAAATAAGAATAAAGAAAGGTAATGAAATCATGGTAAAATCGTCTCGTATCGTCAACCGACGATTGTTGACCACCAAAACCTTAATTTGAACGACGTGGGCGTCGTCAGTCGAGGTGGATGATCTCCACGGACGGTCCTCGTCTTCGACCCCCTCACGGCCATTCTTGAAATCACTGTACCATTTGTACACATTTTTTTCCGACATAGATTCTTCCCCGAAAGCTTTTTATAACATCCGCAATGTTTCCGCAGCTTTTATTTCATTGCGTAAACAAAATTTGACAAACAAACAAAAAATTGGCGCAGCTCCGAAAAGGAATTGTCACTCCTAGCCGGGTTGATGTTAGTTGAAACGTGGCAGAACTGTCAAAAACATTTTTGGCGCGCGAAATTTGACATCCTTTTCGGACACAGTAGTGCTTAATAGTTATTGGTGTACTGTCCTGACGTTATACAGTCATAACAAGGGTTCTATTTGTTCTTTTTATAAAGAAATTAAAATCTATGTAAATAAAGCATTGAAAAACGTTATTGACGCTGAACAAGATTCTACAATAGCTTTATTGAATGTGTGCCAGTTTATATTTAGTTTAATGTTGTATTGATTACAAGCCTAGCAACAACATGACTGATGAGCTTAAAAACTGTTGATATCATTCTTCATTCGAAAAATAATTTTCGGCTTTCGATCCATTAAACTTTTGGCATGATGATTTTATTACGCTTTACGAAAAGCTTTCTCCAGCGCATTTGTCTTGACCGACTCAATAATTGCTATTGCTGGCACCAAAAATACGGACTCTTCCACTACTTTTTTTCGTTTCCACCTGAGGGGTGGCACTGACTTTTGTGTGTGGTTCCGAAACTTGAAGAAAGTTAGCCACCGTTAACCAGGTGAATGTATCCTGCTGTATCACATACATTCAATCCTCAACCGCGGACGAACTTCACCGTATCTTTCATACCAGCTGAATCGCACGCTTTGCTGGTATTATTTTATTAATTTATTTTGACTGTTTTTTAGATGTACCTTTTCCTCCACCACTACTACTTATACTCGCCACTGAGAGACATTTTTTCGGTGCTCTACTATTGAGACCGATGATCCAACGGTGGAGGAGGCCTATTATAGCGGAGGACGCTATAATTCACACGCTGTTGCGTCGACCAAAGCACGCATGGGGAGGAGTGTAAACACGACTTTTACCTTACCCTCTTTGGTTCGCACCCAATGAGTTGGGGATGATGTCGAAGTTGACCAACCGTACGAACACACACTGAAGAACTGTACGAAAAAACATTTTTTGGCGTAGCAAAAGTTTAACCATGTAATGGGAAATAGTGCGCGAAGCTTGGTGAAAATGGGGAAAAACTACCGTAAGTCACAAGAGTTTGTCTCTAAAAACATTCTGCTTTCACAACACTCTTCATCGTAATTAATTGAAAGCCACAAATGAAATGACGACAGTCAAAATAAGATTTTTTTTATCGAGCAAAACTGGAAGCATTACAGAAATTAGTTTAAGCACTATTTGAAATTTGTTTTCCTACAGTTCATATAAAAAATTGATGCCGTTCACGACCTCGTTAAAAGCCTCAACCGTTTGAAATGTATGTGTTTTTGGAGCATACCTTTGAAATAAATAAAAAAAATATACATACTATACGTTATTATCGGATAGATTTCCTACAATAAAATAAATTTCTTCCCGTGGTATGAATTGGATTCAGAGAGACCCCCAACAGCAGTAAATGACTGACATACTTCATCAGTAGCGCCTCGTCTTTCTCTGATCATCACTTGATATCTACACATAATACAGCTTCCAAAGTTGCTCAACTCAACTACTTCTACGGATTTAGTGATCGCTAATTAGTATTGTAATGTATACGTGAAAGGCCAATAAAATCTACGACAACAATACGAGGTCAATCTATCCAACTCTTGGAGATTATCGTATCTTTTAATGGCACAAATTTGCTTTCCTCATGTGCTGCAACCTTAACAGGTCGGGGCCTGCCATTTTCTATTTCGTTTACTTCGGTTTTACCCGAACCCACCGAACAGTCCTTCGATGTTCTTTAAAAATTCGATCAATTTGTATCGTATTTTCAAACCCTAAAAGCAACACATTTCATATAATTTTGATTAATTCTACAGAGCCATATTGAGCTGTCCAGGTTATATGTTATTTGTACTGAGTTCGAACCAAAATTTTGCTGCTCCATTTTGTTGCATCACATGCAATTGCCATGTGAAGACGAGCATTAATCACATTTTTGTAGTTGTAACGTTTGGTGATTGACATGGATTTTAATATTTCTGGCATGATGACGATGCAAGACACAGCGTAGACCAGATGCTGTTTGAATAACTAAAGAATATAAAACAAGAAAAATCCACCCTCAAAAAATGTTTCAATTATTTTACTGTAACAAAAAAGGTTCAAACTTAAGGTCATTGCTTGTAGGAATTGATGTTGCTTCAGATGAAAGTAAACAGATTTGTTTTATTGACGGTTTTTCTCTCTCTCACTCTCGGAACGGATTCGCGTGTCCAACACGGCTCCAACACAAAAGTGCACCGACGTCATCAGTAGCGTGGAAAACACGTTGGCCCCGTCTGAAGGGCATTTACGAAATCGAATGATTAAACGCCGACGAATACTCGGGCGTGTGGAAGCGAAGCAAAAACACTCACCTGTTGCAGGGAAGGCATCCCTTCGTCCGGTATGTTTCACTCTCGGGAGAGAAATTTCCGAGACTCGTCCTATTTCGGGGTATCCTCGCGTGCTTTTGGTTCCCTTCGACGCCGATGTGCTGCGTGTTCTTGCTGTATCGTAGTATATTTGCAGTAGTACGACCGTACACTCACGCACACACGAGAACGAAAACGACTGGAGACTTTTATATCAGCGGCTAGGACGAATTTGGCGTTTCGATAAGCGGCATAAGCACACCGATGCACATACAACCGGAGACGTAGAATCCTTTGGATGTTGTATTCGATACTAGTGCATAGCCGTCGTAGTGGTGGTGGTGATCATGACGGTGATTTTACCAACACACATTCGCCAGAACAATGCGGTTGAAGGAACGAAAGCTTCTATGTAGTCGTTACGCCGGTTATCGTTTCTTCCTCAGGCGAAAGAATACTCCCGATGTTTCTCGTTCTCCAAGCACGTCGTCCTTTGCAGCAAAAGCGGAAATGTATTCTCGGTCGCGAAACACTCCCTTTGCTGCACTACACATACAACGTCACACGAGAGATGATAACCAGATGATGATGTTGACAAGACCAGTAAAATCTTTCTATCTCCGCGGCGGTCGAAAAGCTCGGCGCACACACGTGTCTTGGTACTTGGAGGAGGAAGAATAATACCGTTAGCTTGCCGGTACTTTCTTCGAGAGCAAAATTTTAGTGAACCTTATTTTCTATCGCTTGCGGTTTTACCGGTGCACAATTTTAGGTGCATAACAAAAAAAAAACAAATAAATAAATAGATAAACGTTTCTCAAGCACAAATATAGCAAACTAAAGCACCGATTCGTTCTGGCGCTATGATGACAAGGATGATCATATGTGCTTGTGGAGTGTGTGTGTCGGTCCAGTTCTACGAAATATTTCTGTTCGTAGCAGACACACATCAATTTTGGAGGTTACTCTCTTTTCGCACACGAAAACACACAACTTGGTTCAATAATGCACGCAGCATTCACGCAATCACTTTTGAAGAGCACACATACACACAAACACAAAAGCAAAAAAGGCCGATCTCACTAGAAAAGTGAGCAAACGTTCTCCTGAATATTTTCGTCTGATTGCCAAAAAGAAAAAAGAAAAATCACACTAAACTAAGCTGGAGGATCCTAACCGTGTATGCCGGGCGCGCTGTTACTTCTGTCCGTTACAAATGCGGCACCAAACTGTGTATGATAAGGGCCAGGGCAGCAGGGCACAAGGAATCAAGTATTCATAGTTCGTGTCCGTCTCGTTTATCGCGCGCGCCCTAACGCTTCTTTCGAAAGTTCTTTTCCCTCACGTTGTAACGTGGCACCACACGCTGAACATTCGCGATATTGCTTTCTGTCGTCAGTTTCCTTTTTTCTTCACAAGTTTGTTGTACTTTTTTTTGTGTTCCCTCTTTTTCTCGCCGCAGCCTCTAAAAAACTTATTTTCAATCGATGCTGTCTGGTGAAGCCTATTTTTCGCCAGTATCACGTAGCACTTTCCAGCAGCGCAACGGCACCATATTCCGGATGTCCGCGGTGTGTTGTTGGTACACCTCACGAAAAGCGGTGTTGTGTACTGCCCCACCTCTTTTTAGGCGGACTGGACTTTTGGCACGCACCTGATAATAGGGAGGCTTAACGCGAAACACGATTAATGCACCGGCTGATCCACACAGGAACTGTCATCAGCGCAATTAAAGTTGCCTTTGATAAATTGCATGCAAAGAAAATAAAGAAGAAAAATACAATTAGTACACGTAGATCGGGAAGAACTTTTAAAATCATTTTACTGATGTAAATCCATAAAACAATACAAAAATCAAATAAACACTGTGCACACAACGTACAGGATTCGTACTGCACACGAGTGTGGATGTGTGCGAAGTCCTTCGTGAAACCTAACCACACACAAAACGCCTTTACCGGTCGAAACTTCTTCGCACCATCCGAAGCAGGCGGCGTACGCCACAGCAATGAGATTGCTTTTTCTCGAGGGATTCGATAAATCCTTCCGAAATGGTACCAGCAGCAGGATGTGCTTTCCTCAACACATGCAGAGTTTGCGTGTCCTGACTGGACGACGACGATGGGGACACACGAGAATGAGGCTCAAACGGATTGTTAAATCGAGAACACACACAGACAACACGAAAGAGACGGGAGAGAGGACACTCTGTACGAGACAAAATGGTTTCAGCCGTACAACAAACACGCGAGCAAAGGGTAAATTTCATCTACAAATAGCTTCGTATTAGTAGAAGGAACTTTACATGTATCATTACTATCGATAGTTTATAAAACAGGCAAATATTTTAAACAAATTCAATTGCACAGATTCTATAATCGTTCTAAAACTCTTGATTCAATGAGCCAAGGACCGTTTATGGTACGAAAAGTTAGGCTCGTCGACGTGATGATCATATGCACGCGCGTGTACCATCCTTAAACGGTTCTCCAAGTTGCAAACAAAATGGAGGATGATCACCGAAAACTTCACAGCAAAAACGCGACCACAGAGAGACAGAAATTACAGCGACGTTCAAAGTCCAAAAGCGGCATTATAGCATGCTAAACTCATGCAAAATTTGCCACAACTTTCGATCACACAAAATCGTAGAAAATGAACGGAATTTTACTGGCCAACTCCCAAGTTTACAGAGGTTGCACATCTTGCCAAACTTTTACCTTATTGACTGGACTCACTACCGGCCGGCGCGTGCAACGGTGACGGAACGAATAGACTAACTGACGAAATTTTCTGAGAAACGGTAACAATCAACCACCCGATCGAACAAAAAGGAGACATACACTGCGTGTGTGCGTCCCGTGTCCCGAACAAAGGCTTCCACCGCCATACTTATTTCCAGCTAATTCTAGACGCTAGTATGTGTTGCGCTATTGTTGACCGTGTCGTGAAGACGTCGCCTTCTTCGATCAGTGATCGTATGAGAATAAAGAAGTTTTTTTTTTTACCTCACATCGATTGTTTCTGACTGTACCAAAGCAAGCCATTTTTAGGGACAAAATTGCGCGCTTTCGACTCGAGTAATGGGTTGTGACTTTTACATATTTTGATTTGAACGAGTGAATAGAAAATATTTATAATAGAATAAGCACCGGCTCCGTGGTCTAGCACACACTCACCACCACTCTATACGTGCTCTTTCACTGACGGTGTATTATATACTTCTGTGCGAAATTTCAACGAGTAATTTGATAGAAAATAAATCGTAAGAAAAATCGAGGGCTTTCCCTTCATACTACTACCTACAGGAGCAAGGCTGATGATGCTTAAATGCATCTGTAAAAAGGAATAGCTACGAAACGCAACACACACTGCACATGCCGGGTCGACATACAACACACCGATAAACATTATCCTGATGCACCACACCCAGCAAAGAATAGGAAGAAAGTCTGGATGGGCCACCAATGTAGTAGGCCTCTTTCACTCATCACACAATCACCTCCGGGGGGGCAATGGGAATATTATTCATCAGTTCGTTCCTGTGGCGTGCGCTTTGGGCCGAGCTTTCCAGAACAGCAGCATCATCATGCCCATGCACCAAATATAGGCTCGGTATAACACCACATGGTAGTTTCTTCGGCATACGGGGTTTTCGGTTATTTTTCTGCTTCAAAAAGTCTTTCTCGCAAATTGAACACATTCTCTAGCGCAAAATTACAGCACCACTACTACCTTCTTCTTCTTCACAATGCACAGATTTCGTACCGTTAATCCGAGGACCTACCTCTCACTATTTCACGAGCCGCAGTGATATAAAATCGAACTTTGGAGGATCACTCATCCGTAAGCCGGAGAACGGACACAAAAAAAATAGCACAATCATACATAGAGCAGGCACTTTAACCGGAAGTCACTCTCGATGGCCGACGTTTACTCACAAGCTAGTGATGTTACCTTCCGGAGCAACTGAAACAATCTGCACGACTGTTTCACTGCGGGAGGACGAACTAACGACAAGTTCGATCAGGCTGCTGCTGCTGCTCTACAATACAGTTACACCATATGTAGTAAGCGTACTACGCCACCTATACACTACACTGCACACAGCGAAAGCACATCGCAAAGCATGCTGTGATAAATCCGCATACATCACCGAACACACACACACACACAGAGAGAATGTGTTGAGAATGTGCGGAGCAACTATGGACCAGCATGCAGGGAACATGGTCAAAATGCGCAGTAGAATGAGTTGGGTAATTATTACTTTTTGTTTTTGCTTGAATATTTATTAACTGTCTGATAAGTCTGCATTATTATTTTCTATACTGTGTGTGGTATTTAATAATTAAACTCAAATGCAGATTTTTTATTAATTGTTTGATGTGTCAAGAATCCAATTTTTGTCATGCATGTCACGGAGTTTATGAACCTATTTTATCTTTAACTATGCTTATAGCAATGTGCAAAGAAGCTGGAGCGAGCGGCCCGAAGTTACGGATATTCTACCGTAACCATCCTTGCGAATCAAAATATGGCTATATCGCATCCATATCGGCTTTTCTTGCTTCTTTTTACATTACAAATACACACCCACCGCACCGGTCAACCGGTGAAATCAAGCTACAACAAAAAAAAAACGCCGGCGCATACACCGAGCGTTGTAGTGATCTTGATTGTTTTGCTGTTCTGTTCGCGCACATCAGTAAAATATTATCAATCGCACCAGTAAGCAATCCACCCCTCTCAGCTGATGATGTTTGTGATGATTCGCTCTCAAACATTCACTGCTAACGTATTTTTGTGCTGTTCATTTTATTCCATTGCTCACGACACGACCTTACACACGCACTTGCATTCTGAGAGACTCTCTCTCTCTCACTGTGGCGTACACGCGTGTGAAGTCATTCGGAAAGGATACTCTTTTCACCCTTAGCAAGTGGGAAGCCCGATGGAAAAACGTTCACAGTTGTTCTCTTCCGAAACTAAATGGTTGCAGAGCTTTTTCAGTACAAAAAGACGTGAAAACTCGCCAATAGGGTGATATGTATGGGGGAATGTATGCGTATTCAATTCAGTTAGACAAAATCTCAAAACCACGTGGCGAGCTTACGCTCTCTCTAACGAGCACGTGCTGTGCTGGGAACATTTCAGATAGTATTTTGTGGGAAATTGGTTTAAACTTTTGTTTTCATTCAAAACAAACAATAATAAAACATTGATCTTGGAACCTGTGACAATTCTTGGCTGGATGCGGAGTTTTTTATTATTTAAATGTTTCTCTCGATACCAGCTGATCAACCAGCAGCTGTTTGTGGCAACACAACTTATGGTCTGGTATGCTCATTAAGACGATTCGTTTTCATGGCAAACGGTCTAGAGTTTTTTCTCCGAAGTCGGCAGTATAATGTGTCGTTTGAGCTAGAAACACCTCTGTGATAGTTGTCTACTGTAATTTTTTCGTATTTGTACGAAGTGATCTGTTTCGTATTATTTCTCCATAAAAATTAGGAATATAATGTGTGTTGAAATAAAATGTGGTGAAACATGATTGTTTGCGTTATTTACGACCTACTAGGTCATGCTGGCCATCAAATGGTTTCATGTAATTACTGATACCATGTAGTTGAACTTACTGATACCACTACGCAGGGACGGTCTGGATGGGATTTGAACCCCGATCCTTCCATGTAAAGACTGGCGCGTTATTACCTTTAACGCCCCACGTTAGTAATAGTCAACTATTACATTAGCAATATACGTGTTAAATTTCAAGCATTTAAAACGTTTTGTTCGTTTAGTCTACTATTGAGAAGTTTTGAGAGGGTTTTGTGCTTGAAAAGATTTTGCTTTGTTCTGAAACAGTTTTCAGATTGAAGTTTCCATTTGGTTGAGGTACTTTTTTGTCATCATTATTTTATGAAACATTTTGCATGTTGTGTAACTGCCATTTTAATTACAGGTACGTCGCAAAATGCGCTAATCTGTTGCGTTGAGCAAATATAATCACTAAGGACAGATCCATGTCTATGAATGTTCTACACTAAGCTTTATGTTGCAATTTTTATAAAATTATCAAAACTTTACAGAAAAATCGATAAAAATCAATCAATAAACTCAAATAAAAAAAATAAAATAAAGTCATGTTTTTGTTACGAGTCGTTTCCACTGTTCATTGAGCTGTCAAAAAGGGGTTGAGCGCATGTTTGTTTATTTATCGGTCAACTAGTTTTGACGCAAAAACACTCTTTTCACCTTGGAAATTTCATAGCAAAAATTGTGTGTGTCCGGATTTTGGCATGTGAAAAAATGGCCTATCCCTCCTTGCCGGAGTGGTTACCAAATTAACGATAGAGCAACGAACAGCCGTAGACGGTGATAGCAGCGCACAGCTGTAGAGTGTGCACTCGAAGCATCCCAGCGCACTCTACTGCCCGAATTGCGGTGTTCTATTTCATGTCAACGCTACACTCCGTGCCTTTGTTTGCGGGCGATTTTGATAGAGCGGTACAATAGGCAGCGTTATTCGTGTGTACGCATCAAGCTGAATCCCTGTAGATTAACCAAAGATAGATAATGTGCAGTTGATGATGCATTTGCCGATACAGTGTAGGATTTAGCACTGCCGATCGATCCGTGATGAGTTTAACCGGTTAATGACCCCAATCGAGCACTGCACATAGACGACCCGTAAGGCAAAGTGATATTTTATTTTCGTTTGAATCGGTTCATTGATAAGTTGAACGGAAGGACAAGTTGTGCAAGAGCGAAACACAGCTGAAGTGATTTACAACCTGAACGAGGTGGTTTTCTCATGCGAAACGAAGAAAGAATATCTAGTAGTACCCCATAACCGCCGAAAATTAATCGATAATTTGAGACCATGTTTCAGGTAAGCGTATACACGTGCCAGCATTACATAAATATTCCGCCGGCAGCGCTGTCGGATGTGCCGGTTTCCAGGTTATCGATAAAGTTTTCATGCATGTTGTACATTTTTTATTTATTTACATTTCGTTTCATGCTTCCCATTGGTTCAACGCTGGTCTGTACCACACATTAGCCATCCGGTCAATCCTCGAAATCGAAGCACCCTAAAGTGAAGGTGCTAGATCCGGATATTGGTAAGTTCGTTTATCTCAGTCTATTGGATTTTAGAATTGAAGTAGTTTTATTCAAAATTTTTGAATTATATGTGCTCTCTATTTTCGTTCTTGAATCAGATTACTCAAAGGTAAAAAGCGTACATAGCATATCGTCATGGTGGGGTATTGGTGGCATATTTATCGTCCTGTTCGTTGGCAACATTACCAACTACACCAACTCGCACCTTCCGGATGGATTACGAAACGCGCACCTGACACACTTCCCGAACGCTTTCATTGCCGAGCGCGCCTGGAAAGACCTAAAGATACTGAACGATTTTGGCCCTAAACCAACGGGCACGTACACGAACGAGGTGCTGGCCGTTGATTTTCTTAATCGCGAGATTTCGTACATCGATCAGCTAAAAAACCGCAACCAACAACTAATCGTACAGAATCAGATGGTATCTGGCGGGTACGTCGGGGTGTACATGAACAAGTCGGCCGCGAACGTGTATCGTAATGTGCAGAACGTGGTGGTAAAGTTGGTCGGACGAAGCGAAAGTTCCAGCCGGCACGCACTATTGCTTAACTGTCACTTTGATTCGGTGGCCGGGTCACCGGGTGCAAGCGATGATTCCGGCAGCTGTGCGGTGATGTTGGAAATTTTGCGCGTCCTATCCCGCCAGTCGGAGCTGAACCGGTATTCGATCATTTTTCTGTTTAATGGTGCAGAAGAAACGCCACTACAGGCATCCCATGGTTTCATCACGAAGCATCAGTGGGCTGCTGATGTACGCGCCTTCATTAACCTGGAGTCGGCCGGTTCTGGTGGTAAGGAAATGTTATTTCAAAGCGGTCCAAAACATCCGTGGCTGATAGAAGCTTACGCAAAGGCTGTCCCATACCCGTACGCACAGGCAGCCGCAGAAGAAATCTTTCAATCCGGAGTGATACCATCCGATACAGATTTTCGCGTCTTTCGGGATGTTGGACGCATACCAGGGATGGATTTTGCACACACGGCCAACGGTTACCGGTACCACACACGGTACGATTCGATCGATTATATCCCACTGTCGGTACTTCAGCGTACGGGGGACAATATCTTAGCGCTTACCAGAACAATAGCCAACGGGGACGAATTGGGTAGCACGGAACGGTACGCCCAAGGTTACATGGTATTTTACGATTTTCTCGGCCTTTTCTTCGTCTCGTATTCGGCCGATGTAGGGCTGATGATCAATTTATCAGTGGTGCTGCTATCGATCATTATACCGTTCCTATCGTTGGCACGTTCCACCAGCGGAACGCATGGAAAGCAAATCCGTTCGGAAACGATGACCGGCTTTTTGGCAACCTTTCTCGGCGCAGGGGCAAGTGGTGTGCTTTGCTTTTTCATCGGTCTTCAGCTCGATGCGGTGGGACGTTCCATGTCGTGGTATTCATCGACGAACCTGATCCTGGGCGTTTACTGTTGTCCTGCATTGCTGTGCCAGTGCATAGTGCATTTGTTGTGTGATCGTTTGTTCGGTAGCAAAACGGTTAGTATAATGAATTTTAGTTGTGAATTATACCTTTACCTCACGTTCGTGTAACTTATTCTTACGATTTTTTCAGACGCCTTTGAGCCTCGCACTCAAGGTACAAGCTCGACTGAATGGCGTAAACCTGTTCTGGGGTATGATTACTCTTGGCATCACATTCACGGGCTATCGACTGGCATACATCTTTATGGTGCTGATACTGTGCTCACTGTGCTCCAGTACGCTAATTTCGATGCTCGCACTACAAAACACCGTCCACAAGTGGTTGCTCATCCATACGTTCTTCCAAATTATCGCCCTTGCCTGGAGCACTCAGTTCTATCACATTCTGATGAACATGTTTGTCCCGATTACGGGCCGCATTGGTTCGTCCATCAATCCGGACGTCATTATCGGTACACTGGCTACCTTTACTACGCTGTTCAGCTGCAGCTACCTGACACCGTTACTGTTTTTGCTCAAAAAGACGGATAAACTAATTGGAGAGCTGGTAGCTATAACGCTGATTGCACTGGTGCTTGCATCGTCCACCCACGTTGGTTTTCCGTACCGTGATGATGCGGTCAAAGCACCGGCCGTTCAGCGCCACTACATTACACACACGGTGCGCAAGTTTTACGACTATAATGGAGGCGAGCGATACACCGATTCTGGCTTCCTGCTGCAAGAGCTTGATAGGAATGCGAAAAAAACGATTGAGGGCATTGCGATGCCCGATGTGGTGACGCCAATGCGGGAGATTCCTTCCTGCGACAAAGAATTGTTCTGTGCCATCCCATTCTATTCGATTTGGCATCAAGTTTTGTTCGAGTAAGCACATTTTTCCTCTCATTTCTTAACGTAGTACATTATTTACATGTACATGTATTTACGTGTACATTATCAGGAACTATTGGCTGCCTGGACCGGCACCGGTGGTACGACAAGCGGTCACCGTTTCACTCAGGGAAAAGGAGCAGTTGACCGAGCACGAGCATCGTTTGCATCTAGTGCTGAAGGGAAGCTTTCAATCTTCACTCATAATTGGACCGAAAGCAGGCTCCAGCCTAAAACGCTGGAGTTTGTTGAGCGAAATTCCGGCCCCGATCGAGTTCAATGGACAGCGGGGACATTTTGTGCTGCTAACGGCAGGCGTTGAGAGTGAACCGATGAACATCACGTTGGACGTGCGCGTAAGTTTGGTTTTTTGCCGAATTCATTGAGCAAATCATTTGAAAAAAGGGTTTTTAAGACATCTCGAAAATGTGTTTCTTTATTTCAGCACGAGCTGAAGAATTATGATGGTCCGTTGGTCGATCTGCTCGTTACGACGACACATTGGGAGTATCACAAGGAACACACGCCCGTGTTCAATCGCCTTCTGGCGCGTGTACCTAGCTGGGCACACGTCGTCCCCTCCGTAGCCGCTGTCCACAGCTATACCTACTAGTGTTAGCGCTTGTTCTTTTCTACCTACACAAGGGAGCACCCCCGCAAGAAGTGCGACTTAATCTTACCACAAATGATATTAAGCAAAACCTAAAGCTTTCTCACTTCGAACACGGCTTGTTCTACAGTTTATATTGCCTTACGAAATACTGTTATGAAATCCACTCGATGAATCGAATCGGTTGGTCGAAAGCAATAATTGGATATTTACGATTCTCACGCTTGTAGAAAGTTGTTGCACAGCAAGTACCTCTACAATTTCTCATTAATAATCAATTAAATTACTAATAATATGGTGCAATCTATCTTCTTATCATACTTTCCGCATACAAATGTGTTTTTTCTACAGTATGTTGTTTTCTTATTCTTCATTGCTCTCTTCAAAAAAGTTTTCAATCTGAACTTAAAACATTTTATATGTAAAAAATGGAATTATCTAAAGCGGAAAAGACTTAGATTACCATTTGAATTACTGATTGGTAGGGAGCTTTCTTTTTATATTGCAATGAAAAATATACATTTAGCTCGAACCAAAGCTTTTGTGGAAAAGGTGAAGTAATAGTTGAACAAGAGGTCTCTTTGAACGAATCTTTCTAAACAGATATTATTATCCACAACTAAAGGATAGATTATTATGTTCCTTCTTCGTTAGTACGCCATATAGAGATAGGATGCAGCATAACAATTTGAATGATAAAATCAAAGCTTTAAAACTCGATATACCAGCAACAAGCCAATGGGCGATTTTGTTTTCAGTTTGGGTTGCTACTGTTCATAAAGTTAAACAAAGAAAACAAAAAAATGACAACAAGCAATGATAACGTTAAACGAATTATTTCTTTCATATAAACCACTAGAATCTATAAATAAAACGCTTAAAATACGAAACAAGTATTCGTGGTATAGTGTTGCGGTAGAGCATTAAATTATATCTGAAATTTAGCAGTATATGCATTCAAAATATTAACAATTTTTTAAATGGATTTGTACTTAATTACTTTTAGCATTTAATCTACATTTTGTGTACTGTTTTATTTATTTATGCAAGTAATATTTCTCAAAACAGATAGGAATAGATAATGGGGGAAGCATGCACCAGCAGCTGATGCTTTCAAATCGAAGGTTATTTCTTGTGGCGCCATCTATTGGATAGTAGCAGAAAAACATACTTTTTTTTTAAATATCGATACACAAACACGCGTATAATAAAATAGGAGAAATGTTATCTAATTGTTCTTTGAAAATTAGTATTTGCAAATTATAATACTTCATTATTTTACATTTTCGCCACAAACTTCTTAAACAAAAGACTGCTTGTATTTGAAATGCTAGAATGATGATCTGTTATTTCTAGGATAAAACCGATTTATCTGTATGGAATTCTTATTTTATTGATTTACTATATCACTTTACCACTTACAACCCTTCACGAAGTTCGTTACTCGTTTCGAGTAACACAAACAGCCATATCATTCCAAACCCCACAGTGTGGGTGCCGACCAATATTCAATTGATTCTTAAACAATATACTCGACGTCATCCTTATCGCTGTACAACGACGAATGTAGAGTAGAGGGAAAAAATGAAAAACCGTAAACTTAAAATTAAGACGACTTATCTCTCGGTGATAGGTGTTTCGTATCGCGCTTTTGTATGGATGCTCGTATGAAATAGCTATCAACAGCGCGAAACCAAACCAGTTCATCCGCATCTTTCGTGGGAGAAGGTGCGTAGACATTTCAAAAGTGTTTGACTTTTTGTGTAGCATGATTTGGGTAGAATTCACTGATAATAGGAACTAGTAACAAAACTGCCGGTAATACCGTACCGCAACAAAACATGGTCAATCAATTGTTACAACAGTCGAAAGGTAAGCCAAATATCAAATAGCCCGAATCATGTTGTGCGCCAGTAGAATGAGTGAGATAAGTTCGGGTTTCGTCTTCAGTAGATAGAGGCACGCTTTATAGTGATCGATAATGGCATCATGACACACGGTGACAGTCTCAATAATGAAATCACGTTTATCAGTGTAAACGAATAGGACCGATCGGGCAAAACAATTTCATGCTGGGTGTTGTGTGATGACCAGATTAACGGTCAAATAGGTTTTGCTCTCTTTGGTTCTGTGCACGCTTGTCGACAAATGTTCACAAATGTTATCTTCTTGTCTACCTTTACTCGTTCGATTTTAGACTGGGTTTTGAGGAACAAGGTCGCCACCTTCCTCTCCGTGGCATTGTTCGCGATGGTCATTACCACGATTGCGCTAGCCGTATCGAATAACAACAATGCTAGCGATCTGGAAGAATGTGAGGCCCAAATCGCGTCTCACCAGTCGAGTTCAACTACCGCGCTGATATCGACGACTGATTCAAACCCGCAGTCAAGCACAGCTGAAGAAACAGATGATGGAAGTACAACCAGTACAACGGTTTCCATGGAAACATCACCGCTGCCGGAAGTGACTACCACCACGACTCTATCGACTACTCCTCAGGATCCCAATGTTATTAATTATCGTCTTCCCGATGGCAATATCCCGCTACATTACGACTTGCAATTGCATCCAGATCTGGAGACGGACACGTTTAGGGGCACGGTTACGATTACTATACAGACCGTGCGAGCAAACGACCAGGTGGTGTTGCACAGTCATCTGCTGGAACTGGCCCAGATAAGGTTCAAATGTTTGAACGATTCAAGCTACACCTATATAGTATGTATTGTCGGATATAGTTTCGTACAATTCAGCACTCGTGAACTTGCAATTAAATCGAGTTTCATATTTTTCTCTCTCTCTCTCTCTCTCTCTCTAATAACAGAACAGCAACTACGATGATAAGTTGCACTTTATCAAGATTAATCTCAACAAAGTGCTACTACAGGACCACGTGTCGGAGCTAACGATCGACTTTAGCGGCAAGCTGGATGCAGGAATTGTTGGGTTCTACTCCAGCTCGTACTCGGACCAAAATGGTTCCAAAGTGTAAGTAAAAGTGTTTTTTTTTGCTCCCCTCACTTACCCACTTGAAGTGCACTTTCGATGGAAGTATCGTGACTATAAATACCCGTTTGCCCGATTTTCCCGTCTACGTCCACCGACGATTATTTCTGGGGCCTATCTATTCCCTCAACTGGCGCTATCATTACCAGTTTGACAACCCGTTTCCCGTACGCACCGATGCGGATGTAAGCCTTGGCCGGCGGGGCTTGTTTTCTATGCTCCTATGCCACAGTGCTCTGATTACTTCCGAATGGTCGACCGGAGCGCAAGTGTATGCGTTAACTAAATTCACTTTTCATCTCGGTTTCTGTTTCGTCATCATGGTAATGAAGATAGAGTGAATAGGAAAGGGTTCCTCTCCATACCGTAAATGGAGGAATGAACAAATTTTGCAATCGCAATGGTATGCCATCATATGTTGGGTGTTTGTTTGAGTGTTTGTGACTGCCAGTAGACGAAGATCCAACCTTTTTGTCTACTGTGGTGGAAACATACTTTTTGTTGTGAAGCACGTGGTATACAGGTGAGAGTCATTAATCTTGTTGAAATTTTTCATTCAAATTTTCAAGTGTATTTGAACATTGTAAGCTCGTGTTGTATTGCTTCCAAAGATAACGACTTGTTAGCTGCCGAGTGTCAATAACTCAAGTGTCGTTAAGATAAAGCCGTTCATAATGCCACCAAATGTAGATGATCTTCACAACCGTATGAGAGGCATCATTCACAGGACAGGGCTCCAAAGTTTTGTACGACAAGATACTACTGTACCTACTCGGGTTATGTGTGGTACAAAACGGAAACGGAATCGTACTGTGTACGGTCTGTACGGTATGGCTAATTTTGTTTCATCAAGCTAATAAGTTGCCACTTTGAGCGCTTCTATGCCTTTCTAAGCGCAATCATACCTACCACCTAGTCTGTAGCGTGTACCCAACGACCACTTAAGAGAGTTCGGTGATGATCTATTGAGCGTGCGAACTGACCAAACTCAAGGTTTAGCCTGTGAATGATGGCAGCTGATGGGATGCTGCAGAAGCTGTGTTTATGGTATCGCCTTACCTTACCTTTTTTTCCTTTCCCCTGATTTGACGATCAACCACATGAAAGCTACGAATTGCTCACTATGGGCTGTGTGGCAGGGATATTTATTTATTTTATAATTTATAAAATGCCTGCCTTAAAGATTCAACAGTGTTTCCTAACACTAACAACTAAGGGAAAGGTAAGGAAGAGATAACATGTAGACGGGATCCAAGCTAAAACACCTAGATCCTTTCATAGAATGATCTGAAGATCCTTCCATTACATGTTCCATGCTAAATGTTGCGTGATCTTCCAAATATCTTATTGTTAGAACGACTAAACGCAATCATATTAAACTGCTACGGACAAAGTAACAGTCTATTTGGACCACGTAGAAAGCATCGAGGAAAGATTGAAGACGACAACTATCAGTCAACGAGAACATAGGAAGGATGGTTTTTTACATCAAAAGTAGCAATACAAAAAATTGTTGTTCGAAACCGGTACCGGTATGTATGAGACCGGGGTATGATATGTGTAAATTATTATTGAAAAAAAATGTAAACAAATTTAAACCTGCAGCCAAGTTCGGTACGATTCAAGCCCTACTGTGCGAAAACCCCTCTACCGTGGAGACAAATGTTTGCCTACGCCAGGTTCGGATTGCGTGCACAGCGCTCGTGTGCGACAGAGCCGTTCTCCAAACCTGGGCAAACGGGGCGATTTGTCAACGGTGCGCGATCAACCACAATTCGATTCGTGGTAGGATTGTGTTTGGGTGCTTTAACGGTACAACAGCGAAAGTGACGATAATCTAATGTGTTCCAACTAAATAGCAAACCGATTCGTGTGTGACTGTGTCAGGGATATAGTTGTTGTTTTAAGCTGACATCCAACAAAAAAAAAAACATGGTGTCCTACTAGTGGCCAGGGATGGTGGATAATACGGTCAACATGCGTATCATCTGTGTGTGCAACGGGCGAAAAGAAGCGCAACACCGCGAAGATGTTCTTAAAGCGAACACGAAAGGAACGTGTTCGGAACTCGTGCCCTTTAGAATCAGGGGATCGCCAGGCCTATCGCGGGGAAAGGAATTTTTAATTTTTTGGACAAAACAGGTTTCGGTTGCAGGGAAGAAAAGAACCTTTTTTACAGCAAAGAATGATGGCCAAAAAAACGGTTTGTGGATCGCAAACTCGAATCGAAGCATCGGGGAAATGCTGCTACGTTTCGACGCTTGGTAGAGTGAGTGCCAATTTTGTTCAATTGTCTCGTAATGAAAATCAGTTAAAGGGTATACTGTGTATGTGTGTGTTTGTGGGGGTGCGTATATGCCAGAGATATCCATAATTTATCAAATCATGCACCGATTTTTAAAACAAAATTGCTGCTTGATGGTTAGAAATTGCATTTTTGCGTTTGAAAAGCTCCGTTTTGTCAGCCGCAGGATTGATGTAATAGCGTGCACGAGCTCGCCGAAACCTCATCATTCACCAAACATCCTTGAAGAATAAAAAAGGTTAATGGAGAGTTTGGTTTAAATATGCATATATCTCGTGGGTTCGATTTTGGCAAACCAATAATACGTGGGCGAGAAATGGAAAGTATATTGTGTAAAATCTTCTTCACCAATATAGGACCAATCGTGTACGGGCGGGCTTTCATAGTGAACGGGTTGCACCGTATTTGGTTTGTCTGCGTACCGTTCGTGTGGCAAGTTGCACAATTGTTGCCATAACTTAAATGCTGTTGTATGGAAATGTTACATGAAAATGTGAAGCACTACTAAAGTAGCTGAAAAAAAAAACAGTGAACTGTTCCAGTTCGATATCGTCATCGAATGTGTCCCATGACACACATCGATAAGCGCGGGACCTCCTGATGTTGCTTGATGGTGGATGATGGTGATGGGTGGTAATTTTTTTGTTTTTTTTTTTTGAAAGTTCTCCCAAAACTGACAAACAGTAAACAAACCAAAGCAAAATCAAAAACAGCCGCCCGGGTTTACGGTTAACTAATGCTTCACCCAAACACCATGGCACACTTTGGCGCGCTCTCGGGCCCCCATCGCAAGGGCTCGTAGTTTTGACGGTTTTTGCTACGTACGTGCAAAGCATGCGTACGAAGTTAAATCATTTTCGAATGGACACAAATCAAGGCTGCTAGAGTACGCGTGTGTGTGTGTTTGTGTATTTGTATGTGCTATCCTCCCATTGTTGTGGTTGGTGTCGTTGAAGAAATAGGTGAAACAATTCCCGTGCGTGTGTTAAAACTATTGTTTTCTCAATGAAAATCGTCAGTGATGATGATGATTTGATCATTAAAGTTTGATCGAGTGTGTAATAGCTTTCGTTCCACACAAAAAAGCAAGAGTTTTCCTATCCATGCTTTTCCGAATGATGTTTGATGCGAGATGGTGTGACTAATAGAGTTACCTGCGTGAATTTTCGACGGAAACATTCGCTGCGTGGTTCAGGAGCCTCCGTTTCTGCACTATGACACTTTTTTCAACTAGTGCGATCGGTACCTTTGCAATTCTAGTGGTAAATTAAGCTAGACACTGTGTGCGATGCTGCAATCGCGTGACTAGACGACCTTGTGCTTACTTATTTTCTAGCGCTTACCGTCCCAAAGCTTCAGTGGAGCTGTGCATCGGATGCAAGTGATTGCATTTCTACTAAAGGGGTACGGGTAGAAAAGTGGGTGTGCTACGCATACCAACGTCTGGCAGAAATTTAGCTACAAGCAGCTGATGCATACAAAACGATTACTTATTCGAACCTTGCAAAACAAAAAACAGAAGAGTGTCAAACATTATTGGCTCATAATCGATTGAGCTCACCTTTTTTTTGTTCAATTTATGAACTAGACCCAGAACAGTGTAAACAAAACACGTGTAAATGACGGTAAAACCGACGACGTCGGTTGTAATCGGTGGTTCCGGAATGACCGTCCGTCCAGTGGCACATTTCGCCCACGGCAATGCATCTGATCGTGAGCAACGACGCCGTTCGATCGTTATACTTTCGCTACTGGCCACCAGTGCGTTTCTGTTTGTGCTGTCACTGTGCCTGCTGACAGCGCTGGTGCTGGTCGGACGCAATCTGTCATCGAATGCTGGCAGTCATGCCGAGCTGACAGCTGCTGTGTCGGATGACATGCATTTATTTATCAACAACAACAGCATCCAGCAGCAATCGTACGACGGCGGAGAGCAAACGGCCAACGATATCGGTACCGGTGGCGATCCGGCGCAGTACAATCGTAGTACAATCTTCCTTCCCAACTCGGTATTTTATTCCGTGCCACCAGCAGCGACAACAGTCCTACCAAACGGGACGACCACCGGTCAAATGAATCGTGTGTTCAAGATGGGCTCGCAGGTAGTGGAAAAGTTGGGCTTCCGGTTGCCCCGGCACGTTTGGCCGGTACACTACGAGCTGTGGCTGCATCCTGATCTACAGCGTGAAACCTTTAGCGGACGTGTCGGCATCGAGCTGAATGTTTCGGAAACGACGAACTATATTGTGCTGCACAGTAAAATGTTAAATATCACGGAAACGGTGCTACGTGCGCTGGTCGTCGATGAGAAGCAGAAGGAGCGTGAAATAAGCATTTCCCGTGCGTACGAAATGCCGGAACACGAGTACTGGGTGATTGAAACGCAAGCCGAAATAGGGGCCGGAGCGTATAGGTTAAATTTGCAGTTTGACGGTAACTTGGCGGATCGTATCATCGGGTTCTACAGCAGCAAGTACCTCGACAAGACAACGAACCAAACGAGGTAAATTCCGGTTGCGGAGGTTTGTGGTATGATGGCTGGGCTTGGGGTAATCTGTCTTATCTGGCTCGATGGTACTTGATGCGATTAGCATCTTGTCACAGTGATGGATGGCGAGTGTTGTTGCGACCGTAAAGAGAGGTGTTCTGTCTTGCAAAGGTTCCTTATCTCCGTTGGGTACAGCCCATTTGATTGCCACCACCTCGCGCAAAACTTCCAAACGAAGATGAGCAAACACAAATTTTCATTCCATTGAATTATTATTTTCGGACCACATAGGAATGCGCCTTTTTGTCTTCAGTAAAAAATAATCTATACTTTTATTTAATTCTAGCAAACGGCAACTATGTTCCACGATCAACGAGATAATTTCTTTTTTTTTACAACATCCACAACTACCCGCTTACGATACGATTTTTTCCCCCCTTTTCTCTCTATTTGCAGAAAAATTGCAACATCCAAATTCGAACCAACGTTCGCCCGGCAAGCCTTCCCGTGCTTCGACGAGCCGCATCTGAAGGCTGAATATACGATCCACATGATACACCCGTCCGGCGATGGATACGAGGCACTGTCGAACATGAACGTGTCGGAAATCGTGCCAAACACACCATCCGACGGGCTAACCACGACAACGTTCGAAAGGAGCGTAAAGATGAGCACCTACCTGGTGGTGTTCATCGTGAGCGATTTCCTGTACAAGGAGGCACTGATAACGCCCGAGCACGGCAACACATTTCCGTTGCGCGTGTACGCTACACCGTTCCAGCAGGCCAATATCGATTTTGCGCTGGTTACCGCACGCACTATCATACAGTATTATGTGAAATACTTTGGAATCGCCTACCCACTGCCCAAGCTAGATATGGCCGCCATTCCGGACTTTGTGTCAGGTGCGATGGAAACCTGGGGTTTGGTCACATACCGCGAAACGTCCATCCTGTACAACAGTGCGACGAGCAGTACGGCCAACAAGCAGCGGGTGGCAGGGGTGATTGCACACGAGCTTGCCCACATGTGGTTCGGCAATCTCGTCACGATGAAGTGGTGGAACGAGCTGTGGCTAAACGAAGGTTTCGCTAGCTACATCGAGTACAAGGGCATGCACGAAGCGAACCCGGACTGGGGTATCGAGGAACAGTTCATCATCGACGATCTGCACGGTGTGCTAAATCTGGATGCGACGCTCGGTTCACATCCGATCGTAATGTCGGTCGAAAATCCGAACCAAATAACGGAAATTTTTGACACCATCACCTACTCCAAGGGTGCGTCGGTGATACGGATGCTGGAGGACTTTGTAACACCGACCATCTTTCAGCAGGGCGTCACACGCTACCTTACCAAGCTGGCCTTCTCCAACAGTGTGTCGGAGGATTTGATGCGCGAGCTAGACGAGCTGGTAACGACGGTGAGCGTTACCACCGTGATGGATACGTTTACGAAGCAGAAGGGACTACCGGTGGTAACGGTCACCGAGACCTCGATACAGTACGTGCTACGGCAGCAACGTTTCCTAGCCGATCAGGAAGCAAACGAGACAGAAGAATCGCCATTCGGTTACCGCTGGTACATACCGATCACGTACGTGACCAGTTCGGATGAGCCAGCAGCCGAACCGCATCGCATTTGGTTCCCGAACGATCAGAACGAGGTGGTGTTCGATAAGCCAGCGGGCAGCAGCTGGATCAAGCTCAATTACCGCCAGATCGGGTACTATCGGGTAAACTATCCTGTAGCGATGTGGCAACAGTTCGGTGAAGCTCTGCGGCGGGACGTGAACACGTTCACGATAGGCGATCGTACCGGGCTGCTGAATGATGCGTTTGCTTTGGCGGACGCCTCGCTGCTAGCGTACAATCATGCCCTCGATTTGACGCGCTACCTGAGCGAGGAGACGGAGTACGTTCCCTGGTCAGCGATTGCGAGCAAGCTAAAGACGATCCGCAATTTGCTGTACAACTTCATCTCTTATGATGACATTACGGTAAGTGTACATATATGATGCAGGCGAAGAAGTTTCTTCCTGGTGAAACGATAATGATTTTCACATTCCATTACAGTCCTACACACAAACCCTTGTGAGCGATGTGGTCCAGACAGTTGGTTGGGATGTGCCGGCGGATGGTGAACATATGAAAAAGTAAGTGTAGGCGGCAATCTTTAGTTGCCTTTTTTAACGCATTTAACTCCTCTCTCTTTATACAGCCTACTTCGTACCACGGTCCTAGATCTGGCATGTTCCTTCGGACATTCGGGATGCTTGGCTGAGGCGAGTAAACGCTTCCTTGAGTGGCTTAACGATGGTGCCACTATACATCCCGACTTACGCTCCGTCGTGTACACCTACGGCATACAGTCCGGCGTGTCGGTGGCTGACTGGGACAAGGTGCTGCAACGCTTCCGGGATGAGAACGATGCGAACGAAAAGACGAAACTGATGGTTGCCTTAGCTTCGTATCCGGATCAGCGCACCATGCGTCGGTTCCTGGAACTGTCCTGGGATACGGCATTGGTTCGTACGCAGGATCAGCTAAGCTGCATCCAGTACATTGCTGCGAACCGGCACGGCGAACAGGCGGCATGGGAGCATGTGCGAGAAAATTGGCCCCGTCTGGTGGCCCGCTTCGGTATCGGTGAGCGTAATCTTGGGCGAATGATTCCATCGATTACGGGCCGGTTCACGACACAGGCTCGCCTGTACGAGCTAGAAGATTTCTTCGGCCGCTATCCGGAGGCGGGTGCTGGTGCGACCGCTCGGCGCCAAGCGCTGGAAAACATCCAGAACAACATCAGCTGGCTCGAGCGCAATGAGGCGAATGTGGCCAACTGGCTTAAGGAACCGAGTGTCTAGTCTCCTCCCCCATCCGTGCGTGGGCCCGTCCACACTGCTATCGATTTGTAACGAGTTGTGCGTTATTAAAAGTGAGAACTAATGTTGCTTCTTCCTCGATTTGTGCTCTAAGAGATTAAATCGCAGGTACACTGGTATCATTTCGAAGTATTTCTCGCTTGTGTTCGATTTATTTCCCTCGATTTTTGTACATTGCTCGCTCTCTTTGGATGTTTTGGGATGTCTTGAGGTGATCGCCGTTCTTCCCACACGTCTCTCTGAGTGTTTGTAGTTGATTGGGTTTGTACTTTTGCTTTCGGGGAAGGTTTTTCTTTAAAAAAGCGTAAACGCTTTATAGAGTTTAAATTCCAACAGTCGGCAAATATTGCTGTCCCTCCACCGCACTAACGTATCTCACTATTTACTTCACCCATAAAGCGTGCCAGTTCAGCACTGCTGAATTCGTCCTCATCAAACTCCTTCAAACTTGAGTTGCTGATCGTATTAGTATCGACGCTATCGCAGCTGTTTCGCTTGCGGTACGCCTTTCGTCGTTCGTTGTTCATATCCACCGTTCCTGAGCTGCCCACGACCGCTGACGCAGCACTTGATTTGCACGGCGTGCTGTTGGGCGATTTGCTAAACGCCAGCACCTTCTTCGTACCTCGCCGTAACTTTTCTGCAATCGTTGACAAACGACCGCCGGATGATGATTCGGTGCCTGACTCGAGCGCGTTGCCACCGTGCCGTAGTGAACCGTTCGAGCTACGGCTTAGCTTCCCATTGCTGCTTAAGTTGGTACCGGTCGTCGAATGGCTACTACTGATCGAAACACAGTGCGAATCTGCCCGGGTGTAGGTGGGTCGTATCGATATCGGTGGCATGGTGCTACGGTTGGACCGGTCTTTTGCTAGCAGCGACAGGTTCGATTCCTGCTGGTACTGATTCTCTGTGGTCCCGTTGCCTGGCGGTTGCTGCTTATCGGAGGCAGTATTACCTGCCGGTCCCATCGGGATGCCTGTCCCGATGCATGCCATGTTGTTGGAGTTTACCTTAAACGATCCACCACCGGTAACGCCGTACCGCGAGACGGCACTGTACGTATGCTGCTGTCCATCCGATTTGTTGCGATTATCTCCACAGAAGCTCATCTTGAGAGTGTGCTGGAAAAGATCGAATGAAAATGGACATAAGTAAGGCAACATATTTTAAAAATTTGAAAGAAAATGGAGGTCAATTATTCCTCCAGCAAATAAAATTTTGTGGGGCGATTTTGCTGATGTTTGCTCGAAAACTTTAGAAATGATAAACTTGTAAGGGCATTTTCCTTCTGGTGACGCAAGGAAATCGTTTATCACAACTTGCTCCCTCCATCTCTCTCTCTCACTCTCGACAGGCAATATCAATAGCTGAATGATGCTGACGTACAATAGCAATTCAATGTGATATCCAAACAAATCGGGACTAGGGAACAGTACAATCCGTGGAATTCCTTGAATTGGGTTTGCCACATAATGAACTGACGATGAAGCGATTTGCGTTGTGCTTACGTCCGATAAACGTGTGCTCTCGCAGCTTTCACGTGATTTATTTGTATTTTAGCTATCGAGCTATCCACCAAACTTGAAGATAAACAGCAACAGTCACCCGTGCATGCTGTTGAAAAATACAATAACTACTATGGGCTGCCAACTATTGTGCAGTGCGTTGGGAAGCGATTTTTCCTTAGGGGCGGAAAAATGGGCCCGGTCATGTAAGGTGGGTAGAGCAGAAAGATGGTAAAGAAAACTTGTTGGAAGATTTCAATTTATGCGAAGTATTGTATCGATTTCGGGCAGGTTGATTTTGTCCCTTCCAGAGTCGTTGTCCTTCTGCAAATTTTCGGTTCGGGTTTGGGGTAGTCACTACCCAGGGTTTCCTCTGTATTTATAAAGAGCGATATACCATACCATTATTTTGTTCCTTAAAGCTTATGCCACCTTTTGGCCTGTCTTGAAAACCAGTCAGGTCTCTGAGAAGCCATAAAATCTTTTGAATGATCTGCTCATTACTGAAGATTTTATTTTATGCTTTATAAGTGGCATCGTTGTACGTCATTATACGATTAATTCAGCTTGAATATTTTAATTTCCCCATGTAAATGTAAAAAAGTCAGCATTCATTCATTTATTTTTCAGAGTGGAAATAATGAAGCATTCGCAGGAATAAAATTTAGTTGTTTCCACTCTGCTTGTCTATGGGTCAGCAGCCTAAATTATTGAAAGGCTTTGATGGCCAGCGTTTTATACTTAGCTTACCTACACATCGCAGCAACTTACCCTGGATGCGTCCCGGAACTTGTGGCTCATGATGTTATACAGCAGCGGATTAATGCAGGTGGACAGAAAGTACAGTATGCCGGAAATGTAGTTTAGCACCATGTAAACCTTGTAGAAGAACACACTCTCCGTCTTGGTAAACACACCGTAAACAGCCATTAGCCGCTGCGCATGGAACGGTGCCCAGCAGATGAAAAATGTGGCGACGACTGCCACTGTGTTCCATGCAAAATACAGAAAGGGAAAGAAAATTATATTACAAAAAAAGAAAAAAATTATCCGTTCATACAATTTTTGCTCATCGGTGTAGCATAAAATCGATTATTACGATTAACGTATTAACGGATTACTCTCCAACGGGGCAGATCTTACGGCCGGAGGGAAAGAAATTATGCAAACAAAAAATACGGTGCTTTACCCAACATGCGTATCACCCTGCTCTGGCCACTGACGGTTCGGGGCGGTGTGGTGTAATCGGACGATGCCCGTTTGGCGCCCTGCAGCAGTTTGCTTTTGCGAAGCTTTATCCCTATTAGCACGTACAGCACCGCTATAAGCGTCATCGGCCCAACGAAGAACAGGAAGCTGGACACCTCGAACGCATGCACAAAGTGTTCATCTTTGAT
This sequence comes from Anopheles maculipalpis, assembly GCF_943734695.1. NCBI lineage: Eukaryota > Metazoa > Arthropoda > Insecta > Diptera > Culicidae > Anopheles > Anopheles maculipalpis. The sequence continues at coordinate 14,774,843 of NC_064871.1, read as the reverse complement.
CTGGAAGGAGACGAAAAATGGAAAGATTTTGGTGAGAGTCGACGTTTCCCATTCTGTGTTTGAAATCTATACTACAGTCCTTAACATATCTATATTGAAAAAGATAGCTAAAATTGATATTGTAGTAAGTTGTAGAGGATAAAATAAACTGTTCAAAAAGATAGAATGGAAAAATATATAGCAAAATTCTTAAGCTGTATCCGGTTAGCAAATTATCCATTTCTTTCTTTGAGTGCATACCCGGCTCTTACAATGTAGAGAATTTGATTGCATTTTTTAGACATTGTATAACATTTTCCCTTTCTGAAAAGTATACTGTCTTATTTTTACAATAAATTTCCGATTTTTACTACCCATTATATCCTTTGTTTTTACAAACAAAATTTTACTCTACTCTTAAACATTTTTTGTACATCCAATAGGTGCCATATCTTCAATTTAAATGTCAGGATTTTGGGTAAGTTTGGGAGGCACGGTGGTTTAGGCGACAGTGGCGGAGAGTATAGTATGCCATTCCATTCGTTCGCCGGCGTGTCCTTAGAAGATCGTCAAGCCATGAAGAAGAAGAAGAAGGTAAGTTTGAACGAACTTTTTTCGAAATTGAAAGTTTGATTACGAAAAATTGATGAATCTAAACTAAACTTAAACTTCCAAACATAAATTACAGAAAAAGAAGGTTCTCTTCTTAATAAATACAGAAGTGCCAAGCGACGGCTCCATCGATCGGAAGATATGATAATCGGCAGGTGCATTTCTCAGCTGCACGGCGGGTGGCATAGGACATTCCATTTCAGCGTTTCTAAATATGTTTTAACCGGTGCTGCCACATGTGACCGAGAGCATTATCATGCAGTAAAATGAGTTTGTCGTGACTAACGGCGCATTGCGGTCGTTTTTCCTTTAATGCTTGGCTCAAACGTATCAATTGTCGTCTCTTGTGATCGTGTTTCGTTTGGTTGTAGCACCTCGTAGCATACCTCGCCCAGCTGCATGACCTTCGCGCCATGAAAATTCGGTCTGGGTGTCAATGATGAGGCCTGGCCCGGGTAGTCATATGTTGCACGATGTTTCGGATTATTGTAATGAACCAATTTTTCATCGCCAGTCACAATGCGGTGTAAAATCCCCCTTTCGGTTTTGTCGTTGGAGCAGTTGTTCGCAAGTGACTAATCGGAGCTTAACGTCTCTTGGCTTGAGTTTGTACGGTAGAAAAATAAAAATGGAATAAAAACAGGCAATAGCAAGGATACTAATATTCTAAATATGGGAAAAAATGTATCTTGACTGTACAATCTGCATGGCAGTTTGGCATGGAAGCCGAAAACGTTTAAAACAACATTCAAAAATACAATTACTAATATAAAAACAAAGATCATTTAAAGCTACATGTATTTTTGGACGATTATTAAAATCATTACATTTGCCAAGAAGTTTTTTTTTCCGCGGGTGTTTGTATAGTTACTTTAAAGGGGAAAAAAAAAAAAATTTATGTTAAAAATTGTTGTAAATTAAATTTGTCGAAAAAAAATTATCGTGTGAAATTCCACAGAAAATTCGCCCTTTGTGTTTATATAGTTATGAGACGCACATTGTTAAGTTGACAGTGACTTTCCATAGAGGCAAATGTAACTTTTAAACCTAAAAGTCTCTGTTAATAAATGCAAAACAGGCAAGACCAGTCATATCTTGGTGCAGAGGCAATAGCAACACCGGATCGAGGTTCAAATCTCATCAGGATCGTAGCCCCAGTAGTGAGAATAAACTACTACAGAACACCTCATGTATGCAAAAGGATTTAAACTTAAAAGTTCCAATTCCAAAAAGTTTCAGTAGACGAATGACGAATCTAGAAACAGTATCTCCCCCTAACGAAACATCCCGTTTAATGAACCTTCGTAGACGACGACATTAATTTAATTAGTGATAATCATTTTACAAAGCTGATTCAAACATATTTCGCACTCGACTGCGTTTGAAATATTAAACTAATTAAACTAATTAAAATAGTTCTATGCAGACGAGCTGCTCGTGCCATTGTGGAAACCAAATGGCAAATTTGTTCGATATTCGCGTGCAGTAACACTTACCGTACATAACCGGCTACCATCGGATTCCACGATACCGAACTGGAGTGCCTGCGGTGTGGCCAACCCGAACGCCACCAGCCAGATGACGATCACAAACTTTATCGCTCTCGACAGCTTCGACATGGTGTGGGATCTGTGAAGGATAAGGGGAGAAGGGAAAATGTGGTTCAGCAACCGAACTCCGGGCACGAATTGTGCGGATAACACCGGAACCAACAACAATGAACGATCAACCGACAAGCGTTTCTTACCGGAACGGATGACAGATGGCGATGTACCGTTCGACGGTGAAGGAGGTGATGGTGAGCACCGTCGCATTGGCGGCCGTTTCCGACAGCAGACCCGTGATGATGCAGGCTATCTGGTTGAAGGGATAGGCGAACGGGTTCCATGTGCCGTACAGCTCCTGTGGCATTCCTGCGGAAGATGATGATGATGATGATGATGATGGGGTAGACATTTTGATTAAGCGTTCGGTTCCGGATGGTGTTTACGGAATTTTGTGCAATGATTAACCTTTAACATGTATAATATGAGTGGTTTAAATGATACAATCATTCAACCATTGCCACTTGACCGATTAAGAAATCGATCGATCTTTCATCGGAAACGATCTCGAACGTACATTCCGTACATCAGAATACTTGGAATGAAATTGCCCACCAAACCGAACGGTACGGCGAAGTGAGTTATGAATTGGAATCACTGACGATAATATTCATAAATCGTTCCCTCTAGACGAGTGTTACAAGTGCGCTTGGCGTAAAGCATTTGTTGTGGCATTTTGTTCGACAAAATGGTGCACATTCTGCCGGGTGGCCGTTCGTTTGCCGGCAAACTTCTTCGATCGAAAATCGAACGACATGAATTGGAATGTTCGA